>NC_057410.1:24679103-25279103 GCF_019320065.1 Cervus canadensis | reverse complement strand
AACGCCAAAAGAATTCACAACAAAGTAATACAAATGCTTATCAATAGTGGACAGAGGGGAGGAATAAGATGATTGAGCACATGAGTACGTATTTTAGTGAGGATTCTCCAGAGAAACAGAACTGCTGGTGAGGTGGGAATGAGGTTGAAGAGAGAAAGAGAGAGAGATTTTATAAGGTATTAGTTACAGAAACTGAGAAGTCTCACTCTGCTGTCCATCTACAAACTGGAGACCCAGAAAAGCCAGTGATGTAGTTCAAAGGTTGGAGAGCCAAAGATATAGACTCCTGTTTAGATCCAAAACCTGACAACCAGGAGCACAAAGGTCAGGAGGAGATCCCAGCTCCGTCAGAAGTCACTTTCAACTACTGGATCCTCTTTCTAATCTTTAAAAGCTGGAGTGCTCCACGATTTAGTCCTGGGACCTCTTTTAATCTACACTTTCTTCCTCAGTGACCTCATCCAGTTTCTATTCTGATGATTCCTAAATTTATCTCCAGTGTGACTTCTCTGCACTTTAGCCTTTTGCCTAATCATTGTCTCTATACTGCATCTCAAACTTAACATCCAAAATTGATCTTTTGATTCCTTCCATTTCCCTATACTTATTCCTTCTTCAGTATTCCCCAGTGTTGCTCAGGCCCAAACCTTTGGAGTTATGATTGGTGTCTCTCTTTCTTTCTCACCCTCATCCAGTACATTAATAAATCGAGTCACCATCACCTTGAAAATACATCCAGAAACCCACCACATTCTACCACCTCCCCAACTGACTGGTCCACTGGTCCAAGCAATGTTTTATCTGCATTATTGCAATTCCCTTCCAGCTCCTAATTTTTACTCCACTCTTAACCCCCTATAATTTATTCTCACAACAACAGAATAAGCCTTTTAAGATAAGGCAGAAAAAGTCACATCTTTGCTCAAAGCTATGTAATGGCTTCCCATGATTTTTAAAATAAAACATAGTCTTTTTGCAGCTAGTATGAAAGACCCTAACATGATCTAGACTATTTACATGGCTACTTCTCTGACCTCATTTCATAACACTCTCCTCCTTACTTACTCTGCTCTGATCTCATTGACTTTGTCCATGCTTAAAAAAGATCTACACGCTTAACATCAAAGCTTATGTACTTGACGTTCCCTTTGCTTGAAATGCTCACTCTGTTATTTCATCCAGGTCTTTGTTGAAATAACTACCTCCTCAGAGAGGTCTTCTCAAATCACTCTATCTAAAATAGCACTCCTCAAAAAAATAAAATAAAATAGCACACTCCTGTAACTTCAATCTCTTTTCCAGACTTACTTTTCTTCACAGCACCTATTAGTACCTAACATATTTCATCTCTTTCTTAGAATATAAATTCCATGAAGAAAGGACATTTTATTCATTGTTTTATCTGTATGCCTCGTGCTCAGTCACCTTAGTTGTGTCTGACCATTTGTGACCCCCTGGGCTACCCCTGGACTGTAGCCTGCCAGGCTCCTCTGGCCATGGGATTTTCCAGGCAAGAACACTGGAGTGGGTTGCCATTTCTTTTTCCAGGGGATCTTCCTGACTCAGGGATCTAACCTCTGTCTCTTATGCCTCCTGCATTGGCAGGCGGATTTTTTACCCACTGAACCACATGGAAAGCCCAGATTATAACTACCTAACACTTAAAAGGAGTACCTGCCATCATATGCTCTCAATATATATTTAAATAAATATATATTTCCCATATTATCCCATAAATAAATAAAAGCAGAAATTACGCTCTTTTCTACAAGCACACAATGTATACTTTCCAGTCTTTAACTTCTCTACAACATTTGACATTTTGCCACTTCTCTGTCTTGAAACTCTCTCCTTGGATTGTGAAAGTCCCCTAGTTATCCCTCTCTCATCACTGCTTCCCAGACTCCTTTTATAGGACCCTTTTCTCTACTTCAAATATGATCATTCTTCAGATTCCCTACTAAAGTTAGGTTCTCTATTAAGACCACAACTCTCAGGACTTCCCTGCTGGTCCAATGGCTAAGAGTTTATATTCTCAAGGCAGGGTGTCCAGGTTCAATCCCTGGTCAGGGAACTAGATCCCACACATCACAACTAAAAGTTTGAAAGCCACTACTAAAGATCCTGCATGCCACAACAGTGGTCAAAGATCTCATGTGCCAGAACTAAGACCCAATTCAGTTCAGTCACTCAGGCGTGTCCGACTCTTTGTGACCCCATTGACTGCAGCACGGCAGGCTTCCCTGTCCATCACCAACTCCTGAGCTTGCTCAAACTCATGTCCATTGAGTCGGTGATGCCATCCAACCACCTCAACCTCTGTCATCCCCTTCTCTTCCTGCCTTCAATCTTTCCCAGCATCAGGGTCTTTTCCAATGAGTCAGTTCTTCACATCAGGTAGCCAAAATATCAGAACTTCAGCTTCACCATCAGTCCTTCCAATGAATATTCAGGACTGATCTCCTTTAGGATGGACTGGTTTGATCTCTTTGAAGTCCAAGGCACTCTCAAGAATCTTCTCCAACACCACAGTTCAAAAGCATCAATTCTTCAGCACTCAGCTTTCTCTATGGCCCAACTCTCACGTCCATACATGACCCCTGGAAAAACCATAGCCTTGATTAGATGGACCTTTGTCAGCAAAGTAATGTCTCTGCATTTTAATTTGCTATCTGGGTTGGTCATAGCTTTTCTTCCAAGGAGCAAGCGTCTTTTAATTTCATGGATGCAGTCACCATCTGCAGTGATTTTGGAGCCCCAAAATAAACTCTGTCACTGTTTCCATTGTTTCCTCATCTATTTGCCATGAAGTGATGGGACTAGATACCATGAGTTTTGTTTTTTGAATATTGAGTCTTAAGCCAGCTTTTTCACTCTCCTTTTTCACTTTCATCAAGAGGCTCTTTAGTTCTTCTTCACTTTCTGCCATAAGGGTAGTGTCATCTGCATATCTGAGGTCATTGATATTTCTCCCAGCAATCTTGATTCCAGCTTGTGCTTCATCCAGCCCAGCATTTCACATGATGTCCTTTGCATATAAGTTAAATCAGCAAGGTGACAATATACAGCCTTGACATATTCCTTTCCCAATTTGGAACCAGTCTGTTGTTCCATGTCTGGTTCTAACTGTTGCTTCTTAATCTGCATACAGACTTCTCAGGAGACAGGTAAGGTGGTCTGATATTCCCACCTCCTGAAGAATTTTCCACAGTTTGTTGTGATCCACACAGTCAAAGGCTTTAGTGTAGTCAATGAAGCAGATGTTTTTCTGGAATTCCCTTACTTTTTCTATGATCCAACTGATGCTAGCAATTTGATCTCTGGTTCCTCTGCCTTTTCTAAATCCAGCTTGAACATCTGGAAGTTCTCAGTTCACATACTGTTGAAGCCTAACTTAGAGAATTTTGAGCATTATTTTGCTAGCATGTGAGATGAGTGCAATTGTACATTAGTTAGTTAGAATATTCTTTGGCCCGGTATAGTCAAGTAAATAAATATTAAAAGAAAAAAAATGACTCTCCTAGCTCTACATATTCCCCTGACTGGTCTTAATCATCCTCGTGGCTTATTTATCATCTTTCTGTTGAAAACTTTTCAAATCTGTATCTCTCTCTCCTCTCTTCATATCTGCATATATGACTGACTGATGAATATCTCCAAGTACGTGTACCACAGATACTTAAACCTCAAAATGTGTCAAACACTAACCTGTTAACTTCTCCTCTGTCCCTTCTTTAGTTCCCACCCACTTCTTCCTTCAGGATTCTTTTTTTTTTTTTTTTTTTAGAGTTGAGAGGGACGGAGTCAGCTTGTGACTGATTCCGACAACTTTATTGAGGGGTAATATACATATATATGCTAACAGGACTCACTAAATTTAGATCAGAGACATGCATACGTGCAGAACTGCAGACATTAGTTTTCGCTCAGGAATTTTTTTTTTTTCTCCAAGCGAAACCACTCAGATGGTGTCCTCTCCCTCTTACTCTCCCAAAGGAAGAGAGGAACGATCATCCAGGATTCTGATCTCATTGAAAAATACCACCACTCAACCAGTTACTTAAACCAATAACCTGAAAATTAACCTTCATTTCTCAGTTTTCTTCACACCCTGTGTCCAATCAATCACCAAGTTCAACATTTCAACAACAAATTTCATACTAAGCACCTACTATGTAGTAACAAATCTGAAGAAAAGTGGCTTTATGATTGGTTAAGCAGCCTCACAGTGTTAGAGCACTAGTTGACATCTCTGATTCTGTTTACATTAAGGCCCTCAAGGTCTTAAATTGGCTCCTGGCATCATACCGTCACAGAACATTTCCAAAAGCAGAAAGGAAGGGATAGGAGTGAAACAAGAGGGCTTTCCTCAAGTTGCAATCTTTTTTGATCAGGGAGAAAAGTCATTCCCAGAAACACCCTAGCAGACTTCCCTTTATGTTGCTTTGGCCAGAACTGGGTCCAGTTATGAAGGAGACTGAGAAAGCAAGCATCTGGCAAAGCGAAACAGAGTTCCCTCAATCCCTGGGATTGAGCACATGCATACCCTTAAAAAAAAAGAGGGGAGGACTTCCCTGGTGGTCCAGTGGCTAAGACTCCATGCTCCCAGTGCAGGGGACCTGGGTTCAATCCCTGGTCAGGGAACTAGATCCCACATGCCACAACTAAAGAGTTTGTATGCCGCAAGTAAAGACCTGGTGCAAATAAATAAATAAATATTTAAAAAAAAAAAAAAAGAGGGGAGTTATCTTGGCAACAAATAAGAGAAAAAAAGTGGTTTCAGAGACAGCAATCAAAATCGATTTCCACGAAAACAGACATGGAGCTTGCATTCTAATTAAGGAGAAATTTTAAACATAAATATACAAACAAGGTAATTTCATATTCTATAAATGCTATGAAATCAGGCAATGTGATAAAAAGTAATGGGCATATTTTGATGGCAAAGCTGATAGAATCTACTAGTGGAACTGAACATGACAGAATGATAAAAAGGTGATTTCAACTGCGAGTCTCTCCTGGCAGCAGAGGCACAGAGTACTACTCACAATGGGGGCTGGTCAAGGCATCACGGGGATTTAGAAAGTTTCTTCCTCTCTTTGGCCAATTTTAGTTGAAATGAGCACAACTGAAACTGTAACCAAAGGAGGCATTATGCTTCCAGGAAAATCTCAAGGAAAAGTATTGCAAGCAACAGTAGTAGTTGTTAGATGGGGCTCTAAAGAAAAGAAGCTCCTGTGAAAGTTGGAGATAAAGTTAGAGATAATTCTTCCCCCAGAATATGGAGGCACTAAAGTAGTTCTAGACAGTAAGGATTATTTCTTATTTAGAGATGATGACATTCTTGGAAAATAAGTAGACTAAATTACTATTGAAAGGGCATCACGTGAAGCTGCCAATTCCAGGGAAGTTTTGAAATCTTTCATGTAAATCATTTCCATGTTTTCCTTTTATAATAAACTAATGATATCCAAATTAATGACATCCAGTGTCTCTAAAATTGTTTTATTGCACTGATTTAAACATTTCCAAAACAAACAGACAACAACAACTCCAAACAGAAAAAATGACTCCAAAGGTAATAATCATTTTCATTCATAAATGAAGCTTGAGAAAGATAATAATTAGTCTAAAGTCATAACACTATTAACTGATAGTCAGAATTGAAATTAGTACTATCTGAAATCAAAGTCAATTTTCTCTCCCCATACATGGATCTGTGGGGGGAAAAATACACAAAATGCCATATATAAATTTATAACATTGTAACAAAAAGAATAAAAAGTCAAGTATTTGAAAATAGTTGATGCTTAGAACTTGTTTCTATTTATTTTTGTCTTTCATTATAGGATTGGTAAAATGAACAAAATACTTTGTAAAGTTTTGTGTCTAAACCAAATATGGAACTATCAAACATGTTACTGACTTTAAAAAAAAAAAACACCCATTACTGACTGTTAGAACAGTAGCAAATGGCCATGATATTAAGTAGCAAAGATAGGAGACTCAAATAGCAACAAAGGGTTTTAGCACTATATCAGACTCAGACCAAATAGCTACAGGTCCAGAAACACTCTGACAAAAAGACCTACAAAATCAGTTAAAAAGTTAAGACAGTGGATAATACTGTGCTTATATTAAAGTGATAGATAACTACTATTTAGTTGTTAAATATAGACAGAGTATACATACCTATATATAATATAAACAAATAGAGCCATGTACTCCAAAGTCTTTGACTGTGTGGATCACAACAGACTGTGGAAAATTCTTCAGGAGATGGGAGTACCAGACCACCTTACCTGCCTCCTGAGAAATCTGTATGCAGGTCAAGAAGCAACAGTTAGAACCAGACATGGAACAACAGACTGGTTCCAAATTGGGAAAGGAGTAAATTAAGGCCGTATATTGTCACCTCGCTTATTTAACTTCAGTGCAGAGTATATCATGCGAAATGCTGGGCTGGATGAAGCACAAGCTGGAATCAAGATTGCTGACAGAAATATCAATGACCTCAAATATGCAGATGACACCACCCTTAAGGCAGAAAGTGAAGAAGAACTAAAAAGCCTCTTGATGAAAGTGAAAGAGGAGAGTGAAAAAGCTGGCTTGTAACTCAACATTCAGGGACTTCCCTGGTGGTAAAGCAGATAAGAATCAGTCTGCCAATGCAGGGGACACAAGTTCAATCCCTGGCCCAGGAAGATCCCACGTCCCACAGAGCAACTAAGCCCATCAACTACTGAGCCCAGCTCTGGCCTGGGCTCTACCATGCTTCATAACAAGAGAAGCCACCATAATGAGAAGCCCGCACACTGCATTTAAGATCCAGCACAGCCAGAAATTTAAAAAAAAATAAATAAAAACCAACAACTCAGCATTCAGAAAACTACAATCATGGCATCTGGTCCCATCACTTCATGGCAAATAGATGGGGAAACAGTGGAAACAGTGACAGACTTTATTTTTGGGGGCTCCAAAATCACTGCAGATGGTGACTGCAACCACGAAATTAAAAGATGCTTGCTCCTTGGAAGAAAAGCTATGACCAACCTAGACAGCATATTAAAAAGCAGAAACATTACTCTACCAACAAAGGTCTGTCTAGTCAAAGCTATGGTTTTTCCAGGAGTCATGTATGGACGTGAGAGTTGGACCATAGAGAAAGCTGAGTGCTGAAGAATTGATGCTTTTGAACTGTGGTGTTGGAGAAGATTCTTGAGAGTGCCTTGGACTTCAAAGAGATCAAACCAGTCCATCCTAAAGGAGATCAGTCCTGAATATTTATTGGAAGGACTGATGCTAAAGCTGAAGTTCTGATATTTTGCTACCTGATGTGAAGAACTGACTCATTGGAAAAGACCCTGATGCTGGGAAAGATTGAAGGCAGGAAGAGAAGGGGATGACAGAGGTTGAGGTGGTTGGATGGCATCACTGACTCAATGGACATGAGTTTGAGCAAGCTCAGGAGTTGGTGATGGACAGGGAAGCCTGGCGTGCTGTAATCCATGGGGTCGCAAAGAGTTGGATATGACTGTGCGACAGAACTGAACTGAAATTTAGTATGAGTAAAAAAGAAGAAAAAAAAAGTCAGCCTTTCCTCTCAGATACTAAAAAGGTAGCAATATAAACCGCCTTAACATTATTCAACATTTTCTGGCATAAAGATACCAGACTAGATTATATTTAAAGGTCTCTTACGGCTCTGCTACTCTCTGAAATCTAAGGTATTATCAGAGATCTTAAAAAAAAAAAAAAAAGATTCAAATACTTCCTCATTCATAGCAGGGGAATTCACAGATTAAAAGGTTAGCAAAGCTAATGATTTTAGAAAGGTATCTGGGGAAACATATGGGCCCGCAGGAGAAATATTCTGCAGTGAACGCTTTAAGGTTCTGCAAAGCTAGGAGGGGGGAGGTGTCTGCTTTCAAATGGCTTTCATCCAGAGCAGACAGCAAAATGGAGTTCAGCAGTATGGTTCGCTAACACTCATCTTTCCAGTCAAGGTAATTATTTTCCATCTTCTTTTAAGAAAAGTGAGTCAATATTCAAATATATTCCTGTCTCCTATGACCCTGTTTGGGACATGTGTACAAATTTGGATTTTGACTTGAAAACCATTTTAAAGGTTTATGACTACAAGAATAATTATTAGAGGGACTTCCCTGGTGGTCCAGTGGTTGGGACTCTGTGCTTCCACTGCAGGGAGCACAGGTTCAATCCCTGGTTGTGGACCTAGGACCCCAAATGCCTCATGGAGTAGCAAAAAAAATTTACGTATATATATTTTTTCTTATTCTGATTTGATAAAATTTTTACCAAATCTGAATAAGAAAATCATTCAATATGAACTTATGAATTTTTACAGTCTATGTTTTACTGCTTTTGTTCAGTTCAGTTCAGTCAATCAGCCGTGTTCAACTCTGCGACCCCATGGACTGCAGCACACCAGACTTCCCTGTACATCACCAACTCCCGGAGATTGTCAAACTCATGTCCATCGAGTTGGTGATGCCATCCAACCATCTCATCCTCTGTCGTCCCCTTCTCCTCCTCATGCTATTTCTGTTACATAATTTGTCAACAGCAAAAGACAAAACAAAAACCTAAGATGATGATTATCTGTTTAATATCTAATCCAAGCATCACTGTTAAAAACAACTTATTTTACATGAAAATAAAAGTTTATACTGAGCTAAACAAAATAATGGATTTTAATGGATTTCCATTGAACATCTAAATCATTTCCAACTAAAATAAATATTAAATGGCATACATAAATGTATCTACTTTTGGTTTTTCAATTTTTACAGAGACAAAAAATATTTAGGTCCATTAACAAATGTTTTACGCCACACTGAAAAATTTTATTATGAGGAAGCATTTACAAATGTATATATGGACATCCCTGGCGTCAAGTGGTTAAGAATCTGCCTGCCAATGCAGGGGATGAGAACGTGATCCCCAGTTCAGGTCACCTGCCACAAGGCAACTAACCACTGAGCTTGCACTTTAGAGCCTGCAAGCCGCAACTACTGAAGCCCATGCGCCCTAGAGCCTGCGCTCCACAACAAGAGAAGCTAACACAGTAAGAAGCTCTTGCACTGCAACTAGAGAGAAAGCCTGCACACAGCAAAGAAGACCTAGTACAGCCACAAATAAATAAATAAAAATTATAAATGTGTTTGTAAGTTTGCTAATCTACGGCAGGATACTCATATTGATAAACAGTTCACAATTGTCTGCTAGTTTCTAGTTTTCACTGGGAAGCAAAGATTACAAACAGTAAAAGGCCAGAAAAAGAACTGAGAATACAAAATTAACCAAAGAGAAAGTGTCAAACATTTAGAGTAATAAGCATAAATTTGCCCAAACTATGTGGACTGATACTGAGAAAATGAAGGCAAAGCAACAAGCACCCCTTTGGAAGCTAAGAAACAGTGGAATGCCCATGAAAGTGTTCTCCTACCACTGTGGGAGGATTTACTGCAATTTCCTTATTTTTTCAGACTGTGATTATGGGACATTGGTGAATTATGATTACCATGTATTTAAATATAAAATATATATATTATCTATATTTATCTGTATAGACAAATGGACACTATGTGTCTTCAATTTATCTATAATTTATAGATAGATTTATACTTATTATTTATAAAGAGAATAATTTCATAAAATGCAAACTAGAATACATGCATGGCATATACTAAAAATAGGAAATACATGTCAGCTTATTACACTTTTATTTTAGTTAGTTACTTGGTTTTATATATGTAAGTATGTGCTGGGCCACAAATACACTTCATTTCTTACTGTGAAATCATCCAACTCATTTGAAGGTTGCTGTTCTTATGCCACAGTAAATTAAGCAACAAAAAGGGTCTATGTAGCCAGTTGAAAAGGCCAAAACAAGAACCACGACCCTTGCTGCCTTATACATACGCAGATGACAACTCAAGACTGTAGTCACTCTCTGGTAGGCTCACACTTTGTTGCCTTGTCTTTTCAGACTTACAGCCAAGCAGCAGTCCTTTAAAAGAACATCTTCCATTTCTTACAACTACCTGCAAGGCTAATGAACTCTGCTGGTAGCTTCCCAGATATTTGTAAATCTGCCATCAGTTTAGAAGTTGTTGTACCACCTTTCAAACTTTTATTCTTCCTACTCATATTAGAGCAACCCTTTCCAGCAATAACATGGGAATCCTGTTGCCCCTCCCTGTTCTATCATTCCCAGTATAGCAGAGCCCTTTCAGAATGAAACTACACTGTAATTTCCAAAAAGCATATGACTTATTTTAACTATATTATGTAGGAGTTTATAATCATTTAATGTAATGCATATTTACCTATGGGGCTTCCCAGGAGGCTCTAGTGGTAAAGAACCCACCTGCCAATGCAGATGTAAGAGACAAGGGTTCCATCCCTGGGTCAGGAAGATCCCTGGGTCAGGAAGAAAGGTATGGCAACCCACTCCAGTATTCTTGCTTGGAGAATACCCTGGACAGAGGAGCATGGTGGGCTAAAGTCCATACTGTCACAAAGAGTCAGACAAGACTGAAGCTACTTCACAAACAAATATAGGTAAATACGCTCTCCTCCAAGAATAAACCTGAAGTTACTCTGTAACAACTGCCTTGCATCATTTCTTCTCTAGATAAGCTTTATAAGTTTTTGAGAAGACAATATTTGTACTAAAACTGGACTTATAAGGGGAAAAAGATACTCTTAAAAATACAGATTGCTGTAGAAGATCCCTTGCCAAAATCAATTTGTAAAAGAGCTAAAGCTTCTTGCAGCTATGCAATCTTCTATAATTGCTTTTGAAATCTTTTTATTACTTGGGTAAAATGAATATTTAAATATTATTTCATAATTATCTGTGATCCTATTTAGTTAAGTGTCTGAACCTTCTGATATTTTTGACAAACATTACCAAAATCAAATTCTAAACAAAGATTTTTTGACCTTAGACTGGCATTTTTCTTTTTTTTTTTTTAACTGGCATTTTTCCAGAGGGGCCCTGGAGCATCTCAAAGGATCTGTTCTCTCTCCTTATAAAAAGAAAGATATTAGAGTAATTAGGTTTATTTGATATGTTAAATTACATGGGAAGCACTTTCAAATAAGAAATAATACTAAGCCTTCTTTACATCTGCATTGATCAGCAATGCTTTTGAGGAAAGATCTTGATCAAAAGAGGTAAATGTGAACATAAATAAAGGAAACCTCATTTTGAATGGAGTCGGGAAGCCCTGAAGGAGGGACTCTCAGTACACGTAGCACCAGTTGCAGTCTGCATAACCAGCAGGGAGAAGGAAGATAAGAATCTTACTTTTCTTCTGGTATGAGAGAGGACATTTTAACACAGGTACTTCATCTCCTGCTTTTAAAAAAAGGAAGGCAGATCCCACTCTGCCGCAGCAACTACACTCTAATCACCACTTATAGCCAGTGAGAAATGGCAGCAATCTTGAACTCTCATTCTTCTCCATGAAGTTTTCTTCAAACAGTCCCCCCTACAGTTTCCTCCTAAAAGCGAATAAAAGCACTCTCCTTTGTTCTCTGGATTTGCCTGACTCCCCATAAACTTGCCTGTCCCAAATTGTGATTCTCTTCTGTTCCTAAATAAACCCATCTTGCTGGTTAAACAACTGGTTGTTTTAAGAGTGGCAATGTATATAAATGTAAAATCACAATGCTGTACACTTGAAAGTAATGTAATATTGTATGTCAATTACATTGTATGTCAAAAAAAGAAGAGTTTAACAAAACTAGGGTTTCCCTGGCGATTAAGTGGTTAAGAACTGTCCGCCAATGCAGGGGACATGAGTTTGACCCCTGGTCTGGGAAGATCGCACATTCCTCAGAGTGGCTGAGCCCAACTGCCAGTAATTACTCAGTCCCCCAACTCCCCAGATCCTGAAAGCCACAACTACTAAAGCCCTCACGCCTTAGAGCCCTCAGTCCCCAAGAGAAGCCACCGCAATGAGAAGCCTCCCATCACCGCAACTAAAGTAAACCCATATACAGCAAGGATGACCCACCGCAGCAACGCGCCCCGCCCCCGGAAAAAAAAAAACACAAAAAACCAACTCTAGCCCAAGCAATCTCTACCTCCTAACATCTTTGATAAACAATTTCCTCTCTCCCCAAGTTTCTGTCCTCACTTCTTCAATTCGGCTACCCAATTTGAAACGTGTCTTTAAATCTCCCGTTCTAAAAGGCCCTAGAGCTGTTTCATAAAGTTGGTTGGTTTCCGACTAAAAATGGGGCCTACACTACCCTTTTAACAGCTCAGTTCTTCAGTGCTTAGGTGCTTACTCTTTAAATGACTGAAATACTATTTGGGGCCTTTAGTTTAAAGAACAAGTAAACCAAGTAAAACTATTCAATTTTTTCTAAAACTTGCTCCTCCACAAGATCAGGTAAATGCATTCTGTACTGCCATTTTAAAGAAACTGGGAAGAGAAAAACAAAACTCATCGACAAATGATGACAAGGTGGAAATAATCAGCTGAGTTATCTGGACCAGAAGTTTCTGCATTTCATGGTGCTTCATCTTTAACACTGTGCAGACTTCTTAAATCTTAGGATTCGCCCAAAATAACGGCAATCGAGCCCTCATCCCCAAGTTGGTTTCTTCCAAACCTGCGCCCCACCCCCATCCTCACCCTCGCCCAGGCCCCGGCAGCCATGCGCCAAAGACTGCAGCACCGGAGCTCGCTGTCCGCAGGCGCGGCGGACCCCGCCCCGCACGGCCGGCGCGGGGAGGTGGCTCGGGGCCAGGAGCCCGCCTCTGCGGCGGCTGAGCCGGGCGCCTAGTGGGTGCTCTCGGGCGGAGGAGGGGCCTGCGGCCCTGGCACCGCCTTTGCCTGCCGGCCCCTCCCCGGACCGCTACTTAAGTGGCTCCCGCACCGCCCCCGCTCCAGTGCGTTACTTACCTCGACTCTTAGCTTGTCGGGGACGGTAACCGGGACCCGTGTCTACTCCTGTTGCCTGCGCCTGCTGACCCATAGCCACCATGGTGAGTGGACCGTCGACTTCGCTGGGGAAAACGGGGGGAAACGAGCCGGGGGAGCACCAAGGGTTTCTAGCTGGAGAGGGCTGGCCCCACCGCCGTCCACTAGGAGGGCGAAGAGCGAGGAGGGAGCCGAGGGTGAGAGTAGATAGACCTCGATTTATGGAGAAAGGCTGGGGCCCAGGAGGAAGGGCGCCACCGCCTTTTCTTCTGGGACTGTAGAATAGGATGGCGGGACACTGGTTCTCCTTCACCATTGTTGGCGCTCTCATTTAGTCCTAGCTTCTGGGTTAGGCGCCTCCAATACCCTGCAGTCTTTTCCCGCGCATTCCCATCCCCCTCCGCCCCTTAGATTGTCCCCAGGCTTTAGCGAGCGCGCGCGCGCGCTCTCCCCTCCCTCACTTCCTCCTCAGCACGAAAACCGGAGGCGGGAAGGAACTGCGCACGCGCGACCGTTACCTTCCCGCCTGGGAGTGGCCGGGAGCCCGCCACTGCAGTATGCGCATGCGCGCTTGGGCGCTGCAGGTCCATGACTGGAGGGCCTATCTCCTGTTACCCTGGGTTCTCGTTTAAAAAATCAAGAGTAAGGTGAATGTGGAAAAGGACTCCTTATCGATGTGCTGCACTGCACCAATATCTTAGGACAACTAACTCTCAGCAGCCTGTAGAGGCCATCTGTCTCTTCCTGCCCTCCGCTGTCTTAGGAGTGCGTGTGGGAGCAGGTGGTGGCGGTGGGGGGTTTTGAGGTAATAGAAATCGGATCTGGGTCTCCGATAATCCCCTGCTGCGTCGTGACAGATATGGAGGTACTGAACTGAGCTTCCCGCCTGCACGAAGCGAAGATCGTTGGCCATGGCTGAGCTTCTGCAGACGTGGCTTTTAAGAGCTTCTGCAGCTGCGCGACTCCGCGAACCGCAGAGGGGCGCGGGTGCGCGCCCTGAATTGCTCATTCATCCTTTGCCGCAGAGCCCCACCCCTCGTCCCTGCGGCCAGGCATTTCCTCTGCACTGCTCTGGCCACGTGCTTCCTGTGCTGGGAGCTGCCCGGAAATCTGGCCACCTACTCTAAAATGGCATTCTGGGCCCTGGGCGCTAGATGGATGACCTCCTCTTTATCTTGATCCTCAAAGGAGGAAGCAATGACTAAGCTCTGCTCTTGGTCTAAAAAGAGGCCTTCCCGATTTACACGGTGAAAGGAAATTAAAAGCAATGTACGTCAGAAGTATAGCCCACCTACCCTAGATTTTTTTAAAAAGCATTCCATTTTAAAAGGAAATTTAAGATTAGGTTTCCGTAAACATTTAGCATTTTTGTTAAATGTCTTGTGGGTTTTGTGTGTGTGTGTGTTAATGCGTTTTTTTTCTCTCTCCCACAGCGTGAGTGCATCTCCATCCACGTTGGCCAGGCTGGTGTCCAGATTGGCAATGCCTGCTGGGAGCTCTACTGTCTGGAACATGGCATCCAGCCTGATGGCCAGATGCCAAGTGACAAGACTATTGGGGGAGGAGACGACTCCTTCAACACC
This sequence comes from Cervus canadensis, assembly GCF_019320065.1. Classification (NCBI taxonomy): domain Eukaryota; kingdom Metazoa; phylum Chordata; class Mammalia; order Artiodactyla; family Cervidae; genus Cervus; species Cervus canadensis. The sequence continues at coordinate 25,264,555 of NC_057410.1, read as the reverse complement.
TTCTTCAGTGAGACGGGCGCTGGCAAGCATGTGCCCAGGGCAGTGTTTGTAGACCTGGAACCCACAGTCATTGGTGAGTTGACCTCAGTAGCTTCAATGAGAATCCTGGGGGTCTGGGACAGGAGGTGTGTCCTGTGGGCCCCACTGATACCCTGGGGTGGAGCAGACCTATGTGAGTTGTTAGTGATGGGTGGCTGCTTCATTTTCCTTTTCCAGATGAGGTTCGCACTGGCACCTACCGCCAGCTCTTCCACCCTGAGCAGCTCATCACAGGCAAAGAAGATGCTGCCAATAACTATGCCCGAGGTCACTACACCATTGGCAAGGAGATCATTGACCTCGTCTTGGACCGAATTCGGAAACTGGTATGCTTATTCTCAAGAATAAAGTAAATTGATGAACCTAAGGGAGATATTTGAAATATGCTCTTTTTTTTTTCAAACACAACTGAAATGCATTAGTGAGGTTAATTATTCCTTTATAGTTTTTTAAAAGTTCAATTAAAATATGGACTATTTGATGTCTTTTGATAAATATTCATGAAGATATTTTTAATAAAGAAATGCTGAGTAATTGAAGGAAGGTCTACATTTCAAAAGTTTCTGTCAAAATGCAATCTAATTCTTTGGAATTAATATGAAAAGTGAAAATCTTTACTATGATGACATCACAAAGAGCAATAACTATGTTTTCTCTATTCCTCTTTTTTAACAGGCTGACCAGTGCACGGGTCTTCAGGGCTTCCTGGTTTTCCACAGCTTTGGTGGGGGAACTGGTTCTGGGTTCACCTCCCTGCTGATGGAACGTCTCTCTGTCGATTATGGCAAGAAGTCCAAGCTGGAGTTCTCCATTTACCCAGCCCCCCAGGTTTCCACAGCTGTCGTTGAGCCCTACAACTCCATCCTCACCACCCACACCACCCTGGAGCACTCTGATTGTGCCTTCATGGTAGACAATGAGGCCATCTATGACATCTGTCGTAGAAACCTCGACATTGAGCGCCCAACCTACACAAATCTTAACCGCCTTATTAGCCAGATAGTGTCCTCCATCACAGCTTCCCTGAGGTTTGATGGAGCCCTGAATGTGGATCTGACAGAGTTCCAGACCAACCTGGTGCCCTATCCCCGCATCCACTTCCCTCTGGCCACATATGCCCCTGTCATCTCTGCTGAGAAAGCCTACCATGAACAGCTTTCTGTAGCAGAGATTACCAATGCTTGCTTTGAGCCAGCCAACCAGATGGTGAAATGTGACCCTCGCCATGGTAAATACATGGCCTGCTGCCTGTTGTACCGTGGTGATGTGGTTCCCAAAGATGTCAATGCTGCCATTGCCACCATCAAGACCAAGCGCAGCATCCAGTTTGTGGACTGGTGCCCCACTGGCTTCAAGGTTGGCATTAATTACCAGCCTCCCACTGTGGTACCTGGTGGAGACCTGGCCAAAGTACAGCGAGCTGTGTGCATGCTGAGCAACACCACAGCCATCGCTGAGGCCTGGGCTCGCCTGGACCACAAGTTTGACCTGATGTATGCCAAGCGTGCCTTTGTTCACTGGTACGTGGGTGAGGGCATGGAGGAAGGAGAGTTTTCTGAGGCCCGTGAGGACATGGCTGCCCTTGAGAAGGATTATGAGGAGGTTGGTGTGGATTCTGTTGAGGGAGAGGGAGAGGAAGAAGGAGAGGAATACTAATTACCATTCCTTTGAGCCCTGCAGCATGTCATACTCAGCTTCAGCATAGCTGACAGGCATAAAAACTTTCTGACGAGATTGTCTTCGCTTTCAACAGTGATCATGTATTGCTTTTCCATGTGTGTCTGTAACACTTATGTCCTGTCTCAAAAGTAAAGATTTTAAGAAAGAGTTCTGTGCTTCTTCTAAATTGGTTTCTCCAAGAAATACTTTTCACTCCTACACCTAAAAGCCTGCCACTGGAAGTAATATCAAGGATTTTGCTCCAGGTATCTCTGGGAGGAAGGTGTACTCGAAGGTAAAGCAGAAGAGCTGTCCTCTGAAACTGGTCTGTTAACATCATTTCAACCAGTATTTTGTTGAAATCTAGCTCAGAGGCCTTGGAAAGATGCAAATTTCAGATAGTGATTTTGGTAGTCGTTTTTGAGGTTATAAGGTAATTATAGGTTTGGGAAAGTTTTTAATATCCTACAACTATGCTGTGTGAAGAGGCCTGCTAACCTATCAGAATCAATGACTTTAGAACAGGTAAACATTTGGTTGGGTGAATATTTGAGCAGAAAGATGTAAAAACTGTTTCCTACCCTGTAATGATGGAAGGAGGGAAGTTGCAGGATCAGAATTCCTGCTGACCAACAAAACTCAGGGAATAATTGAAGAGTAATCCTTAACACCTGTGGAAGAACAGCTGCTTTACAAGGGATGAAATGGCAACACTTGCAAAGGTTAGGACAAAGTTACAATTTGTAGCACTGGGCATAGTTTACATTCTTCCCAATACATAGTGTGGCTACATCTAAAGCCCACTATAAAAGAGAGGCTAAATTCTCTGCATAGAGAAAATACATTTAAGAAGTTCAGGAAGCACATGGATTATAAAGGTCTGAAAAGTTGAGGATAGAGGTGAGAAAAATTTTGCCAGTTCTTTCCCTAGTCAGTAAATCCTGTAAACCTAGAGAATGTTAATAGTTCTCAACTCCTGATTAAGTCCACAGACATGACAGAGAGCTCTGTTGGGAGGCACTACAGGCCAAGCGCAGCAACCCGTGATGTAGCCAGAAACCACAGGCCCCAGGGGAAGGCAGATGGAGGCCTATATAGCACGGATGGGAACCTTAATGAATTAGTGCCCAGATAAAGGTAGGACTTCGCCTTACTATTGAACTTGCAGAGAGGCTGTCTTTAGAGCTGACTGAAGACACCTTTGAAATCTCTCTTGCCATACAAGAGAGGAAGCTAGGCTGGAGCCTGGGAAATCAAGCCAATGCAGATTTTTTTCAGGGGAAGAGCACACACTATGGTGTGCCATGTTGCTTTTTGAGTCCTGAGGCATAAAGCAGGGACAGGATGTTTTGTTTGTTTGGGGGGTGTGTGTGGCTGTATTTTTAAGAAAAGATATGTAATAAAGAGTTATGACAGTTTGGGTGATGGGTACATAGGTATTTGCAATGCCATTATCTATTGCCCTAAAACTTAATAATATGTATATAAAACACTTAATATATGTATATGTGGCTTAATATATGCATATTAAAAAAATATATGTGTATGACCTCATGCAGTTTCTGAGGGTCAAGAATTTAGGAGCACCTTGGCTGAATGGTTCTGACTCAGGATTTCTCAAGGTTTCAGTAAAGATGTTGACTGAGGATGCCGTTATCGGAATGCTTGAGAGGCTAGTTACTTTACAATATTGTGGTGGTTTTTGCCGTACATTCACATGAATCAGCCATAGGTGTACCTGTGTTCCCCATCCTGACCCTCCCTTCTACCTCCCTCTCTAGAATGCTTGATTTTTAGCTGGAGGATTCACTTCCAAGGGGGATCACTCACATGCCTGGCAAGTTAGTGCTGGTTGTTGGCACGTAGCCTTTGCTCTTCACCACAGGGACTTCTCCATAGGACTGCTTCAGTGTCTTCACGACATGAGGGTAGTCTTCCCCAGAGAGAGTGATCCAGGACAAGGCAAGCTGAAAACCACAATATCTTGAAACTAACACTCTCATTTCTATAATATCCTATTGGTTACACATGTCAGTCCTATTCAGTGTGGGAGGACACTACACAACAGTAGGAGACGTGTGTTGTTGGGATTTATATACAAAACCCAGAAGGATACCAATTTTATTACCTTTTTCCCCTGTATACTTGGAATATTTCATCTTTTAAAAGGGAGGAAACCTGTAGTTTAGAGAGAAGGAGTTTTCCATTTTCTATAGTTCCAATTCGAATTTCAGTGTTTTTGGTTGCCTTTTAAGCAATCCTTTGGTGGCTCAGACAGTGAAGAATCCTTCAGCAATGCAGGAGACCTGGGTTTGTTTGATCCCTGAGTTAGGAAGATCCCCTGAAAGAGGGCATGGCAACCCACTCCAGCATTCTTAGCTGGAGAATCCCCATGGACAAAGGAGCCTGGCAGGCTCATGGGGTCTCAAATTTGGACATGACTGAGCAATTAACACATTTGGTTGCCCTTTATAAACCACCTTCTATTTACATTCCTCCTAAACTATCCCATCTCTGTTATACCCTAGTTATTTGATTGCTGCTCAAATTCAGTATTTCCTTCTGTCCCCTCTGTTCCCAATCATCATATAAATCAAGATGACTACTAGTACCTACTAGTAGTCAAAGCCTTTGGTAAAGTGAGATACTAAGTGTGGGACACGGTGGGTGGGAGGTGGGAAATGGCTATAATGAAATGCTGAGGCAACCAGGAAATTCCATCAAGCATTCCTTTGTGTGTGGGGGGGGGGGGGGAGCGGTGTGGGTGGAGGTAGGGGGTTCCTGTGGGTCTTATTATCTACATCTCTGTCCCAACAGCGATCACAGTAATGTTTATGGCCCACACAGTGCTTTAATGGAAGTAAAAATAAATAATGATTATTTATTTCCCTCTTAGGCCATATTCTTTATTGGTTCTCTTTCATATAAACAGTAAACTCTAAGGTTTTGTAAAATGTATTCACTCTCCTTTCAGGCCAAGTCTCTTTTAGCACCTCCTGAGAAATTGTACCTCAGGGTAGAGAGGGCTTGGAAACTGACTGGTTGAGACACTTCTTGTTCTGTTACTAGTCAGGGGCTCTGAATCTTCTGAGCCTATTTCCTTTTTTCACCAGAGAGTTCCGTCCTATCTTTCTCCAGGTGTCTTTTGGGAGTTGAAGGTGGCAAATAGCACACTCAAATCTGAAAGGACTTGTAAGTTTATAGTTGTGTGTCCGAACTTGGGAAGTGAGGAACAGGCGAAGCAGTGCTCCTGAGGACTTGACAGCCCTCTTCAGCAGGACACCAGAGCTACTGTCCAGGAAGACTGAGCGATTTATTTAGAAAAGAAATAGAAATAAGTAAAACACAAGAAGGGTTTACTTAGAGATGGTGAGGATGATAATACAGATAATCATGATTATTAACCTTAACCACAACACCTTCAATTTACACCGACTCACCTTTTTAAAAAAATTTTTTTACACATCATTTTATTTTTAAAAATTATTTATTTTTGGCTGTGCTGTGTCTTAGTTGTGACAACTGGGGGCTACTCTTTGTTGTGGCATGTGGGTTTCTCGTTGCAGTGGTTTCTCTTGTTATGGAGCCCCGACTCCAGGGCACGTGAGCTTCAGTAGTTGTGGCTCGCGGGCTCTAGAGCAAAGGTTCAGTAGTTGAGGCACACAGAAGCAGTTGCCCCATGGTGTACGAAATCCTCCCAGCCCAGGGATTGAACCCCTGTGTCCTCCGCATTGGCAGGTAACCACTGGACCACCAAGAAGTCCTATACCTATCCACTTTTAAAAGAATGTTAAAGGTGAAGTGCCTTCACAACTTAGCATTCTTAACTTCATTGAGTTGACTTTAAAATGGGAGGAGCCCACTTCTTTGTTTTTTACAGAGGACAGATTTAAATGGCAGGAAAAAATGGAAGTCATACCACAGCCCTGTGTCCTGACTTGCAGGATCAGATGTCTTAAATATTGCCTGCCAAAAGGCCACAAGAAATAGGAATCATTTAGCCTCATGGAGGACCAGGGCTATGATTTAGGGACATGCTCAGATTAAGCGGTTTGAGGGAGGGAAGAGAGAGAGATGCCATTTCCCTCTCCCAATCCCATCAAATTCCTGGCAAATTCCTTAATGCCCTGCAGATGGCACCACTGACAAGGAGTTCTCTGCCCAGAAGAGTCAAGCTCAGATTTGTGAACTCTGCCCTCCCTGTCACCTTGAAGCTGAGCCTAAAAGATACACCACAAAGAGGAAGTGACTGATCTGGCATACCTGGCATTCATGGGCTTGTCATTTCTTGTCTTGTCCATTCCTGGAGACAGCTAAGCCTCCTTCTAAGCCACTGTGAATCAGTTAGCCACAGAAAACCCCACACTCCAAGTTCTTGACTTCATTTCCAGCCTCTAGGGTACTTCCCAGTGTGGAATGAGTTTAAATATATGGCTTTGTGGTCAACATGTAATAATGGAGGAGGCATGCTGCCTGATCAATCTGAACTCAATACTGATACAAAGTTAATAACATGATGTGGGCATCATCATATAGATACAGATATCATTGTGTTGCAAGTGCCATCTTCTGCTCTCTGCCAAAATGAATACCCTACCCCATCCATCCATCCCTCAGCTGACCAGCTCATCTCCCAACTGACAGCCTGCTGTGTGTTACTGTGTCCAGCAGTGATGGATCAAGCTCATCACCGCATTCCCACTTTTGGCCTTCAAACACTCTTCTCTCAGCCTATAATACCTTTTACAACCATAATTGATCCTACCACCTTTGCCCTGTTAACTCATTCTGTCTTCTTTTGATGATAAAAACCCAAGTGTCATCTATTCAAGGCCTTGAAGTTTAGGTCAGATGCGGTCAGATTCTCCATTAGATATTTTCATAGTCTGAGAATTAATCTTGGAGCAGAGATTTAGACTTTCAACTCTGCAAACTAGAGGTAACTGTCCCTCTACTGCTTTCCTCTTTTCCCTGGGCCCAAAGATCTAAAATGCCTCAGGAAGACACTCTAGGGTGGACAGTGACATCAAATGGAGGTAGAAGGGAAAGCTGCTGTTCTGTTCTAAAAATTCTTCATAAATAAGATCTTTCATTCTCTCTCTGGCCCAGTTCTAATGTCTCATGATACAGGCATGTAGGAACTTCTGCTGGCTCATGTTGATCAAATGCATGCACATGTGCCATGAGTCAAGCTGTGACCCAGCTGCCATAACCGGCTGATGTCACCTTAGGCACTCCTTCTATACAACAGTGTGGAAAGCCAGGCAAGGGAGCATTCCCACCAGCCTCTTCACTGATCACCCTACTGTGCAAATTGCTACCCAGTTCTGGGCACCTCAAGAAGGATATGGACAGACCAGAGAGCTTCCTCCAAGGGGCAAGTAGAATGGGATGCCGTACTGGGTAAAGCAACTTGGAGAACTAAGGATGTTTAAATTACAAGAGAAACCCATGAAGAGCTGCTGTCCAGAAATGGCAGGAACCCAGAAAGAACAGTAAAGAATGAAGAAAAACACTGCAGGGGTTTCTGGCAGTGTTCAGTGGCTAAGACTCCATGGTCCCAATGCAGGAGACCCAGGTTCGATCCTTGGTCAGGGAACTAGATTCCACATGCCACAGCTAAAGATCCCACATGCTGCAACTAAGTCCTGACACAGTCAAATAAATATTTTAAACAGCAAACAAAACCAACCACAAAATAAAAACATCACAGCTCACTTTGTAACAATTAGCTAGGACCAACAATGGACCATAGAGCCATCCATGTCATGAAGGACAAACAGGTAGAACTCAAGACTTCCAAGATTATTCTCCATTCCCAGAGACTAGGATTTCAGAAATTTTCCTGGTGTCTCAAGCCAATCTTTATGACTATTCTCTCAAATATTTTTGGAGAGGGCAGAGATAGGTAGGGACAAAGGAACAGAATCTATCAAAACATGCTTTTTTTAAACCTTTTCCCTCACCCTTGCCAACAACAATAAAAGTTTTCAGACCCAGAGAGGTCTTGCTTAATGGGAACCCCTGGTTTTCTGGCCTCCCTAGCACCCTAGACAAGAGGGCAATTCCAAAGTTGCTGGTCTATTTCTAGGAACTGGTCCAAATTCCACCAGAGATAAGGAAGGAGGTTTATAGCCTGTCTTAATTTGGATTGGTCTAACAAAATACCACAGATCAGATAGTGTGATAGTGTAAACAATAAATGTTTATTTCTCAAAGATTTGGAGACTGATAAATCCAAGACCAAGGTGCTAGCAGATTCAGGGTCAAGAGAGTGCCTTCTTAACTGGTTTGCAGATGGCTGGCCATCTTTTGCTGAGTCCTCTTGTGGAGAAGAGAAAAACAACTATTCCCTTCCTCTTCTTAGAAAGATGATAAATCCTGGGACTTCCCTGGTGCTGCGGTAGTTAAGACTCTACACTCCCAATGCAGGGGACATGGGTTCCATCCCTGGTGGGGGGATTCTGCATAGGGCATGGAGCTACCAAAAAAAAAAAAAGATAATACTCCCATCAGGAGGGTTGTACTTCTTGACCTCATCTGAACCTAATTACCTCCCAAAGTTCCCACCTTCTAATACATCATGCTGAGGGTTAGAGTTTTAACATGCATTTTAGGGGTACATATTCAGTCCATGGTAGTCAGGGTGAACAGGAATTTTTCTGTAAATACTGTGTTTTCTGTGGGAAAATTAGGGCATGTAGATAAGCAATGAGAAAGTGAAAATAACCTATAATCTGAATGAAAAGCTTTTGAAACTTTCATTTAAAGAAAAGAGAAAAAAAAAAAAGAAAAGAGCAACTTTTTCTCATGCCCCTCTCTGCCCTCTCCCACCCCAGTCACCTCTGGGACTGGTGCCCTGGGTCTTCCGTCTGCTCCTCTCAAAGTGCTATTCAGCAATAAGTCTTTATCATTTGGAAGCTCAAAGATAGCCCCACAAGAAGGAGCAGAACAGTGAGCCCTTTATTTTATTTATCCATCTAAATACTTATTTCTGTATTTGTTTAGTTAGTTATTTGGCTGTGTTGGGTCTTAGTTGTGGCGTTTGGGCTCTAGAGCAGCAAGTTCTAGTTGTGACTCGAGGACTTAGTTGCACTGTGGCATGTGGAATCTTAGTTCCCTGATCAGAGATTGAACCCATATCCCGGCATTGGAAGGTGGATTCCTAATCACTGGATCACCAGGGAAGTCCCCAGTGAGCCCTTTAAATAAGCTGGAAGGTACCAAGGTTCTTGAGGATACTGAAGTTCAAACTTTAGCAGTCTATTACCCTAGGTATCTAAGCAATATAGTAATGAAGGGAGTACAGAAGTAGGGGGAATGTATTTACTAAAAGACAACTGCAGAATATCGGGGGAAAAGGAGGTTTTGGAGTCAGAGAGGCCAAGTTACACCACTTACTATTGTAAGTCCTTGTACAAGTTACTTAATCTCTTTGAATTGATTCCTCATCTATAAATAAATAAATAAAGTCTATTTTGTAAGGTCCTTGTGACACCCAATTAACTAATCTTTGTAAAGTATCTGTTAATCTTTAGCATTTAGTGGAGGCTCAGTCTGGATTAGTTCCCTTCCCAGTGTTGCCTGAGGACACTGAAATTTACTCTCCACAGTCCAGGTGGCCCCTCCCCTACTAAGAATAGGTAACTAATCTCTTGGGCAGATCAGATCCACAAACATTGTGTTTATTGTGAGAACTACACTGGGTTAAGAACTGGGGTTGAAATGAAAGGGGTGAATTAGAAGCCAAATACAGGTTTCCAACCCTCTAAGGAGAGAGGAAATGAGAAAAGACACAAATGGAGGTAAAGTTAAACAATACAAAAGATTTAAATAACAGCTCAAGGTAGTGAATGTTCCAAGACAGGGCATATATGTCTAATTGGTCACTGAACTATACAACTGGGTGCTGCTTTGGGAGCCTAGAGAGGGTGGAAATCCCTTCAAGAAAAAATGGAAGAAAAGATAGTTGGGTTGAGCCTTGGAAGAAGATAGGATATGGACAAAGGGAGATTTGGTAAGTTTAAGAAGCAAATGTGTAGTGTCTTTTTGCATAGTGTTCTGAGTGATAAGTCAGTAAACAGAGATGCTTTTGCTAATTCTAAACATAGGCAATGGAAAGAAAGTTATTATGCTTCCAACAAATTTGTAAACAAGGGCTCAAGGACCTGAATGCAAATAAATTCGATTACCACTTTCTCAAAGGACGTCTTCTAGGTTATTTTTCTCAGTTCTAAGCTCATTTGTCTTAAACTATGCACTTTCCAGTTTGTTTATTGATATTTTGCCTCTTAAAAATTTACTTCAAAAAAAAAAAATTTACTTCAGTTTTATATTCTGGATGATGATAAATCCCTAAGCAAGATCTATGTTAGCCAGTTGCTAAAAGAATCACATGTAACAGTTTGTGACTTGGGTGATGTCACTGTACTGTGTAAACTGTAAAGGGCAGGAACATTAGATTCATAAATTTGGAAGCAATCTTAAGGGTCTTCTAGTTTGGCAAGTGAGATCAAGTGTAACCCAGGATGACAATGCTAGAACCAGAACCCAGCTCTTCTGATAATCAGCAATGTCTGCCATCTTTCTCACTACATCTGCCAATATTTGAGTGCCTACACGAATTACACGTGGGGATAAGAGTTTAAGAGTAACTGTATTCAAGACATATATGGTTATTTCCCTTTAGGAGCCTATATGGGGGAAACAAACAAATGCAAACAAATTAAACTATGGCAACTTGTGATAAATAAAGGGCTTCTCAGTGGCGCTAGTGGATAAAGAACCCACCTCCCAATGCAGGAGACCTAAGAGACTCAGGTTTGATCCCTGGGTAGAGAAGATCCCGTGGAGGAGGGCATGGCAACCCACTCCAGTATTCTTGCCTGGAGAATCCCACGGACAGAGGAGCCTGGTGGGCTATATAGTCCATAGGGTAGGAACCAAACAGACACAACTGAAGTGACTTAGCACGCATGTGATAAATAAAGTGACAGAATTACATTGCTTTAGATAAGGTACTGGGGTAACATTTAAGTTCAAATCTGGAGACCAGAGCCAACAAAAAGTGGACTGGGAAGAAGGAGGGGAAGGGAGAACTCTTCCAGATAGAAGAAACAGCAAGTATAGCTCTTTCCTGGGCAGGAAAGAGATTGGTAGTGTCCACCAGGAACTGAGGAAAGGTCAGGGTGAGGATGAGGCCAAGTTGAAGCAGTAGAGAAGTGCTTCCTCACAGGTCACAAACTCAAATGCACAACTGGGCTGACAAGGCGCATTTGTTCAAATTTGTTGAAGATTCTATAAGCCAAACAAAACACAGCATGCCTACTGCAGCCCAGAGGTCCCCATTTTGTAACCCCTGAGGGCTTTTCTGTTTGTTCCTTTGCTTTGTTTTTTTTTTTTTGGCAGCCTCTTGCATCTTGTGGAATCTTAGTTCCTGGACCAGGGATTTAACCCAGGTCCTTGCTAGTGAAAGTGCCATGTCCTAACTACTGGACCACCAGGAAATTCCCCGGGGCTTTGTATTCTTACTTTAGTTCAGTTCAGTTCAGTTCAGTCGCTCAGTCGTGTCCAACTCTTTGTGACCCCATGAATCGCAGCACACCAGGCCTCCCTGTCCATCACAAACTCCTGGAGTTTACTCAAACTCATGCCCATCGAGTCGGTGATGCCATCCAACCATCTCATCCTCTGTCATCCCCTTCTCCTCCTGCCCCCAATCCCTCCCAGCATCAGGGTCTTTTCCAATGAGTCAACTCTTTGCATGAGGTGGCCAAAGTATTGGAGTTTCAGCTTCAGCATCAGTCCTTCCAATGAACACCCAGGACTGATCTCCTTTAGGATGGACTGGTTGGATCTCCTTGCAGTCCAAGGGACTCTCAAGAGTCTTCTCCAACACCACAGTTCAAAAGCATCAATTTTTCGGGTGCTCAGCTTTCTTCACAGTCCAACTCTCACATCCATACATGACCACTGGAAAAACCATAGCCTTGACTAGACGGACTTTCACTGGCAAAGTAATGTCTCTGCTTTGTAATATGCTATCTAGGTTGGTCATAACTTTCCTTCCAAGGAGTAAGCGTCTTTAATTTCATGGCTGCAATCACCATCTGCAGTGATTTTGGAGCCCAAAAAAATAAAGTCTGACACTGTTTCCACTGTTTCCCCATCTATTTGCCATGAAGTGATGGGACCAGATGCCATGATCTTAGTTTTCTGAATGTTGAGCTTTAAGCCAATTTTTTCACTCTCCTCTTTCACTTTCATCAAGAGGCTTTTTAGTTTCTCTTCACTTTCTGCCATAAGGGTGGTATCATCTGCATATCTGAGGTTATTGATATTTCTCCCGGCAATCTTGATTCCAGCTTGTGCTTCATCCAGCCCAGCATTTCTCATGATGTACTCTGCATAGAAGTTAAATAAGCAGAGTGACAATATACAGCCTCGATGTTTTCCTATTTGGAACCAGTCTGTTGTTCCATGTCCAGTTCTAACTGTTGCTTCCTGACCTGCATATAGGTTTCTCAAGAGGCAGATCAGATGGTCTGGTATGCCCATCTCTTTCAGAATTTTCCACAGTTCTTACTTTAGGGCAGGTGAATTTCTAAGCGCAAGTAGATTGCTTTTGAGGGATTTTGAGTAGGGGCAGATTTGTGTTTTAACAAGATTGTTAAAGTACTTTGCTTGAGATGAGTTAAGTGCCAGGGTCACTCAGTAGACCCAACCCACTTCTCTGTGCTCTCCTCTCCTTCCATGCAACAAAGCCAAGGACCCAGCCAGCTGTATTTGCTTACTATCTCTGCCCACTCTCCCCATTGGATTCTGTTCACTCCAAGTTTGGTTGGTAAAAGGGAAATCAGCTCTTCAGGGCCATTCATGATCTTGCTACTGTATATACACACATACATATGTATTGATATTATATATACACACAAACACTAATATGTGTGTTTTGTATGTATGTGCTCAGTTGTGTCTAACTCTTTGCGACCCCATGGACTGTATGTAGCCCACCAGGCTCCTCTGTCCATGGGATTCTCCAGGCAAGAATACTGGAGAGTAGGTTGCCATTTTCTTCTCCAAGGGAATCTTCCCGACTCAGGGATCGAACCCCGGTCTCCCGCATTGCAGGCAGATGCTTTAACCTCTGAGCCACCAGGGAAGCCCATGTGTGTATATACAAGTATATATTTCCAAGGTCCTACTGCAAATCACTGGGGAAATAGAAAAGAGATAAAAGTAACTTGCCCTGCAGAAATTTCAAGAGAACTCAGTTGTACATTCTGGCCCCAACTCTTGCTCAGATAGTAACGGGACACAATCTAGGCCACTAGAATTGTGTTCTTATTCTTCAGCTGGGGGCTTTGCAAAAGTCAGGCCTTCTTTTAAGTTTCTCTGTAATGCTCCCTCTATTTGAGAGGAACGGTTTGAGTCCATGAAGGTGAAAGTGAAAGTGAAGTCAGCCAGTCGTGTCCGACTCTTTGCGACCCTGTGGGCTGTAGCCTACCATACCAGGCTCCTCAGCCCATGGAATTCTCCAGGCAAGAGTACTGGAGTGGGTTGCCATTTCCTTCTCCAGCGGATCTTCCCGACCCAGGGATCAAACCCGGATCTCCGGCATTGCGGGCAGACACTTTACCGTCTGAGCCACCAGAGAGGCTCTAGGGACTTCCCAAACAGTAGCCATGATCAAGGTCACAGGAAGCGAACTTGCATTCCTTAATTTTGTGACAACCTCTCACCATTTTCTAAAATCTAAAATGATAATCACGCCTTTCCCTGAAGGGTTGTTCAGGTAAAGGTAAAATGAGATAAAATCTAGAAGTGAGTGGCACATAGCAGGTGGTCAGTTAATGCTTGACTCAGCTCATGATCCCTTGTGGGCATTTCCTCACAAAGCTTCAGGTGGATACTTCTAAACTGTAGCTTTCTATTCCGTTTTCTTTGGTATTTGTTCCAGCACACATAGGGACTCCCACAAAAGTGACTGAATGAATATTTCTGGCGGCAGAGGGTTCCTCGCCCCAACAAAAACACTTTCAGAAAATGCTACTATGGATCTTGGGTTACTGAGCAGCGGTACCTTTCAGAACCCCTATGGTCTCTCATATCCCACCTGGCTGGCCTAATTCAAATGGCTCATTTTTGCCAAGGTCACACTGGTCGCTTATCAACTAAGGGAGGTGGAAAAGGCAGTTGCTTAGTTTTAGAAGGAGCACCGGTAGGCCCCAAAGATCCCGCCTCTTTCCACGGGGCAAGCCTATCAGCGTTCCTCTAGCGAAGAGCGGCAGCTCCCTAGAAGCCAATGAGTTCCGCTCCCTGGAATTATCCCGCCCATCCGTTGTGTCGTCACTCGGCCTCTAGTAAAATAGAACCAAGACTACGCTTCCCCTTCGCTTGCCAGTTGGCGGGTGTTTGCGTTGAAACTATACCGAAAGCCTGACCTTAAAGGGGAGGGAGCAGAGGGGAACCGGGGCCCTTTAAAACGAGGCCAGCTGGTGCCTGCCCCTTTAAGGGCGGGGCACTCAGACGACAGAATCTGAGCCCCAGATTACCCCGAGTTTCCGTCACAAGCTGCAAGGTAAGGCTCCTTCGCTGGGTCCGGGTGCTTGGCGGCGGCGGTTTCATCGCCGCTGGTCCTCCCCGGGCCCAGAAACACCCCAGCTCCAGTCATGCTGAGCAGAGTATGGAAGGAGCTGACTACGAAGTGCTATCCGTGCGAGAGCAGCTATTCCACGAGCGGGTCCGCGAGTGCATTGTGAGTCCGGGACCCGGGCTGGAAGGGTAGGACCAAGTTGGGGAGAAGCACGGGTGTCGCGGGAGAGGGAGACGTCCGGATCGGAGTGAGACCCCCTGGGCACAGCGCCGGCAGACCCTGCTTGGTCTAGGGGCGAGCGACAAAGAGCCCTGGTCCGACTAGTGCTCGGGCTGGCGAATCCCTAGATCGGCTCCAGCTGAGGAGCTGCGCGATAAACAAAGCCGATCGGTTTCCGTTCCTCCCCTCTACACGCCCCTCCCCCCACCCCGCCCTCCCTTCTGTCCGCCCCCCTCCCCCGCGCACGTGTTCGGAGTGCGGGTCTTCCAGTGTCTGGCAATCTGGTGAGCCTGCCGATCTAAGTCAGACGGTCGGAGAGGGATGGGTTTAACTTGGGGAAGGCTTGTTTGCAACTACTTCTCAAACCCAAATGATGTTTGATGAAGGGGACATGAACAGGGAACTTTGGAGGTTTTCTCACTTTGGAGGAAACGACTCTTCCTGGGGTGGATTCTACCGTGTAGAAATGGAGAACAACTAAAGTGTCCCCTTCTTTTCCTCGCCCTTATTGGTGTTTTGTTAGAGACCCTGCAAGCCGAGTTTCCTAGCTTCGCAGCCATTCAGGGATTTCCTCTGAAGGGTTGCCCCCGGTGCGACCAAGGGCTCCTGGCTGCTTTCCTTACTCACTCACTGCCACCTAGAGTAACAGCTGAAACTGTCACACAGCGAGGGACTCCTCACTTCTGGGCCAGGGGCACCCGGGGGAGCTTAGGGGATCGCATCTTTCTTGCATCTGCTCTAAACTCTCATATCTTTCCCTTCTCTTCTCCTTCCTCAGAGCTCCCCAGGGTAGCCCTCACCCCCAAATACTAAAGGGAAAGGTTTAGAAGAATAGAAGTTGGTGAGTGGAGGACCCACTGCAGGGGTCGTCCTTCATTTTTCTCAGACTGGGCTCCAGTCTGCCCTGGGCAGCCTCAGATTGGAGGAGGGCTAAAGTGAGCCAAGGCATAACTAGGTCTGCCTTTATCTGTGAGGACTGAAAAGTAGGGAGTTTATCAGTCCATGTGTGGGAACCCCAGGTCTGCTTTCAGGAAGCTTTCCTTCTGCATTTCTTAGTGGAGAGTTGCACATGGCAGGGTTGGGCATATCGTGGAGTCATACCCAGGCCTTGAGGCAGTGGAGAGCCAGAGACCCACTTTCCTAGAGAACAGGGAGGGAAGAGATCTTGGGGAGAGATGCAGCCTCCTGTATGTCATCCCATCCTTTAGTCCCATTAGCTGAGGATGTCAGTGCTGGTCAAGGGCATCCTGAGGGCTTCTAGTACATCTCCCACCTGGCTCCAGTCCCCTGCTCTAGAGAATCACCTAGCCTCTGCTGGACCTGCATGGAACTCCAGCCTGACCTTTTGAGCCCTGGCGCCTTCCTGCTTATTACACATGCCCAGGGCAGAGCACCAGGCAGTAAAAATCTTGGAGTTGAAATCTAAGTGGCTCATTCTATTCTACTTCCCTATTGTTAAAAGCTACAAAAAAAAAAAAAAGCTACAGTTTTGTTCTAGACCCATGTTTCTCCTGGGGTCTGTCTTCTCTCTTTGCATAGATAGCTATATGCAGATTTCCTGTAGGGTCAGCTTCTCTTGGGGACTGGAGCACCTATGAGACTGATCCTGCCTTCTTGGCCCACTTTAAACACTATAACATCTCAAGATCCTCTGACCCTGATTGTGGAGCAAAGGTGATGAGTGCCTCCTCCCCTGGGCAATAGCAGCTTACTTGGGGTAGGATGGGAATGTATGTATGTGTAGGATAACCTGGTCAAGTCCTGCCATAACTGTCCATTGGAGGACTAGTCATCAGGGCCATAGGACAGACCCTGAGAGACCTACCCTGGGAGCTGGAAATTACTTTAGGTAGGGACCATGGGTTGATAGCTTTTAAAAGTTTTGATCCCAGCTCTAGAAGCTTTATAGATGTGGAACCCCAATTAAAGCCTACTATTATGGGCAGGGCATGAAAGAGACTCTGGTTTGGCCCAAAGCAGACCTGATCTTTTAGGGCCCCTGAATAAACAGAGTAGAAGCACTGAGTTGGTCTAGGAACACGATTCCTACTTATTCTCTCCTGGAGCTTGGATCAAGGTGGGAGTGGAGGGAGAGGGAGTGGAGTGCCAGCACTATGAAGACATCCCCTTCTTCCCCTCAAACTTGCTTTTCCATTTGTGTGCTAGGAAGAAATCCCCTCTGGTTCTGTGGCCTTTTTCAGATGTGTGGATATGTGCATCTCTAGGAGTCTTCTCTGCTCATGCACCAACCAGGGTTCAGCTGAAACTATTTTCTCCCAGGGAAAAAACCCTCATAGAGTTGGACATGGTGCTTTGTTCCCAAGTGCATGGGTCAGCCACTGAGGCCTTGATTAGAATGAAGTACTGGGGAGAAAGATGGAACCCCTGGATGTATGGAGCCTAGTTTGGGGAAAGTGTCCCCATGATTACCAGAGAGGTCACTGGGGCTGTGAAATGTGTGGGGATTAGAGCTTCTCATCTTGCTCACTTTCTGCCACAGATCTCAACACTGCTGTTTGCGACTCTTTACATCCTCTGCCACATCGCCCTGACCCGCTTCAAGAAGCCTGCTGAGTTTACCACAGGTACCTGTGACTTCCCTCCCTCCTGCCTGCCCTCTGCCAGTGTTCCTGTTGCCATGGCACCAGCCTCAGGGGAAGAGGGCTGTGTTGCTTGCTGAGAAAGTAGAGGTGTCTGTTCTTGAGCTTCTGCCTCCCTTCCCCCACAGGCAGGGACAAGGTGGTATAGTGGAGAGTCTAGAAGGCGGGCCAGTCATGTAGCTTTTATCACCTCAGTTTCATTCTCTACAAAATAAAAGCCTAACAATTTCTTCCCAGTCCATTGGTATTGTGTGAACCAAATATGATGGCTAACGTGAAAACTCTCTGTGAACCTCAACAGGGCAACTGCAAGGTGAATGTTATCATGGGCATAAGCTCTGTCATGTCCTCTTCTAGGGCTTCTACACCCAGGACCTCCCTGACCACTGGGGTCCCAGGACCTGGTGATGGTGACCTTTCTCTTTGCAGAGAATTCAGATTAAAGCTTTCAGTCAACATTCTGTGATTGAGGGGGATGCACTTGTCCCAGTTCCTAACTCCAGTCTGTCCAGATCTTCCAGTCCTGGCCTGAACCTTTCCTCCCCTCCAGATGGCTTCATGTGCCCTCAGCCAAGAAGGCAACCACTCCTCAGTGTGATTCCCCTGGGGACTTTCTCTGTGATTTCCAACCCCCGTCCCCATTTCCCTTCACTGTACCTAGCCACTGATGTCATCAAGCTCACAGACTGGTCATTGATTGTATTTTCAGCTTACAAAGAGGAACCTATGGTGGAGAGGATCTAGGGAAGGAGGGAAGTGGGGGAATTTCATGCTCTCACCCCCTGGGACCACTGATCTTTAAGCTGCCACGCGGGCAGAGTGGATGGTGGGGTTCATAGTGTGAGCTCTCCCGAGCCTCCCGTCCAGCTCTGCCTCGGTGGGCCAAGCCCCTCTTCCAGGGACAGGGAGGGAGCAGAAGGGCGCTATGCAACACAGATGGTTCCCAGAACTGCCCACTGATGACCTGCCTCTTCCCCATGCCTCTGTCTTTTGTAGTAGATGAAGAAGATGCCACAGTCAACAAGATTGCGTAAGTACTGCTGCCTCAACACCTGGCACTGGTAGCCTTTGGAAGCTGGAATCTAGTGAGGCCCTGGGAGCAGGGAGAGAGTGAAATGTCAGAAGAGACGATTTCTGCTTCCACCCCATTTCTGCCTTCTTCCGGCTTTACACCATCCTGGGGACGCTTGGAAAAGCCGCTCTTCCTGTCTCCCTGGTTTGGCCGGGAGCTTCAAGGAGCCTCTTGGTCAGGAACTGTCTGCTGGGGTCCTGAGTCACCGGAAGCAGCTCCAACTTGGCTCCACCTTCCAGCAGCCATTGGAGAAGGGGTGGGGTGGGGATGAAGACTGAAACACCAGGGGATGGGGAAGGTGGAACCCCCGAGCGTAGGGCTTGCTTGGTTCTGAGAGAATGGCCCTAACTGTAGGCTATTATTATCCACTAGCACCTATAGAGAAAAATATAGAGATGACTCCTCTGGTTCAACAGACAACAAATTAAAAGGCAACCCCCACTCTCATCCCTCATGGACCAGCTAGATAAGTGTCCCTTCTTTTGAGGTGATGCAATCTCGGGTACAGGTCTTGGCCGTGAAGCTGGGTTTCAACTCCCCTTGTCTCCCTTTGCCTTAGTGCCCTTATGCATATGGGTTGACCCTACTCTCTCCAGGCTCAGAAATCCACATCCCTGAGGTGAGCAGAGCAGTCAGGCCCATTATCTTGGCATCATGCCTGGCACACCCTACAGACATTGCGGGAAGACTGCATTCCTGGGGACAGTCTGGGCAAGTGACATGGCTGGTGACCATGAATTCCTGAGATGTGCCCATCTCATGTGCCAAGGATTCCCTGAGGTGAAGGCTGGGTTACAAGGAAGCAGGTAGAGTGCCAACTCTTTCCCTGGGTCTGGCATTGCTCCAGCTGGTTCTAGGAGGAGTCACAGGTGCGCATGGGATGAATGGGGCTTCTTGGGCCCAGGGAAGTGAATGTCTGAGCTAAGCAGGGGCACTACCCCTTCTTTGCCCAGGCTCGAGCTGTGCACCTTCACCCTGGCAGTCGCCCTGGGTGCTGTCCTGCTCCTGCCCTTCTCTATCATCAGCAACGAGGTGCTGCTCTCACTGCCTCGGAACTACTACATCCAGTGGCTCAACGGCTCCCTCATCCATGGTGTGTTGATCCTGGTTGCAGCTGAGGGTGGGGACAGGGAGCAGATCGGGTCAGGCAGACACAGACAGCCTGGGTGGGGCTAGTCAGTCATAGATCACCCCATCCCTTCCACCTTCCCTTGGTCAGTCCTCAGTGGGTTAGGGCTTCCCCCTTAATGACCATCTCTGCTTTTCCTTTTTTTGCTCTAGGCCTCTGGAACCTTGTTTTTCTCTTCTCCAACTTGTCCCTCATCTTTCTCATGCCCTTTGCATACTTCTTCACTGAGTCTGAGGGCTTTGCTGGCTCCAGAAAGGTGAGTTGGGGAATGTATCAATCAATCAATGCAGACCGGAAACAGAATTCCACTGAGATGGTTCAACTGAAGAGGTTTTAATGAAGAGACTATTTGCAGAGGTTTAGTCAGCACTGAGGAGCTTGAGGCACTAGTGACAACAGGAAGTCGTTACCATCCCTAGGCCTGAGGGAGCCGAAGGAAGAAATAATTTCTGAAACCCACTGATAGTTGAACCTGAAGAGGTGTGGCCACCCAAGAGAGGAGCTAGTGTCAGAGTTGCCAAAGGTAGAAGGAAACAGAAAAAACACCCTGGTCTCTCTGTCTTCCTACCTTCTACTCTTCTACCAGCCCTCCCCATTGGGCAAGATGAACAGAAAACCAGAGCTTGATTCTTTTTAAGTGTCTTGTGGGATCTTAGTTCTCAGTCCAGGAATTGAATCCATGCCCCTTGCAGTGGAAGTGCAGAGTTGTAACCACTGGACTACCAGGAAAGTCCCAAGAGGGCAAGGAGCTTGTGTGATGCAGACCTCAGGGGTCAGCTTCCCAGGGCAAGACAAGGATGGAGAAGGGGTCTGGAAAGGGGGATTGCAAATGAATATCCAATAGAGGGAATGGCCCCAGACTGCGGGGTAGGAGGACAGAATAACTAAACAGAATAAGAAGGAAACCACCTCTACTGCCTCCTGAATCCAGTCCTCTCTGGTTCCCAAGCCAGGCTGCCATCTCCCCTGTCTCCTTCCTTCCCTACACTGCCTTCCCCACCCCCGAAACCTACTGCCTCCTCCCATAGGGTGTCCTGGCCCGGGTCTATGAGACGGTGGTGATGCTGATGCTCCTCACTCTGCTGGTGCTGGGCATGGTGTGGGTAGCCTCTGCCATTGTGGACAACAACAAGGCCAGCAGGGAGTCCCTCTATGGTGAGAAGACCAACTTCCTCCCCACCCCTCAGCCAGCTCATGTTCCTCTGTCTAGAACAAATATATCCCTCTAAGGCGGTGAAAGTTGGGACTTTCTCCCTTAGACTGAAGTTTCAAAACTGATGGGCTTCAGGCCACATCTAACCTATGGAAGTGTTCCACTGGGCCCATGCAATGAGTTTAAAAAAAATATGAGTCCGTTGAAATTGGGAGATTTCACACTGATATCCAGGTTTCTGGTTGTGCGTAAGCAGGTTGAGGATCTGGCCACACTAGGCCCCAGTGACTTGGGCCAAACAGTGGCTGTGCCCTTTAGAGAGGGCTGAGGATCTGCAGTTTGCTGTAGTCTCTGCCACTCCCTCTCCTGCCAGCCAGTTTTCCCCATCTTCATGACTTACCTCTCCCCTATAGACTTTGGTTTCGTGCGCCTGCCTGGACTCTGGGGCCTGTCAGCCCCCAGTAAGCAGGGGGAGAGAGATGGACTGACAGTCTTTTTTTTTTTTTTTTAAATCTTTAGACTTCTGGGAGTACTATCTCCCCTACCTCTACTCCTGCATCTCCTTCCTTGGGGTCCTGCTGCTCCTGGGTGAGTGTCCAGAGCCTGGGAGGGGATGGGGAAGGTCCCGGGGCCAGAGCACCCCCAGTAGAGGATGGAATGAAGGGGCGGGCAGGGCAGGCGGTAGAGAGAAGGCTCTGGCGGGTGACTGCCTCCTGTCCCCACAGTGTGTACTCCACTGGGTCTCGCCCGCATGTTCTCGGTCACTGGGAAGCTGCTGGTCAAGCCCCGGGTATGTAGTGCTCCTTGTCCTTGGACCCTGCCGGGGGAGCTTTCTGAAGAGCTGGGGCCCATCAGTGAAGCCACTGTCCATTTGTTCTGTGCACACCTTGCAGAGGGCCACAGCCTTTGCTGGCTCCTGTATCCTTGACCCCTAGCATCTGGAGCTGGTCATCAGACATACAGAGCAGAACACAAGACAATTGGGAGGGACTGGATAAGGTCGCCGGTCACAGGGTGGTGACTGAGGGGAAGGGAAGGAAAAGGACAATGGATCCTTGAGGTGAGCAGGGTTCTCTTGGGCTCTTGTGGTCAAGGAGCCTCTGACAGTCCATCCCTCCCTTTCCCTATGCCAATAGCTCCTGGAGGACCTGGAGGAGCAGCTGCACTGCTCAGCCTTTGAGGAAGCAGCTTTGACCCGCAGGATTTGCAGTGAGACACAGTCCTTCCCAGCTGGGATGATGGGCGTGGTTTGGGCAGGGGTGGCGGGACTGGGGGACAGCACCATCTTCTCTGCCCCCAGATCCCACCTCCTGCTGGCTGCCCCTGGACATGGAACTGCTGCACAGACAGGTCCTGGCTCTGCAGACACAGAGGGTCTTGCTGGGTATGTGGGTTGGTAGGCAATGGGATGCCTGGCTTTCCCCAAGGAGAGAAGCTCCTCATTCCAGGCCCTTGCAAACTGCTTTCCCATTCCTGCACAGAGAAGCGGCGGAAGGCTTCAGCCTGGCAGCGGAACCTGGGCTACCCCCTGGCCATGCTGTGCTTGCTGGTGCTGACGGTAGGTACGCCAGACTTGGTGGGGGTGGGCAGTGGTAGCACCTTGAGTACTTTAGCCCTTCACAGGGAGGAGGGAGGTGCAAAATCCTCCTTCAGTAATAGTAGCTGCCTCTCAATGAGTACCTACTTTTGCGAAGCACATCAGTCCCCATTTTGTAGATGAAGAAACGGAAGTTAAAGAATTTATCCAAGGCCACACAGGGCCTAAGCCATTAGGCAGTTTTGCTCTGGGATGAAAATAAAGGTTAAAATCCAGTCCATCCCCTCAACTTGCTACATCGTGGACTTGGAAATAAGTCTTATTGGTTTGGAGAAAGATGTATATTTTTCTATTTTGCCTTTTTGGGACTTCCCTGGGAGCTTCCCAGGTAGTGCTAGTAGTAAAGAACCTGCCTGCCAACGCAGGAGACATAAAGAGATGCAAGTTCGATCCTTGAGTTGGTAAGATCTCCAGAGGAGGGCATGGCAATCCACTCCAGTATTTTTGCCTGGAGAATCCCCATGGACAGAGGAGCCTGGTGGGCTACAGTCCATAAGGTCACAAAGAGACACGACTAAAGTGACTTAGCACGCACGCATGCACGGGACCTCCCTGGCAATCCAGTGGTTAAGACTCTGCACTTCCACTGAAGCGGGCATGGGTTTGATCCCTGGTCGGGGGAACTAATATCCCATGAGCTGTGTGGCACGTCCAAAAACACCCCAAACAAACAAACAAAACTATTTGGGCTTTTTGCATCTGTACCTGTAAGTCCGCTATAAGATACTCTCAAAGGTACTCTGTTGTTAACATTAACCTTCGGGAGGTCCCACACAGCTAACCGAAAATGATGGACCAGAGAGTTCGCTCTTAACATTCTCAACTCTGGATACATCTGTGGGCTGGGACAGGGGTGGGAGTCCATGACCTTGCCTCTCACAGGGCCTGTCTGTGCTCATTGTGGCCATCCACATCCTGGAGCTGCTCATTGACGAGGCTGCCATGCCCCGGGGCATGCAGGTACCGGGCCGCCCTCCAACCCACCCACCACATCATTTGGGGAGGGCCTGAGCAAGGCTGGGTGAGGAGGCAGAAGGGGAGGCCAGAGGGGAGGCCGGGTGCTGGTGGTATTGATGACGATGGGGAGTGCTGCGTGGTGACACCTCTTTGTCCCTCAGGGTGCCTCCCTGGGCCAGGTCTCCTTCTCCAAGCTGGGCTCCGTTGGTGCCGTCATCCAGGTCGTCCTTATCTTGTATCCTTCTGGAAACCCGCCATTGCCTCTCTTCTTCAAACCCATCTCCTCTGGGGCTCTGGGCAGAACTACAGTGGGAGTGAGGGGGAAGCGGGCAAGACTTGGCCAGCCCAGGTTCGAAAGAACACTTGATTCAAAAGGAGGGCTGGGGGAAGAGAGGGCCATCTCCTTTGAGACGAGGCGTTGATCCTTGGGAACAGGCCAGTTCTTCCCTAACCCAGTGGCAGTTACCTGATGGTCTCCTCGGTCGTGGGCTTCTACAGCTCTCCACTCTTCCGGGGACTGCGGCCCAGATGGCATGACACGGCCATGACGCAGGTAGCCGGGAACCTGCCAGACGGGCGTGGAGGAAGCATCCTGGGGGCGTAACTGGGCACTCAGTGCTGGCAGCTCTGTGTCCCTGACCTCCCCTTTCCTCCCTCCCACCCAGATAATTGGGAACTGTGTCTGTCTCCTGGTTCTAAGCTCAGCACTTCCTGTCTTCTCTCGAACCCTGGGTAAGTAGCAAAAGGAGGTAAGGGAACTGGGTTGTTTTGAGTAGCTACTGGTACTAAGCAGACCCCTTATATTCTTGCTCTCTCTGATTCCCACAACAAACCTATGAGGAGGTATTACCTCCATTATACAAATAGAGTAACAGAGGCTCTACAAAGTGCTGTGCTGGGCTTCAGAGTAGTGTTGCTTCAAAGCTTATATTTTTTCCATTTGCTACATCCCACAGTCTCTCCTATTTACTTCCATTTTTTCAGTGAAGAAGCACCACTTTCCCCCCAAATCTTTCTCTGGGGGACCATCTGATAAACATTTTTTTTTTCTTTTGGCTGCACCCATAGGGCATGTGGGATCTTAGTTCCCCAACCAGGGATTGAGCTAATGCCCCCTGCAGTGGAAGTATCGAGTCTTAACCACTGGACCACCAGGGAAGTCCCAATATTCTCATTTTAGAGATGAGAAACAGGAGAGCTACTTGATTTACCCAGAGTTACACAGCTAGCCTGAGGCAAGGCTGAGTCAGGCCAGAACCTCTGTATCCTGAGCCGCAGTCCAGTGCTTTTTCTGTATACTGGGCATCAAATGATAAGCTCAGTTCTCCTCCCATCTTCAGAGCTAGGATCTAGATGATGGTGGGGGAGATGGGGAGCCCATGCGACTCCCCTACTACTACGGGGTAAACTAGTTACACTTTTGAGCATTACCTGGTAAAAGTGTTCACCCCAAGGTAGTAGGGGAGTTGCATATGTTCTCCACCTCCCCCGCCATCATCATCCCTCTATTGTACATTATCAGTCATGTCCGAGTCTCTGCAACCTTATGGACTGTATCCTGCCAGGCTCCTCTGTCCATAAGATTCTCCAGGCAAGAATATTGCAGTGTGTAGCCATTTCCTTCTCCAGGGGATCTTCTTGACCCAGGAATCAAAGCCAGGTCTCCTACACTGCAGGCAGATTCCTTACCATCTGAGCCACCAGGGAAGCCTTATTTAGTATTTAAATCAGTTCCATTTGGTTTTTAAGTTTATATTTTCTCTACTCTACCATTTCTACTTATGCCTTGGGATTTAGGATACTTGGCCTGTGGGTCCAGCAGTTAGTTCCTTTTAGGTTGGAAGCTCATAGGAATATTTTTTTAAGTGGGGGAGGGGCTCAAGAATTTTAATATATGGTAATTATATTATTATTATTAGGGGCTCAGTAAGTGTTGGAATAGTGCCTGGTACATATGGTTCCTCATGTGTGTTGTCTCATTTAATTCTCACAGTCCCATTAGTTTGTCTCCTTGGTTTTCTTTAATTCCCTACTTTACAGTTGAAGAAACTGAGGCACAGACATTTAAGGAAGTTGCTTCAGATCACAGTTAGATGGGGTGGAGTTCAGATATGAACCAAAGCAGCCATAATAAGAGCCCAGTTTCTTAGCCACCACACTGCTCTGTCTACTAAAAAAGAACACTTGGTTACCAGCTTGAGGTTTCTGGCCCAGGAACAAGGAGCAGGGAGCTCCTTGGGACACTTGGAGCCAGAGGGGATCCCCCCAACCCCAACACACACAGACACACCACAGACAGACACACACACAGACAGACACACACAGACAGACAGACACACACACACACACACACTCTGCAGGAGAGGATGCCAGACTCTGGAAGGGAAGTTGGAGCAAGCCTAGCAGCTGACACTTGCTTCAACAGCCCTGAACTGTCCCCAAGACAAGTTGGGAGGTAGGAACAACCAATGTGTAGAAGCCAACCTATCAGTTGCAGTGTTGAGATATGGCCACCAGGAGGCAGCAGAAAGCTCGGCTCTGAGCCAGGGAAGGGTTGGGGAGCCTACCTCCCATCCTGGCCTTTGTACTTCAGGGCTCACTCGCTTTGACCTGCTGGGTGACTTTGGACGCTTCAACTGGCTGGGCAATTTCTACATCGTGTTCCTCTACAATGCGGCCTTTGCGGGCCTCACCACTCTGTGTCTGGTGAAGACCTTCACGGCAGCTGTGCGGGCAGAGCTGATCCGGGCCTTTGGTGAGAGGGAGTCAGGGTGAGGCTGGTGGGGTGGTTGTAAGGTGGAACTGTCTGGAACAGTGGTCATCCCAAGCAGGGGAGATGGCATACTCAACACCCATTCTGTGGCTTCTGAGGACTGACCTAAACCCTGCTTCTGACTAACCCCCTGCCTCTTCCCCAGGGCTGGACAGACTACCGTTGCCTGTCTCTGGTTTCCCCCGGGTGTCTAAGAAGACCCAGCACCAGTGACCTCCAGCTGGGGGTGGGAGGGAGAAAACTGGACACTGCCATCTGCTGCCCAGGCCTGGAGAGGCGCCCAGGGGTGGGTGGCCCTCAGGACCTGGAATCTGAGAGGGTGGGTGGCAGAGGGAAGCTGAGCCTTCTGCACTGCTGCATAATCTGAGCCAGAGTTTGGGACCAGGCCCCCTTGCTTCTCCAGATTTAACTGTGGGCCCCAGCATGGGGTGGGGCTGGGGGCTGGGTCTGGCTCCTGGTCTCAAATCTGTTTACACGTCAATCTGCCTCACTGCTGTTCAGGGCCAAGCCCGTAGCCATGTTTACATGATTTGATGTGCAATAAAGTGGGGTGGGGGCAGGGGAGGGTCAGAGCCAGTGGCCAACTTGGGAGGCAGATTGTCTTCCCTTGCCTCTGGCCCAGCAGAGCCTAAGCACTGTGCTACCCTGGAGGGGATGTTGACTGCCGGAGAGACGAGGGCATAGGGAGGAAGAGGCCACAACCGTCAGCAATAAAGTTGATACCAGGGTTTTCTTTGGTTTTTTTAAAGGTCCGGTCTCTGTGTCTGTTTGAACAGGTTTGCTCCCACCAGTCCTGAGTCTACAGAGGGAAATAGAGGGGTCCTTCCCACCATCCTTTCCCTCTCCTCTATCTGCATTCTCAGTGACCTCTGGGGACTTGGGTCTGGTGTTAGGCCATACAGTCAGGCAGTGGGAAGCTCCTCCTCCCTTGGCCTTGCTAAAACCTGGCTGGTCACCTGACTTTTCCTTATACCCAAGCCTTATTTCTTGGGCGCCTTGGTTATTGGGGGTAAGTGGGCATCAGCATAGGAAGAGGTAAAAGAAGGGGCTGCCTGACAAAGGTTTGTGATTCCTACCTCTGAGAAGAACCTAACTCTGTCTTTCCAGAGGCTATCAGTGCCTTGAATATTCTGCAAGCCCTCCTGCTATGTTGGGGGTAGGGACAATGGTTCTGCTCATGGTTATGCAGATTGTACATTGCACAACTTCCAGGGGCATCATTCACCTCTTAGTCACTGTGTGAATGGTTACTACAACTATTTTTTTGCAAATGGCAAGCCAGTGACTTGAGGAAGGGCTGCTTTTATCTAAGGCATACAGGTTACTGTGAATACTAGCCATAGAGCTGAGTGAGTATGGGATACAAAAAAAGAATGTAGTTGCCACAAATACTCGCTGAACACCTACTATAGGCCAGGCACTCAGCTAAGTTTGTATTTAAGAATTGCTTTGTCTAGTAAGGATGCGTGTTTATGTACGTGCATGCTAAGTTGCTTCAGTCACTCTTTGTGACTGTATGTACTGTGGCCCACCTGGCTCCTCTGTCCATGGGGTTCTCCAGGCAAATATACTGGAGTGGGTGCCATTCCCTTCTCCAGGGGATCTTCTTGACCTAGGGGTTGAACCCACGTCTCTTAGGTCTCCTGCATTGGCAGGCAGGTTCTTTACCACTAGTGCCACCTGGGAAGCCCCCTAATAAGGGTGACATAATTTTAATACCATACTGCAATGAATGGTGGTTCATTTCTTATTCTCAAGGAAACAGAGGTCCAGCGTCAGGACATTAGGGAAGGCTTCTTAGAGAAAGATTTCTAAATGACAGCAGATTAATGGGTGAAGTGTTGCAACTTCAAAGCCTTTGACATGAGAGAGACCTGAATGGGTAGAAGCAGAGCTCCAGAAGGTTTGGAGAAGGAAAAAGATAGAGATGCCTTGTGTGTGTGTATGTTAGTCACTCAGTCGTTTCTAACTCTTTGCCACCCCATGGACTATATAGCCTGCCCACTCCTCTATCAATGGAACTCTCCAGGCAAGAATACTCGAGTGGGTAGCCATTCCCTTCTTCAGGGGATCTTCCCAACCCAGGAATCAAACCTAGGTCTCCTGCATTGCAGGCAGATTCTTTACCATCTGAGCCACCAGGGAAGCCCTAATAAGATTCCTTGATGGTAGGTCAAGGGAAGTGATCATCAGCCTGTTAGAGACTATGACTTTAAGTACCTGCTGTCCTCCAGCAGTTTCCAATCCACAAACTGGGTATCTGGCAAGTATGAGAGGGGACAAAAGTTTGAAGTCCTGAACCAGACTATCACTATGAAGGTCTGTTCCTGATCCTGAGGAAGCTCCCAGCAGAAGACTACAAAGCTACTAGGGAAAAGGGTTCTCTGGTACCCATCCCTTCTAGTCCTGGTTACTGCTAAGGAGGAGAGATGGAAGTGGGGGAGAACATAGAGAAAGGAGTTGTGTGCCCAAAGGGCTTTATTGGCCTTGGGCAGAAATTGGATCCCATACCTCCTAGATGGTAGCAGGGGACAGGCTCTCAGGGTAGGCTTGGGGAGAGCAAAGATCTAATTCAAGTATCAGAGGAGGATGGTTTGCTGCCACACATAAGCTTAGAGGTAGAAGGATGCTTATCCAGGCAGCCAAGGATTAAAGCTGCTAGAATTTCCGAGGCAGGTGCCTGCCTGGCTTCCAGGATGGAAATGAACTGGACCAACGGTGGTGGCCGGCTAGAGCCCCCGCCCTGGTGGGAGGGGGCGGGACGGCCCTGGTAGAAGGGCGGGGGGCGGGGCCAGGGGCCACTTAAGGCGGAGCCGGGGCGTTCTGGCAGCGCCGGAGCCAGGCGGCAGAGCCCGGCAGGGTTGGCACTTACCCACGACCCCCCCTTCCCTGCTATGATGGCCCGTCAGTAGCAGGTTCCAGACCCCCCAAGGGTATGTAGGCAGAGCTAGCAACAGCCAGGTGCGCACAGCCACAGAGCTCTAGGGCACTCTGGGGGCAGCTCTGCCTGCTGCGCTGTCTGGTGCCTGGGGAGATGCCCAAGTGACGGGTGAGGACAAGAACGTTCCCTTTTGGCCCGAGTCCGCTGCATCCATGGCGCTGCCGGCCAGTCTGGTGCCCCTGTGCTGCTTGGCACTCCTGGCGCTGCCGGCTCAGAGCTGCGGGCCGGGCCGGGGGCCGGTCGGCCGGCGCCGCTACGTGCGCAAACAGCTCGTGCCGCTGCTCTACAAGCAATTTGTGCCCAGCGTGCCCGAGCGGACCCTGGGCGCCAGTGGGCCGGCTGAGGGGAGGGTGACAAGAGGTTCTGAGCGCTTCCGGGACCTGGTGCCTAACTACAACCCCGACATCATCTTCAAGGATGAGGAGAACAGTGGTGCAGACCGCCTGATGACCGAGGTAAGGAGGGCCTCTCCCCACCTGCTCGAGGGCACGTCAATTTCTCTGCCCTCCTCTGGCAGCTGGGGGGGAGGGGTGTTGAGCCGAGTTTCATCTACAGAGACCTTGATCTCAAGGACCTACCTCCACTTCTCACCCCTCCCCCACCAAAAACCCACCTTTGCTGGCTGGATTTAGTGATCAAGAGGGATCCAGGCAGAGGCTGGGCTGGGGAGGGGGAGGAGGGACTAGTGAGAGTGAAGCTGGGAGAGACTGGGAGGGCGGGGAGAGGAGGATGGCGGCAGGCGAGACGGGAAATGGCTGAGGCGTGGACCGGGGGTCAGCTACCGAGCCAGGCAGGAAGGGCTGGGGTGAGCTGGGGGCCAGGAGCTGGCTAGGCAGCAGACAGAGCTCTACCCTTAGCCTGGCTCCTGACCTGGTAATGTTAAAGCTCAAGGGCCAAAGAGACTGAAGGGGCTGGGAAAGTGGTGACCAAGGGTCAGATCATCAGGGCCATCTACCTGAGGAGGGGCTGGGCAGGAATTGTCTTTGGTATGGGGGAGGCATCCCAGAACAGGGGTAAAGCTATCTATCTAGAGTCTAAACGACTGTCCTGGAGCGAAAAGCAATCTCCAATGGGAAGAATAGATGGACCCACCTGAGACCCAAAGGGTTCCTGTGTCCCTCAAACGTAGTTTAGCTCAAGGACCTTCCTTAGAATTAAAGGGTTAAAATTAATTCAACGAGTATGTACTGAGCATCTGCTGCAGACCAGAACCTAACCAACAACCTAGGATGCGAGGAGAGGGACCACCTCTGGCCTGTGATCTCAACTGTCAGAGCTGGAAGGAAACTTGGAGGTCACATTCTTCCATCCTCCACCTCCCATTTTTACATCTCCGAGCTGCGCCCCAGGAGGAAAAGTGATTTAATCAAAGTCTTAAAACTAATTAGTGGCATGGCTGAGTCTAGAATTCAGGACTCCCGATTCTAAGTCCTATACACTTTCCATTACACCACCTAATTGTGTATGGAGTGGGAAGGTGGGGGGAGCGGGAGGGGGACGGATTTCCTCTGATTAACTGCCATAGTTTTCCAGGTTACTTTGTTAGGAAAACCTGTCCAGGGGAGAAAGAATTCCCTGAAGCCTTACCTACCCAGAGATTGGGAAGGGGAAATGCCTGCCCTCCTTGGTCATGGAGTATCCTAGCCCTTTCCTCTGGCTTCCACCTGCAGCAGAGGGGGCAGAACAAGGGACAGGGCCAGGAGAATTTCTGACTGGCCCGGGAACCCCCTCCGTCCTGCTTATCTCCTACACCCTGGCTGCAAAAGGCCTTCATTGAGTTGGCTCTGCACTGGGCTGCTGCCCCCGCAGGTCAAGGCCTCAGGGCCTCCGTAGGGGACAAAACGACAAAAAGTTGGAAGGAGTTACCACTTTTCCTGTCTTCCCCCTCCCCTCCTCTCCAACCCTGCGGAGGTGTAGAAGACTCGGGAAAGAAGGGTAGGGGGGAATGTCCCACTGGCCAGTTAGGAAAAAAACCAAGTCCGAGGAGAGACCCGAGCGGGGAGAAGAAAAAGAAGCGGTCCTCTGCGCCTCCTCCCGTGAGGTCCGTGCTGTGGTGCGCGCCAAGGTCTCCGGCTCCCAGACTGGAGCAGCCGAGATAACCGTGGTCTCCCTCCCCCGGAGCAGGCTTCCAGCCGCGGCAGCTTTTCCACCTCTCCACTCCCACCCTGCAGGGGGCCCCCCAGATCCGCGCAAGGGCAGCTCGCGTTCGTCTCAGGTGCTACTCCCACGCCTTTCCGCGCGGCCTCTGGAACAAGAGACCGAGCGACGGGGGGCTCTCGGGGCTGGCAGAGCCTGAGCTGGAACTGGGAGGGCTGGCCGCGCTGGGGGAGGGGACCCGGCGGGCCGGAGCTGGGATGGGGGGCGCGGCTTTCTGCCCTTTCCTCTCCCTGCGCCGGGGCGGCTGAAAAGCGCCTTTGTGGATGGAGCTGCTGAGTCCGCTTCTCCCGGCGCGTCCCCGGCCTCGGCCCGGGATTCTCGTTCGGTTAAGTCATCCCGGAGAATGGCCATTGTACTTCGCGCAGCCCCCGCCACCCCAGCCCTTTTTCCAGCAGCCTAGATCCCTCACGGCTCCGCTTGGGCACCTCTGTGGGGGGCACTCGCACCACGAAAGGGTTAATGCTAGGGGCTGAAAGGAGGAGGAGGAAGGAAGGAAGGAAGCGGTGCCCGGTGCCAGGGAAGGCAACGAAACAAAAGATGAATCAGGAGGAGGGAGGGCAGCCGGGGCTTGGGGCGGGGGCCAGGCTAAAACAGGGGCTCCTCTCGCGGAGCCAGGCTGCTCAGCCCTTCCTTGACCAAGCTCCCACCCGCTCTCTTGCCCTCTGCCAGGTTGAGCTGAGGTTCCAGAACAACTAGGGATGAAGGGCAGAAATTAAAAGTAGGGGGAAGAACTAGGTTTGGGCGCTCCCTTTCAACCTCAGGGTGACTCCGCAGGTGGCCAAAGCCGCCCTGAAGGGCGTAGATTAACGACGACACCCATTCAGATTCTCACTTCCCCGGGGCATTCAAAATCTAGGAGGGAGTGGAAGGGGTGGGGTGGGGGGCGTCGGGAAAACAAGAATCAACTCTCCCGTCCAGGTCGCTTTTGCCCCCGTGGTGGTGGTCGTGGTACTGAGCAGACTGACTTTATTCCCCGCCAGCGTTGTAAGGAGCGGGTGAACGCGCTGGCCATTGCCGTGATGAACATGTGGCCCGGAGTGCGCCTACGGGTGACCGAGGGCTGGGACGAGGACGGCCACCACGCGCAGGACTCACTTCATTACGAAGGACGTGCCTTGGATATCACCACATCCGACCGCGACCGCAACAAGTATGGGTTGCTGGCGCGCCTGGCCGTGGAAGCCGGCTTCGACTGGGTCTACTACGAGTCCCGCAACCACGTCCACGTGTCGGTCAAAGCCGGTACAGTAAGGGGTGGGTGGTGAGGTCCCTTCGGGAAACTGAGGGTGCACAACCCGGTTGCGACCCTAGGAGAGACCAAAGAGGCGTTGGCATTGTTAAACCATCCTTCCATTTCTGCCCGGTTGGGACCCGATCCGGGGGAACGCGCTTGTTGTTCCTGAACTAGTGAAGTCTGTCCTGAGCTTGACCCACGTCCTTCAGAATCTTTACTAACATTCTGGAACCGCTGGTCTTCAGTCCTCTCTCTCTGATTGTTCCTCGCAGATAACTCCCTGGCGGTCAGGGCAGGCGGCTGCTTTCCGGGAAATGCCACCGTGCGCCTGCGGAGCGGCGAGCGGAAGGGGCTGCGGGAACTGCATCGCGGAGACTGGGTGCTGGCGGCAGACGCGGCCGGCCGGGTGGTGCCCACGCCCGTGTTGCTCTTCCTGGACCGGGACCTGCAGCGCCGGGCCTCTTTCGTAGCGGTGGAGACCGAGCGGCCCCCGCGCAAGCTGTTGCTCACGCCCTGGCACTTGGTGTTCGCGGCTCGGGGGCCAGCGCCCGCACCAGGCGACTTTGCACCGGTGTTTGCGCGCCGGTTGCGCGCGGGGGACTCGGTGCTGGCGCCGGGCGGGGACGCCCTTCGACCGGCGCGCGTGGCCCGCGTGGCGCGGGAGGAAGCCGTGGGCGTTTTCGCACCGCTCACAGCGCACGGGACGCTGCTGGTCAACGATGTCCTGGCCTCATGCTACGCGGTTCTGGAGAGTCACCAGTGGGCGCACCGCGCCTTTGCTCCCTTGCGCCTGCTGCACGCGCTGGGGGCGCTGCTTCCGGGCGGGGCCGTCCAGCCGACTGGCATGCATTGGTACTCTCGGTTCCTCTATCGCTTGGCTGAGGAGCTGCTGGACTGAGGGTTCCAGGCATAGAAACCTCGTGGCACCCGCCTAAACGCGAGCGTGCGGGCTGGGATCCGGGGATATGCGCAGCAGACGATGCTGATGGGGGGGAGGGGGAGGGAGAAAAAGGATGAGATGGTTTAGGAGCAACCTCTAATTGTGAGGTTGGGTCCTAGGTAGGTGGGGTTGATGATGGATACTCCTTGACGCGGACTGTTTCTCCTTTTATTCCCCAGTGCCTCAGCCCCACTCGATTATTTTATTTTATTTTCTATTTATAAATTGTAATATAATGATCTGCTTGCCCAGCCTGGCAAGATGAGGGGCTGAGGCACGGTCATAACATTTTCCTACAAGTGGGCTAATAAAAGGAAGGGTTCCAGGAACTTATTGGGAAATATCTCTATTCAGATGGTGATTTGCCTCCAGATTGGGGGAGGGGTATGGAGAAAGGGAACCATACCTTACTTCCCATCCCCCCTTGTTTCCCAGCACGTCGTTCTGCCTTGCTTCCTCCTCTCTGGAGGCATCCCAGTCGACCAGCAACAGAGACCAGAAGAGCCTGCCCTTTTCTAGGCTGCTAGTTCTTTTTCCCACCAGAGAGAACTAGCATTCTGCCCACGTGTCTGCATACCCGACTCTTCAAGAGACCAGGGTTACCCAAAGAACACGACAACTCAAACTCATTCTTTCTCTGTTCATAGGGGCTCCAAAGAGGTTCAAGCCATTTTAGGTACTGATACTTAAAGAATTCTGGCTCCCATTTGTTAGCCTGCAGTCTCCCCAGCTCAAGAATCACCATAGCCTGCATTCTACTCTGGTGTGTGTGCAGTGGGGGGCTGGGGGGGTGTGTCTACATGGGACTGATTTTTTTTTTTTTTTCTGGGAGGTCACTGACCAACTGACAACTCATGGCAATCCCTCAGCTCAGTTCAGTCGCTCAGTTGTGTCCGACTTTTTACAACCCCATGGACTGCAGCACGCCAGCCTCCCTCTCCATCACCAACTCCCAGAGTTTACTCAAACTCATGTCCATTGAGTTGGTGACGCCATCCAACCATCTCAGCCTCTGTCGTCCCCTTCTCCTCCCTCAATCTTTCCCAGCATCAGGGTCTTTTCAAATGAGTCAGTTCTTCGCATCAGGTGGCCAAAGTATAACAGTTTCAGCTTCAGCATTAGTCCTTCCAATGAATATTCAGGACTGATTTCCTTTAGGATGGACTGGTTAGATTTCCTTGCTGTCCAAGGGACTCTCAAGAGTCTTCTCCAACTCCACAGTTCAAAAGCATCAATTCTTCTGTGCTCAGCTTTCTTTATAGTCCAACTCTCACATCCGTACATGACTACTGGAAAAACCATAGCTAATTCATAACTAGTAGTCTCCTTACATTCTTGATCAAGAGAAAGAACCTGCACAGAGGGTTGGAACCTGTTCTTCCTGATGGGCTGAGCACAGAGAGCAACTTCAGCCCAAACGTAGGGCAGCAGAGGGGACATAGGCTCTCCAAGCAAGGGAATGTGGGAATTAAAAGCTGAGCCCCCTTTCTGATCAGCTGTCCTGGTTGTTGTTTCTACTGGCTTCCTTCCCCTTTCCCCTCTCCCCTCTCCCATTATTGCTAGCTCTGCTTTCCCTGGAATCTAGGCAGGCAGGTGCCTCTGAGTTAGGAATGGAAGCTCCGAGGGAGTTGCAGTGCACTGGAAGGAGAGTGTCAGGGCCTGGAGGATGGTTAAGTGTTGGTGGTACCACCAGGAGCCCACCCTTCCCTGTAGCAGCTGAGCTCTTCCAGGGCAGGGTCCCTGCTATACACTGCCCTCTAGTGGCCTTCAGGATCGGTTCCCTTCTAGGCCCGAGGAAAGAGGAACTATAGCTGTACAGATGGTGGATGGATTTGTGCAAAAGAGCCTTCTCCCCAGAGGCAAGAGGGGGTGGATGGGCCTGGCCATTAAGCTGCCAGAGCTGAGCCACAGGTGTCAAGGGCTGGTGAGGAGCCCACCTGCCCCTCATTTGGAAAGTGACACTTTTGCATCCCTCCTTCTTGGTTTAGCTCCATGGCTCCTGGAAGCTGGAGGTATATTGTAGGCTGTAATAATCCAGACTTACATGTGCATCCAAGTAGCCTACTTATCTCCCTCACCCTGGGCCCCTTTGAGTTCAGTGTTTGGAGGTGAAAGCATACTTAGGGTTCCAGGTAGTGCTTGATAAAACCAACTTTTGGAAACACAAATTTACCTTTGCTCAACGGTAAAGAATCCACCTGCCAAGCAGGAGACGCAAGTTCAATCCTTGGGTGGGGAAGATCCTCTGGAGAAGGAAATAGCAACCCACTCCAGTATTCTTGCCTGGGAAATCCCATGGACAGTGGAGCCTGGCAGGCTACAGCCCATGTTAGCGGCAAAACAACAACAAA
Source organism: Cervus canadensis (assembly GCF_019320065.1). Classification (NCBI taxonomy): domain Eukaryota; kingdom Metazoa; phylum Chordata; class Mammalia; order Artiodactyla; family Cervidae; genus Cervus; species Cervus canadensis. The sequence goes on along the minus strand of NC_057410.1, from coordinate 25,229,139 downwards.
TTTTACCTTTATATCCTTCCACAGCCATTTTTCCTCTATCCTCACCCGGTGCCCATTACCACCACCCTTCCCCTTTCAGAGAGACTTCAGAAACACACTCCAAGCTGTGGACCTTTCCTACTTTCTAAACCTGCCCTTTTCTCATTCTATCAGATTCTGATGCCCTCCTGTCATGTCACTCCAGGTGATGACTAAACATAAATTTCTATGTTGTTGATGGGTTCCTTGTTTTTACTACTCTTTTCACATAGTGCATGTATTTTAAAGGCCTGCTGAAAATAAGACTTTAAACCATAAAGCCATAATGGTGCTGATTCTTAGCACCTTAATGTGTTGGGGAGGAGATATTTGGACAAGAATTAACTGGTTTCCCTTAAACTACATCCTGTAGACTACTTCCCAGGTCAGAGGCTCACCTCTCACCTCCCCTACTCGCACCCCCACTTTCATTCCTCTTTATTCTTTTCCTCTTGAGGCCCTCCCAGCTTCCTAAAATAAAATCCGTTACCTTCCCTCAAGCAGCAAAGAACACCATCTCTATGAAGATGTCCAGAAGGCATATTCAACTGGGCCACAGGACATCTTTAAGTGCAACACCCCTTCTCATTAACAAAATAGGCAGTGAGGATTAGGGAAAGGGCATGACTTGGAAGTCAGGCAGACCTGGAGTTAGTGATCCCTCCCTGACAAGATCGTTGACAATAGCAGTGTAAGTGCCCAGTGTAAAATGGATACTATCAAGTTTTTTATGCTCTGCATCTATTTCTCACTGCCTTTGCTGCTCTGCTGACTATAGGCAGTCTGCTTCTCTCCATACCACTCTACCAGAATCAGCATTATCAGTGGTTCCCAGACTTTTGGGGGGTTGTGTTGCCCCTTTACTTTGATTTCATAACATTCCATTCTTCTGAAAGTGCTATGTGACAGATGTGGGTTTGCTTTAGAACTGAAGTATAATTAAAAGTAATCTTGTTTTGAGAATTTACAGAGCATTTTGTTGATCATCCTAGCAAGACCTCTTGGCATTTTGGGAAACTGGAGTTGAGAAGCACTGTGTTGAGGTTCAGGTGAACTTTTGGGGCTTGCCAGGTGGCTCAGATGGTAAAGGTTTAGGTGACCTTTTTATTGCCCAGAATTGATTTTTCTCCCCTTCCTTTCTTCATCAGGATTTGCTGAACATACACAGTGTAGCATTATATTAGACACTGAAAAACATAAAAATTAAGAAATAGTTTCTCAAAAGTTTGAGATGGTTAACTACCTAAGCAACAGTGTTACTTAAGATGAGTTGAATGGGTGGTAAATGTCATATTTGGACCCAGAAGGACTTGTGGAGAAAGTAGGGCCTGAATAGGATGTTGTAGCATGTGTAGGTGGAGGAGACTGGAAAGGCCATTCCAGATAGATGTAACAACATGAACAAGGACTTGGCATCTGGAATGCAAATGTGCAGGCTGGTTAGAACAGAAGACTGGGAAGTCTAACTATAGCTAACGCTGCCTGAGAACTTACTACAGGCTAGGTCCTGTTTTAGCACTTTATGTGTGTTCTCATTTAGCCCTCATATAACCCAATGAGATTGTATTACAGATGAGGAAACTGGGGCAGGAATAACTAAATAAGACTGCCTTCATGAATGGGGCCACATCCTGTGGGGTCTTAAGTTAGTGTTAACTCTTCCTCATTCCCTTCACTGAGTCACTAGTAAGTCTCACTTTCTGACAGTTCTCTCTCATTTTCATTGACTCTTCTTCCTCCTGTCTGGAGGACTGGCTTCCTTACCTAGCCACTGCTTAAGTAAATATAGATGTGGGTGCAAGTTTCTGGCAGTAATCCATAGCAGGTGGGTACAGCAACCCAGAAAGCAAGAGAAGACTCTTAGCTCTTTTTGAATTAGATGAGAGGGAATATTGAGCTTTGTTATGGACTGAATGTATGTGTCACCCCCAAATTCATCTGTTGAAGCTCTCATGTCTGTGTGACCGTATTTGGAAATGGAGCCTCTAAGGAAGTAATTAAGGTTAAATGAGGTCATTAGAGTGGGCCCTGATCTGATGGGATTAGTGTCGTTTCAAGAAGACACAGGAGAGGGCTTGCTTTCTCTCTCTTCACATGCTCAACGAAAGGCCATGCACGGCTGTAGTGAGAAGGCAGCCATCTACGGGCCACAGGGAGAGCTCTCACCAGAAACTGCATTGGCTGGAACCTTGATCTTGGATTTTTCTAGCTTCCAAAACTATGAGAAAATAAATGTTTGATGTCTAAGCCACCCAGTCTATGATATTTTGTTATGGGAGCTCTAGCAGAATAAAGTAAGCTTCTAGAAATGTTTGGAATAAGAAGAGACCAGGACTTCCCTGGTGGTTCAGTGGTTAAGAATCTACCTTGCAAAAAAAAAGAATCTACCTTGCAATGCAAGCAACATGGGTTCAATCCTTGGTCTGGGAAGATCCCGCCTGCCTCAGGGTAACTAAGCCTGTGCACTACACCTACTGAGTCTGCATGCCCTAGAACTTGTGCTCTGCAGTGAGAAGCCACCACAAGGAGAAGTCTGCGCATTGCAGCTAGAGAGTAGCCCTCGATCACTTCAACTAGAGGAAGCTCACACACAGCAGTGAAGATGCTATACAGCCAAAAATAAAAAATAAAAAGGACCCAGTGCTAAGATGGGGTCCTTAGTAAAAATAACAAGCTCTGTTTGAAAAATTAGCATTTCTGACCTAGAGTCTTGAGATGTTTATCCCTGACTGCTTTTGTGGTTCCTGCTCTATTGGAGGAAGCTTTCTTCTCTGTCTGGGAGCCTGAAGCAACTGTCTATGGGAAGCAGTCTATGGCTGGTTAGGGTATTTCCCTTTGGGGGATTTTGTAGCCAATTAGCACATTCAAGCCTGCTTCTCTCTGTTATTGTCTCTATATGTGACCTGGTTGATGATGAACATCTCCCATGAGAAAGGGGTATCTCTAATCAGGGTTTGTTGAGTACCTGCTATGTGCCAAATATGGTGTTGTGCCATGGGGATAGGACAGTAAAGTCAAGCACAGTTCTTACAAGTCCTCTGGGGAGATAGGCATAAGTGATTAGAAGGTGGTTGAGTGTGCTGAGACGAGAAATGACATTTAAGCTGAGACCTGAAAGATGGATAAGAGTTGTTCAAGCAAAGGGTACAGTATGTACCAAGGACTGGAGTTGGGGAGTGATGATACGATGAATCTGAGGAGCACAGACAAGTTCAGTACAGTGCAAGGGAGATGGGGTAACTTGAAGGATTTTCAATTCTGTCTGAAATTTGGAAAACAATTGCAGGATTTGAAGCAGGTGAGGGGGAAAATCAAACTTGCATTTAAAAAAAGAAACTGCTAGGACTTCTCTGGTGATCCAATGGTTAAGAATCCACCTTCCAATGCAGAGGACACGGGACAGATCGCTGTTTGGGGAACTAAGATCCCACATGCCATGGGGTAAATAAGCCTGTCTGTTGCAACTACTGAACCTGAGTGCCACAACCATGACCCACTGCAGCCAAAAATAAATATTTGTTTAAAAAAAAAATTGACAGTTAGATGGGCTTTTGGGGTTATCTTTATCCCTAAGTATATCAGTCCTCATCGGAGCATGTGACTGTCACTAATTCTGATCACAAGTAGGAAATGCGTCCATTCCCATGGGGGACATGTTATGGAAACCCATGGTGGGGGAAGCATAGGGAAATAGAAGCAGGACAGGAAAGGAAAGGAGAATTGAAGGCAGTACCTCCAGTCCTTGCTTTGCTTCTCTCTGAAACCTAAACCCAAACTGTCTCTCAACTTCCCTCCTTGAGACCACATAACATAAGAACACAGTTGTCTGATTTCAAACCACATGATGTCCAAACAGAAGTTCTTGGAACTGGGGACTCTCTGCTATTCTCTTTTGCTTTCCAGCGATTCTTTCCACAGAGCCTTGACTTTGCTTGGAGCTGATGGCCTTAAGCTGATACAGAGCTGCCACCCTGAGAGTCGGGTCTGGGCTGAACATTGCAGCTGCCCAGGGAACAGCTGGTTAAGCCCTCAGCAGCTGCAGCAGCTGGGATTCCACCCAACATTTGAGCTGATATTAATCCCATTTCCTCCACACACATCCTTTCCTTGTTCTAGTCCCTGGCTAGTCTATAGGAGCTCATAGAATCTCTGAGGCTAGAGAGCCTGAATCTCTCCCTGATCTAAGCTGGAGCCAAAGTCACCTACCTTCCTCTTCTCTTAGAGGCAGCTGGTCAAGGCACCTTAGCACCACTACAGGAGGGAGACTGGTTTCTCTCTCTCTCTCATATGGCCTCCTTGCCCTCATTCCCTCTTTCCCTTGATAAACTGGCTAGGGGAGATTATTCTTTGAAATGTCTCATTTTCAACAACTGGTGGAATTGTCTAAAGATGAATGGGACTTCTTTGGGAGGGTAAGAAGGTGGATTTCCTTTATCTTTGAAAGACTCTATTTGAAGGCCTGGAAACTTGGTGGGAGTGTAGCAGGAGGGTCAAGCTTCCTACAGGTGGTTGTCACTTTTGAACTGTGATTGCTTCACACTTGACGGTGGTTCCCCAATTAAGAACAATAAGGCTGTATATTCTGTTTGTTGCTTAGTCACCAGCTGTGACCTTGAAGAAAATCACTTCGTAATGCCAGAGGCTACTACAATGAGGCGATTCCAAGGGATTGTAAATAAGAAGGTGCTCTAAGATTTAAACAAGTCAGATTAACACACAAAGGGACAAGGCAATTCTTCTCAGGTCCCGAGACACCTTCCCTTCAACAAATATTTATAAAAGTTCCTGAAAATACTATTTCAAATCCTAAAAGATGATGCTGCGAAGGTGCTGCACTCATTATGCCAGCAAATTTGGAAAACTCAGCAGTGGCCAAAGGACTGGAAAAGGTCAGTTGTCATTCCAATCCCAAAGAAAGGCAATGCCAAATAATGCTCAAACTACTGCACAATTGCACTCATCTCACACACAAGTAAAGTAATGCTCAACATTCTCCAAGCCAGGCTTCAACAATACATAAACTGTGAACTTCCAGATGTTCAAACTGGGTTTAGAAAAGGCAGAGGAACTAGAAATCAAATTGCCAACATCTGCTGGACCATCGAGAAAGCAAAAGAGTTTCAAAAAAACATCTTTTTCTGCTTTATTTACTATGCCAAAGCCTTTGACTGTGTGGATCACAACAAACTGGAAAATTCTGAAAGAGATGGGAGTACCAGACCAACTGATCTGCCTCTTGAGAAATCTGTATGCAGGGCAAGAAGCAACAGTTAGAACTGGACATGGAACAAGACTGGTTCCAAATCGGGAAAGGAGTGCATCAAGGCTGTATATTGTCACCCTACTTATTTAACTTATATGCAGAGTACATCATGAGAAATGCTGGGCTCGATGAAGCACAAGCTGGAATCAAGATTGCCAGGAGAAATATCAATAACCTCAGATATGCAGATGACAGCACCCTTATGGCAGAAAGCGAGGAAGAACTAAAGAGCCTCTTGATGAAAGTGAAAGAGGAGAGTGAAAAAGTTGGCTTAAAACTCAACATTCAACTACAATATTGTAAAGTAATTAGCCTCCAACTAATAAAAATAAATGGAAAAAAAACCCTCAACATTCAGAAAACTAAGATCATGGCATCTGGTCCCATCACTTCATGGTAAATACGTGCGGAAACAGTGGAAACAGTGACAGATTTTATTTTCATGATCTCCAAAATCACTGCAGTTGGTGACTGCAGCCATAAAATTAAAAGACGCTTACTCCTTGGAAGGAAAGTTATGACCAAACTAGACAGCATATTAAAAAGCAGAGACATTACTTTGCCAACAAAAGTCCATCTAGTCAAAGCTATGACTTTTCCAGTAGTCATGTATGGATGTGAGAGTTGGACTATAAAGAAAGCTGAGCACCAAAGAACAGATGCTTTTGAACTATGGAGTTGCAGAAGACTCTTGAGAGTCCCTTGGACTGCAAAGAGATCCAGCTAGTCCATCCTAAAGGAAACCAGTCCTGAATACTCATTGGAAGAACTGATGCTGAAGCTGAAACTCCAATACTTTGGGCACCTGATGCGAAGAGCTGACTCATTTGAAAAGACCCTGATGCTGGGAAAGATTGAAGGCGGGAGGAGAAGGGGCCGACAGAGGCTGAGATGGTTGGATGGTATCACCAACTCAATGGACATGAGTTTGAGTAGACTCCGGGAGTTGGTGATGGAGAGGGAGGCCTGGCGTGCTGCAGTCCATGGGGTTGTAAAGAGTTGGACATGACTAAGAGACTGAACTGAACCTGCAAATACTATTAGGCGTTGTAGCAATACTATACTAAGGATTTTTGACATTTTTCTAGGAAATAAGCAGTCATTTTAATGGATTAAATTAATTAGGTTTTAGCTGAAAGGAGTGGCCTGATTAAATTTGGGTTTTGAAAAGGTCATTCTAGCTCCTAAGTGGAGAGTGGATTAGAACAGAGTTAGTGGACCCAGGGAGGTGAGCAAGCAAAACGGTAATGAAATAATGAGTGACGGTGTTGGTTCAGTTAAAGAGGTGGCAGTAGAGATGGAAAGGACAGTTTCAGGAAATATTTATATTTGTGGGATTGATAGGACTTGGTAGTTGACTGGGTAAAGCAGGGAGTGAAGATTAAGGCAGAAGGAGAAAAATATTTCTCTCAACTTTATCTGCTTGATATTAATGTATCTGAAATGAAAGAAAGAAAAGTAAAACTGGAAAGATATACCCATCTGAATGCAGAGTTCCAAAAAATAGAAAGGAGAGGTAAGAAAGCCTTCCTAAGTGAACAATGCAAAAAAATAGAGAAAAACAATAAAATGGGAAAGACTAGAGATCTCTTCAAGAAAATCAGAGATACCAAGGGAATATTTCATCCAAAGATGGGCACAATAAAGGACAGAAATGGTATGGACCTAACAGAAGCAGAAGATATTAAGAAGAGGTGGCAAGAATACACAGAAAAACTATTAAAAAGATCTTAATGACTTGGATAATCATGATGGTGTGATCACTCACCAAGAGCCAGACATTCAGGAATGTGAAGTCAAATGGGCCTTAAGAAGTATCACTACAAACAAAGCTAGGGGAGGTGATGGAATTTCAGCTGAGCTATTTCAAATCCTAAAAGATGATGCTTTTAAAGTGTGCACTCAATATGCCAGCAAATTTGGGAAACTCAGCAGCGGCCACAGGACTGGAAAAGGCCAGTTTTCATTCCAATCCTAAAGAAGGGCAATGCCAAAGAATGTTCAAATTACTGCACAATTGCACTCATTTCACATGCTATCAAAGTCATGCTCAAAATCCTCCAAGTTAGGCTTCAATAGTACATGAATGGAGAACTTCCAGATGTTCAAGATGGATTTAGAAAAGGCAGAGGAACCAGAGATCAAATTGTCAACATCTGTTGGATCATAGAAAAAGCAAGAGAATTCCAGAAAAACATCTACTTCTGCTTCATTGACTATGCTAAAGCCTTCAACTGTGTGGGTCACAACAAACTGAAAAATTCTTTGGGAGATACAAATACCAGACCACCTTACCTTTTTCCTGAGAAACCTGTATGCAGGTCAAGAAGCAACAGCTAGAACTGAACATGGAACAACAGACTGCTTCAAAATTGGGAAAGGAGTGTGTCAAGGCTGTATATTGTCAGTCTGTTTATTTAACTTATATGCAGAGTACATCATGCAAAATGCCAGATGGATGAATCACAAGCTGGAATCAAGATTGCCAGGAGAAATATCAGTAACCTCAGATATGCAGATGACACCATCCTTATGGCAGAAAGCAAAGAGGAACTAAAGAACCTTTTGATGAAGGTGAAAGAGGAGAGTGAAAAGCTGGCATCCAGTCCCATCACTTCATGGCAAATAGATAGGGTAAATGTTAAAACTAAACATTCAAATAAACTAAGGTATTTTGATAGGCATCTGGTCCTATCATTTCGTGGCAAGTAGATGGGGAAACAATGGAAATAGTGAGAGACTTTATTTCTTGGGCTCCAAAATCACTGCAGATGGTGATTGCAGCCATGAAATTAAAAGACACTTACTCCTTGAAAGATAAGCTATGATAATCCTAGATGGTATATTAAAAAGCAGAGATATTACTTTGCCAACAAAGGTCCATCTAGTCAAAGCTATGGTATTTTTTTTTTTTTAAACTACGGTTTTTCCAGTAGTCATGTATGGATGTGAGAGTTATACCATAAAGAAGGCTGAGTGCCAAAGAATTGATGCTTTTGAACTGTGGTGTTGGAGAAGACTGTTGAGAGTCCCTTGGACTGCAAGGAGATCCAACCAGTAAATCCTAAAGGAAATCAAGCTTGAATATTCATTGGAAAGACTGAATTCATTGGAAAGCTGAAGCTGAAGCTCCACTACTTTGGTCACCTGATTCAAAGAGTTGACTCATTGGAAAAGATCCTGATGCTAGGAAAGATAGAAGGCAGGAGGAGAAGGGGACGACAGAGGATGAGATGGTTGGATGGCATCACTGACTCAATGGACATGAGTTTGAGCAAGCTCCAGGAGATGGTGAAGGACAGGGAATCCTGGCATCCTGCAGTCCATGGGGTCGTAAAGAGTCGGACACAACTCAGGGACTGAACAACAACAAAATGAAAGAGAGTCCTTGATCAACCAGTATCAATCTATTAATCCAAAATGGAATGTGGCAAACGGGCAACTCAGTCAATCAATTTGTTACCATGTGCCTAAAATTATCTTTTATTTATGCATTAATTTATTATTTTGGGAGGGAGTTGTGCTGCGTCTTCATTGCAGCACTCAGGATCTCTCTAGTTATGGCACAAGTGGGGGCTACTCTCTAGTTGCGGTGCATGGGCTTCTCATTGCGGTGGCTTCTCTTGTTGAGAAGCATGGGCTCCAGAGCGTGTGTGCTTCAGTAGTTGCGGTGCACAGGCCCAGTTGCCCTGAGGTATGTGGAATCCTTCCAGACCAAGGATGGACCAAGGATTGAACCTGTGTCCCCTGCGTTGGCAGGAGGATTCTTAACCAGTGGACCATCAAGGAAGTCCATGCCTAGAATTATCTTGAGGAGAGAGGTGCTGAATGTGGTCACTGGTGGAGCAGGGATGGTTCTTTGGGTCTCCATAGGACCTGGTTGAAATACCTTCACAGAGTTAGTCCTCTTCTTTATCCTAATTTTCCGTTCATAGGGCAACAAATTGGTACCTCACTGGAAAAGGGAGTGCCCTAGACAGAGGTGCGCAGACTTCCTCGGTAGTGGGAAGGGAAGGCATGGTGGGAACCCAGATCTGGTGTTGAAGAATTAATTCGAGGCTTCCCTAGTGCATGACCGTTTGGAGGTGTCCTGAGCAATCCAGTTCCCAAGCTGGCTAGACTGAGAGCTCCTCCCGGCATTGCCTTTCTCAGCGGTGTCCAGGGAGGGAGCCAGGCCATCTGCTTCTGTGCATACCTCTCTGGCCAACCTGCTAATTCATTTTCAAACTAATAATGATAATTCTTTTGATGGCTTCAATTGAATGAGTACCAACTATTTTTCAATTGAGTGATAGGGATTATCTCATTTACTTCTCACAAGAGTTGTGCAAAAGCCAGTATTTGATTCCAGAAAGATTTCTGCAGGTCACAGGAGGGCTAAAGTTCTGGTTCCAAGGTTGTACAGCCAAAAGCAATGCCTCAGATCACAGAACCAAGCCGGGGGCATTGTGGAGACTGCCATTAAACACTGGACAGTGCAGTGTGCGGGTTGATGCCCTGACTAGATGCTGGAAGGCACTGCTGACCCCGTGGCCAATATCTGGCAATTCAGTCTTTCTGTGGCAGCCAGAAAGAAGGACAAATGTTTACTACCTGGTTATTCTAACCATTTCATAGAAGAGAAACTGAGGCTCAGAGGAGTCAAGTACCTGCCTGAGATGACAAGTGAGTCAGTCAGGATCTGAAACCAGGTCTGGTTGACTGCAAAGTCCATATTCTTTCCATGATATTTCACTTTACTTCTCCAGGCTGCATTTCCTCAGTCTGTAGTTTGGAGAAGTTGTGCTCCATCAGTGGGTCTCAAAGTGTGGTCCGTAGACCATCAACCTCAGAATTGCCTGGAAACTTGTTCAAAAGGCACATTTTTGGTGCCTACCCAGACTTATTGAATCAAAAACTCTGGTGTAGGGTCCAACAATCTGTGCATTAACAAACTCTCTGAGTGACTCTAATGTGTCCTCACTCTGCAGAATAACTGTACCAGATGATCACCAAGATCCTCCAGCTCTCATATGTTATAATTCAGTTATTTTGGAAGTTGCTGATTGTGGCCCTTGGATCAAGCAAGGTCCCTTTAGAGGAGCTAAGTACTGCTAATTTTTCTGAAATGAGTTGATGTGTATCAAACTCCATGATAGCAAAATTAAGAAGAGGTATAAGGATAAGGAAAGTACCAGGCATATGAAACATGCAGGGAAGATACCGGCGCATGTATTCTGGTTATTTTTTCTGGTGAGTGCCTAGAGATACATATCCTTAATTGGCTCATTAATATGTGAACAGCTGAGAGTTGTCTCAAAATCCACAGGTCAAATATAAGTGCATTAGAGACTTCCCTGGTCGTCCAGTGGTTAAGACTCCACACTTCCACTGCAGGAGGCATGGGTTTGATCCCTGGTTGAAGTACAAAGATCCCAAATGCCGTGTGATGTGGCAAAAACAAAAAATCCACAAACAAACAAACAAACAAAACAACTATGTAAAAAATCAGTGCATTGATTCAATACTCTCCCCATTCCCCCTCTAAGCAATTCCTGTTTTCCCCATGTCCTCCAAATCTATAAATGGAATTTTGCCTCTTTTAATCAGGTCATCATCTTTTAAAGTTCTGTCTGGAGTGCCCTTTGTATGAGTCCTCAGCATCCTTTCTGTTGCTGTTGTGGTCCAAGCCCTCATCTTTCTCCTCCTGTATATCAGCTTCCTAATTGTGCTGCTGCCTCCAGCCTCAGTTTCTCTTGGTACATCCTTCTACACAGGGTCACCAGCGAGATCCTTACAAAGCACAGCTGTCTTCATGGTACTGCCCTCCCCACAACACTTCCACCTGGGAAATAGCAAAGGTCCCACTACTCATTGCAGAGCTTCCCAAACCTCTTACTATTTTGATGACTATGTCTATAGTCCCATTCCACCCATATAATTATTTAGTATTTTAGTGTCTTTTCTTTCTATCAGTTTCAGCCTCATCTAAGCAAGAATATTTGTGAAGTCATAGTTTTGGCATTAAGTCTCTTATTTTTCCTACCACACATTAAAAATTACATAACAAAAAATTGTCATGTAATTTTTAAGTTTGTGTATTAACTAAGTCATCTTACATACCACTAGTGGTATATTTTGAAAGCCCTTGGGATACTGATTAAAGATCAGATTTTTGCATCTGGCATTCAGAACCCTCCCTGATCTGATCCCAGTCAAATTTCCAGCCTTAATTTTCACACATAGCCCACACACATACAATGCTCCAAGTACAGGATCCACTCTGTATTTCCAAACACACTGTACTTTTGCTCTTCTCTTAGCATTTTGCCTTAAAACTTTTTTTTTAATGGAATGAGAGTTCCTTGGACAGCAAGGAGATCAAACTAATTGATCTTAAAGGAAATCAACCCTGAATATTCATTGGAAGGACTGATGCTGAAGCTGAAGCCCCAATACTTTGGCCACCTGATATGAAGAGCTGACTTATTGGAAAAGACCCTGATTATAGAAAAGATAGCAGGCAGGAGGAGAAGGGGACCACAGAGGACGAGATGGTTGGATGGGATCACCGACTCAATGGACCTGAGTTTGAGCAAACTCTGTGAGTTGGTGAAGGGCAGGGAAGCCTGGTGTGCTGCAGTCCGTGGGGTCGCAAAGAGTTGCAGGCGACTGAGGGACTGAACAACAACAGCAACGTATTTGATTTACAATGTTGTGTTAGTTTCAGCGTAGTGATTCACGGCAGAGCAATTCAATTATGTATATTTCAGATTATTTTCCATTATAGGTTATTACAAGATATTGAGTGTCGTTCTGTGTGCCATACAGAAGGTCCTTGTTGGTTATCTATTTTATTTACTTTTTTAGGCCCAGTTGTGTGGCATGCAGGATCTTAGTTCCCCAGCCAGGGATGAAATCCATACCCACTATGTTGGGAGTATGAAGTCATAACCACTGAACCACCAGGGAAGTACCTCCATTTTAAAAAATAATAACGATTTATTTATTTATTTTTTCCCAATTATTTTTATTAGTTGGAGGCTAATTACTTCACAATATTGTAGTGGTTTTTGCCATACATTGATATGAATTAATTTGACTTATTTTTGACTGTAATGGATCTTCATTGCTGCACGGGGGCTTCTCACTGCAGGGGCTTCTCTTGTTGCGGAGCACAGACTCTAGGCGAGGAACTTCAGTAGTTGCGGTACTCAGTAGTTGTGGTTCCCGGGCTCTAGAGCACAGGCTCAGTAGCTGTGGTACATGGGCTTAGGTGCCCCATGGCATGTGGAATCTTCCTGGAAAAGGGATCCAACCTGTGTCTCCTGCACTGGCAGGTGGAATCTTTACCACTGAGCCAACGGGGAAGGCCCCTCCGTTTTATATACATATATACATATGTTAATCCCAAACTCCTAATTTATCCCTCTCCATCCCAGCATTTTGCTTTTTTGCTTAGGGCATTCTTGAGCTTTAAGTTTCAGCTCATTTATCAGTTATCATGTGAAATCTCTTTAATTTTTCCAGACAGAATCAATCACCTTTCAATCCTTCCTTCCTCTCTTTCTTCTTTCCTTCCTCTTTTTCTTGTTTTTTTTTTTTGAAGAAAAATTTCTTCTATGGTTCTAGCTAGTTTTATTGTAATGTGAAACTTGCTATAATTTTATTTGATAATTTTTACTACTACCACATTCAGAAGTGTATCATTCAGAATCCTTGCAGGAAACAGACTGCATACTCAAATGGGGAGTTGAGAAGCATAGAATGAAAGGAATGTTCACAAAGGTGTGAACAGGATAATGGAGTATCTACAAGTGTTTTGAAGTATCCAGAGTCTGTCTTCAGAGGGGAGTCACCAGAGGTGCTAACCCCTAGACCTGAAGGGCAAGGGAAGAAAGGGACAAGAACCCAAGAGAGGTGTAACTACCTAGTTGAAGGAGAGGGCCTTCCAACAGGGTCTGTGGCTTCTGTTAGCCCCATGAGTGAGTCCAGGAGAGACAACAGAACTGCCAATTCAATCCATGAAACCATCAGAAATAATACATTGGTGTTGTTTTAAACCACCAAGTTTTGATATAGTTTGTTATGCAACAATAGATAACTCATATATCAGCAGGGAGGTGAACCCATAACTCTTTCTCCACCAAAACTGTGAGAAACCAAGAAGATCTGTGAAATGGAACCCATCATTTCAATGCAAACATATTAATAGTAAAAACATTTTCATTTTCTTCAAGATTTTTGATGTGGGGCGTTTTTAAAAAGTCTTTATTGAATTTGTTACAATGTTTCTGTTTTATGTTTTGGTTTTTGGCCTCAAGGCATGTGGGATCTTAGCTCCCCAACCAGGGATCAAACCAGCACCTCCTGAATTGGAAGGCAAAGTCTTAACCACTAGATTGCAGGGAAGTCCCTTCACTTTTCATAGAGATACTTAAAACAGTTTTCTGGGAGCAATTCATCTTCGTTTTATCTCAGCTGTTTGAAACAGAGCAATGTATGATGCTGTCTCTAGAAATTTTATGCTAAGCTTATTTATTGAACATTAGGGTAGTTTGCTTCCTTCATTTTATCCTTTATTGGTGATCTTTGCATATCTGTGATCTTTATGAAGTAACCATTTATGCCCTCCCTTTATGGCGATTGATATTTAACAAATATTTTGATCTCAAGATACGCAGGTCTATTAAAATGGCTCATTAAACATTTGTTCCTATTCTCTTTTGCTTTCCTTTGCAAAGAGTGGAAAACGAAATGCTAAACAAAATTTCCTGGCTCTCTTGTAGGTAGAGATGGCCATATGATACAGTTCTGTTCAAGATGGAGAAAATTTTCCATGAGCTCTTCTTTCTGCATAAAAAGAAAAAACCTCACAAGAGAAAGTTCTTTGTTTTAGTCCTTTTGCCTTCTTCTTGACTGAAAACAAGATAGTTCAAGGATGTCTTTTTTTTTTTTTTTTTAAGAATGTCTTAATAAAGAGACTATTTACAAAGGTGCAGGCAAAGGGGATAGAGCAGCCCCCCAGGTGAGTATCAGAGAAGCTCTCAACTACTGTAGTCCTGAAGGGTGGGGGAGGCAATTACTGGAAATAGAACATGAGAGCTGCCTGTGTTGGGGTAAGGGGAGTGCTTTGAGAGGTGCTGTGACCTTCACGGTGGGAACAGACCATCTCTTCCTTCCGTTCTGTGGGTACTCCTCTTTGGCTGAAGCCCCCTGGGATCCAAGGATCAAGGTCTACCTTTTAGACACAAATCTGGGTGGAAAACGGTAGAGAGTTAATCTGGAAAGACAAGCAATAAAAAAGGCATCTATTACTTACCTTTACATACCTAGTGTGCAAGACATGGTAAGAGTGCCTGATAAAAAGGAAGAGATGAATAAAATTTTATTGAATTGAATCCAGTTCTTTATTTTATCCAACAGTGCTTAAAACCTAATCTGGGACTACTGCCAACCTCATTCAGGCCCAATAATCCAACATAAAATTGCTGTTCTGCAAGGATCTTCCTTTACCCAACAGTAAAGGTCCTTTTCTGAGACCAGATTAAAAAGAGCTCTTTGAAATAACTTTTGTAGATCTGGATATTTTTAAGCACGAGATGGTTCTATAGTTTTATAAAGCCTGTCCTCTAGTACAATCTAACTCCTACACACTCACCTAATCAGGGTCTTCCAGAAGAAATAACTTTTGTATGCTACCTGTATGACTAAGCCTCAGTTTCTACATCTGTAAGAGAATAGTAATAACAACTACCCATTACTCAAGTCTCCCTGTGGCTCAGTGGTAAAGAATCCACCTGCCAATGCAGGAGATGCAGGTTTGATCCCTGGGTCAGGAAGATTCCCTGGAAAAGGAAATGGCAACCCACTCCAGTATTTTCATCTGGGAAATCTCATGGACAGAGGAGTCTGGCTGGCTGCAGTCCATGAGGTCTGAAAGACTTGGACATGACTTAGAAACTAAACAGCAGCAACAACTCAAGTCACGGGCACAAATGTTACCTCCTCAGGCTTTCTAGGATACATAAAAAGAGTGTATGGGGCTTACCTAGTGGCTCAGTGGTAAAGAATCTGCCTGCCAATGCAGGAGACACAGGTTCTATCCCTGGTCTGGGTAGATCCCACATGTCACAGAGCAACTAAGCCTGTGAATCACAATTATTGAGCCTGAGCTCTAGAGCCTGGGAACCACAACTACTGAGCCCACATGCCTAGAGCCTGTGCTCCAAAACAAGAGAAGCCACTGCAATGAGAAGCCCAAGCAATGCAACTAGACAGTAGCCCCTGCTCTCTGCAAAGAGAGAAATGCCCAATCAGCAACAATGACCCAGCACAGCCAAAAAAATAAATACATAAAATTATTTTAAAAAGAGAGGAAAAAAAAAAATAAAAAGAGAGGAATAACACCCCAAGTTACTTTCTAGCCCACTAATGTCTTATTTATTTTTTCTCATTGCAGTTATTACTTTTCAAATAGTAACTTATTTACTGTTTACTTATAGATTGTTGGTCTTTTCCCAAAAGAATACTTGATCCTTGTAAGCAAGGACCTTGTCTGTATTGTTCACCGCTGTATTCTAATCACCTGGAAGGGTGACTGGGACGTGGTGGTTGTTTGATAAATATTTGTTGACGAATGCATGAACAATGCCAATTAACAACCTCAGGCTGTAGTGAATATTAAATAAGATGACAGTGCAATGCTCCTGGCATAAAGTAAAACTCTCTTTAAATTTAGGTGTTTTCTTTCCTCTTTTTCTTCCCTCACCTTCTGTATCCATACCTTCGGCAAGCAATTGAGCTTAACCTCAGCCTCAAAACATACCCCAAATTCTCTGAATGAAATTCATTCATCACTATCACTCTAGTCAAGCCACTCTCACCCCTTACATGGCCTACAAATAACAGTCTCCTTGCTGATCTCCCTGTTTGTTCCACTTATCCTGTTTCTCTCAAACCCCAATCCATGCTCCACAGTCAGAAAGATCGTTTAGAAACACAATTCAGATCATGTCATGCCCCAATTTACTTAATAACACCATCAACAGCCATCACCAGCAGCTTTCTAGGTATTTAGAATTAGCCCAAACTACTTTACATGGGCTAGCACCTGCAATTCTCTTAGACTTCATCTACTTTAGCCTAACTGGCTTCCTCTCTCTCTTTTCTGGATTTTAACAAACTTATTTCCATCCTAGTGCTGGTGTATTCTTCTGTCTGAATCTTTAGCTAGCTGGCTGCTTACTGTCATTTGAACTTCAGCTTAAATGGGGCTTCTTTTGAAATGAAAAGTCACTATTTGTGTCACTAATGACTAATCCAGTTATTTCTGATCACAGTCCCCCCCCCCTTTATTTTTATTTATTTGGCTGGGCAGGGTCTTAATTGCCGCATGTGGGATCTTAGTATCTTGACCAGGGATTGAACCCCTGCCCTCTGCATTGGGACCAAAGAGTACTCTGCATTGGACCACCTGGAAGTCCCTTGTAACACTACTTTTTTTGTTGCACTTAATATTACCTAACATTTACTTATGTTTGTTTCTTCCCAACTCAATTTTAAGCTTGTGAACTCACAGACCTTATCTATTGTGTTCATCATTCTATCTTCAAAGATAGAGCAATAACTACAACAATAGTATATGCTTAATAAATATTTGTTGAATGAATGCTTTGATTGTGATAACGATAACAGCTAACCCTCAGAGGACTTGGCCACAAATTCTAACAATTTTTCAAGGAATAAGAATCGCAGTTCCGAAGTTAGATCCTGGAAGACTACAGAAACCTGACAATAAAATATCTGGGGCTAAAGTTTGGAGGAGGATATATTACAACTTTGGCCTTTTTTCCCTACCCAAGGACTCCGGAGATCTTGCCGAAGGGAGACCTAGAATCTTTTGACCATAAGTTCCAGTCCAGCCACAACGCTTTTCCATCCACGATTCTTTGCAGCCACTATTGCTAGATTTCAAACGCGCAAACACCTCTAGGACCCCGGGTTCCTTTCTGTTTCTTTATGAATGAACCGGGTCTAGTGTGCGCATGCGCAACTCCTTTTTCTCCCGCTCCACGTGAGGCCCGCCCTTCCCTCCTGCTAACGGCTCCGCCCCTATCCTTTCTAATGGACCAATGGCGAGCGGCCTGGGGGGCGGAGCCCTGAGCGGCGCGGCAGTGTAGTTCCCCGGTCGCCCGGCTCCCTCGCCTGTCTTGCTGTGTTGTGATCACGTGGCCAGCTCCGGGCGCGGCGCTTGTTTTGGTTTCCCTCTAGTTTGCCCCTGGCAGCTTCAGAGTGAGCGACTTTCCTGTGCCGGCTGCCACACCTGCCTGCACTGAGACTTTCTCTTCTTGGGGCTCTCTCAGCTCCAAGTTCTGCAAGCCCCTCGGGGCTGGCTCCTGCCATGCCGTTAGTTCGCTACAGGAAGGTGGTCATCCTCGGATACCGTTCTGTAGGTGAGTCTCCGTCTAGGGCAGAGCACCGATGCACCGCGGCTTTGTGGCCAGAGGAGGCGCACTGCCGCGGGAAGGCGACCCAGGGAGAAATGGTGGCATCCTTAGAACCAGCTTGTAGAGCGAGGACTGAAAGGTTGGAGTGGGAAAGGCTGGGGTGGTGGTAGTGTTCAAGGCGGCAGGAAGCTGGAGCATGGAAGAGTTAACATGGGCTCACTGCTTGAACACCACAGTGGTCCTCAGCGTTCGTTACTCTGGGGGGTGGAGGTGGGGGCAGGATTTGATGGCGGGGGCGCGGTCTGGGTGGGGCAAGTCTCAGGTGTCGGATGCAAGGCGGACTGAATCCTGGGGAATCCGGATCCTCCCAGGAATGGGGTGGGGAAAGACAGCAGGAAAGGCTTCCTGCGTCGCTACTGTATGCATCCGGTGGCCAAGGTGCAGAGACCTGGGGCGAAAAGAGGGTGAAGGAGTCTAAGGGAAAGCATTGCATGGGGCATTCACAGGCTAGGATGCTAATTCGGGGTTTCCTTTAGTCCAGGGCCACAGCCCGAAAGGACAGAGGAAATGCATGTGGATGGGTGATTTGGCTACAATTACCTCTGCTTCCCACAGGGAAGACATCTTTAGCACATCAATTTGTGGAGGGCGAGTTCCTGGAAGACTATGATCCTACTGTGGAGAATAGTGAGTAAATTTCTCCCCTTGGGGTGGGTTAGGGAGGGCTTGGGTGCCCCACCCAAGGCCACACTTTGGGATTTTCCGGGTGCCAAAGGGATGATTTAATTAGCTATTTAATCTCTTCTCTATCAGTCCTGTTCTGTGAGTGGAGCTAGATTGTGCATTTTCCAAAATACTGAGTCCAGGATAGTGCATGTGTAGACAATAAGAAGCCTAACATTGTATCTTAAGTTTCCTGGAGAGCTCCTTGAACCTGGCCCATCTGTGTTAATATATAGGGACACAGATTGCTCGCCCTACAAGGCACCTCACAGTCAAGTTTTCTTTTCTTTTCAGCTTACAGCAAGATAGTGACTGTTGGCAAAGATGAGTTTCACCTACACCTGGTGGACACAGCAGGGCAGGTACCAGTTTGGGGTAGGGTGTCTAAATGTGGCAGTTCAGTCCTGGGAGATGAAGTCTGGTAGCCTCTGAGGCTCGTCTGTAAAGCAGTATGAAAAGAAAAGCATTTTAGCAGTATTTTAGTGTGCAGTGCTGTTTGGAGCTACTCTATAAATAACTTGTCGGATAGAAGTGACTGGAGTGTGGAGTGCCACAGGGAGGGTCCCCAGGATGCAGCCCACCAAACTTGGCCATCTGAGTCTTGTGAATCAAGGTACTGATGTTTCTGTTTCTCGTCAGGATGAGTACAGCATTCTGCCCTATTCATTCATCATTGGGGTCCATGGCTATGTGCTTGTGTATTCTGTCACCTCTCTGCATAGGTAAGTGACCAAGGTTGAGAGTGGGGGACTTGGGAGGACCTGAGGGCTGTCCCAGAATAAAACTGTAAGATTCTTTTCTTGTGTTTAAAGCTTCCAAGTCATTGAGAGTCTGTACCAAAAGCTACATGAAGGCCACGGGAAAACCCGGTACATGGCACGGGGGATAAAGACATAGTGTGGACACCAGGCAAGAGGGAGGGCAGAGGGGAGTATTGATCCAAATTAAGGAGGAGGCTGGGACGTAGATCCTATCTGGTTTGATGGGGATTTGTCCAGCTATGATGTGAAGGAGGTGGGGTCCATGGGGAACAGAGGGGATTCTGTTGTAACTGCTGTTTCCTCCCAGGTTGCCGGTGGTGCTGGTGGGAAACAAGGCCGATCTCTCTCCAGACAGGTACGGAAAACTCTGTAGCTTAAGGCAAAGGAAAGTGAGCTGGTCTAGAAATAAGTCAGGCTCTTGTCCTGGCTCTGCCACTGATTTGAACCAGTCGTTTTACCTCTTCGTTTCTAACTTGAAGATTAAGACAAAATGATCCTTCTATCTCAAAGGCTGTAATTTCATATTTCAAGCCTCAATCCTAGGCTCCTTTGTTTTCTTGTTATTTTCTTCTTCCCCAGATCTTCTCCCAAACCTTGGAATGAGATGAGTCAGAGGAAGTCTAGTTTCTGTAAAGATTTTTCAGAGAACATGGGGCCCACTGCTATTCTTCATTTTCATGTCCTGAATTTGCTTCTAGGGAGGTCCAGGCTGTTGAGGGGAAGAAGCTGGCAGCATCCTGGGGTGCAACATTTATGGAGTCATCTGCTCGAAATAATCAGGTACTTGGCCTGAAGAGAAGGAAGGTGGTGGGGGTAGCAGCGTTTTTCTTTTCATGCCACTGCTTGGTGGTGGGGATGGTGGGGGAGTGGGGCATTCACCTGAGAGTTGGGTGGTATTGGCAGTGAACTCAACCAATCTTTTTTGCCCTGAATCCTTATCCCTTGCAGCTGACTCAAGGCATTTTCACCAAAGTCATCCAGGAGATTGCCCGGGTGGAGAATTCATATGGGCAAGAGCGCCGCTGCCATCTCATGTGAGCCCGGAGATGAGCCCTTGAGCAAGGGGCAGCTGCCTTGATTCTGCTCCTGGTACTTTCCAAGCTCCAGTGGGGGCTTGTGGGGGCACCCTCAGGACTTCACGGGTTTGTTTGGTTGCCAACTGTGTCCCTGACCCTCTAGGTACACAGTGAGGTACCCTCGTGTTTGCACACTTACCCAGGCTCCAGTGGCCTGGTTGTCCATGTTTACAAAGAGGCAAGGATGTCTCATGGGCACTGTCCTCTAGCTCTGTTTTTGCTAAATAAATGAACTGTGATAACCTGTGGGGTTGGGATATGAGTCCTGGGCATTGTTTATTCAGGACCTAGTCTCCTCTGTAGGTTCTGGGTGTTGGCTGGGTGAGGGGAGCTGAGGACTCCTGAAGCGGAGCTGGCTCCCAGGAGTGACAATGTAAATATGCAAATAAACTGAGAAATCTTTTTGTAATTGACTTCTCTGTGTCTGGGGAGCACTCAGGGCCAGTATCTTCTTTTCTCAGGAGTGATGACTGTGGCCTTTGGTAGAGAATCAAGGTTTTTACTCCTCCAACCTTGTTCCTATTCCTTACCCCTCATTCATTCAGGACCATCACCCTAAAACTTAACTACTTATCTTTCCAAACTTTCTTTTCTACCCTGTTCTCCCATACAGGTAACCAACTGACTGCCACTCCCATCCAAATTTGCAGGCTCTCACAACCCCCTTAACTACAGAAACATCGCCCTCTAGTGGCCAGCTGCCACACGCTGCCCTCACTTCCCTCCTGGGGCCTTGGGATTTGTTGGAACACAGAATACATTTGGGTGGGAAGAAAGACCCTTGTTCCTAACGATCTAAGAACTGTGAAGTAGTGTGAAGGGAGGGACTAAAGTGTTGTGAAGATTTTAACTTTTTAAGAGAGTTGAATAAAGGAAGAAATAATGCCCCGATCAACCCCCATTCCCTGCCCCTCATCTCCCCAAGTGCCTTTCATTAAAATGGATGTTCTTTGCTTTTTTCATACCTTTCACACTTTTGAAGTTTTGTTACCTTTTCCAGGTGTCAAAGGCTATTGCTTCTGTTCTTATTGACCCACCACCTCAGTAGGAGGATGGGTTCAGCTAGGAAAGTTTGGTCCTAACTGCCTTTACTCCCACCCCTTCCCCAGCAGCCCTAGGTCCTAAGTGGCCTAATACCTCCTCCAACAACTTAAAAGGGTGACCTGAATGGTATCCTTCATAGGAAAGGCATAGAGTTCTGCCAACTGGAAGAGCCTGAGGTCCTCTGTCAATGCACTTAGTTGGGAAAAATGGACAAAATCTGGGTGTGATTTTTAGCTATGACCTTGTTATTGCCTGGCTCCAGGCTAGGTGGGCTTATTATAATTGAGGTTGACGGTCTGTCATGCTTGTTTTTAAAAGTCCTGCCAGCAGCTTTTGCATCTCTGATATAGAATCTAAAAAGAAATAAGGGCTGCAGAAAAAAGCATATTCCAAAGAGCAATCTCTTAGGGGCTCAGGAATCTCTTTAGGGTTCCCATCACCCTCTCTCCTTACACTTTATGCACATAGGTCTTTATGCACATCAGACCTGGAATTCTCATTACAGGTATCTATACTATTGTTATGTCCATGAGGTTTGAAATGGAATAACAAATATAAGGTTTTTGAGAGGCATATCAAACAATCTCAAAGCCTGATAGTAGTAATGAATAGTGGTTAATGGCTGGGTTAAAAGAGTTACTCTTCCACTTAACTGTGTGACGCTGGGAAGACACTTAAACTCTCTGAGCCTCTGAACCTCTCTTAGTTTCTCATTTATTAAGTGTAGTTAAACCTTCCTCATAGGATTGAGGTAAGAATAAAACCAAGGTGATATATGAAATGCTTAGCATAGGTCCTCATACATAATAAACCCTTAAAAGATGACTGTTGTGTATTATTTGAGGTTTTTCTGGTGAGGGTCTGCCTCCCAGCCTCTGGGTGCAGAAAGTAGGGACAGGCCTTCCATTTACAGGTGAGGAGTTACTGCTGGACTTTTTTGCTGAACTAGACCTGAATGGTCAGTGCAGAGCATATGTCAGTGTCTGGCTAGCCAAGACATACTTAGTCCTGATCTTTCCTATGACTCTGGCCAGTAGGCATTTAGCTCTGCACTGTCCAATATAAAAGCTACAAGTCATATATTGCTATTTAGCTTTAAAAATTTATAAAATTAAAAGTTCCTCAGTTGCACCACTTACTTTTCAAAGTATCCAATAGCTACATGTGACTAAGCAACGTGAGTGTATAGGGCATTTCTAGCATTGCAGAAGGTTCTATTGGACAGCACTGTAAACCCCTTCCTACAAAACCAGCCCTGCACCTGGTTTGCCTGTGT
Organism: Cervus canadensis; assembly: GCF_019320065.1. Lineage (NCBI taxonomy): Eukaryota > Metazoa > Chordata > Mammalia > Artiodactyla > Cervidae > Cervus > Cervus canadensis. The sequence goes on along the minus strand of NC_057410.1, from coordinate 25,206,550 downwards.
CTTTCTCCACATATTAAAATAAAAATAAAAAATTTAAAAATATACACACATACACACATCCTAGGACAAACATGGCCATTGGCTTGCATAACGGCAAGGCTCAGCTTCTCACTAGATGTGGTTTGTTGAACAAGTTTATAGTGTCACTCTCTTCATCTGTAATATAGACATAATTCCACATTAATTCATAGCGAGGTGAGGAATAACTAAGAATATATTAAGTAACCAGCGCATTTGTTAATTTGTCTCCTCCTGTCTATCCCGTGGGTAGAGTTAATGCAGAGAAGTCATCCAGACTAATTGGGGGGGGGGGGGCGGGGGTCCCTGCAAGATGTTTTGGGATCTTGCGTAGAATAACAGTACTCTGGCCAGGTAGCAAGGCTACAAGTTACATGCCCTCTGTTTACTGAAAACGGCGGGGAGGGGGGGGGGGCGGGGAGGGTGCGGGGGAGCACAGGCCCTGAAGATTCGGAAAGAAGGGCTGGGGCTGGGAGCACCCGGGAAAGGAGGGGAAACTCTGCATTTCTGTTTTGACAGGGGAGGTGATTGTGGAGGCACTAACAGTCCGCTTTCCTCTCGAGGGGGGTTGAGAGCCAGAAGGAACGACTAGGGACTCGTTCCGCTTTCCTTTAGGCCCCCGAACGTGGCAGGAACCCACCCTTTGCAGCGCCAGGCGCCGTGCCTCACTTTCTCCATTTGCGGACTCCAGTTCCCAGGATGCAGAGCAGCGGCCAATCTCCAGGCTCTTCTTCCATCCCCCTCCCGGGAAAGATTGCTCCTGGCCAAGGCAAGGGGCAGTTAAGAGTTTCAGGGACCGATAACTCCAGCGAAACGGAATTAGAAAGTGCCCAGAGTCCTAGTTTCACTAGCCTGGTGGTAAAGGAGGCAGTTCCAGGGCCGGGGCGAAGAGGAGGGGGGCTTCATTCCCACGTGTCTGCACAGCGGCCGGCCCGGCGCAGTCGGGGTTAACCTGTGGCGGAGGGATCCCGCTGCGTGTGCGTAGAACTGCAGAGTCACAGCCTTTCCTCCGAGAGGACCGGATCCCTCCGCCGCTCCGCTCCAACACAAAATAGGGCCGCGTCTTCTCCTTTCTCCCCTTCTGGAGTGGGGTTCCCCGGGCAAGAGGGCCACCCGGATCTCGCGCCGGAGGCTTCCTGAATCTCCACGACCGCTGCCGAGATCTCGGGCCAGGAAATAGCCCCATCGCAGGAACCACCCTACCGGCCGAACAGGAGGCGGAGGGGGGGGGGAGGCGGAGCGGCGCCGCGCTGCACTACTTTCCTCTCCGGTTGCAAATGGCTGCCTCGTTCCCCACTTTCCGCTCAGTTTCCTGACCCCCCGGCGCCGGGAGCCGGGGTTGGGCCATGCACCTCTAGGCCCCCCGCTATCACAGCCAGCCGGGGGTCGAGGGGGTGCCGCCGATCAGAGCCGGCCAGGCCGGGGGCGGGGCAGCTCCCGAGGCCAGAGGGGAAGGGAGGCGAGCGCAGGGCCTGGAGCGGCCGGAGGGGAGCGGGCAGAGGGCTCGCACCGCCCGCCCCTTCCTCTTCCTCGCCCACCTACCCTCCTCCCTTCCCCGGGGGGAGCAGAAGGTGGGGGGCTCGAAGCCGCCGAGGAAGAGTGCTCGGGGTCGAAGAGCCCTGCGCTGGGTGTGTGTCAGGTTCAGCCCCGCGGCCCCGCCGGCTCCGTGTCGCCGTAGCTCGCGCGGCTCCGGGGCGCCGGCCCGAGGGGGAGAGGGGCTCGGCGCTCCTGCGAGGGTCTCACGTTCCATCCGGGCCCGGCGCGGCGGCGCGGCATTCCTTCCGGGCTGCTGGGGAGGCGCCTCGACGTTCCATCTGGAGAGCCTCGACGTTCCGCCCGAGCCCGGCGCGGGCGGCCGGGGCGCTGGCCCGGCCCTAGGACTGAGAGGCCGCCCGGCGACGCGGATGCGGAGCCTGCTCGCCCAAGATCAAAGCCACCGGTGCTCTCTTTGTGTCCGCTCGGGATTCGCCGCCCTGGGGCTGTCCATGGAAACCTAAACTGCTGGAACCCGAGGCAGAGAACCCTTCTTCGGCTTCTTGCTTTTTTTTGAGGGGGGGGAGGGTGGCCACTCCGACCTGGATTTACCGTTCTTGGCCCCCTTAAGCCCCCCCGTGCGGGGGGCGGCTGTGATCGCTCTGGCGGTTGGAGGTCGGGGAGCGGCCCGGGCTCTGGCCATGTTCTCGGATGAGGATTTCTGGATCGCCCTGTGAAGAGGTGAGTGAAGTCCGCCCGGCCAGGGCCCAGAAAGGGTTGGACTGGGGGCATAGCCAGATGGACTATCTTGGCCCGAGCTGGCCTGTAGGTTGGAGAAAGGGGTGCCAGAGCTGAGGAGGGTTCCTTTGGCAGGGTCTGTCAAGGGAACCTGAGCCAGTCGCCAGAGGAGAACCGAGGCCTGGTGTCCTGGGGTGTGCCTCTTTAAAGACTGGGGGGTTCAGGGAACCACGGGAGTTTGGGAACCTGGCCAGAAAGTCTCTCTGCCTGTTTATTTTTGTGTTGGGGGGAGCTCTACTAAACTAGGACCCAAGCCCTGATGCCAGCACCAATCCCAGTCAGCTGCTTCTCCTTCAGGGTTCCTTGTGGGCCTTGGGAATAGAACAACTTGGGAGCGGGGGTAGGGTGCCACTGCCAGGTCAGACTTAGTGCCAGGTTGGACTTTAAGGTTGTTCTTGCTCATCCGGGCACCCAGAGCAGTCTCTGGGAGACTCCAGGAATCCTGATTCCTGCACTAGGCCTTATTTCACCTTGCACGGGGCAGAGTGTGTGGAAACTGACTATTGTGATGAAGGAGGTGGCTGGGGCAAGAAGGAGGCGGGGCTGGGGGCAGCTCTGGCCTTGCTGGTCAACTTTAAACTACCCTTGCCTGGCAAAGTGACCCCAACGAGGCCTAGTGCTGTCTTAGCCTGCTTTGCCTTCCCTCCTCTTGGGATGGGCATAATCTCTAGGGGATTATAGAGGAGGCCGTTGAGATTTGCTCCCTGCGAATGTGGGCTGCAAAAAATGGCTTTTGTCTCCCTCTTTCTCTGGGCCTGGTTGCCCATAAGTCTCTGGCCAGTACTGCAGGGCCCCTCCCAGACCTCGCCAACCTTTTTCAGTCAGGGAATGTTAACTAGTGCTGTGATCCTGCCCCAACCCTGCAGAATAGGGTGGCCTGTACCTCGTTGGAGGAGAAATGACCTGATAGAAGCATGTCTGAGAAGCCAGTGTTTTCAGCCCTGGCAGGAGGTGTTAGGGAGAAGGGGTGTGTGTGTGATTGCATGCAGGGTGCAGCGTGAGCCTAATGCCTCTGGACCCTGGGCTGGGACAGCCCCTCTCACAGCTGTCATGCTGCCCAGCCAGGATTTGGCTGCTGTATTTTGCTCCCTCACTCTGTCTCCTCCAACATACAGAGGCTCGACCACTTTGAGCCTGGTCTTGGAAAGGACAGAATAGGGATTTGCCCTTGAAAGGTTTTTGGGTGGTAATCCCGAGGCGAGAGGTGGCACTGGGGTGCTGAAATGAGGCTAGCTGTCACCCATGCTGTCTGCCCTTGCCTCCTGTGGAGGGCCTTTCTGGCTGCCTGTCCCTAAAGAACTTCCTTAAGAGACACCATTCCTTTTTGGCTGTAGCTGACCCTAGGATGATCCAGGGATAGTTTGGAGGGTCTCTGGAGCCCCTGTTGCCATTTAGGTTCTTCCCTGGAGGGCCAGCCCAAAATGGGGGTGGGGAGAGGTGTGGTTTGATTCTCAGGCTGGGAACCAGGAAGTCCTGAGTCCTACAGAAGAGCTGTTCACTCAAGGGCCTGCTTCAGCCTTTCACCTCTCCAAGCCTCCATTTCCCCTTTGGCTGGCATAATGGAGCTAAAGCTTTTGGTCTGGGATGGAGGCAGGGAGGAGAGTGGGTTGAGATGAATCCCTGCTTTCTTCCTTGCTGTCCTGGGCCTCTTCAGCCTGGGATCAAATGGACCCACCACGGTTTCACTCCCTAGATCTGTGTTTCTCTGGGATCCCTAGTTCCCTTGAGGAAGCCTGACCAGGCCTTAGCCCAGTTTAGATCCGGAGAAAAACCCTTGGTGTATATGTATGTTTCTGGCTGTGAACGCTGGGACAGGGGAACCTGTGGTTTTTATTTGTTTAGATCTGTTCAGGGGCCTGACAACTAGCACTCAGCATTGCGGGGCAGGTGCTGGACTGCCGTGTAGGGAAATGGGACTCCTTAGAAGAGCCTCTGGATTCTCTTTGGTCCAGCTTGGAGGACACTCAACCCTTGGCTTATCTCTCGTCTTCCATGATCCCATAAATGAGGCTGCAGCTTTGGAGAATGTTGGTACTGTTTCCCAAGGCTAGATGAAGGTGGTTTCTCCACCTCCCCAGGCAGAGCCAGCGTTACCAGCTTGAGAGGGCTGCGCTCGGGGGAGGGCGGAGGAATTTGTCCCTCTGGCCTTGTGTGAGGCAGTCCTCCCACCTCTGCGCTATTACTGTTGCTTTTGATTTCTTGCTGTCTGTGACTCCTTTAGCCTCAACTTTGAGAGCACAACAGTTGGAAGCTCTTGGGGGCATTTAGTGGTAAGGTACCACGAAAGTTACACATGTTTGAGAAACTTTGAAGCCTTCTGGGTGTGGTCAGGCCTTGAATGGCTGAATAGGAAGAGGAGCCTAGCTGGTGCCCTGACCTCCAACCCCTCCTTCACATAGGTGGCTTCTGGGGGGCCCTTGAAGTGCCGGAGAATCTTTTCTCTGGGCTGGCTAGATGACCACCCTGCTTTCCTTTTAGGTGGGATTATGTGAGTGACAGGTTTGGGAAAGAGATGATCTGGGAATAAAGGTAACTGGTATCAGGTGGTATTTCACATTCCCAATCTAGAATCTAATAGTGTAAAGGGAAAAAAGTAAAAATTTTCCCTTCCTGTGGCATGTCTCAGGAGACCCATTGCCAGTCTCTGGAAATGGAGTATTAACTCAGGGAAAGAGCACTGATAGTGTGGTTCTTAGGTAATTGATTTATGGATCCTGGGCACCTTTGAGGGTTCCCCCAGTCTCATCTGCCCCATGCGCTCAACCCCAAGTGGCTGACTGGGGTGTGTGGTGTGGGGAGAGAGGCTTGTCTTTGCAAAGGTTAGTGTGGTCCTTCTGGTTAAATAAGAGGAGTGGAAAAGGTGAGAGAGAAATTTCTCAAACTTTCATTTAAAGTTCTGTAACCTGCTCCACCTGCCCTGGGAAAATTATACTTTCTATAGTTTCTCTGCTTAAGCCCCTCCCCTTCCCACTAAGAGCTGTTGGCACCTGTCCCTTTCTTCCTTCTTCTGTAGGACCCCTTTTCTCTTCCTCAGCTCTGTAATTCTTTACTTCTCTCTTTTTTGTACTGTGTTTATTAGTTTCCTCTGAAATTTAGGAAAATATGCCCAAAGGTGTGGATCTTGACCTTCTTAGATGTAACTTCAGTGTGTTTCATTTGGCTCTGGGATAGGCAGGCATATCTTAGAAGAGGGGACCGTTACCCCCCACCCCCATAGTGTGTGTGGAAACCCTGCCTGACGGAAGAGGAAGGAAGCTGCTTTGCTGTGTCCTGCCCCCATTTAGAACAGCTCCAAGTGGCTGTGTGCTTCCTGAGACTACAACTCCCAGCATGCCTAGCGTCAGGCCTGGCTACACATGCTCAGTAACTCTTAAGGCCCACTTCTGTTAACTTCTAGGGACATCTGAGGAGGAAGGGCAGTTGGCGTTGCTAAGGGCAACGACCTGAGGCCTTCAGGCTGGGTGAGAACTTGAGCTCAGTCATGGCAGGGGCCAGGGGGTGGGCCTAAACTAGATTTAGATGGGCAGTGGGTGGGAAATGGGGAGTTTCTTCTGTTATGATTGGAATATTCTGGTTGAAACCAGTGGAGGTGGCGGAGATCCATCCATAGCTGGTTTTTCGTTCCAGTAACATGGTCTACATCTTGCAAGACCCAAATTTGGTCTCCAGTAGAGGGATTTCAGCTGAACTCAGACTTCTCGGTTTATGACTACTCCTGGGTTGGCGCAGAAAGACCTCTAGGATGGTAGCTGACTTGAGAACTGAGGGAAAAGTCCATGGGATAGGGCCTGCCAGAAGCCAAGAATTCAGATGTGAGGCAAAGGGTGGTACTAGATGTAGATTGTGGGTGCTTCTGGTTGTCCTGGGAACTCTTAAGCAGGAGGTGGGAAGTGGATCCCCCAGGAATTCAGAGTGGAAGAAGAGGATATGTGTTTATTGGAGGGGAAATAGACTGTGGGACAAGGGTTGGGGAGAAGGATTTTCCTTGTCATTAGTACAGGAGTTTGTAGGTGTGATTTTGCTCTGATTTCTATAGGTTCTAGATAACATTAGCTGCCTTCTCCTCAGGATTTGGAGGAAAGTGATGAGTGGGAATACTTCCCAGACAAATAGATATCTCTTGGCCCTGACAGGTCTCCCCGAGAGGGCTCTGCCCAGTCGGAGAGAGGGATGGACAGCCCGAAGCCACCTGGTGAGGATAAAGATTCGGAACCAGCAGGTGGGTAGGACAAACACTGGGTTTCTGTTCTTCTCAGGAAATCTTAGATTTCTGGTCCTAGCACAGGGACAGAAGCTAAGTCTGTCTGATAGGTAATAACTGAAGGACTTTGTTCTTTGGGACAGAAGTTGAAATGCCATCACTGTTATCCACCAAGGGTTTTGGGTAATCTCATGGGTCTGATGAGTGGACTGGTATTAAACAGAGGATAATGGCTGATACATGTTTCTTCTCTGTTCATTCAGCTGATGGACCTGCAGCCTCTGAGGAGTCAGGTGCCACTGAGCCAGACCTTCCCAAACCACATGTTGGGGAGGTCTCTGTGCCCAGTTCTGGGGGTCCCCAGCTTCAGGAGCCTCCCCAGGACTGCAGGTAACTAGTTTGGGGAAATGAGGATATAAGGAGGTATGAAGACTTGATTTGAGCATCTGGGGCTTTCAAAGTGGAAGATTTAGGAGATGAGTGTTCGGGAAGCATAGGGGTGCCAAGTCGTGGGGTTGTTGAGGGTGCCTGTGGGCAGGACCGGCGTGGTGCTGATGCTCGTGTGTTCACAGCGGGGGTCCGGTGCGGCGTTGTGCTCTCTGTAACTGCGGAGAGCCCAGTCTACATGGGCAGCGGGAGCTACGGCGCTTTGAGTTGCCATTTGACTGGCCCCGGTGTCCCGTGGTGTCCTCTGGGGGGAACCCAGGGCCCAATGAGAGAGCGCTGCCCAGTGAGGACCTATCACAGATTGGTTTCCCTGAGGGCCTGACACCTGCCCACCTGGGAGAACCTGGAGGTAAGGGAAGGGAAATGGGGTAGCTGACTTGGGGAGGAAATGGGGTAGGGGCTAGGTGGTCCTAAACCAAGGGTCACGTTCTCGTTAACTGTTTTCCCTCTTTCCACCTATAAAGGGTCCTGCTGGGCTCACCATTGGTGCGCTGCGTGGTCGGCAGGCGTATGGGGGCAGGAGGGCCCAGAACTATGTGGTGTGGACAAGGCCATCTTCTCAGGGATCTCACAGGTGGGGCGGGGGCCAGGGGATGGCACAGGCGAAGGGCAGGGTGGGCAGGGGGCATCCTGGGGTAGAGCTGGTGCCTGGCCTGTGGCTCTGGAGAGAGCTGGCCGGTGCTGAGGCTTTGTCTCCTCTCTGGCAGCGCTGCTCCCACTGCACCAGACTTGGTGCCTCCATCCCTTGCCGCTCGCCTGGATGTTCACGTCTTTACCACTTCCCCTGTGCAACTGCCAGCGGTTCCTTCTTATCCATGAAAACACTGCAGCTGCTATGCCCAGAGCACAGTGAGGGGGCCGCACATCTGGGTGAGGAGTCCCGCCCCTTGGACAGCGGACACGTGGGGGTCCACGGCTGCTGGGGTTTTTATGCTCTGCAGAGCGCTCTGAAGCCTGCAATTACATGCTGTCAGTCTTCCCCGTGAAAATAGGCGTGGCCTCTGAGTGCAGTGGCTTTGCCCGTCTCATTTACCATGGTCTCTGCAGCGCCTGGGTTTTCCAGGTGGCACTAGTGGTAAAGAACCTGCCTGCTAGTGCAGGAAAAGTTAGAGACGTGGGTTCAATCCCTAGTTGGGAAGATCCCTTGGAGGAGGGCATGGCAGCCCACTCCAGTATCCTTGCCTGGAGAATTCCATGGACAGAGGAACTTTGTGGGCTACAGTCCGTGGGGTCTCAAAGAGTCAGACACGACTGAAACAATGGAGTGTACATGCACAATGCAGTGCCTAGAGCAGTGCCTGACGTATGTTAGGCAGACACTTAGAAACTGTTCATTCTGTGTCTGCGGAATGCCGGTTATGTAGACAGCACTGTGCTGAGTCCTATAAGGAACCCATAGCTGACCTGTGTCATCCTTCCCTTCCTACTGCAGAGGAGGCTCGCTGTGCAGTATGTGAGGGGCCAGGGGAATTGTGTGACCTGTTCTTCTGTACCAGCTGTGGGCATCACTATCACGGGGCCTGTCTGGACACTGCTCTGACTGCCCGCAAGCGTGCTGGCTGGCAGTGCCCTGAATGCAAAGTGTGCCAAGCTTGCAGGTACAAGTGGGAGGGCAGAAGGGAACCTTAGGTGAAGCACGGGTCAGGGTTGAAAAGCAGGGCAGGGAGAACCCTGTTATGTGCCCCCTGCAGGAAACCTGGGAATGACTCTAAGATGTTGGTCTGTGAGACGTGTGACAAAGGATACCATACCTTCTGCCTGAAACCACCAATGGAGGAACTGCCTGCTCACTCTTGGAAGTGCAAGGTGAGTGTGCCCGAATGCTGCCTTACTCTCCCTAATTCCACCTGCTGCAGTGCCCCAGGTTTCTCTGTTGGGACACGCTCTGTGCTCTCCTCCCATCTCTGCGTCTCTGCTGTCTGACCAGTGGCCATCTTGCTTGTTCCCTTCCGCTAGGCATGCCGGGTGTGCCGGGCCTGTGGGGCAGGCTCAGCTGAGCTGAATCCCAACTCTGAGTGGTTTGAGAACTACTCGCTCTGTCACCGCTGTCACAAAGTCCCGGGAGGACAGCCTGTCAGTTCTCTTGCTGAGCAGCACCCCCCAGTCTGTAGCAGGTAAGTGGTGTGGATTGGCAGAGGTTGGGAGGGGGCCTGGGAGGTACTGAGATGGGCAGGGGTTGTGTTCAAGCAAACAGCCTTTGAGAGGAGGGCCCTCAGGTGAGCAGTACATTCCAGAGCATCCATGCCTGAGCCCTGTGTGCTCTAGAGGGGTTGGTGGGTGATGCGAGTCTGCTTCCCGTGCCCTCTGCAGATTCTCACCCCCAGAGCCTGGCGCTACCCCCACCGATGAGCCCAATACTCCGTACGTTGCGTGCCAAGGGCAGCCAAAGGATGGACACGTGACCTCTATGCAACCCAAGGAACTGGGGCCCCTGCAATGTGAAGCCAAACCACTAGGTGAGTAGGGTTTGAGGGTTCCTGAAAGTAATTCCCTTCTATCCTGTGGCAAGGGCCAATCTCTGCTTTGCCCCAACCCTGTACTTGCTGTGGGGGTGCAGCTGAGCTAGGTAGGAGCAGAGTGTGTTATGTCTGCAGGGAGAGAAGGGGCCCAACTTGAGCCCCAGTTGGAGGCCCCCCTAAATGAGGAGATGCCACTGCTGCCCCCACCTGAGGAGTCGCCCCTGTCCCCACCACCTGAGGACTCACCCACGTCCCCGCCGCCTGAGGCATCGCGCCTGTCCCCACCGCCTGAGGACTCACCCCTCTCTCCACCGCCTGAGGAGTCTCCTCTGTCTCCCCCGCCTGAGTCACCACCCTTCTCTTCCCCAGAGGACTCCCCCCCACATCCCCCACTTGATACACCCTTACCCCCACCACCTGAAGCATCACCCCTGTCCCCACCACTGGAGGAGTCTCCTCTGTCCCCTCCCCCCGAGGAATTGCCTACTTCCCCACCACCGGAAGCATCTCGCCTGTCTCCACCACCGGAAGAATCACCCATGTCTCCGCCACCTGAAGAGTCACCCATGTCTCCGCCACCTGAGGCTTCTTGTCTGTTCCCACCATTTGAGGAGTCGCCCCTGTCCCCTCCACCCGAGGAATCTCCTCTCTCCCCGCCACCTGAGGCATCACGCCTATCCCCACCACCTGAGGACTCACCCATGTCCCCACCACCTGAAGACTTGCCTATGTCCCCGCCGCCTGAGGTGTCACGCCTGTCCCCCCCGCCTGAGGAGTCTCCCCTGTCACCACCACCTGAGGAGTCTCCCACATCCCCTCCACCTGAGGCTTCACGCCTGTCCCCTCCACCTGAGGACTCCCCTACATCCCCGCCACCTGAAGACCCACCTGCTTCCCCGCCTCCGGAGGACTTGCTCGTGTCCCTGCCGCTGGAGGAGTCACCGCTATTGCCACTGCCTGAAGAATTGCGACTTTGCCCCCGGCCCGAGGAGCCACAGTTGTCCCCTCAAGCTGAGAAACCGCGCCTGTCTCCTGCGCCCCAGGAGCCGCGTCTGTCTCCCGCATCCCAGGAGCCGCATCTGTCCCCCGCACCCCAGGAGCTGTGCCTGTCTCCCGCACCTGAGGAGCCACGCCTGTCCCCTGCATCCCAGCAGCCGTGCCTGTCCCCTGCGCCCGAGGAGCCACGCCTGTCCCCCGCACCCCAGCAGCCGCACCTGTCCCCCATGCCCCAACAGCCGCACCTGTCCCCTGCGCCCGAGGAGCCATGCCTGTCCCCTGTGTCCAAGGAGCTGCGCCTGTCCCCTGCACCCCAGGAGCCCTGCCTGTCCCCCGCGCCTCAGGAGCTGCACCTGTCCCCCGTGCCGGAGGAGCCACATCTATTGCTTGCATCCGAGGAACCACGCCTGTCCCCCCGGCCTGAGGAACCGCGCCTGTCCCCTCGACCTGAGGAGCCACGCCTGTCCCCCCAGCCTGAGGAACCACACCTGTCCCCTCGACCTGAAGAGCCCACTGAGGAGCCAGGCCTGTGCCCTGCATCTGAGGAATTGCCCTTATTCCTCCCACCCAGGGAGCCACCCTTATCCCCCATGCTTGGAGAGCCGGCCCTGTCTGAGCCTGGGGAACCACCTCTGTCCCCTCTGCCTGAGGAGCTGCCGTTGTCCCCATCTGGGGAGCCATCTTTGTCACCTCAGCTTATGCCACCAGGTAAGGGGCTGTTAGTACCCTGTTACTCTGGGACGGTCTTAACTTGATGGCACATCTAATCTAAGAGCCTCTCTTTTCCTCCAGATCCTCTTCCTCCTCCACTTTCACCCATCATCACAACTGTGGCCCCACCAGCCCTGTCTCCGTTGGGAGAGTTAGAGTACCCCTTTGATGCCAAAGGGGACAGTGACCCTGAATCGCCATTGCCTGCCCCCATCCTGGAGACACCTATCAGCCCTCCACCAGAAGCTAACTGCACTGACCCTGAGCCTGTACCCCCTATGATCCTTCCCCCGTCCCCAGGCTCCCCCATGGGACCGGCCTCTCCCATCCTGATGGAGCCTCTTCCCCCTCGTTGTTCCCCACTCCTCCAGCATTCCCTGCCTCCCTCAAGCTCACCTCCTTCCCAGTGCTCTCCTGCCTTGCCACTGTCGGTTCCTTCCCCGCTGAGTCCCATGGACAAGGCAGTGGAGGTCTCAGAAGAGGCTGAGCCACAGAAGATGGAGACTGAGAAAGCCCCAGAACCTGAGTGCCCAGCCTTGGAACCCAGCCCTACTAGTCCTCTTCCGTCTCCTCTGGGGAATCTTTCCTGCCCTGCACCCAGCCCTGCCCCAGCCCTGGATGACTTCTCTGGCCTGGGGGAAGATATAGCCCCTCTGGATGGGACTGACACTCCTGGTTCACATCCAGAGGCTGGACAGACCCCTGGCAGTTTGGCTAGTGAACTTAAGGGTTCCCCTGTGCTCCTGGACTCTGAGGAGCTGGCCCCTGTGACCCCTATGGAGGTCTATGGCCCAGAATGCAAGCAGGCAGGGCAGGGCTCACCCTGTGAAGAGCAAGAGGAGCCACGTGCACCTGTGGCCCCGACCCCACCTACTCTCATCAAATCCGACATCGTTAATGAGATCTCCAATCTGAGCCAGGGCGATGCCAGTGCCAGTTTTCCTGGCTCAGAGCCCCTGCTGGGCTCTCCAGACCCCGAGGGGGGTGGCTCCCTGTCCATGGAGTTGGGGGTATCTACAGACGTTAGTCCAGCCCGAGATGAGGGCTCCCTGCGGCTCTGTACCGACTCGCTGCCAGAGACTGATGACTCGCTATTGTGTGATGCTGGGACAGCTATTGGAGGAGGCAAAGCCGAGGGGGACAAGGGGAGGCGGCGCAGCTCCCCGGCTCGTTCCCGCATCAAACAGGTGAGGGGCTATCCAGCCGCTGGATGTGTTTGATGTCCCGTCACTGTCAGAGGTACGGTTCTGTGTCACTCACTGATACCTTCCCACCTGACTTATTGAATCCTGGGTTCTCAGAGATCCTTGAGTTCATCTTGTTACTTTATTAAAGAGAACACCAGTAACAGAGGGGAAAGTAACTTGCCCAGGTTCTTGGTTACTCAGTCAATAGAATCAGCATTAGAAACTCAGATCTCTCAAGCCAGTTTTTTTTTTCTCACTGTACAGTACCATGTTGGCCACTCTTTCTTCTTGGAAGATCAGGAGTGGTTTGGACCAGAGCTACCTACCTGTTGCTACTCTAGAGTTTGGGCTTCCTCCCTGGCCCTGACTGGGAAGCTTGGACTTTGTTACCTGCCTTTGTCTCTGGCCCTTTGTCTCTTCTTTTGCCTCTAAGCCTATGGACCCCACCTCTTAGCCCTCTGCTTCTCCTCTAATCACCCGTTTCCCTCACTCAGGGTCGCAGCAGTAGTTTCCCAGGGAGACGCCGGCCACGTGGAGGAGCACATGGAGGACGTGGGAGAGGACGGGCCCGGCTAAAATCAACTACTTCTTCCATTGAGACTCTGGTAGTAAGGAGAGGCCTCCCATCCCCCAAACATGCTTCAGCTGGCCCCTTCAAGATTAAACACCCTTTAAATCCTGCCAGTCCCCTGCACGCTCTGCCTGCCTGCTAGCCTAGGGCCTGTCCAGCTATGTCTGTGCTCCTTCTGTCCTCTTGGCCCCCAGGCTTCTCTGAAATGTGATGTTGGGCTGAGGCCCAGTTTGGGAGCCGGGGTGTTCTTCTGCTTCTTAGTCCTGGCTCCTGGCCTTCATCTTAGCCGGGGGTTTATGCCGCCTTCCCCCAACACCAAAGAGGAAAGCAGCTTAGTGGGGGCAGATTTAGCTGCCTCACTTTGCACAACTCTCTACCTATAAGGTTGCTGATATCGATAGCTCTCCCAGCAAGGAGGAAGAAGACGATGATGATGATACCATGCAAAATACTGTGGTTCTCTTCTCCAACACAGACAAATTTGTGCTAATGCAGGTACCGTACTTGAGTCAAGTAGTCGCATCTTCATCAGTAAGACCTGGCAGACTGAACGCCAGGCTGGTATTTGGATGTATGTGTTTCGGTGGGAGGGTAAATGAGGAAAACCAGAGGCCTGCTTCTCAGAATACCAGAAAATGAGCTTGACACTGAAGTGGGAGTTGGGAATGTAGCAGTGAAAAAGGCAGAGGTGATTTCTGCTCTATTGAAGCTCCTAGTCTAGGGAACATGAGGAATCTTGAAGCTACAGAATTTGTTGCATATTGTTACTGTGATCCTGATCAGTCTTCACCCACCTTGTCTTTCACTTCTCATTACCTCTATCCACGGTAGGCTGTATCATTTCAGATTACCTGATCAGACGAGCAAGGCAGCCCAGGAAGGAGCAGGGTCCCGTGATGGCTCGCTGTGTTCTAATGCAGGGATAGGCTTTTGGTTCTCTGACTCCCTCCTGTCGGATTAGTGTCACAGTCAGTTACGGGGACTGAGTGGTGCTGAGGATGTGAGGTGGGACACTGGGGTTTCTGTGTGTTTCCCCAGGACATGTGTGTGGTGTGTGGCAGCTTTGGCCGGGGGGCAGAGGGCCACCTCCTTGCCTGTTCCCAGTGCTCCCAGTGCTATCATCCTTACTGTGTCAATAGCAAGGTGAGTTCAGGGCCCCAGCGATCTGGTCTGGGGGATGGGGTCAGTTCTTGCTTATCCTAGGCCTCTTTCCTGGCCACTCTACTTAAAGTGGTCATTGGTCATGGAACTTGTTCATCAGTTTCCAGTGGCTGTCAAATTCATCTTGGGTAAAATGTTTTGGAAACCGTAGTGGTCTTATGGGTTTCTTTGTTATAGATCATGACTTACTGGTATAGTTGAGTACATTGTATAAATTGTGGGAACTTTTCTAGTGGGAAACATGCTCTGGATATAAAATATAAAATCAGAACCAAACACATGTCCACAAAGAGAAAGTAATGTTTTTGACTCAAGCATGATCAGTCATTTTGGGGTTTTCATTAACATTTAGAACTTGTCCACTGCTAACATTCACCGACTTGCAGCAGTAGCAGGTTCTACATGTTCATGAAAAGCTGGGGGAAATACAACCTGGCTAGTGAAAGATCTTAACAAGACAGTGGCTGGGTGAGGCTGTTCTTTGATCAGCGGAGATCCCTGGAAGCCTGTTTAAGAGCCATTATTTTAGGGGTGAGGGTGCTCCGTGTATCCTCCCTGTGCACAAATGAAGGTCTGGCCTGGGTATGGGGGTCCTTCAGTCCCAGCTGTGTAAGTCCCAGCACCCTTGGAGAGGTCTGCCCTGCCCTCTGCATCACCCCCTGAGGAATTGCCGTCTCCTGCACCAGATCACCAAGGTGATGCTGCTGAAGGGCTGGCGTTGTGTGGAGTGCATCGTGTGCGAGGTGTGTGGCCAGGCCTCAGACCCCTCCCGCCTCCTGCTCTGTGATGACTGTGACATTAGCTACCACACGTACTGCCTGGACCCCCCACTGCTCACCGTGCCCAAGGGTGGCTGGAAGTGCAAGTGGTAAGGAGACCGGCAACTTCAGATGGGCCTGACATGTTAAGAGTGGGTATGATGTTGAATACATGGCCGAGGCTGGGTTTTGGAGGCTAGGCTGGTTTGGGTGCTCTGGGTAGGTTAGGTGTTGAGGGTCTGTCTTTCTGCCCGCACCAGGTGTGTGTCTTGTATGCAGTGTGGGGCCGCCTCCCCTGGCTTCCACTGTGAATGGCAGAATAGTTACACACACTGCGGGCCCTGTGCCAGCCTGGTGACCTGCCCTATCTGTCATGCCCCCTACGTGGAGGAGGACCTGCTGATCCAGTGTCGCCATTGTGAACGGTGAGGGTGCCCGTCTCCCCCAGATAGGCTCCCCCTCCCTGTTTTCAGCCTCATGTTTCCATTCACCTCCTCCTGTCTCCTTTCTCCCAGGTGGATGCATGCCGGCTGTGAGAGCCTCTTCACAGAGGATGATGTGGAGCAGGCAGCTGATGAGGGCTTCGACTGTGTCTCCTGCCAGCCTTATGTGGTCAAGCCTGCTGGTGAGTCCCGGATGCTAGGGAGCGGGGAGGAGGGGCCAGCGCAGGGGTGCCTTGCTCTGGGCCAGGGCCTCCAGCTGTTTGTCCTTTCCACAGCGCCTGTCGCACCTCCAGAGTTGGTACCTATGAAGGTGAAAGAGCCTGGTGAGTCACAGTAATTCTGAATGCCAGTGCCAGAGGAGACCCTTAGACACTTAGTCCAGCTCCAGTCCCCCAATTTTATCTCATTTTTCACAGAAAAAATGCTAAGATCCAGGGATGTTGAGTGGCCTGCCCAAGGTCACCCCATAGGTCAGTGGTGAAGTTGTGGTGACACCCAAGGACTCCAGATTCCAGACAGAATTCCATTCACCAGCCAACATGGCCTTTATACAGCCAGACTCTCGTCTTCATAGAGCACAGGACCCTTTCTGAACCCTGCTCTTTTTCCTTAATGAAGGAGCTCTCCCACCTCCGTCCATCATGATGTGGGCACTGCCCCTGGCATCTGGGGCACTATGAGCTGGCATTCAGCACGGAGGGGCTCTCCTTGGTCCACACAGCCAGAGAATATATTTGGTGACCTGAGGATTAATCAGGAGCAGAGTCCAACTTCAGCAGCAGCTGTCTCTCAGACCCCCTCGGGTCACTGAGAGAGCACTCAGGCCTCAGCTGGTGCCCACCAGTGGTCTCTCCTCTATCGCCCTCAGCCTGGACTTCAGTCTGTATGTCTCACTGCTCTTATCCCAGCTAGGGACTTAGGCCGAAACTCAGAGTCCCAGTTTCCCTGGGGCTCCGTGGGGTCATGTGCTTTTCCCCTTTGTGCAGAGCCCCAGTACTTTCGCTTTGAGGGCGTGTGGCTGACAGAAACGGGCATGGCGGTGCTGCGTAACCTGACCATGTCGCCTCTGCACAAACGGCGTCAGAGGCGTGGACGGCCTGGCCTCCCAGGCGAGGCGGGGCTGGAGGGGGCCGAGCCTTCAGAGGTCCTGGGCCCTGATGACAAGAAGGACGGTGACCTGGACACGGATGAGCTGCTCAAGGCTGAAGGTCAGCCTGGGGGATCTCGGGGAGTGCCAGAGTTCTGGAAGAATGCCTGTGAGAGTTGAGTGTTGGCTCAGAGGGCAGCGTTGTCACTCCCAGTCACCCTTGAGCCACTGTGGATCTTGTCGATGGCTCTGTGACAGGGGACTCAGCTCTCTGTTCTTTTTTTTTGTCTCAGTTGTGTCTTCGTTGCTGCACGTGAACTTTCTCTAGTTGATGTGAGTGGGGGCTACTCTAGTTGCAGTAGACAGGCTTCTCATTGTGGTAGCTTCTCTTGTTGCGGAGCATGGGCCCTAGGGTGTGCAGGTTTTAGTAGTTGTGGCTCACAGGCTTAGTTGCCCCTTGGTGTGTGGAATCTTCCTAGACCAGGAATCAAAGCCATGTCCCCTGCATTGGCAGGCAGATTCTTAACCACTGGACCATCTGGGAAGTCCCCACTTCTGTGTTCCTAGCTGACAGGATGACAGGGTTTTAAAAGGGTCCATGCTTCTAACCTGTCTCCATCTCTTCTGTCTCCATACACAGGTAGTGTGGAGCACATGGAATGCGAAATTAAACTGGAGGGTCCTGTTAGCCCTGATGGAGAACCTGGCAAAGAGGAGACTGAGGAAAGCAAAAAACGCAAACGCAAACCCTATCGGCCTGGTGAGGCCCTGGGATGTGGATGGGGTGGTGAGGGGCAGCTTACCAGGTCCCTAGCAGCTTCTCAGCCTCAGCTCTGCCTCCTTACAGGCATTGGTGGTTTCATGGTGCGACAGCGGAAATCCCACACACGTGTGAAAAAAGGGCCTGCTGCACAGGCGGAGGTGTTGAGTGGGGATGGGCAGCCCGACGAGGGTGAGACGGGTGAGGGCTCCAGTGGGGCCTGGGAGAAGGTGGGGCTCGCAGGACCCGTGGGACACTGCCAGGGAGGCCGGGGGCAGGGGTGCTCTCAAAAGACCAAGGAGGTAGTGGGCCCAGTTGGTGTCAGGGGAGAATAGGCAGAAAGTGTCCCCAGGCCAACCTGGGAGCAGCATGCCTGCAGTCCCCAGAGAGGCTGACCCTCCTGTTCGGTCCTCAGTGTTGCCTGCCGACCTGCCTGCTGAGGGCTCTGTGGACCAGAGCCTGGCCGACGGGGATGAGAAGAAGAAGCAGCAGCGGCGAGGGCGCAAGAAGAACAAACTGGAGGACATGTTCCCTGCTTACCTGCAGGTGGGTCTTAGGCTCTGAGGGCCAAGGGCCAGGCTGCTGGCCTGCAGGGCCTGAGGAAGCCTGTTTCTTTCCAACTCCTCCCACAGGAAGCCTTCTTTGGGAAGGAGCTGCTGGACCTGAGCCGGAAGGCCCTGTTTGCAGTTGGCATGGGCCGGCCAGGCTTTGGATTGGGAACCCCCAAAGCCAAGGGGGATGGAGGCTCAGAGAGGAAGGAGCTCCCGACCTCACAGAAAGGTCAGTCATGTGGGGGTAAGGTGGTCTGAAGGGGTCCAACTTCACTTTGTGCTTGGAAGCTGGTAAGAGATTTTGGTGGGAAATGGGCTGGTCTCCAGGAGTTGAGGGTTGGCCAAGAGCCCTGACCTTGGCACTGGGGTCCTGTTCTGGGCATCTCTGATTGAAGTGGGACTGTTGCTCGTAGGAGATGATGGTCCGGATGTTGCAGATGAAGAATCCCGTGGTCCCGAGGGCAAGGCTGATACACCAGGTGAGGGCTGCTGGGAGAACTGGGTGCTATCTTGGTTTTGCTTCTGTCAACCTATTCTGCCCCTGAGCACCATCAAGGTTGGAGGCTGGGAAGTGTTTCAGGCCTTCTGCGGTCCTTGCCAGAGTGGCCAGTGTGGTGCTTCCACACTGACCTTAGCTGATGAGCTTTTCCTGGCAATTGCAGGACCTGAGGACGGCGGCATAAAGGCATCCCCCGTGCCCAGTGACCCCGAGAAGCCAGGCACTCCGGGTGAAGGGATGCTTAGCTCTGACTTAGACAGGATTCCCACAGAAGGTGAGGCTGGGACCCACACTCTTCATGTATAAGGGTCTTCTCCTCTGCCTGAGGGACTCATTTATACAGCTCCTCTGGTGGGGAGTCATGGGCACCTTTCCTGGTATCCCCTGAGTCCCCTAGTCTTCCTCAGCAGCATCTTTCTTTGATCACTCACAGAACTGCCTAAGATGGAATCCAAGGACCTGCAGCAGCTTTTCAAGGACGTTCTGGGTTCTGAACGAGAACAGCATCTGGGTTGTGGAACCCCTGGCCTAGACGGCAGCCGGACACCATTGCAGAGGCCCTTTCTTCAAGGTGAGCCAATGGGGGTGGTTTGAAGACTGGGTGGGCAGGTACCGCCAAGCTTGCCTCTAGACTGGGCTGCTTGCTCCCTCTCTCTGATCCTATGCGTCTTGTAGGTGGACTCCCTTTGGGCAATCTCCCCTCCAACAGCCCAATGGACTCTTACCCGGGCCTCTGCCAGTCCCCATTCCTGGATTCTAGGTTGGTATTTGTGCTTAACCTCTGTGGGCAGTCCCTTCCCTCCAGTGGGGCCACGCTGGGGGAGGGAACCTGGGACTCTCGGGTGCTGCTGTGGCAACCCCTCCCTCTGCTGCCTTGCTAGTGACTGTCCTCTGTTGGGGCAGGGCAGTGGCCTGGGGACTCTGGGCAGTTTGTCTGGGATGGGGCTTGGCATCCCTGCCCTCTGTGACTCTCTGCCCCTGCGCCCCAGGGAGCGCGGGGGCTTCTTTAGCCCGGAACCCGGTGAGCCAGACAGCCCCTGGACAGGCTCGGGGGGCACCACGCCCTCCACCCCCACCACCCCCACCACGGAGGGTGAGGGCGACGGGCTCTCCTATAATCAGCGGAGTCTTCAGCGCTGGGAGAAGGACGAGGAGTTGGGCCAGCTGTCCACCATCTCACCTGTGCTGTACGCCAATATTAACTTCCCCAGTCTCAAGCAGGATTACCCAGGTACCTGTGGGACAGGGCAAGGGAGACAGCCTGCAACAAGACCAGTGCGGGGGTCACCTGCCAGTTCTCTCACACATCGTCTCTGTCCTCCAGACTGGTCAAGCCGCTGCAAACAAATCATGAAACTCTGGAGAAAAGTTCCAGCTGCTGATAAAGCCCCCTACCTGGTGAGACAGAAGGAGCCTGGGGTGGCGTGGGAACTGAGTCAGTGGTGGCGTGTCTTTGGGAAAGTCACCTTCATTCCTTCTATTCCCCACTTTGATAGCAGCTAGGCCAGTAGGGGTCGGCTTCTGGGTGGGGAGTGTGAGGGACAGGGTGAGGGAGCGGGACTGGGCTTGAGACTGAGTCCCAGCCTCATTCTGTGTCCTCTGTCCCTTCAGCAAAAGGCCAAAGATAACCGGGCAGCTCACCGCATCAACAAGGTGCAGAAGGTGAGCGGGCTCAGGCTGCGTGACGGCCTCCAGGTCTGGGTGTGGGGCAGCCTCCCTGAGAGTGGGATCAGGGGGCCTGCCCACAGCAGCCTGACCGTTCTGTGTCTGGTGTCCTCCTGTAGCAGGCTGAGAGCCAGATCAACAAGCAGACCAAGGTGGGCGACATGGCCCGCAAGACTGACCGACCGGCCCTACACCTCCGCATTCCCCCCCAGCCAGGGGCGCTGGGCAGTCCACCTCCCGCTGCTGCCCCCACCGTTTTCATTGGCAGCCCCACTCCCCCCGCCGGCTTGTCTACCTCTGCGGACGGGTTCCTGAAGCCGCCGGCGGGCACAGTGCCCGGTCCCGACTCGCCTGGTGAGCTCTTCCTCAAGCTCCCGCCCCAGGTGCCCGCCCAAGTGCCTTCGCAGGACCCTTTTGGACTGGCCTCTGCCTATGCTCTGGAGCCCCGCTTCCCCACAGCACCCCCCACCTACCCTCCCTATGCTAGTCAGACTGGGGGCCCTGCACCGCCCCCGACGCTGGGCGCCTCGTCTCGTCCTGGCACTGGCCAGCCCGGGGAGTTCCACACTACCCCACCTGGCACCCCCCGACACCAGCCCTCCACGCCTGACCCCTTCCTCAAACCCCGCTGCCCCTCCCTGGACAACCTGGCTGTGCCTGAGAGCCCAGGGGTAGGGGGAGGCAAGGCTGCTGAGCCTCTGCTGTCCCCCCTGCCTTTCGGGGAGTCTCGGAAGGCCCTGGAGGTGAAGAAGGAAGAGCTTGGGGGATCCTCTCCGAGCTATGGGCCCCCAAACCTGGGCTTTGTTGACTCTCCCTCCTCAGGCCCCCACCTGGGTGGCCTGGAGTTAAAGGCACCTGATGTCTTCAAAGCCCCCCTGACCCCTCGGGCATCTCAGGTAGAGCCCCAGAGCCCGGGCTTGGGCCTAAGGCCCCAGGAGCCACCCCCTGCCCAGGCTTTGGCCCCTTCTCCTCCCAGCCACTCGGACATCTTTCGCCCTGGCCCCTACCCCGACCCCTACGCCCAACCCCCGCTGACCCCTCGGCCCCAGCCCCCACCACCTGAGAGCTGCTGTGCTCTGCCTCCCCGCTCACTGCCCTCTGACCCTTTCTCCCGAGTGCCCGCCAGTCCCCAGTCCCAGTCCAGCTCCCAGTCCCCACTGACACCCCGTCCTCTGTCTGCTGAGGCTTTCTGCCCATCCCCTGTTACCCCTCGCTTCCAATCCCCTGACCCTTACTCCCGTCCACCCTCGCGTCCCCAGTCCCGGGATCCATTTGCCCCATTGCATAAGCCCCCCCGCCCCCAGCCCTCTGAAGTTGCCTTCAAGGCTGGGCCTCTAGCCCACACTCCGCTGGGGGCTGGGGGTTTCCCAGCAGCCCTGCCCTCAGGGCCAGCAGGTGAGCTCCATGCCAAGGTCCCAAGTGTGCAACCCCCCAATTTTGCCCGGTCCCCTGGGACCAGTGCATTTGTGGGCACCCCTTCTCCCATGCGTTTCACTTTCCCTCAGGCAGTTGGGGAGCCTCCCCTAAAGCCCCCTGTCCCTCAGCCTGGTCTCCCTCCACCCCATGGGATCAACAGCCATTTTGGGCCTGGCCCTACCATGGGCAAGCCTCAAAGCACAAACTACGCAGTAGCCACAGGGAACTTCCACCCATCGGGCAGCCCTCTGGGACCCAGCAGCGGGTCCACAGGAGAGGGCTATGGGCTGTCCCCACTACGCCCCCCGTCAGTCCTACCACCACCTGCACCCGATGGATCCCTCCCCTACCTGTCCCACGGAGCCTCACAGCGGGCAGGCATCACCTCTCCAGTTGAGAAACGAGAAGACCCAGGGGCTGGCACGGGCAGCTCTTTGGCGGCACCTGAGCTTTCAGGTACCCAGGACCCGGGCATGTCTGGCCTCAGTCAGACAGAACTAGAGAAGCAGCGACAGGTGGGTCAACATCTCTGTGGGCCAGCCCTTTGGGCTTTGGTGCTTGTCCAATGGACTTACCCTCTTGACTGTACTCTGCACAGCGCCAGCGACTGCGGGAGCTATTGATTCGGCAGCAGATGCAGCGCAACACCCTTCGGCAGGAGAAGGAGACTGCGGCAGCTGCCGGAGCGGTGGGACCCCCAGGCAACTGGGGTGCTGAGCCTAGTAGCCCTGCATTTGAGCAGCTGGGTCGAGGCCAGACCCCCTTTGCTGGGACCCAGGTAGGTAGAGTGGCAAGGGGTGGTGGATCCAAGATGCTGAAGGTGGCCCCACTTCCATCTACCCTCATCTCTCCTAGGACAAGGGCAGCCTTGTGGGGCTGCCCCCGAGCAAGCTGGGTGGCCCCATCCTGGGGCCAGGGGCTTTCCCCAGTGAAGACCGACTCTCCCGGCCGCCTCCACCAGCCACCCCTTCCTCTATGGATGTTAATAGCCGGTGAGGCTCCTGGGCTTCCCTTGGGGAAAAATCAGGGGAATATATTGTATCCAGTGTGCGCTGCCTCTGATTTTCCTGTCTCTCTAATCCTCAGCATCATTTTCTTTTCTTCCCCATTCCTCCCCCCCCCTCACTGCATTAACTCTTTCCTTCTTTAGGGAAGCACATGTTCTAGCTCTTTTTTCATTCTGATTTTGTCTTACTACTACTACGTATACTTCCAGGCAATTGGTGGGGGGCTCCCAAGCCTTCTATCAGCGAGCACCGTATCCTGGGTCCCTGCCCTTACAGCAGCAGCAGCAGCAGCAACTGTGGCAGCAGCAGCAACAGGCAACAGCAGCAACTTCCATGCGACTTACCATGTCTGCGCGCTTTCCTTCAACTCCTGGGCCTGAACTTGGCCGCCAAACCCTAGGTTCCCCTTTGGCTGGAATTTCCAACCGCCTGCCTGGCCCTGGTGAACCAGTGCCTGGCCCAGCTGGTCCTGCCCAGTTCATTGAGTTGCGGCACAATGTACAAAAAGGCCTTGGACCGGGGGGTCCTCCATTTCCCGGTCAGGGCCCTCCACAGAGACCCCGTTTTTACCCTGTAACTGAGGATTCCCACCGACTGGCCCCTGAAGGGCTTCGTGGCCTAGCAGTCTCAGGCCTTCCTCCACAGAAACCTTCAGCCCCACCAGCCCCTGAACTGAACAACAGCCTCCATCCAACGCCCCACACCAAAGGTCCCAACCTGCCCACTGGCTTGGAGCTAGTCAGCCGGCCCCCCTCCAGCACTGAGCTTGGCCGCCCCCCTCCTCTGGCCCTGGAAGCTGGAAAACTACCTTGTGAGGATCCTGAGCTGGATGATGACTTTGATGCCCACAAGGCCTTGGAGGACGATGAGGAGCTTGCTCACCTGGGCCTGGGTGTGGATGTGGCCAAGGGAGACGATGAGCTGGGCACTCTGGAAAACCTAGAGACCAATGATCCCCACCTCGATGACCTGCTCAATGGGGATGAGTTTGACCTGCTGGCCTATACTGATCCTGAGCTGGACACGGGGGACAAGAAGGACATCTTCAACGAGCATCTGAGGCTGGTGGAGTCAGCCAATGAAAAGGCTGAACGAGAGGCTCTGTTGCGAGGGGTGGAGCCAGGACCCTTGGGCCCCGAGGAGCGCCCTCCCCCAGCTGCTGATGCCTCTGAGCCCCGTCTGGCGTCAGGGCTTCCGGAGGTGAAGCCCAAGGTGGAGGAGGTTGGGCGCCACCCTTCCCCTTGCCAGTTTACCATTACCACCCCCAAGGCAGAGCCAGCACCTGTCACTACTTCCCTAGGCCTGGGGGTAAAGCCAGGTCAGAGTGTGACGGGCAGCCGGGACACTCGAATGGGCACAGGACCTTTTTCCAGCAGTGGGCACACAGCTGAGAAGGTCCCCTTTGGGACCACAGGAGGACCACCAGCTCACCTGCTGACGCCCAGCCCACTGAGTGGCCCGGGAGGGTCCTCCCTACTGGAAAAGTTTGAGCTAGAGAGTGGGGCCCTGACTTTGCCTGGTGGACATGCATCTGGGGATGAGCTGGACAAGATGGAGAGCTCACTGGTCGCCAGTGAGTTACCCCTGCTTATTGAGGACCTGTTGGAACATGAGAAGAAAGAGCTGCAAAAGAAGCAGCAGCTTTCAGCCCAGCTGCAGCCCGTGCAGCAGCAGCCGCCCCAGCAGCATTCCCTGCTGTCCACCCCAGGCCCTGCCCAGGCTGTGTCTTTGCCCCATGAGGGCTCTTCTCCCAGTTTGGCTGGCCCTCAACAGCAGCTTGCCCTGGGACTTGGAGGCTCCCGACAGCCAGGCTTGGCCCAACCGTTGATGCCCACCCAGCCACCAGCTCATGCCCTCCAGCAGCGCCTGGCCCCATCCATGGCCATGGTATCCAACCAAGGGCATATGCTAAGTGGGCAGCATGGGGGACAGGCAGGCTTGGTGCCCCAGCAGAACCCACAGCCAGTGCTGGGACAGAAGCCCATGGGTACCATGCCACCATCCATGTGCATGAAACCACAGCAGCTGGCAATGCAGCAGCAGTTGGCTAACAGCTTTTTCCCAGATACAGGTAATCTCAGCTGGTGGGGAGGGACTGACTTAGTAACTCAGGAGTGATCACTGTTACCACCAACTAACTGAATTCTCTCTGAGGCTGCAGACCCAAGATACTCCCTAGTTAAAGGAGATGGGACACAGAGCGTGGTATAGGTGAAACACTGTAGCTTTTTTTTTTTTTTTAATTAACACTGTAGCTTTTAAAGGAGAACAGTGCCTGGCATCTAGCAGGTGTTCAGATGTTTGAATGAATGGAATGGACACCTGAAGTCTGATTAGCAGAGGCCTTGTAGCTGTGGTGAGACCCAGAACTTAGGACTTGGAGCAAAGTGGTGCAAGAAGTAGTTGGGCTGGTGAAAGACTTAGTGAGACTAGTGGCAGGAAAGGCAGGTGTATTTGGAGACCATGAGTGGACTGCTTAGGCTGGGGTAGACTTTGTGGAAGGAAGCAAGTGGGCACTGCCGTAACTTTGGAAAGGTAAGGTGGGAGCCCAGATTGAAGAAGACCTCAAATTATAATAATATCTATTGAATAATGACTGCTAAACATTGTGCTGAGCACTTTCCATTTATTGTGTAATGTAATCATCACAACAAAAACATTAAATAGGTACCATTATTATTTTTTTTAAACTTTTAATTTTGTATTGGGGTGTAGTTGACTAACAATGTGAGAGCGTCCGGTGAACAGCTAAGGGACTCAGCCATACATATACATGCATCCATTCTCCCCCAAAGCCCCCTCCCATCCAGGCTGCCACATAACATTGAGCAGAGTTCTGTATGCTGTACAGTAAGTCCTTGTTGGTGATCCATTTTAAATATAGAAGTGTGTACACGTAATAGTTACTATTATCTTAGATTATGGAAAAGGAAACTGAGGCAGTAAGATTAACTTGCTCAATATCATATAACTAATAGCTGGAATTTGAAGCCTGGCCCTCATATCCTCTTAACTGTTTTACCACCTCAGAATAACCAGGAGAGGGTGTTTGGTTCATCTTCTTAAAAGTAGGGAGTCAGTTAAGCTTTCTGAGTAGTGGAGAAATACGCAGTGTATAAGATTTTAGGATGATTTGGTGTCTGCTTGTTTCTCTTTTTCTACCTAGTGTCCTGGACAGGCAGAAGAGTGGTTTGTAGGTGGTGTGTGTTGTGGCCAAAGCAACTCTGGCGTTAGGCTTTGGCACTCTGCCCACATCTTGGGTCCTTGGGCTGCACTTGGTTGCCCTAAGAATATGACTTTTGAAGAATGCTTTCTAGGTCATAAAGTAAACTTGTATTCTGGTCACATTTGATCTTCTCAATAGCTCCGTGAGATAAGCAGGATAAGGAATCATGATCTCTGTCAAATAGAAGAGTAAACTGAGGCTCATAGAGGTGAAGTGACTTTAATATATTGGTTCAGTAAATATTTACTGAGTATCTTTTCCTAATACCGTGCAAGTAAAAACAGCCATGTGTTCTGTAAATAATAGAATTGAGTCACCTATGCTACCTGGCTCCTAGTCCAGTGGTCTTTCCACCATGCCATGCGATTGTTTTGCTTGGCTTGGTGGAAGTCAAGGTGTTGGAACGCCAGACATTGACCTCAATGCCAGGCTCACTTGGCTCTTCTGTCTCTAGACCTGGACAAATTCGCTGCAGAAGATATCATTGATCCTATTGCAAAGGCCAAGATGGTGGCTTTGAAAGGCATCAAGAAGGTGATGGCTCAGGGCAGCATTGGAGTGGCACCTGGTATGAACAGGTAAGATGTATGGGGTGGGAGCATTGGCTTTTTCCTTTTCCAGTCCTTCCCCTGTTCTTCATGATCCTCCTTCCTACTTGTCCCACCTCTTTGCCCTTCAACTTTCCCCATCACTAACTCATTCTCTTTGCTTTGGCGGACTCCAGGCAGCAAGTGTCCCTGCTAGCCCAGAGGCTCTCAGGGGGGCCCGGCAGTGATCTGCAGAACCACGTGGCAGCTGGGAGTGGCCAGGTAAATGGTCGGGTGGGAGCAGGAACTTGGGTCCTATGCCTTCGGGCCACCCTTCCCTAGGGCCTGGTACAGAACAATGACCCTTCAACAGTCTTTCTCATCCCAGGAGCGGGGTGCCGGTGACCCCTCCCAGCCTCGTCCCAATCCACCCACTTTTGCCCAGGGAGTGATCAGTGAGTATGGTGATGGGGAGGAATGTGCAAGGAAGTGGCTTGGGGGAAGAGGGGTTTGGATCCCCTGACACCTGTCTATTTCCTTTCCCAGATGAGGCTGACCAGCGGCAGTATGAAGAGTGGCTATTCCATACCCAGCAGCTCCTACAAATGCAACTGAAGGTGCTAGAGGAGCAGATAGGGGTGCATCGCAAGTCCCGGAAAGCCCTATGTGCCAAGCAGCGCACTGCCAAGAAGGCCGGCCGGGAGTTCCCTGAGGCTGATGCTGAGAAACTGAAGCTGGTTACGGAACAACAGAGCAAGATCCAGAAACAGCTGGACCAGGTAGGGAAGGCAGACTTCAGCCTTGCCACCAGGAGCCTGGGAAGAGGGGTGGCACAGGTGGGTAGCCCCCTGGCTGACCTCCCTGACCCTCCTGTGTTAGGTCCGGAAGCAGCAGAAGGAGCACACTAACCTCATGGCAGAATATCGGAATAAGCAGCAGCAGCAGCAACAACAGCAGCAGCAACAGCAGCAGCACTCAGCTGTACTTGCCCTTAGCCCTTCCCAGAGTCCCCGGCTACTCACCAAGCTTCCTGGTCAGCTGCTCCCAGGCCATGGGCTGCAGCCACCTCAAGGACCCCCGGGGGGGCAAGCTGCAGGTCTTCGCCTGACCCCTGGGGGCATGGCCCTACCTGGACAGCCTGGTGGCCCCTTCCTCAACACCACCCTGGCCCAACAGCAGCAACAGCAACATTCTGGTGGAGCTGGGGCCCTGGGTGGCCCCTCAGGGGGCTTTTTCCCTGGCAACCTTGCTCTTCGAGGCCTGGGACCTGACTCAAGGCTTTTACAGGAAAGGCAGCTGCAGCTCCAACAGCAGCGCATGCAGCTGGCCCAGAAACTGCAGCAGCAGCAGCAGCAGCAGCAGCATCTCCTAGGACAGGTGGCGATCCAGCAGCAACAGCAGCAGGGCCCGGGAGTACAGGCAAACCAGGCTCTGGGTCCCAAGCCCCAGGGCCTTCTGCCTCCCAGCAGCCACCAGGGCCTCTTGGTCCAGCAACTGTCCCCCCAACCACCCCAGGGGCCCCAGGGCATGCTGGGCCCTGCCCAGGTGGCAGTGTTGCAGCAGCAGCAACCACACCCTGGAGCTTTGGGCCCCCAGGGCCCTCACAGACAGGTGCTCCTGACCCAGCCACGGGTGCTAAGTTCCCCCCAGATGGCACAGCAGGGTCAGGGCCTCATGGGACACCGGCTGGTCACATCCCAGCAGCAGCAGCAACAGCACCAACAGCAAGGATCCATGGCCGGGCTTTCCCATCTTCAGCAGGGTCTGATGCCACACAGTGGGCAGCCCAAACTGGGCGCCCAGCCCATGGCCGCCTTGCAGCAGCAACAGTTGCAGCAGCAGCAGCTACAACAGCAGCAGCAGCAACAACTTCAACAACAGCAACAGCTTCAACAACAACAACAGCTTCAACAACAGCAGCAACAGCTTCAGCAACAGCAGCAGCAACAGCAGCTACAACAACAGCAGCAGCAGCAACAGCAGCTACAACAGCAACAGCAGCAACAGCAGTTACAACAGCAGCAGCAGCAACAGCTTCAGCAACAGCAGCAGCAACAACAGCTTCAACAACAGCAGCAGCAGCAACAGCTTCAACAGCAACAGCAGCTACAACAGCAGCAGCAGCAACAGCTTCAACAACAGCAGCAGCAACAGCAACAGCAGCTACAACAGCAGCAACAACAGTTACAACAGCAGCAGCAGCAACAGCTTCAACAACAGCAGCAGCAACAGCAACTTCAACAACAGCAGCAGATGGGCCTCTTGAGCCAGAGTCGAACTTTACTGTCTCCTCAACAGCAACAGCAGCAGCAGCAGCAACAGGTGACACTAGGCCCTGGCATGCCAGCCAAGCCTCTGCAACACTTTTCTAGCCCCGGAGCCCTGGGCCCAACCCTCATCTTAACGGGCAAGGAACAAAGCATCGTAGAGACGGCTCTTCCTTCAGAGGCCAGTGAGGGGCCCTCCACACATCAGGGAGGGCCCTTACCAATGGGGACTGGACCAGAGTCCGTGGCCACTGAACCAGGAGAGATGAAGCCCTCACTGTCTGGGGACTCACAACTCCTGCTTGTCCAGCCCCAGGCCCAGCCTCAGCCCAACTCTCTGCAGCTGCAGCCACCTCTGAGGCTCCCAGGACAACAGCAGCCGCCAGTTAACTTGCTCCACCCAGCAGGCGCGGGAAGCCATGGGCAACCAGGCAGTGGATCGTCTGAGGCCTCATCTGTGCCCCACCTACTGGCCCAATCCTCTGTTTCCTTAGGGGAACAGCCTGGATCCATGACCCAGAACCTTCTGAGCTCCCAACAGCCCCTTGGACTAGAGCGGCCCATGCAAAATAATGTAGGGTCGCAGCCTGCCAAGCCAGGATCTGTCCCGCAGTCTGGGCAGAGTCTGCCAGGGGCTGGGGTCATGCCTACAGTGGGTCAGCTTCGGGCACAACTCCAAGGAGTCCTGGCCAAAAATCCACAGCTGCGGCACTTGAGTCCTCAGCAGCAGCAGCAGCTCCAGGCGCTTCTCATGCAGCGGCAGCTACAGCAGAGTCAGGCAGCACGCCAGGCCCCACCCTACCAGGAGCCTGGGACCCAGCCCTCTCCCCTGCAAGGCCTTCTGGGCCGCCAGCCCCAACTTGGGGGCTTCCCTGGATCCCAGACAGGCCCTCTTCAGGAGCTAGGGGCCGGGCTTCGACCTCAGGGCCCACCCCGACTCCCTGCCCCACAAGGAGCCTTATCCACAGGACCAGTTCTTGGCCCTGTCCATCCCACACCTCCACCATCCAGCCCCCAAGAGCCAAAGAGACCTTCCTCCCAATTACCATCCCCTAGCTCCCAGCTCCCCTCAGAGGCCCAGCTCCCTACCACCCAGCCAGGAACCCCCAAGCCCCAGGGGCCACCCTTGGAGCTTCCTCCTGGGAGGGTCTCACCTGCTGCTGCCCAGCTTGCGGATACCTTCTTTGGCAAGGGACTGGGACCTTGGGACCCCCCAGACCATCTAGCGGAAGCCCAGAAGCTGGAGCAAAGCAGCCTGGTACCTGGGCATCTGGACCAGGTGAATGGGCAGGTGGTACCTGAGCCACCACATCTCAGCATCAAGCAGGAGCCTCGGGAAGAGCCGTGTGCCCTGGGAGCCCAGGCGGTGAAGAGGGAGGCCAACGGGGAGCCTGTAGGGGCACCAGGTACCAGCAACCACCTCCTGCTGGCAGGGCCCCGCTCAGAGGCCGGGCATCTGCTCTTGCAGAAGCTTCTACGAGCAAAGAATGTGCAACTCAGCACTGGGCGGGGGCCCGAGGGGCTGCGAGCTGAGATCAACGGGCACATTGACAGCAAGCTTGCTGGGCTGGAGCAGAAACTGCAGGGTACCCCCAGCACCAAGGAGGTGAGTACTCCAGCTAGAGTGGAGCAGACAGTGTGGGGCCTGGAGCCCGGGGGCAGAGCGAGCAGGTCTGGGTGAAACCAGAGGTGAGGGCTCCGAGGGGCACGGTGACCTTCACTGTGGGTTTGTCCGGCTTAGGATACAGCAGCAAGGAAGCCTTTGACACCGAAGCCCAAGCGGGTACAGAAGGCAAGCGACAGGTTGGTGAGCTCCCGAAAGAAGCTGCGGAAGGAGGACGGGGTCAGGGCCAGCGAGGCCTTGCTGAAACAGCTGAAACAGGTGACCCCCAGGAGCCAGTCCCTGGTCCCATCCCAGGATAGGGGGCAGCCTGGCCCCCAGCGGTGCAGTAGCAGAGAGGTACATGCTGCGGGATTCCAACCTTGTTGTCTTGCCCCTTCTAGGAGCTGTCCCTGCTGCCCCTCACGGAGCCTACCATCACCGCCAATTTTAGCCTCTTTGCTCCCTTTGGCAGCGGCTGCCCGATCAGTGGGCAGTGCCAGCTGAGGGGGGCCTTCGGAAGTGGGGTGCTGCCCACGGGCCCTGACTACTATTCCCAGCTGCTTACCAAGGTCAGAAAAATGGCAGTACCTTTTGGGGATGATGAGGTTCTTGGGGAGGTGGAGTTGGGGGTGGCAGACTTGAGCAAAGGGCTGATAGAGTGTGGGGCCAGGAGATTATGTCAGTTTCCCTATGCCATCTTGCACACAACACCCCACCCCGCCCCCAGAATAACCTGAGTAACCCGCCGACACCACCCTCGTCGCTGCCCCCCACCCCACCCCCATCGGTGCAGCAGAAGATGGTTAATGGCGTCACTCCATCTGAAGAACTGGGGGAGCACCCCAAGGATGCAGCCTCTGCCCGGGATACTGAAGGGGTGCTGAGGGGTAAGTCAGGAGCAGAGTGGGCTACCTTTCAGCCCCGTCTTGGTGGCTAGGGTCTTGTGGTAGGGTCTGAGGTAGGAGTGGGTTACGTGTTGCTCTGTGTGCATACACAACAGATGGTATTTGAAATAGGAAGGGCCTCTTCGGGACTGATTTGTTGGAGCCAGGAGGGGCTTCTGCAGTCCAGAGCAAAGGCAGCAGGGCAAGGAGAGTATTAATGAAGCTTTTGTTTTTGAGGAATAACCAAGTTTCCTTACCCACAGGGTATGAACTCCAGTCAGATCTGGATTTGAACTCTGGCTCCTGCATTCATTTAGCTGTGCTACTGCAGCCAAGTAACTTGATTGACTTGTGTGAGCCTCAATTTTCTCACTCTAAAATAAAAATAATACTTTATGGAGTTGTTGAAAGACTATAACCAATGAGCGTACACTGCAGAGGACACTCTTTAGAACGGCTCAATAAATTTATAGCTCGTGTACCCCAAACTGGTAGATGGGTGGATGAGTAGATAGTGGTCCGAGAACTGAGCTAGATCTTGTACCAGTTAGGCCTGAAACATGTGGGATAAAGCACCAGCAGCTCTGACCTGGCCTCAGCCTGACTTTTCTTCTCCTACCTACCCTGCAGATGCTTCAGAAGTGAAAAGTCTAGACCTGCTGGCCGCCTTGCCTACGCCCCCTCACAATCAAACTGAGGATGTCAGGTGCAGAAGGGGCAGAGATGGGGATGAGAAATTGGGGTGGGGGATCAGTTCCTCATTTTTCCTTGTTTTTTCTTTTGACCAATGGCAGATTTCAAATAGGGCTATAACATCCACAAATCTCTAGATTTGGGAGGGGGGCACCTGCTAGGCTGGGGCAGTGAGTGTCTGCTTTTGGCCCACAGGATGGAGAGTGATGAGGACAGCGATTCTCCTGACAGCATCGTGCCAGCTTCATCCCCTGAGAGCATCCTGGGGGAGGAGGCCCCCCGTTTCCCTCAGCTGGGCTCAGGCCGGTGGGAGCAGGATGACCGGGCTCTCTCCCCCGTCATCCCCATCATTCCTCGGGCCAGCATTCCAGGTAGAGGTGACTCTGGGCCTGGACCCGGCCTGGCCTGGTCAGGCTGCATTGTCAGAGGTCAGGGAGTGAGGCAGCTGGAGTTTACACAGGTCCTTCTTTGTCGTTCAGTCTTCCCAGAGAGCAAACCTTATGGGGTCCTGGATATGGAGGCCCCCAGGAAGCTGCCTGCCCCAACTTGGGAAAAGGGCAAAGGAAGCGAGGTGTCAGTCATGCTGACGGTTTCTGCTGCTGCCGCCAAGGTATGTCCTGGGGATGCCTCAAGGGCCAGGAGGAGATGCCGGTTAGAGGGCAGTCCCAGGAGCTTCTCTGAATAAATCATTTAAACCTGTGTATTGAGGACCTCCTGTGAATGAAAGCCTGAGCCGGAGTGTGGGATTGGAGAAAATGTAGCACAAGGGGCTGCCCTGCCCTCAAGGAGCTCACAGTTCAGGGGTAAAGACACAAGTCAACAAATAGAGTGTGTATAATGTGACAAGTGCTACCAAACATGTCCCCAGTCACATTGCATGGAATTCTGTTTTTTTTTTTGAAAATGTTATCAGGATCTTGTGATCAAAGGAAATTGGAAATCTTAGTTAAAATAGCAAAACAGGTTTTTTATTACAAGACTTTGCAGATCCTTTACTTTGCTGATGTGTACTGGGACTTTCCAAGGGGTGGATGCAGTGTGTCATTTCCTAAGCCCAGTTGCCGCAGGTCTCTTTCTGTGTGCTCCCGTTAATGCCCACAGTGATTTGAGAAAGGCTGTCTTTAAAGGAGGTACATGAGAAGAAGTCAGATGGCACAGGAGTAGGCCTGATGGGCCACATAGGGAGCTGTGTTCTGGGTGTCGTGGTCCCCACCAAGCTGGTGATAGTTCTCACTCTGCCACTCTGCCGACATGGCTGTCATATTCCCCTTTCCTGCCCTGGCAGAACCTGAATGGCATGATGGTGGCAGTGGCAGAACTGCTGAGCATGAAGATCCCCAATTCCTATGAGGTGCTGTTCCCAGAGAACCCTGCCCGGGCCGGCATCGAGCCTAAGAAGGGGGAGGCTGAGGGCCCTGGTGAGTATGGCAGAAAAACTCCTTGGGGCCCACGGGGAGTGATTGTGGTGGGAGTCTCTGACTCCCTTCCTTCCTGCAGGTGGGAAAGAAAGGAGTCTGGGAGGCAAGAGCCCAGAGTCTGGACCTGATTGGCTGAAGCAGTTTGATGCTGTGTTGCCTGGCTATACACTCAAGAGTCAGTTAGACATCTTGAGTCTCCTCAAACAGGTGGGTCTGTTGGAGGAAGACAGGGTGGGTATCTGGCTAGGACAGAGAAGGCAGAGGGCTTTGGGGTGAGTGGAAATCTGGGTGGGAGGAGAGAGGTGACTAGTTAATTGAGGAGCCAGCACTAACGGTACAGGGCTCTCCTATCTTCCCATAGGAGAGCCCTGCCCCAGAGCCCCCCACCCAGCACAGCTACACCTACAACGTCTCCAACCTGGATGTGCGACAGCTTTCGGCCCCACCTCCTGAAGAACCCTCCCCACCCCCTTCCCCTCTGGCACCTTCTCCTGCCAGCCCCCCTGCTGAACCCTTGGTTGAACTTCCAGCTGAACCCTCAGCTGAGCCACCGATCCCCTCGCCTCTGCCACTGGCCTCGTCCCCTGAATCTACTCGGCCCAAGCCCCGAGCCCGGCCTCCTGAGGAAGGTGAAGATTCCCGGCCCCCTCGCCTCAAGAAGTGGAAGGGGGTGCGCTGGAAGCGGCTCCGGTTGCTGCTGACTATCCAGAAGGGTGGTGTGCGGCAGGAGGATGAGCGGGAAGTGGCTGAGTTCATGGAACAGCTCGGCACAGCCTTGCGACCTGACAAGGTGCCTCGAGACATGCGGCGCTGCTGCTTCTGTCATGAGGAGGGAGATGGGGCCACGGATGGGCCTGCCCGCCTGCTGAACCTGGACTTGGACTTGTGGGTGCACCTCAACTGTGCCCTGTGGTCCACAGAGGTATATGAGACCCAGGGCGGGGCGCTGATGAACGTGGAGGTTGCCCTGCACCGAGGCCTGCTCACCAAGTGCTCCCTGTGCCAGCGCACTGGTGCCACCAGCAGCTGCAATCGAATGCGTTGCCCCAACGTCTACCATTTTGCCTGCGCCATCCGCGCCAAGTGCATGTTCTTCAAGGACAAGACCATGCTGTGTCCGATGCATAAGATCAAGGGGCCCTGTGAGCAGGAGCTGAGCTCTTTTGCTGTCTTCCGGAGGGTCTACATCGAGCGGGATGAGGTGAAGCAGATTGCCAGCATCATCCAGCGGGGAGAGCGGCTGCACATGTTCCGGGTGGGGGGCCTTGTGTTCCACGCCATTGGACAGCTGCTGCCGCACCAGATGGCCGACTTCCACAGTGCCACTGCCCTCTATCCAGTGGGCTATGAGGCCACGCGCATCTACTGGAGCCTCCGCACTAACAACCGGCGCTGCTGCTACCGCTGCTCCATCGGCGAGAACAACGGGCGGCCAGAGTTTGTGATCAAAGTCATGGAGCAGGGCTTGGAGGACATGGTCTTCACGGACGCCTCTCCCCAGGGTGAGCATGGGACCCTCGCAGCCTAGTACAGCACTGGGTGAGCTTCTCCCAGAGTCACCTTTCCGATGTTGAGACGAGACCTTCAGGCTCCTTATTGAGTGATCTTGTTCCCCCACTTCTGGCAGGTAGAGGTCTCTTGAAGTTCTCCAGAGAAAGTGTTTTGACCTTTCTCAGCCACCTTGAATTCTCTGTGTAATTGAAGATACTTTGCTTCTCTGACTACACATATTCCAGCTCCTTTTCTTAACCTCAGTGGATCTAAAGGATACGGGTCTGAGACCTTGTCGCTCAGTTTACCCAGTCTCATCCTAGGCTTGAGTTCCTTACGGTTGCTTTCCCCTGGATAAAATCTTTTGATCTTGGTTTCGGTATTAATGGTAAAGGTAACAGAATTAACATTGTAGTGAGCATGTATTATGTGCCACAAACTGAGCTGAGCGGTTTATGTAGGTTATTTTGTTCATGCAACCCTTCAAGGTAAGTACTGTTATTATGCCAAGTTTATACATGAACTGAGTAGTGGAGAGATTTAAGTAGTGAGTTAGCCAAAAAAATTCGTTCAGGTTTTAGAAAAAACCCGAACCAACTTTTTGACCAACCCAATATTTGCCTTAAGGGCCCCATAGCCAGTATTAGAACCTGAACCCAAGTCTTCTCACTCCAGAACATGCCTGGCGCTTGAGTTGCTCTGGCTCTCGTGTAAGGTCCATGGACTGTTGGGTGTCCTGGGCCCTGGGCTCATGTTTCTGTGTCACAGGGCTCTGTGATGCCCCTCCAGGGTGGGAAACTGGCTTGTTGAGGGAGATTGAGACTGGGAGGCCAAGAGGTTCCTGAAGAACCACATACCCTCTTGATAGCAAGATGGGCAGGCTACAGAAAACCACCCTAGCATCGGGTGGAGGTTGGGGCTGAGGTCAGTAAGCAGAAGTTGCCTCTGAGGGCTGCCATCTTTCCTTGTCTCTTAGCCGTTTGGAATCGTATCATCGAGCCTGTGGCAGCCATGAGGAAAGAGGCCGACATGCTGCGGCTCTTCCCCGAGTACCTGAAAGGCGAGGAGCTCTTCGGGCTGACGGTGCACGCTGTGCTGCGCATAGCTGAATCAGTAAGGCGGGGCTGGGGGCTGGGGGCTGGGGGCCGGGGGCCAGGAGCCAGGAGGGCCCTGGGAATGTTGGTCTTGCCCCAGAAGTGCTCAGGCTGAAGTGAGTGTGACCTGTGCCCACAGCTGCCTGGAGTGGAAAGCTGTCAAAATTATTTATTCCGCTATGGACGCCACCCCCTGATGGAGCTACCGCTCATGATCAACCCCACTGGCTGTGCTCGGTCAGAGCCTAAAATCCTCACACACTACAAACGGTGAGCTTGTGGGGCTGAACCAAGGGTTGTGGGTATGCGGTTGGTAGGGCCCTCTGGCTAATTATGAGTGTTTGGGGTTACAGATCAGAGTTCTCTTGGAGAGACTGGGGGTTCACTCTAGCCTCCTGACTAGAGAGTATACAGGTATCACTAGGGTATCCTTTTCCTCCCTCAGCCTCTCAGGTGCTTGGGGTTGACCTGCAGTCTAGGGACACTTCTCTTGGGTGTCCTGGGAATGGCCCTCGGGGAGGTTCTGGGTAGACGGTGGTGAGATCTTATGTATAAAGGACCCAGATGCCACCATCCTGTCCTGTGTTGCTTCCAGGGGGCCTGTGATTCTCCCCAACCTTAGACAGATGCCCCATGAGTGCTAGATTCACCTTCCCGTCCCCAGGCTGAGTTGATGTCAAAAATAAATAATTAGGAATATAGTAGAAAAAATAATAAAACCTTACATTTGTATAGCACTTTATACTTTTTTTTTCAAAGCGTTTTCACATCCATTATCTCATTTGATCCTCACAACAACCTTATGAGGTAGGTAGGGCAGGTGGTATTATCCCCATTTACAGCTGAGAAAACTGAGACCCAGAAAGGTTAAGTGACTAGACAAAGGTCACAGCTGGGACCAGAGCCTTACCTCTTGACTTGTGGTTCACTGTTCTTGCTGTGTACCACAGTAGCCTGACCTTGGTCCCTGGGTAGAGGGAGGCAGAATCCACAAGAGGAGGGTTTTCTTGAAGGTCTTCGGTTGCTCTTTGGGCTGTCGTAGAGCGTCAAACTCTACCCTTGCCAGCCCTGGTCCTTGATGCTCTACACCAGTGGTTTTCAAACTGTGTTTCAGAAAGCCCTGGAACACATAAGCTGAGTGGGCAGAACTTGGCCCTCTTCATGCATAACTCCCCCCTTCTCCATATTGGATTCAACCAGAAGAGTTGCGTTTCCATCTAGTTTATGTATTGGTATTCCTGTAATGTTTTGTTAAAGTAAAAAACAAGATTTCTGCTGTATGAAAAAGAGTCAGTTTGAAAACCACTGCTCTGGGATGGGCAAGAACTTGGCTGATGCCCTAGGGTGGTGAAAAGGCATCCTGCTAGGCAGCAGCCATTCCCCTGCACTGAGCCATCTGCACAGAGCCCACTGTTATGGCGGAGAAAGGGAACAGTCTAAAGAAAGGAAAAGATACCACCATTTGGCTGTGAATTCAGGGCCAGTTTTAATTCAAATCCAGCCCAATGTGGTAGACATGGCCCCCGTTTGCAGAACTTCCATCATGAGCAGGAGAAAGGACTCAGAGATTTCAACAAATCCGTGAGCTTAAATTCCAGGCCTGGGCTGCTTGGGGAAGACCTCCCAGAGGTCGTGAGCATGGCCTTGAGTCTGGTTTGGCAGGAGGGTGGTAGAAGGCGGGGAGATGGGAGAGCAGGCTCAGTGTAGGGGAATCAGTGCCCCTTCCCTCCCTTCACACCCCACCCCACCATCCTGGGCTCTCTCCGCCACACAGGGTGTTGGAAGGGTCCCTATAGCTAGTTGCTGCCTCGCCACAGCCAAGACTAAGATGCCTCTACTCCACTCGCAAGGCAGCACGTGCCCTCACTGGAGTGTTACACATCCCAGGGAGGAAGCGGGTGGTGTGTGCCTGGTCTGGGGTAGAGCTGTCTTGTCATGGACTGTGGACTGTATCACCTCCCAGGCCCCACACTCTGAACAGCACCAGCATGTCCAAGGCATATCAGAGCACCTTCACAGGCGAGACCAACACCCCGTACAGCAAGCAGTTTGTGCACTCCAAGTCATCTCAGTACCGGCGGCTCCGCACTGAGTGGAAGAACAATGTCTATCTGGCTCGCTCCCGTATCCAGGGCCTGGGTCTCTATGCAGCCAAGGACCTAGAAAAGCACACAATGGTCATTGAGTACATTGGCACCATCATTCGCAATGAGGTGGCCAACCGGCGGGAGAAAATCTATGAGGAGCAGGTATGGGCTGGCAGAGGGGCCATCATGGTGCACTTAGCCAAGGGGCAGGGGCAGGATTGGGGCCAGAGGAGCAGGTGGAAAGCTGCTGTGGGAAGAGGAGGGGAGAGGCAGGAGAAAGGAAGAGTAAGAGATGAAGATGAGCTCACTGCCCAAGCCCACCACCTGACCCCACCACCACCACTGCTGCCCTTCTCTGATATTCTTGCCCCTTCTGCAACCTCTGCCTTTCTAGAATCGAGGCATCTACATGTTTCGAATAAACAACGAACATGTCATTGATGCTACGTTGACCGGAGGCCCCGCCAGGTGAGAGGGATGAGCAAGAAGGGATTTAGGAGTTCCCTCAGGGTGGCACTCTGGGGGTGGGCCAACAAGGAACCAGCATCATCCAACCCAGTAGCTTGATATTTCTGCCTTTGTCCCACTGCCTAGGTACATTAACCATTCTTGTGCCCCTAACTGTGTGGCGGAAGTTGTGACATTTGACAAGGAGGACAAAATCATCATCATCTCTAGCCGGCGAATCCCCAAAGGAGAGGAGGTAAGAGGAAGCATCTCTCAGTGAGTGACAGAGCAGCTCTCTCTCCTTCAATCCCAAGGCCAGCGCCCTCCCCCACTTCCTCTGGTGGACTGGCCTTGATTGTGCCCTCTTCTCTTTCCAGCTGACATATGACTATCAGTTTGATTTTGAGGACGATCAGCACAAGATCCCCTGCCACTGTGGAGCCTGGAATTGTCGGAAGTGGATGAACTAAGAAGCTTTGAGGCTACCAGGCAGGGGAGCCCCCCACCCCCAACCTCTTCCCTGAAAGGGATGAGGGGGAGGAGAGGTAGCAGCCAGAGCCAGGACCCAGGGCTGGGGCTGCCGGCTGACCGGAGCCCCTGGAGCAGGAGGCTGGGGCAGAGGGCCCTAGGCCAAGCCCACCCTGGGCACCAGGGACGACCCTCTTCCCCGCCACCGGCCCCCAGGCTGGCATCTCTGCCCCCAGCTCCAGGAGGGGCCAGACAGAAGCAGCCATTGGGCATCTCAGGTTTGAGGGGGATACGGGCCGGGAACTACCCAGAGCATCTGGGAGGCAGCAGGGAGGGGGGAGGAGGATGTGTGGCCGGGCCTCACAGCCCTGCTGCTCCCACCGACCTCTCTGGCCCAACTCAAGGCTGCAAAGAGACTTGACTAAGCTTGACAATCCCAAAGGCCGGGTCCCACACCTGGCCCTGCCTGCCGGGTCCTGCCCCCACCCTCACCCCCATCCCCTTCCCTCTCGATCTGTCTCTGTCTCCCTCTTCTCCTCTGTGTTTCTGTCTCTCTATGGGTTGTGTTTCCTTGTTTTCCACTCTGACAAATGCAACATGAATGGGAAAGAGGCGCCCAGCTGCCCAGGAGGGCAAGCCAGGCAAGCCGGGCAAGGAGACCCCGCACCCACACCTACCTCATTTAAGTGTTGGATTTTTTGCTGTTTTGAAATGTGAGACCCTCTCCAAGCCCCCTACTGCCCCAACCCTCTCCCCCACCTCACTGCCCTCTTCTGAGTGGGTGGAAGGGGGGTAGGAGGAAGAAGAAAAAACAACAACAAAAAATCCATCTTTGTTTTTAATTACGGGCATGGGATGGTGGTTGAGGCTAATGATGATGAAGATTGGGGATGACTGGCCCCTAGTTGCTCTAGGACTTCCTTCTCCATCTGGACATGGGGGCAGGAGGGGTGTGCTCAACTTAGGACCAGAGTATCTCCCTCCTGTTTTCCCAACCCCATCATGAGCCCATTTGCCCTCCAGCCCCTGGATGGGGTGGGTGGGTGGTAGGGTGAGGGCTATCCCTGAGTGGCATGCCCATACCCAGTGAGGCAGGGTGTGGCCCGGAGCTCCCACTTTCCCTCAGTCACCAAACTGCTGCTGGTCTGGTGAGAAGGGGTGGTGATGTGGGGGTGGGGGAGCTTAGTGTCAGCGCGGGGAGGGTGGGGGGTATTTATCTATTTATACATGGGATTGTACATAGTCTTGTGGGGCATGGGGGAGCCGGCTGGAGGTGAGAACCCTCCCCTCTCCCCCCACCCCCGGGGAGAGCAAATGTAAAACTACTAATTTTTGTGCTTTATATATTCTATATAAATATATCTATTTTCTTTTTACAAAACCAGTTTATAAATGGTAGGGGGGTGTGGGGCGGATACATGGAGCTCCCCTTGTGGGGGAGCCCCCTCCATTACCCAACCTACCGCCCTTTTCCTCACCCCCTCCTCCCCACCCCCTGGCTGTGACTGCTGTAAGGTGGGGGTATAGAGGCTGGGCAATTCCCACCCCCTTTTGTATAGTTGGACTATGTTATAACGCACAAAAGTGAGCTGGCCCCAGGGGGAGCCAGAGGGTAATGGGTTCCCCTGCCTCCCTTTCCTTCCCCTTTCTGCCCAAGCTTGTGCTGCAGTTGAACCTCTTCCTGGGGGTAGGGGTAGGTCAGGGGGTGGGTGAGGCCCCAGACCCCTCTCTGGTAGGGAGCCATGGGGATGAAGATGAAGCTTATATGCAGTTCTCTCCTAGGGGCTGTGGGCAAAGGGCATTTTGTAATTAATATTTTCAAGAATCAAATGTCTGGAGTGTGGGGGTGGGCTTGGTGGTGGTGTATGGGTGGGCCTGCTGGAGGGGGAGCACGGTCGCTGTTGTGATTTTAGGTTTGTTTTTGTTTGTTTTTGAATTTGGGGGGTTGCGGATTGATGGGGGTAGGGAAATTTTTTTTTTAAGCTGCTTCCTCAACTGTTTCAAGCTGCAAATGTTTAAGAGAATAACATCCCCCACCCCCACAGAAACCACTGTAATGAAATCACAGTGGGGAGACTGGGCTTCTGCCCCCAAAGCCATTGGATGTTCCTTTTCCAAGAGCAAAAGGTCTAGGTTACAGGGAAGGGGAGATTGGCTCCTGCGAGTCAGGCTCTGATTGGGGCTTGGGCCCTGGGATTGGGAAAAGGGGATGGGGCAGACTTTGTAAGCATATGCTAGGTATCTGATAGTCCTGTAGAATTTAGTGAAGAAACCTTATACAGTTTTTAATTTTTATATAAACTAACTCAGACCCAAGCTACAAGGTTGGAATTTTGGTTGTTGGTTTGTTTTTTTTTTTTTTAAGTACCCCGCCTGTATAATTGCATCAGAATTCCCTCCCTTCCCCTCGCCCCCCCCATGTTTGTACTTTGGGTTGGTTTACACTTGCACATACTCAATTTTCAGTTTTTTCCCATTTATGGTCTTCTCCCCTCACCTCCAGGACCCTCCCCCTTTTTAAAAAATAAATCTCTGACAAGTGTGAATCCCGTGAAGACTTTATTTTGTGTTGTGTGTATCCTGTACAGCAAGGTTGGTCCTTCGTAACAACGGATGAAATGATTCCCTTTTTTAAAGCGCCCTCTCTCCCTCCACCCCCAGCGCCCCTGTCCTTGGCATGTTTTGTATCAGCGATCATTCTGAACTGTACATAATTTATGTTGCAAGAGGCAAAGGGCAAGTTTTGGATTTTGCTTCTTCCAAGTTTGTTTTTAAACGACAAATAAAAAAAAAGAACATTTTAAATACAAGCGACTCCGTCCCGTCACCCTCGCCGTCGGTGGGATCAGTGAGGTCTGAGAGGACCCGGGGAGGGCGGTTTCTGAGGCCAGGACACACCGGAAGGGTGAGCTCCCCGCTTTCCACCCTTGGCTTGCGTAGGTTCTGACGTAGGCGGAAGTGCGTTGCGGTACCGGATGTGAGGCGGGGCCTTCTCCGCCCCCTTGCCCCGGGCCAGCTTCCTAAAGCGAAAGAACCCAGCCGGCGTCTCTCGCGATGGAGGCGGTGAGGAGCGCGGGAAGGTGGCGGGGGGCAGGGGTGCGCTGTGGAGCCCGAGACCCCAGTCAGGGGACTGGGGAACCGGGACCGGCGCTGGTGCCCAGTCAACGAGAAGCAGGGTGTCTGTCCTATACCGTGACCCTGCCCCTCCGCTCTTTGGCTGAGCGCATCTCAACGACTGGGCCGCGCCGGTGCCTGCCTTCGGTCCACGGTACTTTAAGCCCGAGCGGGCAATGACTCCTGGCACTACCTGATCACTACCTGGCGATCTCGGACCTCCTCATTTAGCACCTCAAGCCCTGAGGTGAAGGGTCGTGAGCCAGCTTCCCTAGGTGAAGCAGGGGGTTCCAAGGGACCCCCGCTTGCAGGTAGCACCTGGTCCCCAGTTGTCCGAGTGTGAGCCATAGAATCTTTGGCAGGAGGGACGTCTGAAAGACTTTTATACTGCTTTGAGGTGTTCAGCGAGATAACTTAGTCTTAACAAGACTGAAAAGTGGGGTTTCCCTGAAGGAGGGAATCTTACAGTGTTAGAGGCCACTGTGTCCCTGATCTAGATTAGGTCATGCCCTGCTCTGCGATTCTAAGCAGGTGTGTTGGCCTAGCTCCTTCTTGAGTAGCAGGCATTGACGGATTGTGGCAGGTCCCTGTCATCCTCCCAGAGTTGCTGCAGGTCCCCTACTCTCTGTACCTCTCCTCACTCTCAGGAGCCTTGGTCTGGCACTCTGGAACCCTTCCCATTCTCTTCCTTCCTTCCATGTATTCTTCGTCAAACAGAGTAACTCTTCCTCTCCTGGTTTTTATCATCTCCTACTGTAGTTGTATGACGACTGCAGGTTCACCTTTCCCT
The DNA here is from genome assembly GCF_019320065.1 of Cervus canadensis. NCBI lineage: Eukaryota > Metazoa > Chordata > Mammalia > Artiodactyla > Cervidae > Cervus > Cervus canadensis. The sequence continues at coordinate 25,164,233 of NC_057410.1, read as the reverse complement.
CGATCAGTTACATGCCCAGAGTAATTCCCTTATTGTACTCTTTCTCTGCCTGCAGAGAGGTCATGTCCCTCAGGTTATAAAGAAGAAATCAAACCAAAGTAAAATGATTTGCAACTGGTCACCCAGACAAGGGAGTAAGTTCTTACAGATTAGGAGAATTTTGAGCAAAAATAGAAGGTCTTATTCCATTAAATTCAAAATGACATTATTTTTTTCTTATAAATTATTATGGCTTACAAAGCATTTTTATATGGATTTTCTAATTTAACTGTCATATTTTATGTACTGGATTAGAAGTTTCTTGGAATAGAAATTGTTCTAAAAAGGAAAAAAATAAAAGGGAGTACACTGGCAGTCCAGTGGTTAGGACTCGGCCTTTTCACTGCTAGAGCCTGGGTTCAATTGCTAGTGGGGGGATTAAGATACCACAGGCCACGTGGTGCAGCTGATAAATAAACAAAATGAAGAAAAGAGAAAAACCCCGCTTTGAAAATGCTTAGCCTAACTGCAGTGGAGGCAAGGGCAAATCAGTGACAGCTGTTATTTAAGGTAGACTGTAGTGAATGCTATCATTAAGATGCAAAAACAGGACTGTGGCAGCATAGGGGAGGGAGACATTACTGTCAGCCCAGGAGACGGCATTGCAGGTTGAGAGAACAGTGTGAGCAAGGGCATAGAAACTGGGGTGCGTAGTGATTAATTGGGGGTCAGCCAGTGGCTGATATTGCTGGAGCTTTGGATTTTGGTCACAGTTGGAGAAAAGACTGGGAAAGTAGTTTGAGGTCAGGTTGAAGATATTGCATACCACATTAAGTTTGAACTTTGTTTTGTAATAAGGGGACCCATGGAAGATTTGAGGCTTCCCAGGTGGTGCTAGTGGTGAAAAACTTGCCTGCCTATGCAGGAGACACAAGAGACACAGGTTCAATCCTTGGTCAGAAAGATCCCCTGGAATAGTAATGACAACCACCCCAGTATTCTTGCCTGGAAAATTCCATGGACAGAGGAGCCTAGCGGGCTACAGTCCATGGGGTTGCAAAGAGTCAGACATGACAGTGCGTGAGCGTGTGCGCGCGCACACACACACACACGCGCACACACACACACACACACAGAAGATTTATGAGCAAGGTCGTAAGTGTACTTTAAGAATATTCCTAATGACTTTCTGTAAATGGAGAAGCTACTTCAGAAAGTAGTGAGTTCTTGGTTCCTAGAGTTGAAAGTCCCTTCCAAACCTGAGATGCCTGGGGAGAGAACTTAATAACAGTATGAAAGACAAATTGAAGAGGAAATAGATTTCCTCTTCTCTTAAACTGTCAGGGATAACAGTTTAGAGAATGTTGCAGAAATGTGATGTAAGAGGCTATGTTAAAACTGTGAAAGTGGAAAGGAGCGAGATGGATTTGAGGCATTTATTTCTAACATAGCAACTTAGTTGATAGATATTAAGGACAAGTTTAGGTCACGCCCTGCTCTAGCATTCTAAGCAGGCATGTTGGGATAGCTCATTTTTGGAGAAATCAAGACCACAGTTCAGGCACCTGGGAAGAGAGCCACGCAAAAGCAGAGGTGGGAACCACAGTTAAGAATAATAGGATTGGAGGGACAGATGCGGTTCTCTTGTATTGAAGCATTTGAGGAGTCTCTGTGACATCTATGGTGGTCCAGCAAACAACTGGAAAGGTGGATCAGGAGTTTGGAAGAAACTGTGTCTCTGTGAATAATATTTTGTACTTATATAGTACAGCAGTCTCAAGTCCCCTGTGTTATTAAATGTAGAGAGAGTAGACACAGTTGCCCCACTCCTGTATGGAGAAACAGGCAGAAAGAAAGTCATATTCAATTGTGTCTGACTCTTATGTAGGTATCTATGTCTCTGTTTAGCTGTATGTCTCTTTTCTCTCTCTGTAATGTAGTCTTAGATCTCTCTGTCCATATCAGTGTGAATCATTACCAGTCTGAGTGTTAAAAAGCAAAACACTTGAGAATTATATGCAAACCCACATGCTAGGTGATGTGAGAGAGATACAAAGAAGTGTAAGATAGTTTCAGGCTTCCAGGAATTTACAGTCTGCTCAAATAGATAATGAACAAAATAACTGTAGCACAGTGAAGTAAGTAAGTATCATATGGTGGGTACAATAATTTCTATAGAAGTCACTGTTTCTGTTTCTTTGTATAGGTCTTTGTGAGACTGCTTTACTGCTAAACAGTCCTCTCTCCCACTTATAAATGATGAGGCTGTTGTTCCGATAGCTATGCCAAAATGCCAGGCCATGATGAAAGTCTTATGCAGCCCAGAGAGAAGAGAGGGAGATTAACCCCCTGCCCCCACCCTGGCCTATTAGAAGAGGGAAATTTAGAGCTCTCCAATCAACTTGACCCTGTTTACCAGCCAACCTCCCAGGTTCAAGCCAAGGCCTTTAAATTCATGTTACTACTGCAGTTGTGGAGGTGAAGTGTGACTTTAAGTTACTTTGGGAATATTACCCAAAAAGAGCAAATAGAGTCAAAACTATTGATTCCAGCAGACAAAAATGATCATGATCTCTCCTGGGTTCCTAGATAAGAATGAAATTTCCAAATGTTCCCACTTGAGGGAGCACTGAGATGCTCTGAAGGTTTCTCTGTATTCAGAGCACTTTCTAATCTCAGACTGTCATGAACAAGGAAACTTGGAAAACCAGCCCCCTCTGGGCTATAGCAGCCTTTGACTCACAAGGGTGCTGAGAGGACTCAGTTCCCTAGTTTCAGAACATTTATCCTTCCCATCTACCCCTCAGTCATTCAAATTTTGATCCTTGCTGACAGTCAGCTGCTGGGATCCTCCCCAGATGCGGCCCTCTCTCATGGTAAGGTGTATGTCAGTGACTCAGGTGCCTACACCTACGCTTAGTGACTATTTGAGGGAAAGCAGTGTTGTCTCTCCAGTTTCCATATTTTTATAAATAGGTCTGTGAAAGTCTTGTGGGGCCAACTTTAAGCTCATATTTTCTAGTGTTAGCTTTTAAGTCCTAATGTTTCATTAGGCAATGTAATATAAAAGCCATGAGCTTTGGAACCACATAGACCTGTATTCAGATCCCCATTTCACCCCTTGCCAGCCATGGGCAGGTTGCTTAATATTTCTTGAACCTCAATTTCCTAATCTGTGAAAATAAGGCTGATAATAGTATTCACTTCAGGGTTATTATAGAGATTAAATGAGACAATATTTCTGAAGGACCTTGTAGTGCTTTAAAGGAAGTCATTAGTTCACCAGTCCCTCCCCTAATGTTGCCAGGCTCAAATGGATGGAGCCTAAGATAGGCTGAATCTTTGTTTCTCTTGTCTTTCCAGGTCCCTTTTTCAGAGAGCTACCCAGCTGTGGAAAATGAGCATCTTCAAGGTAAGTTTACTGAGGAAAGGAAACTGGTATGAAAACAACAGCCTGATCCTAATTTGTATTCAGCAGTGCTTTTGAATTTTTCCCAGAGTCTTCCTTGGGAAAATCAAGGCTGGGCCAGATAATGTGCCAAACCACATAAATCAGGAACAAGTGATTTTTCGAGATCACCTAAGAATAAATCTTGGGTAGGGTGAGGATGATTAATATCTTCAGTCATCAAACCACTTGAGAGAAACTTTTGAGGTACAGGGAGAACTTCCGTAGGCAACTCTGGGCTGGCTAACCATGTTTTAGAAGTCCCTGGTATGATCTGAGTAGCCCAAACAATGCCACTAGGATTTTATCATCCAGCGATCTCACTAAAGCCACTGAGTATACACAAGAAATTATAGAAAGGACTTGAAAACCCTTAGAACTAATCCAGAAATAAGAGGCACTAAACCCTAAAATTCAGGGCACAGGAGAAGGGAACTCCAGCATCTGCCCAAATACCTGATTAGAGCAGGGTGTTCCAACCCTGGTCGTCTGGAAAGAAGCAAAATTATAGGCATCTCTGGTAAAGGGTTTTGCCCAGGAAAACTTTTAGTCTTTCTCAGACATGTTTATGGCATTAGGAATATGTACTTTCTCAGAGGATTAAAATATGGGATGAGATTCTGGGATATATTATTAAAGGTCTGTGAGTTCTCCACAAGAATTTTTAAATGATCTATTTTTATGTTGTTAGTATCCAAAAAAGTTAATATAGTCATATTTTGAATTACCTGGATGATTCTTTATAATTGATGACTGCACCATGATGTCAGTGCTTATTTTGAGTTTCTGAGTGCATTTGCGTTAGCACCAGCTGAGGCAGGGGTGAGAAACTCAAATTGTCTACATGGATCAAGTAGTGACATGGGTTGCATATGATTACAATAACCTGTGGTTCTCGTTGCATCTAAAAGGAAGCAGTGACTAGCCTAGTCTGGTTAATTGCTGCTATTCAGGAATTCAAGACCTAGTTTTGTCAGATCTTCTGATTATGAAAAGAAACTGGGAATTTGGATTCTTATAAATCTCCAGAATTTTTAAATTGGGCAACTAAATTATTTAATTATTAGGTGAAAACCAAACCAAATATGTTTGCAGGCCTGTAGCCTGTAATATTACTTAACTATCATTGTAGCATGTCTTGAACTGGTGTCAAAAGACACGTTCTTAGGAGTCTGTGAGTTTTCAAATTTGAAGAACAATGGTGGCCTTCCAGTTAGGGATGGTGGGTTTAACACATGTATCTACTTATGTTCCTTCACAAAAAGCTACTAAAGCCACCATGAAGGAATTATTCTTGAAGGTACAAAAACCACCAGAATAGGGAGAACAAGAGAGGAGACAAGAGCAATGAATTTTTGGAAGCTGGAAAGCAGACAGAAGAGTGGTAAATGACTTAGCATACGTGAGAAAACTCAACTGTAACTAGCAGAGGGGAAAGCCCAGAAGCCCCGAAGGTCTAAGAAGGAGTCACATCCCAAGACTTCCTACTCCACTAAGTGCAGCTGGAAAACTGCCCATCCTAACTTTGGCAGAGACGGGAGGTACAGAAAGGGGCTGAGGTACTGTGCTGAAAACACGAGTGTGAAGTGAACTATACTAGATGCTGAGACCCTAGTCCTTTCCCCCACTCAGTTTTCAGAATGCTGATAGAAAAGACTTCGTCCTCAAGCACAGAGTCAAATGAATAATCCTTTTCTTCAGAATCCCACTGAAGGAAAAACCTAAAAATATAAGTACTGACTGTTCCCCATCTAAATGGTTCACAGTTAACAAGGCTCATCTACACACATAGAGCTTCTAATCAGCTTTAAAGACTCCATTCTTAAAATATGGTTTGAATTCTCCTTTAAACCAAGGATTACCAGACATCTAAAGAAAGCCTCTAATGTGAAAAGAGTAATCCAAACTGTCCCCCCAAATGAAGAAGAAAAAAGGAAAAGACAAACAGGAAAAAAAGCAACTTTAAAAACGAACATTAATACTTACTCAAATAAAGAACATATTTCCACCATGAAGCAAGTATAAGATGTAATTTTTTAAAGAAAAGGAATGTTCAGAAAAGAAAAAAGGAGCTCTTAGAAATTAAAAATATAACAGCAAAAATGTTAAACTAAGTAGGAGGTTTGGAAAATCAAGTTGAAGAAATCTCTCATAAAGTAAGAATTAAAAATCAAAGTGAACTCACAGACATAGAAAATAAACTTATGGTTACTAAAGGAGAAAGGGGGATAAATTAGGAGTATAGGATTAGCAGATACAAACTACTACATATATAGAAGAAACAACAAGGTCCTAGTATATTAGCACAAGGAACTGTATTTGGTATCTTTTAATAAACTATAATGAAAAAGGAAAAAAATGAAAAAAGAGGAAATAGAAAAAAGAAACAGTGGTTAGTGCCTCCTTATCCTTGGGGGATACATTACAAGACTCCCAGTGGATGCCTGAAACCACAGATAGTATTAAACTGTATATATAATGTTTTTTCCTATATATCCTTACTTACATATATACATACCTATGAGTGTATGCATGCTAAGTTGCCTCAGTCATGTCTGACTCTGTGCGACCATATGGACTATGTAGCCTGCCATAAGTCTCTGTCCAAGGGATTCTCCAGGCAAGAATACTGAAGTGGATTCCCATGCCCTCCTCTGGGGGCTCTTCCCTATGCAAGGATTGAACCCACATCTTTTGTGTCTCCTTCATTGACAGGCGAGTTCTTTACCACTAGCACCACCTGGGAAGCCCTGTGCATACCTATGATAAAGTTTAATTTACAAATTAGGCACAGTAAGAGATTAACAACAACAATAATAAAATAGAACAATGATAACAGTATACTAAGAGTTATGTGAATGTGGTTGGTCAGTCTAATAAGAATAAGGTGTATGTGTGCTCATTCGTGTCTGACTCTTTGTGACCCCATGGACTATATATATAGCCTGCCAGGCTCCTCTGCCCATGGCATTTTCCAGGCAAGAATACTAGAGTGGGTTGCCATTTCCTACTCTCAGGGATCTTCCCAACCCAGGGATCGAACCTGCGTCTGTCTGTCTACCTCTAAATGTCTTATTGTACAAACATAATACCTTTCACATCTTGACTAAGCACTTTTCACATACTGACCCTATAACTTTTGCAATTGAGTTGCAACAGCAAAACTAGCATGATTTCCTGTTTCTTCTCAGTTTCACAGATAGAAGGTTCATTTTTATCATAGATCTTAGCAACCTCAGCGTATGATTGTTTTTCTTTCCCTTATTAAGTTGAGAACTTTCACCTTTTCACTTATAGGAAGCATTCTAGGTTTTCGGACTCCCCCCGCCCCCCCGCCCCGCCCCCCGTGACTCAGTGGTAAAGAATCCACCTGCTGTGCAGGAAATGGGTTCAAGCCCTGGGTTGGACACGCAAAGAGTTGGACACGACTGAGCGACTAGTCAAACACACACACAGCACTACAGCTTCAATTTTAAATAAAATAAGAGTTTGTTATTGTTGTTTAGTTGCTAAAGTAGTGCCAGACTTTGCGACCCCATGGACTGTAGCCTGCCAGGCTTCTCTGTCCATGAGATTTCCCAGGCAAGAATACTAGAATGGAAAAAAAAAAAAAAAAAGAATACTAGAATGGGTTACCATTTCCTTCTCCAAGAAACTCGGAGTCTTAACCACTAGGCCCTCAGAAACATCCTCCAAAATAAGGGTTACTTGCCCACAAGCAGAGCAATGACATCCATGACAGTCTGATCACTGAGAGGGCTACTAATGAGTAGTGGATGAGATATGCTGGACAAAGGGATGATTGCCTCCCAGGGCTGGAACTGAGCTGAATAGCAAGAGATTTCATCATGCTGCTCAGGATGCCACACAATTGAAAACTTATGAATTGCTTGTTTCTGGAATTTTCTATTTAATATTCAGACAAGGTTTGATTATGGGTAACTGAAACGGTGGAAAGTGAAACCTTGGATTAGGTGAGTGGGGCAGGGGGAACTACTGTGTTTCAAAAACAAACCTTAAGGGTCAGTTTTGGAAGTCCAAATAATAGGAGTTACAGAAAGAGAAAAATGACAACACAGAGGGAAGGAAACAATCAAGGAAGTATTTTAAGAACATTTCCTAGAACTGAAGAACATTAGTTTTCACATTGAAAGAACTCGTTGAATATTCAGCACAACGGGTGAAATTCTCCCACCCAAAGCACAATCATCATAAAATTTCAGAACACCGAACAAAGAGAAGATCCTGAGTTTCCAGAGAGAAAATAACAAGACATATACAAAGAATCAGAAGGGCCTGGGACCCCAAACTCTCAACAACACCAGAAGCTTGGAAGGCAGTGAAGCAGTGCCCTCAATATTCTGCAGGAAAATAAAAGTTCAACCTAGAATTTTGTAGCCAGACAAATTATAAGTCAAAGATGAGGGTAACATAGAGACATTTGTAGGGTGCAAGTTCTCAAAAAATTTACCTCCCATGCATCCTTTCTCAGGAAGCTACTGGAAAATGTGCTTCACCAAAACAAGGGAATAATCAAAAAAGAGGAAATCATGGATATAGGACACAAGAGTGCTAATACAGGAGAGACGTGAAAGGGGTCCCAGGATGGCAATGAAGGAAAATCTCAAGATGACAGAAGTGCATGGCAGGCCAACCAGCCCAGATTTGAGCAGGTCAGAAGGCTCCAGAGAGACTTCTTTGGGTAGTTAAATTGATAGACTATCCCATGCTTCTGAACTTCTTGAAAGGAGACTTAAACAATTGGTAAAGAGTTTGGGGATTGAATTAGTTATAAGTACTAAACATAGAGAACTAAGCAAACAAAAAGACAATTATTAACTCCAAGGAAAACAAAGTTGTGAAGGAAAAAAAAAAATCAGACTTTACTACTTGACGTAACTCAGAATAATGAATATTCAGTCTAATTATTTAAATACTGATGCAGTTTAACTTCTGGGAGAATGGAGAGTTGGGAGGTACAGGTTTATAATGGGGTCCTGGTAGGAAATAGAATTGAAAATTTTCATCTTCCTCGTATGATAATAGAGAATGCCTGTCATCTTCCTTGCATGATAATAATTAATGCCTAAAAGTGAAAAAAAAAAAAGGTAGCAATATAAGCATATTATTTGTAGACATAGAAATAAGTACCAAAATAATCAGCTAAAAGAGGTTTCATCTCTGGGGAGGGGTGGAGGGAGGTGGGTGCTAGGAACTGCAGTTTTTCTTAACAAAATTATAGAACTATTTGACTCTATAAACTGTGTACCTATATAACTTTGATAAAAAAATTAAAAATAAAAAACAACTGATTAGGATTTAAGAGCATGAACTTTGGAATCATGTAGATCTATGTTTGAGCCTTTCTTGTTACTAATGATATGACGTTGAGCAGTTTTTGTTTTATGGCTTTCTGTCTGTTTTCTCAGCTGAAAAGTGACAATATTTATTTGCCTTACAGATTAAATGACATAATATTTTTAGATATACAAGCATACTATGTAGCACATTTGGGCTGTTATTTGGGGGGTTGCTGCTCCAGTACAGCAAGCAGTTAAAATCAGAGGAATGGAAAGGTAAACACAGCCATTTGTCTAGAGTAGGTGGGATGATTTCTGATTCACAGGGTCATCCCAACATGGACTCTCAGGTTTTTGGGGCCAGGTCAGTTGAGCACTGGGCTCTAACTTACTGCTGTTCTAAAATGGCCAACCTTGGACTATGACTTCCTCATCTGTGAGTCTTAACAAGAATTTTAAGAAGTTTACTTCTTGGATTTTAAGACGCTTAATTACATTTTAATTGAGAAAGCAAACAAGTGAAAATGTGCATATAAATATATGAGAAGGAAAATGAGTTCAAGGTGAGGAAAAAAAAAACTTTGAGACTAGAACAGGTTAATGAAAGTTTTATAGACGTTCTGTTTTAGTCAGCCATCTTATGCTTAAGGAGCCAACAGATACAGTTCTACCTGGGGGTGAAGTTGGATGAAATGGTTTCTAAGGAGTTTATCCAGGTTTTGTGGGAACAATAGGAACAAAATGGAATATCTGTTCCTGTTGTCCTTTATAAGGGGGCCTTATAAAATCATGCCGTAAATATCTGAGCAACTACAAAACTTCTGTTTTCTGCCTCTTTTGATTGTGAGTTGTTGCATGGGAGGAAGCTACTAACTATCCCACCCTATGCAGAGACTCCGGAATCCAACAATAGCGTGTATACTTCCTTCATGAAGTCTCATCGCTGCTATGACCTGATTCCCACAAGCTCAAAACTGGTTGTATTTGATACTTCCCTTCAGGTGGGTGAAATCCTCTTTTCCTTTCCCCCTTCCTCTGAGCCTCTGGTTCAATACCTCTCATCCTACCTCATCCCAAGGGTGATACGCTTGTCCTTCTATGTGATTAGGCTCCCATTTTCCCCAGCATACCCAACCCCTGTTCTTCTCCAGCCCTGCCTCCTGTGAATTTTCCTTTGTGGTTATTACTCTTTCACTACAGGTGAAGAAAGCTTTCTTTGCTTTGGTGACTAATGGTGTCCGGGCTGCCCCTTTGTGGGATAGTAAGAAGCAGAGTTTTGTGGGTAAGCAGTTTTTGGAACACTGTTTTATTGGCATCTTGTACTGGGCAGGGAGAGAAGCTTTTGAGCAGTGCTGAGGGCTGTTATCTTGGCCTCTAGGCATGCTGACCATCACTGATTTCATCAATATCCTGCACCGCTACTATAAATCAGCCTTGGTAAGGCTCCTGAGCCCATGACCAAAACCACTTTCCCTGCCCAGAGTCCCTCACTCTCATTTCCTTTCTTGCAAGCAAACTACAAGGGGTTAATAAAGCAGAGAGATCAGGTCTCAAGTTCTGTTGCCTCTGCTTTCAGGTGCAGATCTATGAGCTGGAAGAACACAAGATAGAAACTTGGAGAGGTATGTGGAGAACTGAGGGTTGTAAAAGGATAAAGGGATGGAGAATTTCCTGGGAAACAGTTTTTCATGGTAATATTTTGTGAACCTCCATTTTCCCTTCAGAGGTGTACCTACAGGACTCCTTTAAACCACTTGTCTGCATTTCTCCTAATGCCAGGTGAGTTCCACCTACTCATTTGTCTGGAAGGGGAAAGAGCCTTGCCATCAGCATAGCTAAGGCCCTAGATACCCAAAGAGCCAGGAACAGAGGAGAAAAAAGACACTCCTCCCAAACACACACACATGCACACACACGCACGCACATTCTTTAGGTCTGGTCTGAACCCACTGCTCCTCTTCCTCCACCACTTGTTTTCCCTGTTTGTAAACACACTCTAAAGAGCTACTTCAGCACCCTCAGGCCCACCACTGTGGAACTTATCATTAACCCCTGCCTTTCCACAGCTTGTTTGATGCTGTCTCTTCATTAATTCGAAACAAGATCCACAGGCTGCCAGTTATTGACCCGGAATCAGGCAACACCTTGTACATCCTCACCCACAAGCGCATCCTCAAGTTCCTCAAGTTATTTGTAAGTTCTCCTCAGCCCAGTTTTTACTTCTTATATACTGGTTGGAGGAGTATCCAAGGGTAATCTGAGGGGCCTTGAAAAAAAATCAAGGTGATGGTTATTTCCTCAGATCACCGAGTTCCCCAAGCCAGAGTTCATGTCTAAGTCTCTGGAAGAGCTACAGATTGGCACCTATGCCAACATTGCTATGGTCCGCACCACCACCCCTGTGTACGTGGCTCTGGGCATCTTTGTACAGCACCGAGTCTCAGCCCTGCCAGTGGTGGATGAGAAAGGTGAGGGATCGGGCACAGGGAGAGGAGGGCTCCAGGGAAGCTGTGGGGAAATCTGCTGTCCCCTCAGCTCAGCCTGGAAGGTGGTTCTGTAGGCAGGGGGAGCCTTGGATGCCAGATCCTCCTTGCTGAGCTGCCTCTGTCCCCCTAGGGCGTGTGGTGGACATCTACTCCAAGTTTGATGTTATCGTGAGTGATTGTTGGGGGGGGGGGTTGGGAGGTAGGGAAAGGGGTGGGGTATTGAATGTGGAGAGGGAGAAGAAGAGTCTCTTCTGGGACCTAAGGGTTTTAGAAGCTTCCAAGCTTTCAAATTCTGTTTGAAAAGGAATTGAATGAGCTGGGCGTGGCTTGTGGGCGTGGCTGACACCTACTTTAAATCACTCTGTGAGGTGGGGTGGGCTCAGGGTTTGGGGGCTGGCTCCCTTGCTTCCCTGCATGAATCTTCCTCTCTCTCCCCAGAACCTGGCAGCAGAAAAGACCTACAACAACCTAGATGTGTCGGTGACCAAAGCCCTGCAACATCGATCACATTACTTTGAGGGTGTTCTCAAGTGCTACCTGCATGAGACTCTGGAAACCATCATCAACAGGCTGGTAGAAGCAGAGGTAGGAGGGCCAGCAACCCAAAAGGAGCTGGGGGGAGCAGCTCTGGTCTGGCATGGAGGGTGGGGACTGAAGGGCTCACCTTAACTGAGGCTGGCACTAAACATCCCTTTCTCCCTCATGGCTCTATGCAGGTTCACCGACTTGTAGTGGTGGATGAGAATGATGTGGTCAAGGGGATTGTATCCCTGTCTGACATCTTGCAGGCGCTGGTGCTCACAGGCGGAGAGAAGCCCTGAGCCGGGGGAAGGGGTCGTGCAGCACCAGGGCATATGCCCTACTCACTGCCTGCCCAAAGCTCTGGGAACCACAGATGAGACCCTTAGAGAATTGTGACTCTGTTCCCTGCCCAGGAGCCCCCTACCCTTCTACATGGAGGAGGGATCGTGTAGGGGAGGAAGGAAAATGGATTTTTAGCTCTCCTTATCCTCACCCTTGAGGAAAACTTTCAGCCTAGCCCATCCTAGCCCCTTTCCTTTTAGACATAGCCCCTTTTCTGGGTGACCTATGGACTCTGTGCTCCTCAGGCAAATCCTGATCTCTAAGAGATCCTCAGACCTCACCCAGCCTTTGCCTCTGTCCCTGACTCCACCCTAAGATAATAGGCACAACAGAACTCTGCATAAAGATGTTTTTATTCATCATGTTTCATGCTGTATGGAGGAGGCTGAGTCCATGTAGTGGCATTTCTTCCTCTAATGGGAGTGGGGAGGATCATGGGGAGGAGGGCCCTTGGCTTCCTGTGCTGTATGCACATGAAAGGAGATGAGAGTTGCAGGGAGGGGGAGGGCAGAGTGGTTAGCTGAGGTTATTGCTTTTCCTGGCAAACCTAATTAAAATGACAGGAGCCTCTTCATGGTATTTCAGTGTTTGATTTTTGTAGTTGATAGACACTACTGCTCCAGCATTTCTACTTCATGTGGCTTCTTCAACTCATCATTAAGAACAACAATAATAGCACACACACACACATATATTAAACTGTGTGCCAGCCACCATTCTCAGTGCTTTACATATATTACTTCAATTAATCCTCAGAACAATAGTAGATACTATTTCAGTTTTACGTATTTTTTTTTTTTTTCAGTTTTACGTATTTTTTTAACTGAGGTACAGAAAGGCCAAGTAACTAGCCTAGGGCCACGCAGTTAATAAGTAGAGCTAGGATTTGAGCTGAAACAGTCTTGCTTTAGAGCTTATGCACTTTACCACTACACTAGATTCTTTCTAATTCTCTGTTCAAAACTGTTTCCCACCCTATTCCCTGCAGTCTCCTTATCACCTCGCTTTCTCCTCTGCCTGGACCATAGCTTGCACCCAAGGAAAATTCCATAACAGTGCTAGGTCTCTGTCTCCAGAGAGTAGAAAGACCAAGGGTCTCCTCTGGGTAGGCAGAGAGACCTGCCACTATCATCCACTTTTCTTAGTGAAGGTTGGACTCTGGATTTTGCTGAGCTGTCTTTGAACTCATAAATTCCTTTCTTCCAAGGTGGATAAGAGCTGGAGAAGAGGGGTGGGGAGCAGCAGGATTATGGTCACCCTGTCAGACCCTTTCCCTGTGCTGAAACCACGTGGACCAAAGCAGTAGTTCGAGCACCAGGCACCACAAGGGCTGCTAATGGTTGGGTATCAACCACATTCTGGGGACTGTCTCACCACTGCCTTAGAGATATGGTACCATTTCCTACCCCAGATTTGAAGGAGTTTCAGAGTTACTTCCTTGCCCCTATCCAGACCGTGCCTGATAACTCATGACCCCGGCTATTCTGTACTGGTTCCTCCAAACCAGGCTTCTCTCCATGGAACACAGGGAAAAGCACCAGGCACTCGTCCAAGCTCTGCTCTCAGTGCCATGCTGTGGGGCCTTGGAGAAGCCCCTGCTTCTGCATTCACCCCTTCAAAGCTCTCACAGCACATTCCCACTCTTGAGGGAGGAAGGCTTATAAGGTATTAGAATTAGGGTATGTTTGTGTGTGTGTGGGTGTGTGCATGATGGAAAGGCCAGATGTCGCCTTCTGTCACATTCCATCGTGTCTAGGGAGGAGGCAAGGACTTTTAAAGCCTTGGGGCTCTGGTGGGACCTGGGTGGAAGGAAGCATCTTCAAGCAAGAGCCACCCCACCGGTGTAGCTGGTAGGTGTAAAGTGGGCTGAGCGGATGGGACAGAGGATGTTTGGGTTCTCTCTAAAGGTCCATGTTAGGGAGCAGGAGGCCTGGGTTTTGTTTCCGTGGTTCCCAGTAAGTCAATGCCCGTCCTAAAACAATCCTCCTGGCTCATCACCTTAAAAGGAAGGGTCTGTGCCCAAGGGCTGTGTATACGTTAGTGGAAAACAAATTGGGATCTGCTTCTCCTGTCCCCCTAAAAAACCCAACCAGTCAGTCTCAGGGTCTGAGGATGGAGCAGAAGGAAAGACAAGGGATAAAATTTGGGAGCCTCATAGCCTTCTCTTTTTACCTATTCCTCAGGAGAGGTGCATTCTCTGTTCTTCAGCACTGTTGCCATACACACTCTTTTCTCCCACCTCCCCGCACCCCTCCTCTCCACTGGAGCTGCTGCCATGGTTGCCAGGCATGGTTGCTAAGTCTCTGCATGGAAGGGTTGGCGTGGGCTGTACTGCCACTAACATCACCATGGTGAATCAGGGGACACCTGGCATAGGCCTGGGGGGAGGGATCATGCGAGCAACCACCCCACCCAGGACGGAGTGAGCCTGAAAGGGGATCACCTTGAGCACTGCTCCAGGTGGGGGTCGAACGAGCTAGGCACTGTGGTAGCGGTGACAGAGAGTGCTACACTGGGAAATGGGGGCCAGTTGTATCATTTCAGTTGCTAGGGGATTAGGTTAGCCAAGGAAGCACACCATTCCTCCTCTATACCCTCTGAAAGGGTGCAAGTGCGTAAGCACTCTTTCCTCCACAAGGCTGAGCAGAGTTCAGGCTGAGAACAGTAGGACCCTCAAATCCTGGCTTCTGGATTGGGGGTTGGGAGAGCCTGCTTCAGAGAGAGGGCTCCATGGGTGCCCAAGGACAAACATCTAAGGATGAAAGTGTAGGCAGCTTCGATGGCCAAGACAGACTCCTGTCCTGCTGTGCCAGCAGCCCTGGGCACACCACTGAGAGGGTAAGGAGTTAAGGGTGTGGGGGTGACCCTTCTTGAGATTGGAGGCAGCTCTCCCCCAGAGTCGCACAAAGGCTGCAGGCAAGCCACCACCTCCTCCCTCCACTGCATGGAAGCTGGTTACTCATCTCCTCTCTGCACCCGAACGCCACTGCCGCTAAAAATAAACCCCCCAGCCGTGGGCCAGCCCTTCCTGCACCCCAACCCCCTGGAAACCAGCAGAGAGTGGCAGGCAGAGACCTTGAGTTCCATTCCCATCACCTCCCTGATGAAGAAATCAAAGTCTGGGGCAGGATGTCAGGGACAGAACGCTGCTGGTCAGGCACCCCGAGAAGCAGGAGAATGAAGGGTTAAAACGGCGGGAAGGTTGAAGAAACGGGGGCGGGGTGGGGGTACTGTCAGCTTGGCAAGAATAAGAAATCCCCTGCCCACTCGTGTGGGTCCCATCAGGCTTGGGGGACAAGAGCAGTGGGAAGGGGCGCCCAATCCCGGGCCCCAGGGGGCGGTCGTGCACGTGGGGGAGGTAGCGCGGAGCCGTCCGCACCGTGTCACATGCGCGCGCGCACACACACACACAGGCACACACGTGTGCCTGGGTATATATAGTCCCCAGTCGCTGGGCCCGCCGCTCTGCAGTGGGCGCCGGCTCCCCGGGCTGGGAGGGGGCTTTCGGGGCGGGTGGGAGGGTGGGGGGCCGGGGTGGGGTGGGGCAGGATGCTGGATGGCCAGCTCTTCTCCGAGGGGCCCGATAGCCCCCGGGAGCTCCAGGATGAGGAGTCTGGCAGCTGCCTCTGGGTGCAGAAATCCAAGCTGCTGGTGATCGAGGTGAAGACTATTTCCTGTCATTATAGTCGCCGCGCCCCTCCTCGACAGCTCATGGACTTCCAGGCCAGCCACTGGGTCCGCGGGCCCCAGAGCCGCACGTGAGTGAAGGAGGGGTAAGGGGAAGAGAGAGGTGGGGCAGGGATTGGGGTCCGGACCTTCCCGTGGGCACCAGCCAGCGCTGCTGTTCCCCCTTCTCTTTCCCACGCCTCCCCCAACCCCATCCCGAAGGCTGGGGCCTGACTCATCCCGTTTGTTTGGGGGCACAGGAGTGGGCGTGAGAAAGGGCAGGTGAGATGGGGCAGACGCTGTTAAAATGTGCATGGAGAGATGGTGAGGAGTCCCGCTTCGACTTCAACCCTAACATATACGCACGTGCACACGCGCACACACTCACACACATCCCTCCACCTGGCGGCCCCAAGTGGCCTCCAGCGCTCCCAGCTCCCCGGACCTCGGCTCCCTTCCCCCACAAACTGCTCACCTGGGTTCCTGCTCATTGTCCCAGGTGTGGGCCGCGCCCGGGATCCCCTGAGCCGCTGCCCCGCCGGCCCTGGGCCTCCAGGGTGCTGCAGGAGGCGACCAACTGGCGGGCGGGGCCCCCGGCCGAGGCCCGAGCCCGGGAGCAAGAGAAAAGGAAAGCGGCATCGCAGGAGCGGGAGGCCAAGGAGACTGAGCGAAAAAGGCGCAAGGCTGGTGGGGCCCGAAGGAGTCCCCCTGGTCGGCCCCGCCCGGAGCCTCGGAATGCACTTCGGGTGGCCCACTCTGCAGGGCTCCCAGCTTCCTCAAGGCCGGAGCGCCTGGGGTCGGTGGGGCGACCGCCCCGTCCATCCGCGCAGCCGCAGAGCAACCCTGGGGCGGCGTGGGCGGGGCCCTCGGGCGGTCGGCGGCCAGGGCCCCCCAGCTACGAGGCTCACCTGCTGCTGAGAGGCGCTGCCGGGATGGCCCCGCGACGCCGCTGGGACCGGCCGCCACCCTACGTGGCTCCACCTTCTTACGAGGGCCCCCACAGGACCCTGGGGACTAAGCGAGGCCCAGAGCCCTCGCAGGCGCGCGCCTCTTCAACCTCTGCGCCGACTAGGACAGAGGGAGGGTGCGCAAAGAAGAGGCTAGATCCTCGGATCTACCGGGACGTCCTAGGGGCCTGGGGTCTCCGTCAGGGGCGGGGTCTCTTGGGGGGATCCCCAGGCTGTGGAACAGACAGGCCAAGGCTGGAGTCCGGTAAGGGGGCCGCGGAGAAAAGCCTGAGGCTGGCTGCTGCTGGCCTGAAGAGTGGTAGCGACGGCCATCCCCAAGCTAAAGCCGCTGGGAGCCCAGGCACAGTTCCTGCGGGGTCAGCCACTGCCACCCCTAGCCCCCCGCGTCCCACTCCCAGGTCCAGACCCCATCCCAAGGGCTCCGGGGAAGGGAGGGAAGGTAGAGACCAGACCTGGCTCCCCAAACGCTGGGTTCCCTCCATTAAAAAGCAGCCGCCCCGACACAGCCAGACCCTCCCCAGACCCTGGGCTCCAGGTGGCACGGGATGGAGAGAATCCCTGGGTCATAGAGGGGAGACGGGACCCGAGACCTTGGAGGGTTGGAAGGCGACCCGACGCCCCCACACCTTGCCCCGAAGTTCCCGTGGCCCCGCTCGTGGGGAAGGCGTCTTTGTCATTGACGCCACTTGCGTGGTGATACGCTCCCAGTACGTCCCGACCCCTCGAACCCAGCAGGTGCAGCTTTTGCCCGCCGGGGTGCCGCGCCTTGTGGGGAATGCACCCAGCCAACCGAAACCCAATCAAGAGGAGGGAGAGGGGGCCGCGGTCCTTCCCTCCCCTTGCCGAAAGCTGCTGTTGAGCAGTCGCCCTTCTCTCCAACCCAGTGAGGGACGCGGGCTCGAAGCTGAGGGCGGGAAGCCCGCGGACTCCTCACTGGAGGAGCGCGCCTCCCGCATCTTGGGGCTCCCGGTTGGCGAAGTAAACCTACAGGATCCCCCCACGCAGCCAGGTAGCCCAGAGCACTCAGGCTTAGGCCCAGCGGCTTCGGGGGGAGCGCGCGGTACCGAGGGATCGGAGAAAGTGGCGTCCGGCCCGCGGCGCGCAGGCCGGGGCTGGGCGCGAGCCCCTGGACCCTATGCCGGGGCCCTGCGGGAAGCCGTGTCCCGCATCCGCCGCCACACCGCCCCGGACTCCGACTCAGACGAAGCTGCGGAGCTCAGCGTCCATAGCAGCTCTTCTGATGCGAGCGACACAGAAGCCTCGGGCGCCTCCTGGCGGGAAGAGCGGACCGGGCCCCCGGAAGGCGGGAAGACAGCCGAACTGAGCGGCAATGCCCAAGAGATTGTAGGTGCCGTCAGCAAAACCGAGGAGGTCCTCTTCGGGGCGAGGGACATTAAGGGGACTCCACAGGGAAATAGGGAGCAACAGTGAGAGGCCCTTTATTATATGTGTCCCCTTTTCTCTTCACAGACTTCTTGTACCCCTTACCTATACCCACCCTTTCCCGAACTCAACATAGAAGGCACACAGATGAGAGGGAGCACATGTCAAGTCATGATTTTTTTCCCAGGAGAGGTGAGGGTGTGCAGTAGACTTGAACGCCTTCTCCACCCAGTGCCTGTGGGTAAGGTCTTCAGCAGGGCCCAGGGCACTAGCACGGAGCTGAGCAGAGAGGCCTAGGTGGGATGAGGCCGGAGGGCAGGGATGGGATAGTAAGGGCAACGGCGGGACAGGGCCTCTGGGCAGGAGGAAGAAGGTGATGGAGAGGCCTCAGACTGAGGTGATCAGGTGACAGAGAGGCCCTTGGCAGAAGCCACCAGCAAAGCAGAAGAGGACTCACTTTGGTTTCACAGATCTCAGGTTCCAACCCCAACTCTGAGACTGATTTGCTGGGTGACCTTAAGCAAGTCATTTCCCCTCTCCAGTTCCTATAATATGTAAAATGAGGGCGTTCTAAGGTCCATTCCTGATGTTTTGGAGTCCTAGGAGAGGCTCTTATCTCAATCCTCCCTTCCACAAGACAGTTAGGAATAAGTGAACAGAGTCTGAGGGTCCCTGGGTGGCTTCATGGACACCTGCATTCACTCTCAACTCAAGAGACTGTGCGGGGTTTGCAGAAGAGCCAAGCAAGTGGGCAAGGGCTCCTATTCTAGTCTCTCAGGTTTAGGTGTGGGATCAGGCAGGGCAGGGCAGGATGGTGGCCTTGTCACTGTCCCTAGTTTGTGGTGGTCTGAGCTGGGGAGGGAAGGCACCCAGTGAAGCTGCTTGGGACCTGTAGGCCTTCCCCTGTTCCTCCGCCCCAGTGTTCCTTGGTGATGCTCTAAATAGTTACCACGATTTCCCACCCAGGTGAAAGAGAATCCTGAGAATGTCTTAACGTGTTTCTGCCTCTTCCAGAAACCAACAAGGGAAGAGGCCGGTCCCCCAAAGCCTGTAGGTGTGGGGTGTGATACTCGCTGTAGCCACTACGGGGCGCGCGCAGGTCGCGGATTTCCCTCGTAGCTAGTCCCCGAGTCTTGCCAACCCCCGGCACTGCCAGTTAATCAATTGCTCCCTAGCTCCTGCGCGCGGGTCCCCTGCCTTGCCGTCTCCAGCCATGCGAGATCGCGAGTAGGCCTCTGGCCTTGCAGACCTCGGGAGCGCGCGGAGCCCCTCTCTGTACTCGTCCACAGCGAACAGCTTGGGATTCAGACACTGAAGTATTTTTTCTCTTCGATCTTGGACACCGCCTCTGTCTCTATTTACTAGCCATGTAAACTCGGCCAAATCACTTCACCTCCCTGAGCCTCAGTCTCCTCATCCGTCAAATGGGGGTTTATAAACACCTACCTCGCAGGGTTGTTGTGAGGACTTAATGCGATAATGTATGTAAAGCGCCTTGCACGGTACCTGGGACACAGCAGGCGTTCAATAAATCTAAGCTTCCCTTTGTCCAGCCTTGGCATCTTTTTCCTCTCACCGTCGCATTCCCCAGAGCATCCCTCCCCCCAGGGCTCCTGCGCTCCTTCCTGCTCAGTGGGCCGTGGAGGAGACCCCTTTCTCTGATGGAAACTCCGGCCCACCCCTGTCTCCCCCAGGGCGGACTCTCCCTTCCTTGCCCCCCACCCCACCCCCGCTGGCTCTTCCCATTGCTTCGATACACTCCCCCCACCCCCCCATTCCGGGCAAGGGCTGAGTCAGCCTGGGTAAATTTAGCCGCCGACTAGGCAGGCGCGGGGGCTTCGCTCAGACTCAGTCGCAGAGTCCTGGCCCGGCCCTCGGCCCCGCCTCTGCCCCCCACCCCCACCGAGTCCTGCCAACAGCAACTCCGGCTCAGCGTTCCGATCCCCAGGCCCGCTCTCAAACCACTTAGAGTTTTGGTCTCCAATTATCTCAGTGTCACTCCCCACCCGCACCCGGAGAGGCTGGGCAGGACTGGGAGGGGGGCAGGGTAGGGAGGCCGCTGGATTGGACCCTAAACTGGGCGTCTGACCTTGGTTCAGTGGAATGGGTTGCGGGGGGCGGGGCGGCTTTGGGGGCTTTGAACCGAAATGGATAACATTGGTCAGAGTCACCCAGGAAGGTCCGTCCATCTCAGAACCTGCCTGGAAACCATACTGTCAGGTTTCAAGTGAGCTCTTGCTGGAGGAAGTAAAGTTAAGTGGGGGTTCACCTTGGGCAGAGATCAAAGTTTCTGAGTTCTGTCTTCCTTCCACCTACAGTTCTAACTTCTGCTGATTCTAACTCCTAAGCATTTACTGAGCACCTGAGAAGAACTGGACACTAAGCTGAACTCCAAGAAAGAGATGAGTAAGACCTGCCTGATGGGGTGAAGAGAAAACACATAAATAATGATAGACTGAGCAGTGGGTGTTAAGTATTATAAAGAATCAAACAAGGCAGATTGTACAGATTCAATGAGACCATGAAAGGCTCCATGGAGGAGGTGGGAATCTGAGATAGCATTTGGGGAAAGGGTTTCCAAGCAGAGGGGACAGCAAAAATAGAGGTGTGAATGTAAGGGAAATGGTTTGTTTGTTTAGGAAATTGTCAAATGTTCTGGTTTGACTGGAGTTGAGGATACATTCAGAGGAGATGTGGAAGATAAAGGCAGGAGTGAAAACAGAGGCCAAGCTAGGGTGAGCCTGGTCCAGCTCAGGGTTGTGTGACTTTGACCTCTGGGCCTAAGAACAGGATGGACTTCAGGCTAGGAGGAAGACTGAGGAAGACCAGGGCAGTAGTGAGAGCATCTGCCTGGATTTTGCTGTAGCCCAGGGGTTCCCAGGGTCTGGGACTGGCAGGAGAGGTGAGGTGCATGGGAAAGCAGAGGGGCTAGCCCTTGGGAGGGGGGTTCCACAATCCTGCCTAGGCTTCTTAGAGGCTGAACACACAGGAGGCTAGTTTTAAGAACTTACACAGACTTCTGTCATTGTTAGAGAACTATGGTAGTGTATCTAGAACATGGACTCTGGGATCTGGCAGCCTGGGTTTAAATCTTGCATCTACCTCATATTGGATCTTCCCTTGTAGTTCAGTCGGTAAAGAATCCACCTGCAATGCAGGAGACCCAGGTTCAATTCCTGGGTCAGGAAGATTCCCCTGGAGAAAGAAATGGCAACCCCCTCCAGTATACTTGCCTGGGCATGGACAGAGAAGCCTGGTGGGCTACAGTCCATGGGGTCGCAAGAGTTGGACAAGACTGAGCGACTAAACCACCACCACCACCACCTCATACTGGCTGTGTGACTTTGGGCAAGTTACTCAACCTCTCTGTGCCTTAGCAGCCTCAGTTATAAAATGAAGCTATTAATAGTGCTTTTTTCATAAGCTTGTTGGGAGGATTAATGATTCAGTATGGAAAGCACTTAGAACATCTCCTGGTACACAGTAAGTGATATATGTGTTGAACTCTGACGATTACTTCTCTTTAGGGCTATTTCTGTAGTGTTGGGAGTGTTAGGTTGGGAGATGGGAAGAGAGAAGTAGAGGTAGAGGCTTAGGAGGAAGAGGAGGCAGAGGCTGAGAGGAGAGGGGACTCCTGGGGTGGAGACAGACAGCCCCTTGAATGGGTGAATGGTGTACTGAGAGCACATGGGTGGTTGGGATGTCAAGTGCAACACCCCCTCCCCCAGGACTTCCTCCATCTTTGCCTAAGGGTGAAATCAGCACCAGCTGCTAAAGATCTGGGAAAAAGGGTGAGACAGCAGAAGAGGAGGAGCTAGTACAGGCCCCGGGGGCCAGCCCTTGGTGAACCATATCTCAGACTGGCCCTGCAGGGCCCTGTGGGTGGGAGGCTGGAGGCTCCCTGCTGCGAAAATGACTTCTAAATCTGGCTGCGTCTGCCTGCCAGCCAGCCTCAAGACAGAGACCACAACTACACCGCCCCCCACCCCATGTTGGGACAGCCTTATGGAGGGCGGTGCTGGAGAGTGTGCTCAGGTGGGGGCGGCCCTCAGGTTATCACAGGATGCTTCTACCCTTCCAACAGCCAGGTTCTTCCCAGGGAAGCCCCTTTCTGAAGGGAGCTAAGAGCCCCCTCCCCCTTCAGACTCTCAGGAGAGCCCTGGGACTTCCCGAGATAGATCACAAATGGGTAAATGAAACAAAGAACTGGGCCACAACTCTGGGACTTGTCATCAGGAGTGTGTGTGTGTGTGTGTGTGAGTGTGTGTGTCTTTGTGTGTGTGAGTGTGTTTGTGTGAGGAGGAAAGGACAAGGAGAGATGGCTGAACATGAATATGTAGATATTATGCATTCACTCAGTTATTCATTTGTTCACTCACCCGTTGAACATGGATGTCAGGCCCTAGGGACACACAAAAGACTCATACCTGTTACCTATCTTCAGGGAGTTCACACATCTAGGCTGTATGAGAAACAGGGGAAAGGATTTGGAAGAGGAGACCCACAGAGTCATCACAGTGCAGGCAGTACAATATAATATATGTTGATAAAGGCATTCCCACAGGGTCTAGGGGAGCATAAAGGAAGAAATGGCTCCCAAGCTGTGACTTTTGAGCAGTCAGAATATACCCAAGCCTTTCTTTGAGAGACCAGTCACTGAGGGTACATGTGTTAGTGAACGAAGGCTCAGCCTGGATCCATTATCTCCTCTGCGTGTCCTGGTGTGGGGGCTCCCTCCCTTGAAGCCCCTGGTACTACTTAGCCTCTTTTAAAAGTTTTATTTAACATCGACCATTTTAAAAGTCTTCATTGGTGCGTCATTGG
This sequence comes from Cervus canadensis, assembly GCF_019320065.1. Lineage (NCBI taxonomy): Eukaryota > Metazoa > Chordata > Mammalia > Artiodactyla > Cervidae > Cervus > Cervus canadensis. The sequence continues at coordinate 25,141,315 of NC_057410.1, read as the reverse complement.
TGCTTCTGTTTTATGTTTTGGTTTTTTGGCTGCAAGTCATGTGGGATCTTAGTTTCCTGACCAGGGATCGAACCAAACACCCCCTGTATTGAAAGGGGAAGTCTTAACCACTGGACTGCCAGGCAAGTTCCTTACAAAAGCTTTTGCGAATCTTTTTAGAGAAGAGTTACTTCATCCATCCATCTATCCATGCATGCATCCATCTATCCATGCATGCATCCATCCATCCTTTTGTTTATTCATCTGTGCATCCATACATCCCACCCATCTATTTGTCCATCCATTCACCAACTCATCTGTCACCCTTCCATCAATTTATCCATCTATCCATTCCTTCCTTCCGTCCTTCCTTCATCCATCCATCCATCCATCTTAATGAGGGCATGTGATGTGCCTAGCTCAGTGTTGCAAGAGATGCCAAGATGAACAAAACACAGAGTCCATGCCCTCAGAAAGCTAGGAGCCAATAAGAATATGAATAATATACACAGATGTTCCACTCACGGAACAGCCAGTATGTGCTGTTAGTGAAAGCCCTGCCAAGAAGGTGCGTCAGGAGGTAAGGCCACTTTGCCAAGGGAAATTAGAAGAGCCTCATGAGGAAGGCAGCTTTGAGATGAATTTCAGCCAGGGGAGATGGGGAAAAGGTTCATTCCAGGGTGTGGGTGAAGGTAGAGAAGTGGGAGAGCACACAGCTTTCACAGGGAGCACAGGCACTGGGGAAGGCAGAGTTGCAAAGGGATGGGATCCTGGAATGATGTATGGGAACCACATCATGAGGTATCCTAGGAAAGCAAGGATAAAACATTTGAGGACTTCCCTAGTGGTCCAGTGGCTAAAACTCCATGGTCCCAATGCAGGGAGCCTGAGTTGATCCCTGGTGGGGGAGCTAGATCCTACATGCTGCAACTAAGAGCTTGTATGCTGAAACTAAAAGATCTTGCATGCCGCAACTAAGATCCAGCTCAGCCAAATAAATAAATATTAAACAAACAAACATTTGAGCTTTAGTGAGAGGAACTGAGGGGGAGATGAAGGGCAGAGAGGTTTTGTGTAATTCTCTACTGGACCATGAGCTACTCAAGGGTAGTGCCTTTGATTTAGTTCTGTGTCACCTATAAGCTTGGCCTGGAGCAGGCTCTCAGCAGATGCTGGCAGAAGGAAGGAACAAAATGATAAAACTGTGCCACAGGAACATTGGCACAGCAATTCAGGGTCCATACATAAGGGGAGGGGTTGCTGCGGCCTGATGTGACCATCCTTCCTCTATGCCCCCACCTGCCAGGGATGACCCTGCTTCCTTTGCTGGGGTCCCTCCAGTAGCTCTCCCAAGAGACACCACAAGGTGGCGATGTTCCGAATGTAGCACTGAGTTCTGCCAAGATTCTTGACACCGGTAGCCGGTGACAGGCCCTTCAAGAACTGTACCCGGATGGTCAGAACTTCCTTTTAGCAAGTCTCAAGGCAGAATGAAGAGTTTGCGTGCAGCCGTGGCAGAGGAGTTGACAGATCTTAACCCCAATGAACATACAGGTCTCACCTATACACTCATTTGATGGGATCTACTATGTGCCACACACAGTGTAGGCTTCTTAGAAAAACAACCGTGATCAAGACACAGCCCTACCCTCAAGGAGCTTACCATCTAGTCCTGTCCAAAACTGCCTTTGCTCTCTCTCTCTTTCTTTTACACGCCCCCCCCCCCACACAAACACACACACCTGTTCCCCAGGGCCAATCCCCTTGACCTGGGAAGCCATCTCCATGTGAAATCTGCTCTTTGGCCCTGCTCCCCTCTTCCCTTCCAAGTTTCTCCCTAAGGCTATTGCATGGCCACATTAGCATGAGCCCTCGGTGCTCCCTCCTGTGATGGTTCCTCTTGCTCTTCCCCTGAGCCCTTGCCTATTCTTATTCCCCATCTCCCACACCCACGCTACTCTGCCAGTCCTGAAGCTTTAGGAACCTCCCTAAATTATACCTGGTATGGGATAGGGCCTCCTAATACCCTAGAACTCTGGAGACTACAGGAACATGAAGGTGGATTCACAGAAGGACACTGGGAGACGCTGGCACCACCAACACAGAGATGAGGGTCCAGAAAACCAAAGACCCCAGAGGCATGCCCCTCTGTGGCTCCAGGGCTCTGCCAGCCAAACCTGTCCCCAGACAGGCTGCCTTCTTTTCTCACCTGCTTTAGAGGGACCTGGCGTCTCCCTAGTTGCAACTCCATACCGGTTGGGAGGTGAAGCATTATGGGACGTTGTCCACTTTCCCATCATGCTCCAGGGCTCCAGTTAGCCCTTGGCGGGTTGAGGAGAGGAGAGGAGGGAGGGTTGATGCTGAGAGTGGGAGCCAGGCCCATCGAGGTCCCGGGAGTGAATGCCGCATTGTTGGCCAGGCCAGAGTCACAGATAATTACCTCAATTAGTGACAATGGGAGAGTAATAAATACAGGCTTAGTGTCTCCTACCCCACCAGGGCTCCGAAGATTAATCCAGGCTGACGGGCGGGCCCTGAAAGGCGTGATGGACAATTCATTAAACTCCCCAAATGCCGCACAACCTGGGCGTGAAGGCTGAGTTAGCCCCCTGGGGGCTGCGCCTTTGTCCCGATTGTGTGTCTCCGCCACCGCAGAGCCGGGCAGCCCCCAGAGAGCGGGGAGGTGAGCGGGGCTCTCCCAGTCGGGCCAGGCGGCGGGGGGATTAGGCCTCGGTCCGGCCCTGGTTGCCCTGGCACACCAGCCCGGCCGGGCTGGAATGTCCGTGGCGGGGAGCGGGCCGAGCGGAGGGGCGGGGCCGACAAGGTGGGGTAAGGGGGGCACATAAAACCGGGGGCAGGAGGAGTTAATTAGACGCCAGCCGAGGAGGGCGAGGGGCCACAATAGGGCTGAGGGGCCGCCAGGGACGGCCCCTTCACTTCCGAGGATTAATAGGGAGGAGAGAGAAGGGAGGGGTTCGGCTCTGGGGGAGGAGAGCTGGAGCTTCCCAGGGTGGCACTGCCCCCTCTTGCCTGGCTTGGTACTTACTTGGCAAATGGTTGGGAGGCAGGGGGCCCTGGCAGCCGGGGCAGGTACCCCCCTAGCGTCCCACAGAGTGTCTCCTTCTTCCTTGGGTGGTACCTCCATTGGTAGGATGGTTGGGCAGGGAGGAGAGAAGGGACCCTCCCGTTTATCAGGGAGGTAGTAAAAGCAGGAATGTTTAGGGGCCCTGTTTTCAACGCCCCGCCTCCCCAAACCTACTCCGAGGTGGAACCGGGAGCCTGAAGCTTTACCCTTCCTGATGAGGCTGGTAAAACCAAGTCCGAGGAGGGGCTGGAGCTGGTGTGCGTGCATGGGCTTAGGGGCTGCTGTGTGCCTGCACACACGCATGCACACGCTTATTTGTGCAGATATGCTTGCGCACAGGGCCTGGCATTCAGCAGGCCCTCTGTTAATATATGTTGAGTGAATGAGTGAACTTTGGTGTTGGGTGTGAGGAGAAGCGGCCCTGGGCTCCACCGTGACATGGAGTGAATGGACTCGAGCCCTTTCATTCTGAGCTCCCAGTTATGGCCCAGGGAGGATGAGGGCCCCACCTCTGAGCAGATGAGCAAACGTCCAGGAAAAATGAAGTGGCGGTGGCTCTTTCCCTTTGAAAAGGGAGGAAAAATGCAGTAGCCTCTTGGAAGCCCCACTTCCTCCTGGGCCCCAGGGAACAGGGCAGCCCTGGCTCCTCCCTAGGAGCCACCCCACCCTATACCCTCCCAGGGGATGACAAGGGAGCGAGTTGGCGGCAGTTCCCCGGGCATATTTATAACCTGCTGCTCGCTCACCAGCGTCTGCTTTTAGCCCAGACGGGGGAGGGGGCAGGGGGGTGGTCTGTCTCATGCTGGGCGCCCTGGCTGGGTGTGGAAAGAGTGAGTAAGGGTGAGTGGTGGGCAGCTCTGCATGGATATTCCTGCTCACACCACAGCCAAACAGCTTATTTTCTCCTCATTTTGTTATTTTTCTCCCTCTGGCCTGGAGAGGAGGACTGAGCCAGCCTGAGGTGGGGGGCGGGGGGTGCTAGACCCTGGGGTATTTGCAGCCCCACTGACAGGGTTTTTCCAGGGTGCGTGTGGCAGGGTGTGTGTGGTGCTGCCTTGCTGACCCCCTGGGGACTGTGCAGCCTCAGTCCTCTCAGCTTTTCCGCTCCCCCCAGGATATTTCAGGACCAGTGCCTCCCTCACTCACTGAGCCAACCCTGTGTCTGGGGTCCCTGCCAGTCTCAGATCCCACCTGAAGATCAGAGGTGGGCGGGTGGATAGCCTAGGTGCAGAGGGCTGAGCTGGGGACTGTTCCTGATAGCACTAGCCTATGGTGACCCCCCCTCCCGGGCCTGCTCTGGGCACTACTGCTTTCCTCTCCAGGATTTACCTGCTCCGTGTGAGGATGGCACATGTGATCCTAATAAATAATTAGCTCCTAGGTAGTGCTTTGCAGATCTAGCCCTTTTGCTTTTTTTAAAAAAATTTTTTTCTTTTGCTTGCTTTTTTTGTTTTATTATCACATGTCCCTTTGAGGACCCAGCCCCATTCTGTACTTCCCTACCCACCCCCCTTGAAGTCCCTGTGGCTGGAAGTAAAGGACTTCCATGCTGAGGACATGAGTATGGGAGTCTGTCTTTAAACTTCACGCTTGTGCAGAGGGCTTTACACTTCATTGAGCCTTCACAGCACTGCTCCCATTATCCTGACAATATCTTGATGTGCCTGATTCCCTGGCCAGACTGTAAACTTCTCCTAGCAGGCTCTATGGCTCATACATCACCGTATCCCCAGCATTTGGCATATGCCTGGCACAGAAGTGGTGTCAGCAAGTGTTCAAATGACCCTGTGTTTCACGTCCATGTACATGATCTTGTCTGAACCTCATCACCTTCCTGAAGAAAACTAAGTACCAGTAATCATCCCTGTTGAATAGACAAAGCAACTGAAGCTGAGAAAGCTACGGAGTTTTTGAAAGTCTAGTTAGGACCAGAACAGGATTCACTTCTTCCCTGCCCTTCTTCGGCTTCTCCCCGAATCTGGGGAGATTGTCTGGCAGGGGCCCATACCTCCTTTCCTGCCTCTGGGGGGATCTAATAGTTCTGTGGATTATAGACTGGACATTCTTGCCGGGGGTTCTTAACTGGACACCCAGCCCCATCAGGTACCTTCTACCCAGGATCAGTAAGATTTCTATTCCTCCTCCTCAACTGCCCATCAAAGCTGAACTGGTGCTAGCTTGGTGGATGGAGAGAAATGAAAAGGGATGTATCACTGCAAGATTGAGCAGCTCCTGGCTCCACTTCCCTACCCCCACACATATCCCAAAGGCCAACATGGGTCAGAGTTCACACATCCAGGGAGAGGTGGGAGGCAGCAACAACAGCAAAAGAGTCCTGGGGAGAGGGGGAAATTCTCCAGTAGGCTAGGATCCGTCGTTGCCCTTAGGGGGTGGGGTGCTTCATAGCTACCCCGTCCTTCAAGCCCTCCCCTGGGGCGGGGGGAAGTGTTAGGATTAGAGACTGGCATTAGAGCTTAGCAAGCAGTTAGGGTTTGCCTGAAGTTAGGTTAAGGCTAAGGTTAGACCTAATCCTAGGGAAAGGGAGTGGATTAGAGTTAGAGATAGGTTTTCGGGCTGTAGGAGAAATTAGTTCTCCCCTCCGATCTGGTGAAATGCACACAGAGGTATCCTGTTGGTGGTGTTAGTAACAGAATCCTCATTTGGGCTTTCTATGGGAATGGCTAACCTCATGGTTTGGTTATGGACCACAGTTGAGTTTCCTTTCAGTTACACTGGTTAAAGTCTAGCCTCTATTTGGATTCTAACCCTGCTGTTCCTTTCTTCTCCCCCATTATCCTCTCTCAGCTTTTCACCTGTTCTTTGTAGCCCACGGTTTGGAAGTTGATGTCCTAATATGGCATTTCCCTGTCCTGGGAAGGAGAGTGGCTTCCCCGTTGCCCAACACCCTGACCACAGCTGGCCCAGAGAGGCTTTGGGGACCAAAACCTCTACACCCATGAGCCACAGCACCCTTTCAGCTTGGGTTTCTCTTTCTTCTTTGGTTTCTTTTGAGAACACCATCATAGCTATCACTCAGTTGTAGTGATTTTCACAACAGCTCTTCTACATAGGAGAGGCAGGTTCTCCAAGTTTGTTTTTTAATCCCCACTCAGCAAGGCAAGAAACTGAAGAAGTTAATGGATTTTCGCAGTATCATACAGCCAGTTGGTGTTCAAATAGGAAGAAGGACCCTGTAGCGTCTTTTGGCTCCTGACTGGGTTCATCTGAACTGGATCCCCAGTGGCCTCATCAGGGTCATCCAAGGGACAGAATGTCAGAGTCCTCTTCCAGGGTCAGGAAACCAGTCCCTCAACAATGTATCCTATTTGTTTAAAGGAGGTAAGCAATAGTGTGTTCTGGATTCAAGGAAAAGCCACCAAGTCATTGATAAAAATAGAGATTTTATTCTGCAGAGGAAGATACTACACTGGTGGGGGCGAGGAGCCACTAATAGCTACAGTGGAAGGAAATACTGATTCCGGAATGCAAAGGCATCTTGGAGAAACTAGGGAGAGAGAAAGAGGGGTCAGAAAAGGCTGGAGAGCAAAAGGAGAGAAGAATGGAGAAGGATTAGGTTGGGGTGGGAAGTGGTCTCTGCAAACCAGGCTGGAACCCAGCACAATAAATAGTTTTTATTTACAACAACCAAACTCGTGGCTTTGTACCCACGTTTCAGTGCAAATTATTTACACACTGATGAGGAGGCAGGACAGGAAGGGGGTAGGAGGTGGCTGAGGGAGGCATGGGTCGCAGCTGTTCAATGGCTCCATGACAGAGGCTGGGAGAATGGAGATATTTCTCCCGGGTCCCCCAACCTCATTTTCCACATCACCACAGCTGCCCTCTCACCCCGGAACCTCCCACTTCAGCTGTAGGTGGGGAGGAGAAAGGCCCTGATGCCCAGGTGTGTGTTCAGGGTGTGCACCCTTGACAGGAGAAGGGGAAGGGCATGTGGGGACCGGGAGAAAACGGAGGTGAAAGGAGAAGGAGGAAAAGCAGGCAGGTCGCTGCGCGCGGTGGAGGAGGCAGAGCTTCGCGTCGGGAGCTGACCCTGATGGGGGAGGGGACCAATCCTCCTCTCACCTCCCGGCCAAGCAGGGGGCAGTGCAACAAGGGGGTCTCCCGCGGAGAGGGAGGGAGGTAGGTCCGGGGGCGGGTCAATCAGGATGGCAAGAGGGTTCATGCCGCCCCAGGCAAGTGGTTTCAGGAGTCCCCAGGTCTGAGGAGGTGGGAGAAACGATGGGATAGGTAGGTAGGAATCCCGGAGTGTGGCTGGAGGGACGGGGTGGTCGCAGATCCGGGTCTGAGGTGCCAGCGAATCTGTTTGGGGGTGGGCTTGAGGAGCGTGCTCCCAGGGGCCGAGTCCGCGCAGCGCCTCACAGACACTCGTGCAGTACGCGCGTGTGCGTGCAGTTGCGGCAGCTGACGTGGCAGCACCAGTGGAAGGTGCAATTGCATCGCTCGGTGACGCGCTGCGTGCGCGTGCGGTGGCCCCGGCCACAGCAGAGCAGCTCGCAGCCATCCAGCGCGGGCGACGAGCTATTGCAGGCGCGCCCCGCCGTGCCCGCGGTACCCAGGCGTCCGCTGTACGTGCAGAAGTTGGGCGATTTCTCGAAGTAGACGAGGTCGTGGGGCGAGGGAGGCTTGTGAGCCGGGTCCTCCGGCTCCAGGCGCAGCAGTTCCGCCCGCGAGGCACGGTTGTTGCCGCGGTTGCCGTAGAGGACGCGCGAGGCGCCGTCGAAGCGGTCCCGCAGCACGTCTCCCACTGCGCGCAGCGTGGGCAGCCGCATCCAGCACGTGCGCACCGTGCATGAGCCCGACATCCCGTGGCACTTGCACTCCTGGCGCATCTCGGAGAACACGGTCTGGGGGGGCGGGGGTGGGGGGGAAGGAGAAGAAAGGACGGCCCGGGACGTCGTCAGAGCCAGAGCCACCTTCCCGGATACCGCCCCCTCCTGGTCGCCGCCGGGATCTCAGCAAAGGCCCAGGCCTAGCCGAGCCCAGAGGAAGGCAGCCACGAAAGGTCACGCAGAGATTTGGACGCCAAACCCATCTCTGCTCCACCCGGAGAATCTGTCTTTGCCTCGCAGCCTTATTTTTTGAACCTGAACAGTGGCGGGCGTAGGCAACACAGTCCATGGGTTACATGACTTCTAACCTCTCTGTTGTCAGACTATCCCTTCCACTCTGTGAATCCCTCCAAGCCCCCGCGCCCTCCGGACGCCCTCGCCTGGTTCCTTACCCTAACCTCTGGCCTTAACACCGACCGTTACTTCCCAAGTTCGAGCTTAGCCTAAGGCAGGGACTCCGAGATCCCCGCCATTCCGTGTCGGGTGCGGACACCCTCAAGCAGGCTTACCGTGCGCCCCGCCTCATTGTTGTGAAGGTTCATGAGGAAGCGAAGGTCCCGCCCCTTCTCTCCGGAGTCCACAAACTCCCGGCCGAAGAGGCGGCCAAAGTCGATGTTGTCGCTGCAGCCCCCCCAGTGCCAATCGGGGCCCCCAGGACCGCGCCGCCGATAGTCGCACGTGCAGGATTCGATGGAGCCCTCTGAGCAGGAGCGCGCCACCGAGTGTGTGACCCCGGCCGAGGTGATGGCGAAGATAAATGCTGTTTCCCGACAGCCTATTGGGGATGGGAGAGGGGATCAGCAAGGGGGCACGCACCTGCAGTCCTGCACCTTCAGGGGAGGCCTTGGGACCTTTGAGTCCCACGCCCTTAGAGTCCTGGAAGCCCGGCGACCGGCTGTGTTGGGAAGTTGGTCTCCCCCCGAAAGCACGTGTGTGGGCACGCTACCTCGTCCACACCTGTAATCTCGCTTTACTGAGACTCCGGGCGCATTTTGACTTCTCGGTGCAAGTGGGGCAGCCCCGGAGGAAAAAGAGAATAGAGGGCAGCGGAAGAATTCTGCACCGCCAAGAACTCTCCAGCGATGCAAGCCTTGCTGGGCTAGAGGCAAGGGAGCAGCTTCTCAGGCTTCTTTGAGAGGGACTGCGGGAAAGCGGTGGCCAGCGAGCGTCCACCACTCAGCACTCCCTTTCGCTGGGGCAGTGGCTCAGAAAAGCTAAGCTTCCTGTCCGAGGCGCACGGGTTGAAACCTCCTGGTGGAACGAGTCTGGCCCAGAGCTAGTGCTGGCATGAAGCTCTTGGCAGGCTGATTCTGTGACCCTGCAGATGCCCCGGACATCTTCCCTGCACTTGCCCGCCCGTGCCCTGAGGTGACCCCGTGCGCCCCTGCTCCCCGGAAGCGTCACCTTCCGGGGTACCCACCTCGGTTGACGATCTTGCCGAAGAGGTGGGGCCCCGAAGCCGTGGGACAGTTCCAGCGGCGGTTCCGGAACTGCCACTTGCACTCTCGCACAGCGCTCTGCAGCCCCCCGCTCACACTGTGCAGGATCCCCGGGTTCTGGCGGATCAGCCGCCGCTGTTTGCGGCTCAGCAGCTGCAGACTGGGCTCGAGTACCAGCTGCAGACTCTTGGAGTCGGTCAGCAGGTTCGTAGAGGAGGCTACGTTCACGATGCCCCTGGTGAGATGCATGGGAGGAGTTCAAGCTCTGGAAGGGGACCTGCACCCTGACCCTACCCAGAAAGGTCATGCTCGCCCTGTCCTCTTCCTGGAGCTATTTGCCCACAAAAGCGGGGAGAGATCAATAATAAGGTAACGATTCCGCGCTTCGGCACTCACTAGTTTGAAAGGACTTGGCTTTCAGACTTTTGTGTTCCCAGGAATCAGGGCTGCTAGGGGGCCCTGCGCCCGCCCGGAGCTGGACAGCGGAGTCATGGAGAGCCCAGGGACTAGATATTCACCTTGGCTCTCAGAGCCTGTTTCCGGACAGTCTGGCTCGCAAATCCTGGCCTGCCGTCCATGCCCACCCAAGGCGTGAAATGCTTGGGAGTTCCACCCGCTTCTTGGCTTCTTTCGGAGTGCACGCCTGCCCTTTCTCTCCAGAGGCTGGGAAGCCCTGTAGTGTGACTACCACCGTGAAGCTCGTTTGGGGGTTCTTGGAAGAGGGCAGTGCTAGATGGAAGAGGGCTCCCCGCCTGGAGTATCGTGGGCCGCCGGGCGGACCATTCACCCCACTTCAGCAGAGCTGGAATTTCTGGACCAGTTCCGCTCCAGAGCGCCCCTCGGTGTCTCAAAGGGAAGTCAGAGCGCTGGAGGAAGTCTGTCTGCGGACGGATCCCAGAGCGTGGGAGCTGGATGGGGCTGGCCCCTGGCTCTGTGCCCCAAGACAAGTGGCGACCCCGCACCAGCTCACTTACCACCATCGGCCACTGCTGTTAGCGGCCAGGGCTGCAGGCAGAGCGGCCAGCGCCAGCAACAACGCAGCAGAAACCCAGCCAGGCAGCAGCGCCCAGTGCCCCATGGCCTGCCCGGCCTTGCCCGCTCTATGCTGCAGTTGGGGCGGCTTTGGCGGCTGCCTGCGGCGGTGGGACGGGACGCGGCGGTGGCGGCAAGTGGCGAGAGTTCGCAGTCTGGCTCTAACAGCCCTGGGGGCGGGCGACGGGCTGCATGGCTCGCGGTCCCAGCTGGTGGGCTGAGGCAGCCACGGCGGGCGGCACCGCCTCTTATAGTTGCGGCGCTGGCTGAAGTGACGATAGGAGGCTGCCCCGCCGGGCCGCACTGTGGCACCAGGGCGCACCGGTCAGGGGCGCAGACAATGGGCAGCGAGCGGGGCCGTGGCTCCCGCCCGTCTGAGGCGAGAGCTGACGGGCTGGCCGTCGGGGCTCACCCCCGCCCCCTGCCCGGTGGCTCCCGCCTCCGGACCTGCACTGGCCGCCGACCCCTCCCCTTGGGACGCCCTCCCACGCGCGCCCGCCTCAGTCCTCTCCGCGTCCGGAGCCCGTCGGGGACCAGCGGCCGCCAGGGGGCGCAGCGACCAGTGTGCTGCGGGGACAAACTGCTAGGAGCTCAGCCACTTCGCGGCCCGCTGTGGGGCTGTCCCTTCGACGTCACCCCGGTCCCCCATCCTGAGTGGAAGAAGGAAAGCTGTGGTTCTGGGCAGGGACTCTGGGGAGAAGCCTCCCCGCCCATGAACCCCCGACGGCTGAACAGGGAAGGAGAAGGGGGAGACGGGTGGGGTTGGGGCTGTGGTCAGGGAAATCCCGGGCGGTGGGGGGTGGGTGCGGGGATGAGCTGAGCGCACAGGCCCAACCATGGAGAGAAACCTGAGGCAGCAGAGGTTTGTACTTGTGGGAGGAAAGAAGTGCACAAGTGCCTGCCAGTGTGTCCATGAAGTGGGAGAGTTGTAAATGAGACTGCGTGTGAGAATGTGCGTACACACATGAGTGCGTGTCCTCACGGACAGAAACTCCCATGTTCTGAGGAGGGATTTTAGGAGCCTTTCTCAAGAATCTTGGAATTTAGCTGAGGTCAGAAGGCATCATCGAGTCATCTTGTCACAGCCACCACCTGGGACAGTGCATCATCTCCTATGTGTCGGGAAGGGGGTGGCCAGGAGAGACCCAGAAGGTTGACCGGGGAGCAGTGTCTGGAACTGTGTGTGGAGGTGGGTGGATGAGTAGGAGATGAAATATGCATCTGCGTGTCACTCTGACCCTGTGTTCCTTGGGTCATCCTAGAGTGTGTCACCCCCTGGCATGTGTCAACCTGTGCCTGTCACTGGGGGAGGCGGACAAAACCTGTAACCAAGGTGGTATCATAACGGATGAGGCCTGGAGCAGCGGTGACTCTGAGACTAGGCTCAGAAAAGAAAGGCAGACTTGATGCCAGGTGTGTGTGTGTGTGTGTGTGGAGGGGCTGGGAGCAGAAGGGCTGCTGACTAAACTGAACCCAGAGCTGAGAACCTGTGCGTCCACGTTTCTGCTCCTTTCTGGAATTTTCTACCAACTTTCTGTCTTCTCCACCTAGAACTCTGGCTCTCTTCACTCTCACCACGCTGGGATACCTAACCCTGACCCTAACACGCCTCCCTACATCCTCTCAGCTTCAGGGCCCCTCTGCCTCCTAGGGAATGAGTGCCTGCTGTTCCCCGTGTGGGATATAGAGGGCACTGCCAGCCTGGTTATCAGGCCCCGCCAACACACGCAGGTTGCCCCTGGAAGAGGAGGATCTCCTCCTTTACATCTCTCCTCTCTCTCTCCATTTTACAAAGGAAAAACTAGATTAGGCAGTTTTCCACGGGCCCGCAGCTAATAAAGGGATGAACGGTAGAGCCAGGTTGAAACCCAGACTGTTCAACTCAAACCCCATGCTTTTACCACCTTAATGGCTGCTTATGATTGTGCAGGCTGGGGGCCCTTCCCCAAACTGGGAGATAAATAAAAATGGTCTTTAGGATCTTCCTGCCTCCATTTTGATCTTTTTTTTTTTTTCATCTTCCCTGACTTTAGGATGTTTTTTTTGACTAAGTAATGTACCAGGCCTGGTCCGAAAGAGTTTCAAGTCCCAGAAATGATCAAGCCTCCCCTCCAGTGCAGGCAAATCACTCTAAAAAATAAATGCCTGATAAGTTTAATGAATCTTCCTGGGGCTCTTGCATTTTATTTTATTTTATTTTATTTTTTTATGTGTTTCCATTCCTATTGTTCAGTCGCTAAGTCGTGTCTGAATCTTTTGTGACCCCACGGACTGTAGCCCTCCAGGCTCCTCAGTCCATGGAATTCTCCAGGCAAGAACACTGGAGTGGGTTGCCATTTCCTTCTCCAGGGCTCTTGCATTTTAAAAGGATGCATATTAGCCCAAATGAAACCTGATGGAGGTTATTTTTGAGGGGAATATCTTTCCCAGGCCCTTTGCCCCTCCAAGGATTTGACACTGAGGGACAAGGTGTACTGGCTTAGCATCTTCCACAGATCTAAAAGCCAGTAGCCCCTGCGGAGGCCACCCAGCACAGATGGCTCAAGTAAGTAGACAGTGTACCTTGGGCAGCTTGCCCTTTGTCCCTGCGGAGTTTCTTCCCACTGGGGCCTGGGTCACATCTTTTGGTTTAGTGGGTTGATAAAACCCCATGGAGGAGGGAGCTGGGCTTGAAGACAGGGCAGTCCTGTCTGTGGCCACTGGTGACAAGCACAAGTGGGAAGGGAGGAAAAAAGGATTCCATATCCTTTGTTCCACTATTCCACCCACCAGGGATAGTGGGGAAGAGTGGGAGGGCTCAAGGTCTGGTCAAATTTTGTAGGACCTGGCCCAAATTTATTTAGATCAAATCATCACTCTATCAATTGTCTTCTCTTCCTTTCCTGTGTCATCAGTTTACCTCTCTACTGGATCATACCTATCAGCCTACAAATATGCTGTAATGTCTCCCATCTAAAAAACACCAAAACTTTATTTGACTTCACATTACCACCTAAGTGTGTCCCGTTTCTGTGTTGTCTTTTACTGCAGAACTCAGTGTTGCTTTAATCACCGGTGCCAGTTTCTTTTCTTTATTCTCTCTTTCCACCGCCTTAATCACACCTTTGAACCCACTGCATTTCATCCTCAAAATCATCCATGACCTCCATTTCGCTCTACTGTCAAATCTCAGTTCTCATCCTAACAAACTTTTTAGGAATAGCAGACAAAGTTGAACACTTCTTCCTTGAAATAGTCTCACTTGATTTCTGGAACACCATTCCTACCTCCCTGACTGCTCACCTTCTCAGTCTCTTTATCTGGTTCCACCTTTGTACCCAGTTTCTACATGACTCACTGGACTGCACCCCATTTCAATCTGCAACTTCTTCTCAGTCTACACTCACTCCTTTGGTGAACTATACAGTCTCATACTCCCTACTTTTATCTCTGGCCCTGAACTCTGAACTTGCACATCTAACACTTGAATAAACATCTCAAAACGTACAATATCCCAAACTAAACTCCCAGTTATTCACTTGCACCTGCTCTTTATTCAGTCATCCCCATCCCAGTGAATGGCAACTCCATCCTTTCAGTTGCACAGGACAAGAATCCTAGAGCCATCCTTGACTTGTCTGTTTTCTTATAGTCTATGTCAAATCAGTCAAAACAAAACAAAACAAAACAAAACTCCTGCCCTTCTGTCTTCAAAACCCCTGTAGGTTCCTCCCTTCAGCCACACTGGCTTCCTTGTTAATTCCTTGAACATACCAAGAAAGTATCTGTTTCAAGATCTTTGCACTTGCTTTTCTGTCTTCTGGAATGCCCTTCCCCGATATCTCCAAGTGTTTGTTCCTCCACATCCCTTTCACTCCTCCCCCTTTATAAAATGGAATTCCACCACCTATCTCCTTTACCCTGCTTTATTTATTTTTTGCATCACTTTTGACCATGGATACCTTTAAAGGCTTAAAGTGGAAAGTCAGTAGTAAACCACCCTCTTAAAATAGGATTTGGAGAGAGAGATATCAGAGGGGAGAGGGGCTTTACCTAGATGGGGGTCTGGGGAGGAAGCAGGGGACCAGGGCTGAGAGCTGTGGGCAGAGGAGCCTACCTTCTTTTGAAGCACCAGCAGGTGTCACTCCCTCTTTGGGCTGGGAAGGCATCAGCCTCTGGTGGAGAAGGGGGCAAAGTTCTGTCGTGGGTAATTTTACTGATACGTTGGGGGCAACTGCTGAACGTTGGGGGTTTCTCTGGAGTCCAGTGGAGTCAGCTGCGCACGCTCTGGTGCCGCCGGGTGGTGGCCTGTGGTGCTGCAGCAGAAAGCGTGAGAGGCGGAGGGTGGGCAGCACGGCTGAGCTCACCGCCGCCGCGGGCGCATCCATCCCTCCAGGGCCTATAATTTGGGTTCCCTGGGCCTGGCCGCCCCTATCAGCGGCTCAGCAATAGATGAGTCACCCGGGACCCCGGGCCAAGGCAAACACGGGGGGAGGAGGAGGAGGAGGCTTTCGAGGCTGCACTCAGCTTTAGCCACCGCCTCAGTTGCTGGATCCCCCAATCTCCAGGGACCCCCACTCTTTTCTTTGACCCCCGCCCTATAGAGCCCCAGTGTTCTCAGATTGCTCTTGATACTGTCCACCCCTATGATGGGAAGTCAGCCCCCTACTCTTCCCCGCAGGGGAAGGGGGACCAGCTTGCTCCCACTCCCTCCCTGAAGTAATGACAGCCCCTCACTTTCCCCCTGCTGTCATGGCCCCAACCCTTGTCAAGGTCTCTCTGGTTCCCGCCCCTCTCCTTTCCTGGAGCTGGCCGCGTGCTTGGGGTATTAGGCAATGGGTGTGTACCCACAGCCCTCTCCAGGCCCCGCCTGCCCCACCACCCTCCAGCCGCCTGCGGGTCAGTGCTCAGGCCAGCCGGTCGGGCCGAGGGCACGGGGGCCAGCTCAGGCCACCCAGTCTGCCTGCCTGTGGCCTCCTGTCCCAGAGCTGGGCTTCTGCTGGGAAAGGAAACAGGAGTATGGGTCTTTGGATTTGGGACAGGCCAGCCTGGGGAGCCCGGGGGTCATTAAGATATTGGAATCTGTGATAGTAGCTGTGACCCTGGCCCTTCCTTGGCACTTGACTATACCACAGCCCGACAAGGGTAAAATCAGAAGGAGCAGTCTGAAACCTGAGGGAGACTTGGAGTCATGTGGAAAAATGCAAGTGTCCAAGAGGTTCCCATGGGGGAAGAGCATGGGAAACCTTGTCCCCCTCCTCCAGGGACCTAGGTAAAGTTCCAGGCTGACATGCAGGAAGGACAAGGACAGGATCCAAAAGCTACTAAGATAGGGTGCAGATTCTAGTGGTCTCAAAAGCCACACATGGTTTGGTTCTTGGCCCCTAAACAGGAAGGAGGGATAAGAGCCCCTTCTCTTGTAGGGCTTCTTCTCCTCTACTCCCCTCTCCACCCAGAGGTGGGAAAGCAGAAAAAAGCAGCCCTCTTTGATCGCAGCTGTCCAGGGTCAGGAACTAGGGTACTTTCACCTCCCCAGCCTGCCTGAGGCCTGGCACATAAAGGTGATTAATAAATATCCCAGCAGATGAAAGTCATTAATCTCTCTCAGATGGCTTTGCCCCTCAGACAGCAGTGCCCCCTGCAGCCCAGGGCAAGACCTGCAGCCACAAAGACTAGAGGCTGGCTGCCCAGGAAAGCTGCATGGCCACTACCAAGGAAGAGATGACTGTGGCTGTGGGTTTCAACCCTGTGGCTCTGTTTCCCCGGGGGGCCTGTCTCTGAGTCAACGTGCCAGCCTCGGGCTCGCGGGGCCAGCCGTGCCTTGGGCTGCGGTCTGGCAGGGGCGGGGGGCGGCTGGGAAGCCTGGGGCCCCTCTCTGGCAAAAATAGCCCACAGTGGTTAGAGCTGGGAGGGTGAGTCAGGCAGGAGCGCAGTGGCGCCTAACCCCTTCGCTGCCACTGGAGCTCCCTAGGGTGGTTTGCCTCCGTCTGTACAACCCACGATCAGACTCTTTGCCTGGTCATCCTCAGGCTGGGCTCAGTTTGGGATCCCTCCTCTTTCCACGTGAAGCAAGTCTGCGAGTCTGGAGCAGGAATATGGGCCACCGCGGAGTGCAGACTTGAGATCTTAGGAAGGGCAGGGGACCTCTGCTGGCAAGGATGCCTGTGAGCCCAAGGAAGCACAGGGGCAGGCTGAAGATCTCCGGAGCTCCCGGAGACTCTGCCAGAGCCAAACTCTGAGGCCAGAGCTGACCCCTCCCAAGGGGCAGGCGTAGGGCTCCGAGGTGGGCGGAAGCCAAGCCACCCAGAAGGGAGTTACTCCCGCCAGCTCAGATTGCCCTGCAGTGCGCTCTCCCCAGGCTCTCGCGCAGAGACCAAGACCGTCCAGCCAGGCAAGTTCGATCTGAGTTCCGTCTTCATCTGGTCAAAGGCACCTTCCAGTCACTCAGCTATCGGTGGGGGAAACTGAGGCATAGAGACATGACCACTGGGGACCAGGGGCTTGGTTCTCTAGTCTGGGTCACCACACCCTCCTTGCAGCCTTGGCGGTCCCAGAGCAGGTGAGTGGAACTCTGGCCACCTCCCCCTTCGGTGGGGCCGAGCCTGAAACCCAGGCGTCGGGGGAGAGGGTGTGTGAGTACGCTGGGAGGAGGGGGAGCGGCTGGGCTCCCCGGGTCAAGGCGGGGGGTGTGAGGAGTGGGGTGGGGATGCCCCGGGCTCGGGGAGGGGCCGCAGCTCTGTCAGCAGCGGCAGAGCCGCCGGTGAGCTCGGCGCGAAGAGAGCCAGAGCCCCCAGTTCTGTGCTCGCCCGCTCGCTAGCTTTCTCGATCACTCCCTCCCTTCCTCCCTCCCTTCCTCCCGGCGGCCGCGGCGGCGCTGGGGAAGCGGCGGAGAGGAGTGGCCCTGCCCTGGAAGAATGCGGCTCTGCCGAGGGGCCAGAACCCGACGCACTCTCCCCACAGTTTGAACAGCCCGAGCCCAGGCGACCGGACCACGCCGGTGGCAGACTCGGCCCCAGAGCAGCTGGAGGTAATGGGAACTGGGAAAGCAGGGAGGGCAGGGACTCGCACTGGAGGACGCGACAAGCACTCTGTTAGTCAGACAGACACGCATCCGCCCACGGGGGCACAGAGACGCAGAGAAAGCCCGGGATATTGCCAGAGATAAAGACCTAGCAAATAAAGGAGTGGCCCCAGATTTGGAGGGCAGTGAGTGGAGAGCAGAGGGGTGGGGTCTGAGACCGAGGACCTGGTGGGGACCAGATGAGCAGTGTCAGGAGGAGAGGAACATGTAGTTAGGAGAGGTAGCGGTGGAAGAAAAGGACTCAGCCTGCACCACAGTCCATTTCAAGAGGGAAGCAAGGTCCCCTCCCAGACTTGTGGCACCTGGAGCCTCCCCTGGCTCCCTACTGGGGCTGCAGAGGGCACAGTGGGATGGGGAGCCCATTCCTCCACCCTTTTCAGGGAAGCTGCTAG
This sequence comes from Cervus canadensis, assembly GCF_019320065.1. Taxonomy (NCBI): domain Eukaryota; kingdom Metazoa; phylum Chordata; class Mammalia; order Artiodactyla; family Cervidae; genus Cervus; species Cervus canadensis. The sequence goes on along the minus strand of NC_057410.1, from coordinate 25,123,478 downwards.
ATGGCACTTGGAGACTACACTTTCCCACCCCCACCCTGCTGGCTGAGTGGTGGGGAACCCCCTCTCAATCCTGGCCCGCAGGCCTCCTGAGCAAGAGCTGGTGAAGCTGTGTTGGGCCTGGGAAGCCAGTCCTGGGGCCCTTGAAAAGGGAGCGGTGGACAGGATAGTGGAGAGCTGTTTGTGAGACTATACAGCTGTTTGCACGTGAGTGTGTCTGTGTGCCGGGCACTGTGTCTGGCTGGGTGAGCTCCAGGACGCTGGCTTAAGTCCCAGTTTCTAGGCCCACACTCTTCTTCCAGGGCCCAGGTACTCTGGGAATCAAGGGCGTGATCTTACTGTTTTGTTTGAGCGGGATGAGAAGGGTCAGCGGGGTGGCCCTGGTGAGTTAGGAGCCAGAGTTGGGCATCCTTCGGTTGCCCAGGTGAGCCACCCTATTCTAGAGCCCTCCCTAAGTGTCCCTGTCCTGCAGGCCCTGCTCGATCTGCGCATCGGGGCCTTAGGGCCCGGGATTCGACATGCGGGAAGAGCCCCGGCCGCGGCCTCCGCCCTCGGGCCTCGCCGGTCTCCTGTTCCTGGCGTTGTGCAGTCGGTGAGCGGTGCCCCTGTCACCCAGCCTGCGAGAGAAAACCCTGGGCTAGAGGCGGGTCGGGAGGCGTCGGAGGGAGCGCGAAGGCCTGGACTGCAGACCCTGAGACGCCTTCTCGGTTCCCAGGGTCCTCGGCAATGAGATTCTGGGCTTGAAGCTGCCGGGCGGCGGCGAGCCGCCGCTGACCGCCAACACCGTTTGCTTGACGCTGTCGGGCCTGAGCAAGCGGCAGCTGGGCCTGTGCCTTCGCAGCCCCGACGTGACGGCGTCGGCGCTCCAGGGCCTGCACATCGCGGTCCACGAGTGTCAGCACCAGCTGCGCGACCAGCGCTGGAACTGCTCGGCGCTCGAGGGCGGCGGCCGCCTGCCGCACCACAGCGCCATCCTCAAGCGCGGTGAGCCTGACCGGGCGAGTCTGCGCCGCCCCCGGGGCTGGGGGGCGGGGGGCTACGCCGACGCGAGCGGAGGCGGGAAGGGACTGGTTCACCACTCCGGGAGGGGCCTCTCCGGGAATTCCCCCCCGGAGCTGCGCGGAGTAGGGTCTGGCCACCCGTCTGGGGCCCCGTGCTTCAGACTTCCACCTGCGCGCTGCCGGCAAGGCAGCTGGGTCCCTGCTCCCTTACCCCAGGGCCCCCCTTTCCTGCCTCCGCCCAGCTGATCTCGGCTGCACCTGTGAGCAAGAGATAACCCCCAGCCCCAGAAGCTTTAAATGCACCCCTCCTCCCCGTCCCCCAATTTTCTGCCCCTCCTCTCTGCATGGGACAAGCCCAGGCTGGTGTCCCCATAGCCTCAGCGGGGGTGGGGTGACGCCCCCAACCGTTTAAGGGTTAAACCTACTCCCCTAATTACTGGGGTTCCCAGGAGCAGAAGCTGGGAACAAAGACCCCGATGGCTTTGAAGCCAGGGAGCATCCCCCTCCTCCGTGCTGTGGGGGCCCCAGGTGGCTCTCACCTGAGCAGGTGAGGAAGTGCTGGAGGTGTGGAGAACAGGTCACTGCGGGGCCCAGCCTGGGGGCCCTGGTCTGGAAGGGCATCACTGTCTCTTGCTAGGCCATGCCCCAGTTTACTCCCTAAAGGAGTAAACATCCATCTCTGGCTCAGTCCAAGGGTGGGGGCAATACTTTGGGGACTATGGGGTTAATAGGCAGCTGCCATCTGCGGGGGAATTCCCAAGACTTGTGCAAACAGCTTCACCCCTGGAGGCTTGAGGTTGGGGGATCAGGAGGCTGGGCCAGGAGCCCTGCATCCTGGGACGGGAGAGGCCTGGCCCCTAAGGAGGTGCTCCCATCCACTCAGGGCTCCAGAGAGGGAGGCTGCTTTTCTACAGGGCCTGGTGTAGGGGAAGGCTTTGATGGCCCAATGAGAAGCATGTCTATCTAAGCCTGGGGAAGGCTTGTCATCCTGAGCCTCTGTGACCCCCAAAACATAACAAAGAAAAAAAAAAAAAACAAAACGTAACAAAGAAGTCAACATTTTAAGAGGGCCTTAGGGAGAATCACCCCCACCTCTCTCCCTCTCCCAGCAATTTATAGAGTAATAGCAGGTTAGGATAAATATAAGGGGCAATCTTAACGGGCAAACATAAAACTAGAAACTGGAAAGAGGAAGGACAGCTCCACAGCTCCAACACTTTGGGGATTTTGGGCTGGTGGAGGGTAAGTTGGTTAAAAGACTGATTTAAATAACCTTGATTGAAAAACCAACAACAAAAACAACACAAAACCAAAGGCCTCTGCTTCCATCCCACCTGCAGGGCTGGGGAATTTCTAAGGCTTTCAGATATAGAACTAAGTGAACATATCTTCAAAGACCTCAAGGACTCTCTCTTAGTCATCTCTAATCTCCAGGGGTCTTTCCCAGTAGCCTAGCTCTTTCATCCACACCTGAAAATCCCAGACTTAAACAGAGCAAGAATGGGCCTCAGGGATCATCTCAATTCATCTTCTCCCTTTATAGATGAGGAAACTGAGACTCTGTGCTTTTAGGTTCCCTTCCTTCTCCTGTGACTTGCTCCCAAACTACTCAACTGGTAAATGGCAGGATCTGGACTCAGTTAGGAAATTCTGGAATTGCAGTTTGGCTGTTTCCTTGGGCCTCCTTACTCTCAGCGGCCTGTCAGACTTACCCCTATCCACACCCCTTTCATCCCTAGGTTTCCGAGAGAGCGCTTTTTCCTTCTCCATGCTGGCTGCTGGGGTCATGCACGCAGTAGCCACCGCCTGCAGCCTGGGGAAGCTGGTGAGCTGCGGCTGTGGCTGGAAGGGCAGTGGTGAGCAGGATCGACTGAGGGCGAAACTGCTGCAGCTGCAGGCACTATCACGGGGCAAGAGCTTTCCCCACTCCCTGCCCAGCTCGGGCCCTGGCTCTGGTCCCAGCCCTGGCCCCCAGGACACGTGGGAATGGGGCGGCTGTAACCATGACATGGACTTCGGGGAGAAGTTCTCTCGGGATTTTTTGGATTCCAGGGAAGCTCCCCGGGACATCCAGGCACGAATGCGGATCCACAACAACAGGGTGGGGCGTCAGGTATGTGTGTGCAAGTTGTCCTGGGTCTTCCTGCCTTTTAAGGCCTGGCTAGATTTGAGAGGGTACAGCAGCATAAGAAGATGAGATGTAGGGGGTGATTGTTACCTGTGGGGTGGCCTGGAGCCAAGCAAGTCACTAAATCTCCGTTTTGCACCTGTAAAAAAGTCTAATGATACTACCTTACAATGTCATTAAGAGTGAGCTAGCAAACAGAGCACCCAGAGTAGTTTCTAGTCCTTGGTGCTCATTATGTATATACATATACATATATATATAATTAGTATAGCTGCCTTCCCTAGAATTTAGGGGTTCTCTGGGCTAGACTCCCTGGTTTACCAGGTTCATTCTGGAAAGAGCACTGGATTGGGAGTCAGGACAACTGGAGCTGAGTCCTGTTGCTGGCTAGCTACTAGCCAAATCTCCATAACCAGCTGTTTGTTGAAGATGGGCAATTTGCTCTCTGCTCTGGCTTCAGTTCTCCAACATAAAACGAGGGAGTTGGGCTATTAGCCAGTCTCATGGTGCCCTTTCTCTTCTGATATTTTATTGCCATTCTTCCCTCTGTTTCTGTATGCTCTCTATTCCCTCCCCTCTCCTGTGCCTCTGTGCTCTGTCCATTTGCTGCCCTCCCCTCATTTCTTCCTCACTGATGCTCTAGGTGGTAACTGAAAACCTGAAGCGGAAATGCAAGTGCCATGGCACTTCGGGCAGCTGCCAGTTCAAGACATGCTGGAGGGCAGCCCCAGAGTTCCGGGCAGTGGGGGCAGCCTTGAGGGAGCGGCTGGGCCGGGCCATCTTCATTGATACTCACAACCGCAACTCCGGAGCCTTCCAGCCCCGCCTTCGGCCCCGTCGCCTCTCAGGAGAGCTGGTCTACTTCGAGAAGTCTCCTGACTTCTGCGAGAGAGACCCCACTGTGGGCTCCCCAGGCACGCGGGGCCGGGCCTGCAACAAGACCAGCCGCCTGCTGGACGGCTGTGGCAGCCTGTGCTGTGGCCGCGGGCACAACGTGCTCCGGCAGACCCGAGTCGAGCGCTGTCATTGCCGCTTCCACTGGTGCTGCTACGTGCTATGTGACGAGTGCAAGGTCACAGAGTGGGTCAATGTGTGTAAGTGAGGGTCAGCCTCACTGCGGGGCTGGGGCAGGGGAGGGGCACCTTTGCAGCCTTTTGCTCTGATTTCTGTCCAGGGTCAATCTTGGCCCCTGGCAGCTCAGAGTGTCTACCTGGAAACAGCTTTGGGTCAGGTGGAGTCTGTGATGTGTGGCTTTCTCCCCCACAGTAGGAGGGCCTTGTGGGGGAGCTGTGACCCTCTTCTGCTCCTTGAACATCTGAATGGAATAAGATGAACTGTGTTGCTCTCCCAGCCACCCAACCTGGGGTCCCTTTAACTCTCATATTCATATTCCTTTTGGCTGGGGAGTCCCTATAATTTGCCCACTCTTTTCTTCTGAGGGATAGCCCCAGCATTGTGTGGAGCCATACAACCTGTATCCAGAAAGAGACCTCTCACTCCTATTTGCTGTTTCTAAACTCCTCTACTGCAGCCTGCACCCCATCTTAGGGAGTCATAGGAGCCAGTGGTAGAGAGGTTTTTCTTAGGGAAGGGACAGGGTGCAGGGCACTCAAAAACCGTGAAAGTTGTCTGTCAAGGCCCTTAGGGAAGCTGTCTGCCCCTATTCAGATGTTGAAGGGAAACCTCCAAAGGAGGAATTTTACCCAAGACTCTCTGAGCCTCTTTTTCTTTCTTCAGCAGGAGGGGTGGGAATGGATAATTTATTGTACTGAGACTTGTTCTTGGTTCTTGTTTGTAATAAAAATAAATTAAGTTCCTGGACTGGTGAATACAGATGGTTATATTTCTAGCCACACTTGGGATCTCAGGCCTGGCTTCTTTTCCAGGTGAATTCTCTTACCCTCCCATACTCAGTGACTTTATGTATATCATGCCTGGTTCCACAAAGGATTTGAAATGGTCTTCAGGTGACTCAGCTGACAATTTTTAGTGTGGAAAAAACTGGGCGGGGCAGGGGGACTTCTAGGTGTGAGGGACTCAAGATGTAAACATAGGCCCTATTCAGGTTCTCTGTGCCTCACTTCCTAGATTTTGCCTTGGCCACTGCCCTATAACAGGGCTTGGATTTTTTTTTTTTTCTCAACTCATGGGCATGCCTATGTCCAATAAAACTTTATTCACGAAAATGGACTGTGGGGCCAGATTTGGTTCTTTGGCTGTGGTTTGTTTTGACACCTACCCTACACAGTGAGGTCACCTCTGTTCTGGGATTTTCAGGTCCTGAAGATGTCTCACCATTGAACCTGGACTCAAAAATGGCAGGTGCTTTTCTCTGTGGTTTCAAATTGGAGAACTTGATGATAGATACAAGACTGATGGGAAACATATATAAAGGACTCCTGTGCTCAAAATTGGAGTTTTTTGCTCTGGAAACCAGCAAAATCAGCATGCTATCCCACTGAATTATTTGCATATGTAGTTTGTCTTTCCTTATTCAGAGCTCTTCTGCATTTAATCTCAGCAAAACAGCTCCTTTATCTTTTAAGAGATAACCATAACTAGAGAAAACAGAACTTCTTTTATTTCAATTCCACTTTCTTTCTATTCCTAGTCAAGTATTATTGAAAATAAACAATCATCTTTCAATTTAGAAAAGCTATAGCACAAATTTAGAACTTTACAAATAACTGATTATTTATGGGGTTGCAAGATGCTGACTCTGTCAGGTCATCTCCTTGGCCAGAAGATGTCGAAATAGTCCTTTTCACACCTCTAGGCGATAGCTATATCTGCCCCCAATTACCCTCAAAATCAGGTAGCATCAAGGTAGGAAGGACAGCAAGGGGTGTTGGTTTAGGGTAGTACTTTATGGCAAAACTTTATGTCCTAAATTTCCACTTGCACTCTGAGAATTCTTGATTTGGAAATTTGATGGAGGTAGGCCTTTAGGCATTGACTGAGCTTCATGTATGCATGGCCCAGCAGGAGAGAGATGGATGCAGCTACAACAGACATAGGATATGAGGGAAAATAATGATAAGGAACATCCAGAGTGGGAATTTCTCACACTCAGGAAGAGGGAAGAGACTGGCCAATGAAATCACAGCAGGAATATTTCAGTTTTCCTCCAGTTCCTTCCTCTGTGCTCTCTTTGGCTCCTTTTCTCTTTCTAACTTTCTTCTTTCGTCAGACACACTCTGTGGCAAACTGAAGCCCCAAACCACAACCTTGAGAAATTCCAAATGGATTTTGTCAGCGAGGCCAACACCCCCCTCCCCACCCCTGCTCCCGGCACACGCACTGGGCTCAGGCCCAGGCCTGGGGTCAGTGACGGAGACGGAGCGGGTGGCTAAAATTTCAGCTTTGGTTAGCGCCAATGGCAGCCAGAGGGATGGGGAAAGACTGATCAACTGTAGTCAGCCCTCTCGGCCTCCTTCAGCTCTGGATACAGCGCTTCTCCTCTTAGAGCATTAGCCTGTCAAGTGGCTGGGGAGCTGGGGAGTGGCAGTGATTGAGCAGCAACCCTCCTGTCTGTGCTCCTGTTTGCTCTATGGTGAGCACCCAGTAATGCTGCAATAGCACTTCCCTCTCCAGACTCCAGAGGGTGAAGGATAGCAGGGCTGGAAGATTCTCTAGTTCCATTCATCAGTTCTGACTCAAATACCTTGGGACTTGCTGCTAACCATACAACACTATCACCATTTCCTTCCTTCTGTCATACCTGGGACTCAACCTTGAGAGGATCTGAAAACTTGGGCAGGAACACTGACAGGTGTCACCTCCTGTCAGAGTCTCACAAGGCGTCTTGGTATGGTTGAGGTACTAACAAGGTCAGTTGCAAAGCATAATTTTGGTGATGAGTGTGAGGGCATAATCTGTGGTGTGTGCCTTGAAAAATCTAGGAAAAGAAATGGAAAGAAAAATCATGTGGAGGTATCATGTGGCCCACTCTAGGAGTCATTAAAACACTGGAGGAGTCTTCTGCCATTTAAAATACAGAGCTTAGGAGAGCCAAAGTCCTTTGATGGCAACAGCCCAGGAAGGATAGGATACAATTCTTTTTGTTATAAACTTACTCCTTATTAGTCATCTCATCCTTCATCATCTTTTTAAAAAAAATCTTATTGGAGTATAGTTGGTTTACAATGTTGTGTTAGTTTCAAGTGTTCAGCAAAATCATTTAGTTATACATATGTATATTATTCATATATATATATTCATTCTGAAGTAGGTCCTTGTTGGTGATCTACTTTATATATAGCAGTGTGTATATTTTATTTTATTTATTTATTTTTAGTGTGTGTATTTTAATCTCAAGCTCCTGATTTATCCCTCCCCTCCCTGCCCCCCCCCCCCAGTTCTCATATGGTACCCACAAGTCTGTTTTTGATCATCCTTCACCAACTTTTTTTAAAATAATATTTTACTTTTATTGGTGTATAGTTGATTTTAGGGGCATCCCTGGTGGCTCAGATGGTAAAGAATCTGCCTACAATTCTGGAGACCCAGATTCCATCCCTAGGTTGGGCAGCCCCTCAGGGAACAGCAACCCACTCCAGTATTCTTGCCTGGAGAATCCCACGGGCGGAGGAGTCTGGCAGGCTACATTCCATAGGGTTGCAAAGAGTTGGACATGACTGAAGCGACTTAGCACACATAGTTGATTTACTAAACTAAGGTTGTGTTCAGTTTCAGGTATACAGTGAAGTGATTCAGTTATCCATACACATATATTTGTTCTTTTTTAGATTCTTTTCTCATATAGGTTATCATTCATCCTTCATGATCTTAAATTAAGTTCCTGTTGACTTCACATTCTAGGGTTGTGTTATTCTCCAGGTTAAAACAAGAGCGAAAACAGACTGGGATAAGAGGAAGGGGTTGGTGAACGTGTATACCAGGGATTGATGAGGACAAGGAGTAGACAGAGTTATCTACCAGTCTAGTTCTTCTTGGAAGGAGACAAGAAATAAGGCCCCAAAAAATCGAATTAAAAAAATCGACAATTTTGGTTCAAGCTTTAGGGAAGAGACATGTGTTTCCTTATACAGATGGCCCAAACTTACAATGGTTCCACTTAATGCTTTTTTTTTTTTTTTTAACTTTATGATGGTGCAAAAGTGATATGCCTTGAGTAGAAACTGTGATTTGAATTTGATCTTTCCCTGGGCCATGTGGTATGATTTTCTCCTGTGATCCCCAGTAGTGGCAGTGAGTTGCAGCTCCCAGCCATACCATCACAAGGGTAAACAACTGATACACTTACAACCATTCTGTTTCCCACTTTCAGTATAGTATTCAATAGATTACATAAGATATTCAACACAATTATAAAATAGGCTTTTTGTCAGATTATTTTGCCCAACTGTAGGCTAATGTAAATATTCTGAACATGTTTAAGGCAGGCTAAGTTAAGCTATGATGTTCAGTAAATGCACTTTCGACTTTAGATATTTTCAACTTACAATGGGTTTATTGGGATGTAACCCCAATGTAAGCCAAGGAAAATCTGTACTGCTGTAAATGAGGAGAAAGGGCATTTCAAGAACCTTCTGTGCTTAGCATTACTAGTGCCCTTCTTGTATCACAGCTGTGACTGTTCCAAGGTAACTCTGCATGTCTAGACCAGGTGCAAAAATGAGTGTGATGAAAGTGGGAGTGGGCAGGAATAGAGAAACACAGGTGAAAAATCCCTCACTTTCCTTGTAATACTAAAATTTATACTCATCTAGGTATACTTCGTCAAACCACACCTCTGAATACTAGGCCTCAACTGTTTGTCTTTCAAGTTCCAACTTCCTAACTGGCCCAGTGTCCAGTTGTTTCCTTCAGTCTCTTAAATTCATCACTCTCCCTCTTCGCTATGGAAAAGATCTCTTGATTCAGACCCCCTCCAGCAACCTAGTCTTAGCAGTGAGTAGCAACACTGGTGCAGTGAGGTCTCTCGGAGGCCTCCACCTATCCCTGGTTAAGAAATGAAAAGGAGAGCTGAAGGAGTAAGGTCCAAAGCAAGAGATGTTCACTCATTCTCCGGCTTCCTGACTTTGCCCAAGGAGCCCCAGTCTCCACTGCGCCCACTACGCCGCCCCAGTCCTTAAATAACAGGCATAGCCCTGTGACTTCTCACCTGTCCCCACTGTCTCAGCCCAATTCCCTAGCTTCCGCCACCACCGCCCACAGATTCCAGCCCCCACATCGGATCCCGCCCGGACTTCGCCTCCAATACTGGCTGCTTCTGCTGCAGCCGCTGCCATGGTGATGAACCTCGCGAGATCTGCCGCTCGCCGGTGCTCAGCTCTCGCGCGATCGGGGAGGTGGGAAGTATCCCGGTCTGGGGGTGGGGGTGCGCCGCACAGCTCCTGTCGCCGTCGCGGCTTCCGGTGCTAGGTGGAGGGCAGGAAGGAGGGAGCCGGGAGCGAGGCCAGGGGAGCAGCCGCGCTGAAATCGGCTGAGGGAGCCGGAGAGAGTGGAACGAGAGCCGAGCGGAGCCTGTGGGGGCGGAGGCGGCGGCCGCAGCGGCGGAGCTGGGAGCAGGAACAGGTGAGGGACTTGGAGGAGGGAAGGCGGGTCCGGGTAGAGGAGAGGCTCGGGGTGGGGGCTGCGAGGATAGAGCCCCCTCGCCCCGCTCTTCGCTCGCTCGCCCGCCCGGCACTGCCTGGCATGGAGCGGTGTGGTCCTTTCCTCCCGAGAGCTCGGAGAGGGGGCGCCGGGCCAGCCACAAGCCTGCCCCCGCATTTGAAGGACGCTGAGCTGGTGTGGGGGTGGGGGGCGCACACGGTTTTGTCCTCCGCCTCGCACAAGGGGGCGACCTGGGCTGCAGTGAGGATCCCCTCGCCTGCAGGAGGTGGGCTTTTGAAGGGTCTTGGTTGAGGGGGAGAAAAGCAGTCCTGGGTGAGGTGACGTGGGGGCGGCGATGACTGTTTTGTATTCTTTTCTTATTAAAGGGCTAGGGAATAGCGCTTTTTCTTACCCGCTTTCCGCCTTCACCTTGGTTATAGACCAGAGAGAAGCCTTGCTATGGTGACACCCCTCCCCCTATCGTGGGGCAGGGGTCCGTAGTGGGGTTAGGGATTAACCTGGAACACAGGCTAGTGGGACAACCCAGGGGCACTATTCTGGTGGAGGTTGAGCTTTCGGGTCCTGGGAACCGCATGTTGGGAAGAGGGCAGCAGGTGGGGAGCCAGAAGAGAGGAGGCAGCAGAAGGGGGAGGGGGACCTGGTCTTCCTTGGAGAAGAGAGGTGGTGCCTTCCTCCCCCAGGCGTAGCGGGGGCGGTCTCACAGGAGGAGGGAGCTTCTGGTCGCTGGCTCCGAGTTTCGCTCTTCCAATCCGCTTTCTTTCTTTAGGAAGTACCAGGATTCCCGGAACCGAAAATGGAGCCGTTGCTTACACCAGTGTTTGAGGGAAGAAGGTGGGGGTGAGGGGTAGGATGGAATTCCCTGTTAAAACCGGGCCACTTGATTAGCCAAGTTGTAGCTCCTCTTTGGGGAGAGTTCCCTTCTTTCTGGGTTGTATTACCGCTGGTCTCCCTCTGGCTAGGCCGGGAGGAGTGTGGTATGTGGTCAGGAGTGAGAAGAAATAGTGAGGTCATGGGGGAGGGAGAAGTGTAACTTAAAACGTGTCTCCGTCGCTGTTGGATTGGGTCACTCCTGGTCTATGGCATGAAAGTTTTATTTGGTAGGAGATCTGCTGCAGGAGTCTGATTGCTTAGGTCAGTGCAGCTAGGGTCTGCATACTTCCTTCCCCATCCCTATTCAGGTGGTGACAGTATTTGCTACCATTTTGTCTTGAGCTTGTTGTTGGGGTAAGTGTCTCCACTTGCTATGACTGGAATGGGTCAGTGAATTGGTCATTGTGCATTAGACTTGGGTTTGAATACCATGTCTATAAAAGCTCGTTCTAAGAAAGAAACTGATCCACCTTTTCACAGAATGGATCTTTGACCGTGGATTCAGCTTGGAAGGGTCCTCTTGTATCACATATTAACATTCCTCCTGCCTCCCAGCATAGAGTTATTGCCTTGGGTAGTCAAAAAAAATTTTTTTTCTGGTGTAGTCAAAATTTGTATGCGTATATCTTGCTTTTCCAAAGAGACAAAACTTTGAGTGCAGGAATTGGAATTCATCTTGTGTCCCCCACACTGTCTGGGCACACAGTAAGCTCTCATGAATACTGAATGTGAATGAATAGAACTTAGGTTTTCTTTTCTTTCTTTTTAAAAAAAAAATTATTTATTTATTTGGCTGCACTGGGTCTCAGTCGTGGCCCTTGGGAATCTTTATTTGCGGAATGCAGGATGGGCATGGTAACTCTTAGTTGTAGGATCTAGTTCCCTGACTAGGGATCAAACCTGGAAAGTCCTGAACTCAGGATTTCTGACCACAGTTTAAGGAAAGAGGAAGAGATGGCTTGGCTGTCATAGAGAGCTTCCTGAAGTTAGCTGAGTGAGGGTGTAAAGGTCTTTACCCTTTGTAATTAAGAAGTCTTGGTCTCTCCATGTTTCCTAAGGCACAAAACAGTCATGGATATTGAAAGTTAAGACCCCCAAAAGAAAAGTATTAGAACACAGAGTCATTATTTAGCAGAAATCCTAGATCTCCTGCTTCCCTGTTTTGGGCAAAGGAGTCTCTCCTTTAGACCTAGGTCCTACAGAGTTGTCTGCAGATTGAGTTCCTGATAATTACAGAGAAGGGAGCCAGTGAATGTATCTGGTACCTGGCATAGAATTGGTGGCAATGAATGGTAGCTGCTCTTACTAAACTGAATGCAAGTGTAAAGGAGGACAGACAGCAGGCTAGAAAGAGTGGAAGTGAAGTCTTAAGTGCACAAAGAGTCATAAAGTGTGTTGTCTCTGCTACTTTCTTCCACTGGAGTCATAATAGAGGAAATGGACTCAGAGGACAGTGGGCGGGATTTATTGGTTAGAAGGAAGTTCTCTAAAACCAAGTTTGTTAAAACTGAGTCAATGACTGAGGGAAATTGTGGAATCTACTTGCCCATATACCTTTAGAAATGGATTTCAAGAGGCCTGAGACTCAAAACATATCACTGTATTTCACCCTCCTTACCATTTTTTGTGTGTGGCTACTGTGGAACTTCCCTGACTTGGGATCGAATCTGTGTCCCATGCAGTAGAAGTGCAGAGTCTTAACCACTGGATCACCAGGGAAGTCCTTCACATTTTTAAAATTGCAGTATAGTTGATTTACAATATTGTGTTCATTTCAGGTGTACAACATAGTTTTCTTCACCATTTTTGTTACATAGTATGATAATTAAGAGTGTGGACCTTGGAATCGGACACAATTGGGTTCAAATTATGCCTCTGCTAGTTACTAGTTGTATGATTTTGGTGAAATTATTTCTCTCTCTTAGCTTCATTTTCCTCATCTGCAAAGAATATGATAATGATAGTGCCTGTTCATAGTGTTGGCATGGGAATTAAATGAGATAGCATATACAGAGTCCTTAGGGTTATACAAAGCACACATAGTAAGCCTCAAGTAAATGTTAGCTGCTATTAATAATCACCATCATAACAGTAATAATAACGAGTCCTCAGGGCTGCCTTAAAAAAGAAGAGGTTTATAAAAGAACAACTTGCTGCCTGAAGCGCCTGTGTAGAGGGGTGATTGTTACCATGACTTTCTGTGCTGGTCGTAGGCTTATGAGCAATGAAATCTTTTTTCAGCATCAGCCTCACAGAGGCAGCTCCTGTTGCCTGAGTGGGAGGTGAAGCTGGAGCAAGGCAGGGGCCCTGAACCATCAACTGGGATGTAGAGTGAGGATGTGGGGGCTCAGGAATACTGTTCATGATACAAAAGTCAGCAGGAATGGCTGACTCTTCCATGTAAGAGCACCCTCATTGGCCTATGTCAGGTGTTTAGATTCCTGGGTCCCATTATTTTAGATCTTGGTATTTCAGCATCCTCCATTTCCTGGGCCACTCTTTTCACTTAGTCATATCTCCTTTAAATGTCTGCCTCTGTTTCAGAATGTACTGTATTAAGGTCCAGAGTTGCAATGTCTATAAATCTGTCTGCTATGCCTTTTCCAACATCTGTTGCAAATATAGGTTGAGTGCTAATAAAGCTTTTGGATAATGAAAGGACATGGGGAGCATTTGGAAAGAGTTCTACAAATGTTTGAGGGCTTTGTCTTAGAGTCTGGGAAAGAACTGACTGAGGTAGGGATTCTACAAAGGTGTTAGAGATTTGTCATGGACATCTGTAAAGGACCTGCTGCATCAGATGGACCAGAAAAAGAAATAGCTCAAGATATCAGGGATCCACAGTTATCACCATATTCCTGAAGAAAGTTGAAATGACTGGGCGTGGCAGATTTTAGTTCCTCGACAACCAGGGATTGAGCCCAGGCCCTTGGCATTGAAATTGCGGTGTCCTAACCACTGGACTGCCAGGGAATTCCCATAGCTTGTCCTTTATGAGCTTAAACACAAGCGTGTCAAGCATGAATGTTTAAATTTCAACATGATTTAGGATGCAGAAGAACATAAGCTTTCTGTTGGAGTGGTTTAATTCTTCATCCTCCCCTTTTTGAAAAAAAGGAATCTAACCCTACCTTATATAAAATGTTATTTGAAGTCTAATAGATAAAATGGATAAAAGCAGTGCTGCTGTGGTAGTGGTGGAGAGTGGCGGACCATAATCAGAACCTCTCCCTTTCCCTTTCTCCTAGGCAGGCTCTGAATCCCATCCAAGGAACCTTAGGGCTCTGAGAACATGGAAGCCACTTTTCTAGTTTGTCAGTTACAGGAAAAGGATTAGAGATCACATGTAAAATACTGTCTTCCTCAACCTCACAAGCGTTTGCCACCATCAGTAGAACTGAATTCAGCAACAAGTATATCAGTCACTAGCTACAGATCAGTCATGGAGCTGGATGCTGGGAGAGCATGAAACATGAATAAGGCACAGTCCCAGCTGTCAAGGGACTGAGAGTCTAGTGTTGTTTTCCCACCATGGTGCCCTGAGAAAATGGTAATAGTGAAACACGCATAGCTGCTTGCAACCCGAGATGACTGGCCCATGGGCTCTAGCCACTCTAAGCCCTAGCTATCCAGTACTGATGGGATCAGCATCTTCAGCTGATCTGTATTACATTAAAGGCACATTATTTGGGAAGTTCCAGCTCTGGAAAGCAAAACACACCAAGGTAAATAAAACATTCTGTGGTAAGTCCTAGAGAAGTGTGTTTGAGGTGCTGAGGGATCACAGAAGGCTCTTATCCCCCAAGGTAGGACATTCCTTGTCTTCTGTATCCTTAGGCTGCTCTGTTAGGGGTGGCCTTGTCCAAATCATGGCCTCCTGTTTCATCTTTTCACTGGCAGCTCCATCTTAACCTGCACAGTGGGACCAGATTGGGGCAAAGGTTTACTAGGGCTTTAGGCTGATTACTCATGGGATTTCAGTGATTTTGTAATTAGGAAGGTACAGTGTACTGGATATCCAAGGCTAGAGATGTGGGCATTGAAGCAGCCATCAAATATCAGGATATGGTACAGTTTTAAGCTGGTCAAATTCTAAGAATAGGGTACACTGAAAGCTTTGATTAGAGGGCAGTGCCACGGAATGTTCCAGGGGAATAAATGAGTCTAGTTTTTATTTGGTCACTGTCTTATCTAGCTAGGTCATGCATTCTGAAACAGACTTGAGGTTCTGTTCTGACTCACTTGCTGAGGTTTGTCTTTGGGAAAAGCCATACCCTTCCCTGATATTTGGGTCTATCAGGGCAATTTAGACTCCTTCGCTTGACGTTGTGGCTTCCTTCAAGTTATCCTGAACTGGAGTCTTCCTCTCGGACTAGAAGGGAAACTGGTGTTTAACGATTCTGACTCAAACCTAAATGCTGTTAGTTAAGTAGAGACTAATTTTAGTCATATGTTCTAATTTATAACAAGGCCATTCATTGATTGCCTAGTAGCTAAGTTCAGTAGGTATCTTTCAGGCCTTATCTTAATTTGACTTTTTCATAGCCTTTGACCCTTCTTTTTTTTTTTTCTTTACTCATTGGTGTCTATGATGCCTTATTCTTTTGATTTCCTTTTTACCCGTTTGGTTGCTTCCTACTCTCTCTGCTGGCCTTTTTTGGCTTTAAATGTTGATGTGCCCCAGGTTTTTATCTTTGGGCTTTTCTCCTGTTTGAGCATGCACACTCTCTCTAGATATATAGATTAGGATGTATCAGTTGCAAAAGATAGAAAACACACCTGTGAAGGACTTCCCTGGTGATCCACTGGTTAAGAATCCGCCTTCCAATGCAAAGAACTTGGGTTCTATCCCTGGTCCCAGGATGATCCCACATGCCTCAGGGCAACTAAGCCTGTGTGCTGCAACTAGTGAGCCCACCCTCTAGAGCCTGAGCATGGCAGGTAGCGAAAGCTTATGCACAACGAAGACTCAGCGCAGCCAACATAAAAAAAGAAAGAAAAGAAAAGAGAAAACACACCGTGGCTCAAATAATCAGAGGATTTATTAAACATCTAGCAGAAAATCTAGGTGAAATAAGCCAGACACAAAAGAACAAATATTGTTTGATTCCACGGGTTAACGTGGTACCTAGAATAGTCAGATTCAGAAACAGTGTAGTGGTTGTTTCCAGGGGTAGGGGAGGGGCATTATTGTTTAACAAGTAAGAGTTTCAGTTTGGGAAGATGAAAAAGTTCTGGAGATGCATGGTAGTGATGGTTGCACAACAGTGTAACTGTATTTAATGCCACTGAACTGTACACTTAAAAATGGTTAAAATGGTAAATTTTATTCATATTTTACCACAAGGCTTCCCAGGTGACACCTGGGTAAAGAATACACCTGCAGTCCAGGAGACTCAGGTTCGATTCCTGGGTCAGGAGGATACCCTGAAGGAGGGCATGGCAACCCACTCCAGTATTCTTGCCTGGAGAATCTCATGGACAGAGGAGCCTGGTGGGCTATGGGCTGTGGGGTTGCAGAATCAGACACAGCTGAAGCAACTGAGCACACACACACATAGTCTACCACATGCAGAAGTAGTTCAGGGGTAGAACGTTTCTTCTTACAATTGTTTTTGATCTACCAACTAAACACTGGTAGGATCCAAGTTTTTCTGCTCTGATATCCTAGTGTTCCTGTGTCTGTCCCATCATATACTCAAGATTACGCCAGCATCTTGCCCTTCTACATTAACATCCAAAGGCTAGAGAAGAGAACATTGATATATGTTCTTTTTTAAGATTGAGGAAATCTTTCCCAGATATTCCCAGTAGACTTTTCTTACATCTTATTGCCCAGAATTAGTGCTTGACCATTTGTGACTCAAATCATGGTGAGAGAAATGAAATGCCCACAGCCTTTGCTGATCAGCTTTTATACCCTAGGGTTGGGGAGGGGTAGCTCATAACCACTGCCTGCCAACGTCTGAACAAATTAAGGGTTCTGTTAGAAAAAAGAAGGGAAGATGGCTGTTGGGGCAGGCAACCAATAACTGCTGCCACTCTGAATCTTCCTGGTTCCTCTTGGGGCTTCATTTACTATCTATGCAGGTGATTCTGAATACCCTGACCAGACTTTTCTCCCGATCTTCAGACCTTAGCACTTCAAAATTAATCTAAAAACAAACATCTTTGCTGCCAGATCTGTTTGTGTAGTGTTTCCAGTCTAAAGAAGTGCCACTGACTCACACAGGCAAGATACCTGGGAGTCATCTTTGACTCTCCTCTCCCCACTATAATCAGCTATCAAACCCTATGGAGTCTACTATTTTGGTGTTTCAAATCTGTCCTGTCCTCTCTATTGCCACCTCTGCTTCAGAACTTTTGATTTCTTTCTTTTTTTCTCTTTTTTAATTTTATTTATTTAAAATTTTAAATTTATTTTTTCATTGAAGGATAGTTGCTGTACACAATTTTTTTGTTTTGTTTTCTGTCAAACATCAACATGAATCAGCCATAGGTATACATATGTCCTCTTCGTCTTGAACCTCCTTCTTCTCTCCCTCCCCATCCCACCCCTCTAAGAACTTTGGACTTCTTATCTGTATTACTGGACCTCGCAAGTGGTCTCTTTCCCTCCGTCTTTCCCCCCTTTAACTTATTCCCTACACTGCTGTCAGAACGACCTTTCTAAAGCACATATCTGATCATGTTACTCAGTGTTACCTTTAGGGCCCTTCATGATCCAGCTCCTGCTTCCCTCCAGCCTCATCCCTTCTTTTTACTCACAATGCTGCATCCACATAGATGACCTCCTGGTTGCACCTGGCTTTGGCTAATCACTGTTCTAACTCATCTTTATGCCTGTGCATACACTCTTCCCTCTTCCACCTTCCCTATTCTTTAGTGTCTGACTGATTCATATTCTTCCTTTAAGAGTCAGCTCAGGTGTGACCAGAGAGTCATGTCTTGGAATTGGCCTTCATCCTCCAGTCTTGACTAACTGCTCTAGCTTTCTGTCCCCATAATACCATGTGCTTATCCCACTCTTAGCCTCACACTATAATCCTCTGTTTCCTAGTCTTTCTCTCCCATTGAGTTTCATGAAGGCAGAAACTGTCTTCCTCTGTATTCCTAGTTCATTATACTTAATAAACATTTAACGAATGAATGGAAACTGACATCAGAAGCTGTTTCTTGGCCTTGGGAAATCTTTGAGTTTAATAGAAGCCATTGAGATACTAATCTACGAGTTCTTGTGTGCTGATTACAGTGCTCTTGAGACAAAAATTTGGAAAGTTTACATAGGTCACAAGCCAGCTGCATTAAGGAAACCAAATACAGGCAGACCCTACTTTGGTTTCCCTAAATTTTTTGGTCTATTCCATTGGCTGTGCTAAAAATAGCATCTTTATTAGTGATGTTTCAATTTGAAAATCGTCTGGGAATATAGCTGCTTTTTGTGCACTCTGCCTGGCAGCAGAGGGTTTGGTAGACTCTGGTCTTCTTTTCCCTGAGCCCATGCAGCCTGAAAAGGGGTGTCTCAGGACACATGCCTGTGACGAAGAATGGGGAGTGTGTGTGGCAGGCTGAGCTGTGCCTCTTAGAATCACCTGGAGTGTAGGCAGACAGGCCTCGAGTCAAAGGGACTGAACAGTCAGTGACAGCACAAGCCTGCCTCTCCTGGGGGAGGGGGTGCGGTGGGAGTGGGAGGGAGGGGTTGGGGGCCATAAGTGATAATCAGTGAGGCTTACATCAGTCAGTGTGCCTGATTGAACTGCACCGTCCAACACAGATTGTACTAAAACACATTTTTAGAGTTCCTGTTGCTACTTTTACCACTGATAACAAAGTTTGTAACTGTACAATAGAATGTTGAGACATCCTTTTTGTTAATAGAGATATTAACATCCTTTTTGTTAATAGAGATATTGCTGTATTCCATTTTTTATCTTGAGCCACTCACCTTCAGTCTTACCTGCTTCCTGTTTCTCCCAGCCCATGGAACCCTGGTATTTTGCCCTATTGACACAGGAGTGCCATCTGTGGCAAAAGAGAATGACTATAGGCTATACAGTATGTAGACAATCCGAGGTTGGTTTGTTTGCCATTCTGCTTCCCAGAGCTGCTTCTAGCAATGCAGTGTGGTGAAAGTGAGAGCTGACTATATAGCCGTAGGTGTATGTTCATGGCACAGAGCTGAAAGTTGCCACCATCCTGGTGGTCGGGGCAGCATGCCATCTGGAAACAGACAGGAACAAGGAAAGCCAAGATAAGAAAGCCAACATTTGCTTTGGACTGTTCATCTGAGTCAAGCTCCTGATTATATTAAAGAAGAGTCATAATGTTCATTAATTTCAAGGCCCTGGGGCGCCATGGCGGACACATGATAACTACTTGAATATTTCATTAGTTATCTGCCAGCCCCATTGAGTTTTAAATGCCAAGAGAAAATTTTACCACTTTTAGTCTTCTTGTCCTTTCATGGCTTTCCCAAACCAGTCTTAAGGTCAGTGTATGTGGAAAATGGCCAGGAATTGACAGGAAAGCTGAGCAGCCATCTGTGCACCACATGGAGATACCAAGTACTGCTAGGACAGAAGAAATGATATAAGCCTTAGATGAGGCTTAAATCAGCCAATGTGCTTGCTTGAACTCCTACAGCGGGGCTTGGCACTGGGAGCAAGGAAAGATCCAAAATAAATAGAAGGCATAGTCTTTGCACATGGTGAGCACATGGTTAAATTGGGGAGACAGTAAATGCACAGATTTAGAAGGAAAAACTCCACAACGTAGTGCCACTTGAATGGTTCGGATAATTCAGGGGCCTTTATGTAGCTTGCCAGGAGATAGAAATCAGTGTAACACTGGGATCCGCTTTTGAACCAAGACTTCAGTGTGATAGCTTAGCAAAGAAGCAAACCAAAGGACAGTGTGTGCATATCCTGGGGCAAGGGCTTGCTTTCAGCCACTGGTCTACTCACAGTTGGTAATCATTTAATCAGCAATACTTGTAGTCAGAAGGATGGCAAGATAAACGTGTGGTATAAATTCAGTTCAGAATCTGGGCCAAAGCCTATTACCTAAGCTTTAAAGCAAAGTGTCATCTGGAGCTAAAAGAAAGAACACGTGAGCAGGAAACAAGATAAAAACTAGGAGGACTTGGGGAAGGTGTAAATTTCTGGAAGTGAAGGCATCAGAACCAGAAGTCTGACTACCACGGATTACCAGAGTCGGTAGGATCTGATCTTACTAGCTGGGTAGGTTTCCCCTCCTGCCTCAGGAATCCTCAGGAATCTGTCTGCCTGGGTGGTTGAGGCAGGAGGGGCCGGGTGGATGGCTAGTGGGTGACTTGGCTGAAGTTGCGCCCTAAAGTTGAGCCAGGCCCTCCCCCTGGGGTGTGAGCCCTCTGGGTCAGGGGCTGGGCTCATCTGTGGAACCTACCCAGAGTACCACGCCTGGCTTATTAGTGAATGTCTGCGGAGGCCTTTGAAGATGAAACACTCCATAAGCACTCATTGTTTCTGTTTTTTGGACAAACTAGTACTTTGGTCTCCAGGGGCCGTTGATCTGGCTCCTTTTTACTAGTCTGGAATTCACTGCAAACTGAGGAGAGTAGGAAACAAATAAACAAACCTAAAATAGTTTTTGAAAAAAACAACTAAACTCCCACCAAACCCTTGTGCTTTATCTTGAAAATAGGATTCCTCCCTATCCACCTTTCACATTCTTGGGTTTGGGTGCACTCTGTCTTGACCTGTTCCTTTGCCTGCTGGGTTTGTGGTGTGCATATGTGTACCTCTGGTTCCCAGACTGTGGAGAACGCCAGCAGCTGGCATATGGTGATTGCTGAATAAGCTGCTGACGCATTGGCTCCCGCAGGCACAGAGAACTGGCTGGCATGGGTGATTCTGAACCCCTGTTTCATTGTTGTTTCAAAGATTCATTTCTGTGGCTGTCCGGAGCCATCCAGATGGGAGAGAAGAGAAGAAATGAATGACTCTATGATTCTGTCAGTCTGGGGCAGTGGGCAAAGTGGGCAGATAGGCATTTTGTACTTTTGTAGTGTTCTAACTGCTCCCTTCATTTCTGCCAATGATGTATCAGGCGGAAGCGGTCTAACCTGAATGAGGTGCTAGCAAGGTCAGTAGAGACCTTGTGAGCTAATTCAGTTACCCAGCTGCTGTGTGCCAGGCACTAGTCAAGGCACCAGGAACACAGCAGGAAACAAAATAGATAAGGAGCTGACATTAT
The DNA here is from genome assembly GCF_019320065.1 of Cervus canadensis. NCBI lineage: Eukaryota > Metazoa > Chordata > Mammalia > Artiodactyla > Cervidae > Cervus > Cervus canadensis. The sequence goes on along the minus strand of NC_057410.1, from coordinate 25,102,670 downwards.
AGTAGGAGGAGAAAAACAGTCCAGAAGGAAACAAATACGGAACGTGTCAGATGGTGATAAATTCTGTGAGGAAAAAGTGGAATAATGGGTTAGAGAAGTGTGTGTGTGTGTGTGTGTGTGTGTGTGTGTGAAATATAGGTGGTTGTGGAAGGCCTCTTTGATAAAGGGACGGTCGAACAGATGCCTGAAGGAAGCGAGGGAGGGCTCCATGAAGGCTGTCTGGGAGATGAGCCTCCCAGGCAGAGTGAAGACAGGAACAAATGCTTTGAGACAGGAGAGCGTTGGGGACCTGAAGTGGAGTACGCACAGGGGAGAGTAGTAGGAAAGCTGATGAGAGAAGCGGGGTGCAGACTGCGCCAGGCTTTGTAGGCCATGTATGGCTTTGGGTTTTACAGAAAAGGAGATACGGAGCCCAGAGAGGGTTTTGAACAGAGGAGCAACATGACCTGGTTTTGGTTTTAAAATCAGTCTGGCTGCTCTGTGGAGAATAGGCTGAAGAGGGTTGGAGCCGAAGCAGAGAATGAGCTGACTGCCTCATTGCAGGTGACCATGTGGAGCAGCTGTCCTGGGAGGGACCACGGGAACCCAGGACCTGCCTGGCTGAGGAATGAGGGGGAGCCTCTCCACACCCCGCCTCCCAGCTCTCAGCTCACTGTTGTATGCACAGAGTATGGCTTTAGCAGCTGGTAGTTCACAGAGTGGAAAGGATCAGCTTTTCTTAGGAGTGCTGTTTCTTAATTCTTTCTGGCTAATTTTGGTGTGTAGAAGGAAAGTGTAGAAACACAGGAAGGGAAGAAGCAGAATCTCTTGATTAGGGCTGAGAGAATAAACCTTGGGAACCTGACAAGCCTGAACCTTGTCAGGAGTCACAAAGAGCCACTCCTTATTCCACTCCCTCCTCTCCCACCCTTTCCAGAAGTCTCAGGGCAAGGTTGGGGCAAGGAGGGGCATTAATGATCTCTCTATGCTTTGGGATATACTATAGAATGTCAGGACTGAAGGGACTTTAGAAATCATCTAGTTCAGCCTCCTCATTTACAGGTGCAGATAAGAACAGGTGAAATAACCCATCCAGAGTCCCCTGGGTAGATTACTGGCAGAAGCAGGGGCCCTGAGTGTTCAGTGCTTTGTCTGCTCCCAGAGGCTCAGGATCTAAGTGGGCCTTGATCTTCATGGTATGCTCAGGCTCTCAGTTTGTCAGAAAAGAACTCCAGCCATGTCTTTGGCCAGTCCCATTAGCATGAAATCCTGACAAGCAGATGGTGGTAGTGAGTTTGCATTTCTTTGCCTAGGATCAAGTCTTCCATACCAGGGTCCAGGCCTGAACCAGACTGCCACTGCCCCCACTGCACCCTACTGTCCTCAGAAAGCAACTGCTGTGATCATGGGTAACATCTTTGGAAACCTTCTCAAGAGCCTGATTGGGAAGAAGGAGATGCGCATTCTGATGGTGGGCCTGGATGCCGCAGGAAAGACCACCATTCTGTACAAGCTGAAACTGGGCGAGATCGTCACCACCATCCCCACCATTGGTAAGGGCAAAGCTCAGATGGAGGCTCTCATGCCCACCACTGAGCCAGATAGGGGGCCTGTTCCTGGATCTCTCACCTGGCCACCAGGCAAGTCCTTACGGTCTGTGGGGTTCAGGGAGGAGTGGTTATTTACCTTCCTAGCAGGTGCTGGGCCTGCCATTTGCAGACCTACCCTGGCCCTCTCTGATGCGAGAACTTCCGCAGCCTGGCACCCAACAGTGGCCCTCAGGCACTGAGCTGGTTTGTTCTCTGTTGTTTGAAAAGCAGGTGAAGAGCTTTGATGTTCCTGCCAGAGGCCTGGAATTGCTTCAGTTTAGATCCTCGGTGGCCCTGATCCCAGTTAAGACCTGCCTCTGGGAGGGAGAGCATTTGCCTCGTGGAAGCAGCTCTAGATCACCATCATCAGCTGGTTCTGCTTTTGGGGCTCCGGGACTGTCACTCCCTTCTTGTTGTCCATTCTGCCTCACAGGCCCCACTTCTCAGCTGAGGCTGAGGCAGGAGTGGGGCTGAGTCATTTCTTTTGCAGGAGAGAGAGTCAAAGACTGAGAGTGAGTGGGGAAGGTTGTCTCACCGAGGCAGTTGGGAACCTCCTGACTGGCCCTCTTCGTCCTCTTCTGCTGCTTCTCTTAGGTTTTCTTTTTGGCCTTAGTGCTGCTAAGTCAGGGAACACCAGGTCTGTCTGAGGAAGCCTTACTTTCTTTTCTTGGCTAGGCCTGGGGGAAACAGAAATAACCCAATGGGGCATCGTTTGCAGGCCTGGTATTTCTGGCCAAGTGACCACTGTCTGTTTTTTCCCCAAAGGGTTCAATGTGGAGACAGTGGAGTACAAGAACATAAGCTTCACAGTTTGGGATGTGGGTGGCCAGGACAAGATTCGGCCTCTCTGGAGACACTACTTCCAGAACACCCAAGGTAGGGCGTGTGAATTGCCCCCGGACCGGCAGGGGTTGGTTGGGTGTGAGCAGAGGGTGGCTATTGTTCTCGGTTATCAGGCGCCAGCTCTTGCCCTGCTGCAGCTCCTAGGGGTGGGAGGCGGGAGAAGAGGGAGCAGATACTTGAAGGGTATAACGAGGGTGTGTTCTCTTTTCGGTGGGGGAGGGGAGTTGATCTGTCGTCTCTGTGCAGCCCATGCTCTGCCTCCCCAGGGTTGATATTTGTGGTCGACAGCAATGATCGAGAGCGAGTAAATGAGGCCCGGGAGGAGCTGATGAGGATGCTGGCAGAGGATGAGCTCCGGGATGCTGTGCTCCTTGTCTTTGCAAACAAACAGGTGTGACATCTCCCTGCCTCTGCGTTTGAGAGAGGGCAGCCTGGCCATGGAAGTCACGGGATCTTGGAGCCCATTGTGTGGTAAACCCTATGACTAGGCTCTCAATTTGGAAAGTAAGAAACATGATTAGCTGGCTTCTTTACGCTCCTCTTCTTGTTCCTGCCCCCATCCCGGCTTTACTGAGCAGTGTTTCTGTCCAGAGGGACAGGTGTGGTAGATCTTTACCTCCAGCCCCTTTGTAACCTCACCTGTTGTCTGCTTTAGTGGAGCAGCCCTCTTTCTTACGGTCAGACAGACCTGGCTGTCGGCTCATCTGAATCACTTCTCCACTTCCCTACCAACCCCATACTTGGTTTCCAACTCCTCAGTGGAGTGACCTTTAGTGCCTTGGATCTGGAGTTCTAGGATGATTAAATCCAAAGTCGCTCTTTAGGATCTTGCTCTGGGTTCCTCCACTGAAGAAGGAGGAGAGGGTGCTGGTATACCTGCCTTTGCTAGGTGGGTGCTCTAGAAGCTTCTGCAAGATCTGAGGCTCCTTTTTGTGTCTCCCTTGTGCTCCAGGATTTGCCTAATGCCATGAATGCTGCTGAGATCACAGACAAGTTGGGTCTGCATTCCCTGCGCCACCGCAACTGGTACATTCAGGCCACCTGTGCCACCAGCGGGGACGGGCTGTACGAAGGCCTGGACTGGCTGGCCAATCAGCTCAAAAACAAGAAGTGAGAGCCAGACAGCCCTATCCGACCACCCCATCCACCCCTACCGTCTCCCTGACCCAGCCCTCCCCTTTTCCTTCCTGTTGCCAGTGCGGCCAGAGCCCTGGGTATCATGTCCGCATGCCCAGCAACAGCCTTGCTTCCCCTGTCCTCCCCTCCCCCCTCCATGACCAGTCCCCAGTTGCTGTCCTGATGATGAATCATTCCAATTTACTGGATTTAAAACAAAAAACAAGGTTGTTATGGTTTCATGGGGTGGGCCCCCCCTCAAGCCCTGGGGCTTGGGAGGTGGGATGGGGTGTTCCCTCCGGTTTGCTTCGTTTGGCCCTAGTTGCTGTGCTCTTGGCATCTGAGCCCCTTCCCTACCCCCACAGGTCCCTCTCCCCTTCCCCATCTTCCGTTCCTTTGCCGCTCTCCCCCTGTTCTACATGGAAATTGCACGGGCCTCTCTGTGTGTGCGTGCATGTGTGCGCGTGTATATACCTGTATAGAGAGATATATATGGGGGCCAAGGAGTGGGTAGAGGAGGTGGGTGCCGCTCAGGGCTGGGAGCCAGGACACTGCCCACTCTCGTCTATCAGCTGCTCCTCCCATGCTGGTGAGATAAAGGGAAGGAGGTGGAGGGGAGGCTGCCCCAGTCCCGTGCAGGTGCCTCTCCACTGCAGGTAGGTTTTCCTGGATGACAGGGCAGATGATGGCTTCTCTGCCACCATCTTTCTCTATCCCTCTCTCCACCCTACTCAGGTCAGGGGGGTGGCATTTGTCTCTAGATGACTGTTCCCAAGGAGATGCCATTCTGCCCTGCCTTTTTGTGGAAGGAGAGAGGAACCCACTCACTCTTTATCAGCTCAGAGTGTTCAGCTGATCCTCCCCCTCATCCTTAGATCTGTTCCTTGGAGCTGGAGCAGGGAGGTAGGGATAGCAAGTCCATGGGTTGTATTTGGGACCCAGGGCACTGGGGAGAGGGGCTCAGGTTTTCCGTCTTCATCCTCTTGTTATTAGGAGAAGGTGAAACACAGATCAGTTTCCCTATTCCTGCCTTCCTGCCCCTTCCGTCTTCTGATCTTGGGCCTGGGTGGTTCACCTGTCCTTTGTCAGAAATTTCCTCACCCTGGTAGTTCTGCTGGCCTCACCAGAGCCGGCTGGCTGGTTTACTGAGGAGCAAGGGAGTGGGGGTGGCACAACAGACCTCAGCATCAAGCCACCTCTTCTCCATTTTTATCTAGTCCAGGGTGTGCTGAAAGATGAAAATTTTCTGTTTCCAGACCCTTAGACCATCCTGCTGTCCCTCCCCACTCCATCCCAACAGCCTTTCCCTGCCCTCTCCACCCACTTCCCATAAATGGATCTGGGCATTGGAATGGAGGAAATCGGGCTCCGAAGTGATTGTTGGTGCTGATGGGATGCAGCGGTCTTCCGAGTCCTCCCTCCATTATTATGTAGTTGTTCAGAAGCTGCTGCTACTGTGTCTCTGTCTATAGGAGGCACTTGTCCCTGAGATCCTGGCCTGGGTTCCTGACTTCCGCGGTTTCTGTGAAGCCGTGGCTTTTCTGTGGGCTCCTGTGTGTGCTGGCTGCGCCCTGAGCTCCAAGACGGCCGCCCATAGCCTTTTTGCTAATGTCAGGGCCCAGGGCCTCCATAGCATGGCTGAGGGACCCCTTCCCAGAGGGGTTGTCCCAAGCCCCACCCCATGGGGCCAGGCTTCCTGCCACCTTTGTCTACAACAGGCGGATCAGTACCCCCTACCCACGTCAGATTGAACTGTGAAAGAGAGGTTCCAGGGGTGTCTCCCTCAGTGCCAGCTCCTCAGTGATGTGTTAATTATCCAGGATGCAGTGGGTGTATGCAGGTCTCGCGCTCTAGGCCTTGGTGTGTATGTGTGCGTCTGTGTGGTTGGTGGCAGGGTGGGGGGCGGGGTTGCTGGAGCTTCTGATTCACTTTAACATGAATTCACTCCTCTGACCCCACAGAAGATTCCCTCATACTTCTGCTTTGCCTTTGTCTGTGTTTTGTCAGATTTTTTTCGTTCCTGCTCCTGTCGCCTCTGCCTCCCTGAACTCTTCCTTTGCCTTCTCACCTGCTTCACTGCTGATGCCTGTTTGTCTCCCTTTTCCTGGGAAAATTTCCTTAGAATTGCTCACTCTGTATCGTTGTGGTTGGGGAGGACTTTGCCTCCTCTCCCGTCTCACTCCCTCTCTGACCCTGCCTACTTAGATGTCAGTCCCAAATGGGTTTTTCTCATTTTAGACCTACCCCCAACCTCGGTTTGGGGGCCTTCAGGGACTGGTGGGGCTGAGGGTGTTAGGAAACAGTCTTGGAGGTTGCCTGGGTGCTGCTCAAGGATCTGTCCAGCAGGGGGCAGTAAATGATCTTGTTAGTATCCCAGGCTGCTAGGCCCCCTCGGCAGGGGCGGTCCTTTCTACATTCCCATTCACCCAAAAGCGCTTTTGGAATTGGGTGTTTCATTCCGCTTCTACCCACTCCCTCCCCTACTTTCCTCTGGTAGGTTTAATTTTTTGCTTTCCTTTGTTCCAGCCTTTCTTCTCCCTGGGAATTTCCCCTGTCCCCCCTTAAAAGTTTGTTTGTGGTGTTATAGTGGTAACTGCAGTTCTGAACTGGTTTTTCTCTTCTTTTTTTCTCCTCTGGAATGTAGACTGTATATGTTAAATAACTCACCTTCTCTCTCCTTGCTCAAAATGTGGGATACGCGATGACTGTGACCCTGGTTGGAAATTAAACTTGTTTTATGCAGCTTTGGAGCAGACCTTCATCCTTGATGTGCAGCAGCCGCGGCACATCAGTTTATTGGTGTGGCACAGAAACCGTGGCACAGAGTTTATTGGTGAGGGTAGTTCTGCTTCTGGTCCCACTCTTCAGACTGCTGTTTGTTTCAGCAGAGGGATAAAGGGTTCTCTGGATTGGGGAGAGTGAAGTGATGGAGGTTCATCTCCACACTGCTTACTGTTTCCCATCATACCCCAAAGGGGAGCTGAAATGAATTGCGGCCCAGAGTTTGAGGGCTTCATGACTTTGCCCCTCAAGTTGTAAAGGGTTTAACCCTGAACTTAGCCATGTTGATCATCTTCTAGTAGACGTTAGGGACTCCCAACAGAGGGCCCTAATGCCTCACACAGCCCCCACTCTCAGATCTGCCCAGCCCTGTGCCTCAGGTGCTTCTAGTTGGAACAGGGTCCCCTCATCCATAGGTTGGCGTCTGCTCACCCGTCTGGTTTAGGACTTTGGCACTGAGCCTGGTGAAGGGTAAAGGTCTGAGTGGTATAATGAACTTGATCCTTCTTACAGCTCATGGCCCTGCATCGCCTCTGCTTTAGTGTCCGGTTCCCCATCGTCAGGAGGCCAGACCTCATCCAGAGATAATGTTTTGAGGAAAAAGACAAACCTTGTTCTTCCACCCAATTCCCACCACTACTCTTTTCCTCTCCTGCTGTTACTCAGGCAAAGAAAGGGATGGTGCTACCCTTTCTTGGTGAGGTCTGGGTGAGCCAGGCAGGCCTTCCCCACTCTCACCACTTTGCTAAGCTTTAAGGACAGAGGCCTTCCCAACTTGATGCTATGGAAAAGGCACAGGATTTAGGCATGTAATAAGTTTGAGAGCCCCAAATACCAGTGTGAAATTATCCTTTGTATTCAGCTAACTCCCTGCTGCCTCCCCTGGCAATTTTCCTTTTCAGCCCCTCTCTTGCTATTAAAATAAGCCATCGTGGTTAAGGACCAGTGCATCTGCCCTTATGAAACCCTTAAACTACTTAAATCAGACATTGCTTTATTAACCCCATAATCTTTGAACACTACCCACATAACCTCAAAACCAGGTAATGCTTTCCTCCTCCTAGGCTCCTCAGAAGTCCTGCTTGGTGACTGAGGTTGCTAATAAGTTAGGAGCACTTGCCCAAGTCCATTATTTGTATACTAACAAATAGATAACTTCTAGAGCTACAGCCCTGCATAAGATAACGATAATGGAGAAGACTTTAGCTGGATGGCAGGCCAGTGGGGTTCTTTTGACCTCTGACAACTTGGGGAGAGGATGGTCTAGTCCCTCTGTCCCTTAGTAGTCCACGATACCAGGAAAGGGGGGGAAGCGCTCTTGTGACAGTTGCTTGAAACTTCTAGCTTTTGGGGGGATGGAGGAGGACATGGGGAGATGAAAGGGAGACTTAACCTGGAAGGTGAATGTTTAGCATCCAGCTGTTAAGCTCTTATCTTCCCAGAACATGAATAGCTCCTCATTCATGGCTTGGCCTAGGATATACTTCAGGATAATCTGGGCAAGGGAGCTTCTGAAGTGAGCTTAGAGAAAGCTAGTGGAAAGCTTTGGATTGGGCCAGGTGGGATATAGTCAGTGACAGGCAGGATCAGTGTGAGTGGGTATGACTTTCTCAGACTGGAGGTATAAGGTCTGAAAGCTCTGGGAAGTCACCACATTGTCTCCAGTACTTAGATTGGTCAGAGCAGACAACTGACAGGTATTTATTCTGTACCTTCTTGTTTCCAGATCTGTGCTAAGAGTGGAGTTAAATCATGGTACTGAGGGAGAGACCAGGAAGTCTGTTCCTAGGCTGCTCTGGAATCCTTTGGGATAACCACAGAGTACCATACGGGGTAGTGAGTGTTGGGGAGTCACTGTATAGAAGGGATACCCCCTTGCCGCTGCTTGGAGCAGGAAGCGGTGTCTCTGTGCAGGCAGTCATAATATTAAGAACAGTCTCTTTTCCAGCTCCGAAGGGTGTGGAGGTAGAAGGGTCAAAGTCCAATTCTCTACTTTTTTTTTTTTTTTTAACCTGGTAACTGGAGGTTTAGAGAATCAAGCTGGTCACTGGGGAGTCATGGGATCCAAGTGCCTTTTTTCCTCTGCAGGCTTTTCATTCAAATTAGGTTTCCTGGCCTTGATTACTGGGAAGGGTAAGGATGACCCTGAGTTCCTGAGCAAGGGAAGAAAGGGTTAGGTGTGAGGAAATCTGAGCCTTGACTGATAGAGGGCGCAGTGCTGCCGAAAGGCCACAGTGGAGACCTGGAAGTGAGGGACTTGGGCCAGAACTATTCGCCATCAAGGCTTGAAGGTAAGTGTCTCCTTGTTTGTGTCACTGTGGCCATGAGCCACAGAAGAGAGTATCTGGGCTCTAGTTTAGCAGCAGATCTGACTTCTGAGCTGAATGTGGTAGAGAGGGCAACATACAAGCCAGAACTCTGCTATCTCTGCCCAGAGCTGACAGCTCGGCCCATACCCGCTTCCTGCCTGACCCTTCCTTCAAAGCAGGTGCATTGAGAGCTGCCTCTGAGGAGGTCTGAACGGTTAGGCTAGGCCAGGCAGGAGGTTTGAGAATGAACGGTCCACCACGGTCCACCCAACACTCCCTCCCACATGTTGTCAAGAACTCTCTCAGAACAGAATTGAGTACGAGGCCTTCTAAGGGTTGGAGGGCTTAGCTTGGGGTTTTGAACTACAGGGATTTGGATGCTAGCTTTTTTCCAAGTTCTGAATATAGGACTCCTACCTTTAGGTAATAGATAGGAGATGGAGAATCTGTTTTTGCCTATGCCAAATCTTGTATTGATAGCACGATACATCCGTGGCTAGAACAGCCAAAGGGGATAGTGGGGCGAGACAGTAACGTATCATTCCTGGTTTTGAGAGCATAACCAGATGCAAAAGAAAACATCTAGTCAGCCTGGGTATGCATGCTCCTGAAAATATGGCATTCAATTTTGAACCCAGATTTTATATGCTAACTAAGTTTTTATTTATTAGCAATATGTTAAACATATTAAAACCATTTAAAAAGCAGTGCCTTGCTTGCTATCTGGCACATAATAGGCACTCAGCTTTGACAAAGGAATCAACGTCATTGTCTTTGACCAAGCTGGGCATGGTGGGTGCCCTGTGAAGCTTGGAAGCCAAGAGTATGTGGTAGTTTCTCCTACTTACTGACACAGACACCTCTGAAGATAGAAGCCTCTCCAGGGGTGGCCCCCTGATTAATTTGTGCCTTGAGTCAGGGTTGAGCCAGTCTCCCCTACCTTTCCCAAGGCCATGTCACCTTTCTCTGCCTGTCCAGGTGGCTCACTGGTAAAGAATCCACCTGCCAATGCAGGAGACATAGGAGACCCAGGCTTGATTCCTGGGTCAGGAAGATCCCTTGGAATAGTAAATGGAAACCCTCTCCAGTATTCATGCCTGGAAAATTCCATGGACAGAGGAGCCTGGTGGGCTGCAGTCCATGGGGTCGCAAAGACACGACTCAGACACAACTGAGCGACTGAGCCTGCACAGGCAGGCTCCTAACTTGGCCTAAGGAGAAAACGACCTCCCTGGTCCCTCCTGGGTCCAAGAGGGCTTGTGCTGCCCTCTGTGGGTGATACTGTTGACTTAGTTTTACTCTTTTCTGCTATTACCCTCTCACCCATTCCCATTCAGATTATCAAAGCCTCAGAGCTGGACAAGACAGTAGCTTTCCACCTCCAATACCGCATCAGTGCGGTATTCAACGTCACCCTTTGCCCAGAAACTTTCAGTGGATTCTCACTACCATTCAAGTATCTCCACACCAACTCTTACTTGTCTCTCCAGTTACCTCTGTCTACTCTCCTGGCTAAATCCTTTACTTTAGCCAAACTGGTCTGTTCATTTTCCCCAAATATCTGACCTTCTTGCCTTTATACCCTTTCTCACTTGTTTAAAAATACCGCTTTCAAAAAAAAAAAAAAAAAAAAAAACACTTCTAGGATCTGCAAAGTTACCCAAGCTTCCCTGGTGGCTCAGACGGTAAAAATTCTGCCTGCAATGTGGAAAACCTGGGTTTGATCCCTGGGTTGGGAAGTTCCCCTGAAGAAGGAAATGGCAACCCCCTCCAGTTTTCTTGCCTGGAGAAGCCCCGTGGACAGTGGAGCTGGTGGGCCACAGTCCATGGGGTCACAAAGAGTCAGACACGACTGAGTGACTAAGCACAAAGTTACCCATGACCTCTCTAATCACAGGAAATGTTTCTCAGGAATTCCCTGGTGGTCCAGTGGTTAGGACTCAGCGCTGTCACTGCCAGGTCCCTGGGTTCGATCCCTGGTAGGGGAACTAAAATCCCATAAGTCATGCAGTGCGGACAAAACAATAACACAAGGATGCTTCTCAGTTTGGCTCCTTTAGCTCTGTTAGCCCAACTCCTTCAACACTTCCCACACATCATCTTGGATGGCTGGATATCATGATCATTCATTCAAGATTTTACAATTTATTTTTATAACCCAAATAATTCCTATTGCAAAAGATCCAAATAATACATTAAATGTTTAGAACAACATGTAATACTTATTCCCCTCTGCTCACTCTGTTCCCAAAGGTAACCACCCTCAGTTGTTTGGTGTGCATCCTCTAGTTCCTTTTCTAAATATATGTATCTATCCGTATTTGGGAAGGGGTTAAAATACAAAGGGGCTCATATCACCTGTATTAGTCTAGTTTTTTTTTTTTTTTTTAACTTAAAGGTATATATGCTTGTCTTGGAGGTTTTCTGTATTAGTATAGTTAGGTTTTCCCTCTAATGGTATCTCAGTTTTGCATAGTATATTTACTCAAAGCATATTTGTCTAGAATCTTGTATGGAGGGTATTGTGCAGCTGGCACCTAAGGGACTCCAGATATGATCACAGCCTTGTCCTTGCCATTGGTGAGTTCACTCTTGAGAGGGGGAGGGAGGAGCAGGAATACACAAATAACTACAACACAAGGGAGAATACAATAAAGTCCCCAAGCATTTGCCTGAAGTTCAGAAATAAGTCACCTCCAGCTAGGGGAACAGAACTTCACAGAGGAGGTGATCTTTGAGTTTGGCTTGGAGGGAGCTTGACAGGTGAGGGAAGAGCATGAGCTGTGCACAGAGATGAAGACAACGCAGGTTCATCCGATGCCAAGAGCATCATGAGGCCAAGAGGATTTGATTCAATTTATATGTAAACACTTATTGAGCATCTAATGTGTCAGGCACCGTACTAGGCAATGAGAATGTAAAAATGGGAAAGGTGAAGTTCCTGTTTTTAAGGCTTTTATTTTAATGGAATCAAAGCAAAATTTGGAAAGGCAGATTAAGACCAGATAATGAAAGCTTTCAATTGGTATGTCAGGTTGTCTGAATTTAATTCACTGGGCAATGTGGAGCCATGCAGGCTTTTTTAGTGGGCAGGTAGGTGACATGACTGAAGCTGAACAGACAGCAGCAGTGTACAGAATGGGCTAGAGTAGAAAGAAGCTGAGGGCTTATTACCCTTTGTTGTTTTAACAAGATAGAAGTTAATTTCTACCTCAGTTAAAAGGTACCTGGTGTAGGCTTGGAATGGTGGCGCTATAGTTATCACTGTCCTAGCATGTAGCTTACATTCTCATGCTCACCTTATGATCTCATCTGGCTGCTAGAGTGTAGTTCATCTCATCTACATTCCAGGCAACAGGAAGAAGGAAGGGAAGGAGACTGGGGGGGAGAAGGTGGAGCACTATGACACATTTCTTAGCTAAATTAGCTCCTTTTAAGCAGCCTCCCTGAAAGTCCAGGACAATATTATGTCTTATTGACCATATCAGACTTGAAGGGAGACTTGGAAATAATAGTTTGGGTTTTTTGGTTTTTTTTTAAATATAGTATTTTTGTGTTTGATTTTGTTTCCTTTTTTAAAAAATTTGAGGTATAATTTGCATACAGTGCACACATACAGTTTGACAAGCATACACCCATGTAACCCACATCCCTATCAAGATATAGAGTGTTCCATCACCTCTAGAAGGGGGCTTTAAAGAAAAAAAAGATAAGCCAAAAGAGGGACTTCCCTGGTGGTCCAGTGGTTAAGAATCTGCCTGCCAATTCGGGGGACATGGGTTAGATCCTTGGTCCAGGAAGATCCACATGCTTCGGGGCAACTAAGCCCATGCACCACAACTAGTCAGCCTGTGTTGTAGGGCCTGCAAGCTGCAGCTCCCGAAGCCCCGGCAGCCTAGAGCCTATGCCCCAAAATAAGAGAAACTATCGCAATGAGAAGGCTGCTCTCCACAACTAGAGAGTAGCCACTGCTCACTGCAACCAGACAGAAAGCCCCAGCACAGCAACAAAGACCTAGCGCAGCCTAAACAACCCCAAAGAAAGAATGAAGGGTTAATTAGGGTGGTAGCTGTGGGAATGGAAAGAGCTGGAGAGGCTGTGGAGGGAGAATCCAGAGGAGACTGGTTGGATGTGGGGTGGGTGAAAGAAGAATCAAAGAGAAGGCTGATAGCAAAACTAATGGAAACAGGATGCTGGGTGCAAAATCCAGATTGTTACAGGTGGGATGGAGGAGAAAGAGGAATGAGTAGGGTAGTGTGTGTGTTGATTTGAGGTACTGCTCAGACATCCAGGTGGAGGCATGCAGTACACAGTTGTGTCTAAACCTTGGGAGGGCAGTCAGAGCTCAGGCATCATGGACCGGAGAGATGCTAAGGAGGACAAGGCCTGAGAGGTGACCCCCAAAAATGATGACTGTCAGCTCACTGATGGGCAGAATCCAGATAGCCAAGGCCTAAGTGGGCAGTGAGGGCTTGAATCATGCAGAAGGGGATTGGTAGGGTCACCTGAGACAATAGAAAACTTCTAAAAACTGAAGTCCTTGCACAAACAAAAGGAGTGTATGTAGCTGCCCTTTTGACAGGTTTGTTGAAATAAATGGTACTCTCACAGGAAAAGACCAGGGATCCACCCCCTCCTTACAGTAAACAGCTCTGTGCTCTTTTCAACTACCATCCCTAAGGGTGGGTTGATGGGACAGCACCCTCCCTGCCTCCTTTTGGGTATATGACCTCCAGGAATGCAAGCTGAATGGCTGGATGTGGGAGGGGGCTGCCATCTTTGACAACTGCTGGGCTGGGGTGGGCCAGCCAGATCCTGCCAGGATAGGTGTGAGGAGACAAGAAGAAAGAGCATGGAGCAACCGGACTAGACTCAGGTAGTCCTAGGGTTGAATCCTGTCTCTGTTACCACCTAGTTAAGCTAGTTTAACCTAGCTAGTTAAGCTAAACAAGCTAGTTTAAGTAAGTTAAAGTTACTTAACCCGGACACCCAGTTCCTCATCTGTAAGATAGAAACAATTATGTCTACCTTTCAAGGTGGTTTTGAGGATTACAGACCAGTGTCTGGAACACAATAGGTAATCGTAAATAGATGCTAGATGTGACTCAGCCGCTCACTGTGGGACCCAACGAACGGCTAACCGACAGGTCGGAGTCTCACCCGCGGGATCTTAAAAGGCCGGGAGAGCTCCCGTGGCCTCCTCCCTCCAGGAGGTGGGGACTAGGTGGAGGAAGGGCTGCGGGAGGAGGAGCTGGCGCGTCGCGACCCGCCCCGTCCCATCCAGTCTGGCCTGGGCGCCGAAGGAACTGCGGTCCTAGCCCCTGTCATCCAGCGGCTTGTCCTGCGTGCCCCGAGCCCTGCCCGCACCCAGTTATGACTCTGCGCCCCTCACTTCTCCCGCTCCGACTGCTGCTGCTGCTGCTGCTCAGGGGGGCGGTGTGCCGGGCGGAGGCTGGGTCCGAAACCGAAAGTCCCGTCCGGACCCTCCAAGTGGAGACCCTGGTGAGGAGGAGAGAATCCCGGGAGGGCGCTGTGGATGGAGGTCGGGCCCAGTTGCGGGGAAGGTCGGGGTCTAAAGGATCCTGGGAGCGGGGAGGAGGGAGTGCGGGCACCGAACTGGGGGGCGCTGGGTCGAGGGGCAGGAACCTCCCTGACTTGTATAGTGCGATCATAGGTGGAGCCCCCCGAGCCGTGTGCTGAGCCTGCTGCCTTTGGAGACACGCTTCACATACACTACTCGGTGAGGGGCCTTGGGGGCCGCGGCGGGGCCCCGGGGGCGGTGCCCCGCTGAAACACGTCAGCTTTGGCTTGGACACGTGGCAAGCGGTCCGGGAGTAACTCCGGCTCTGGGGTCCTCCGGCACGTGGCGGGGGGGAGGGGCGCGCCTCTTCCCTACCTTTTTCCCCTTCCCCGCTCTTCCGCAGTGAAGTGAAGGGTGGAGGGATCTCCGAGAAGTGCCAGCCCTTTTGGGGCTTCCTGTTCCTTTTTGCCCGAAAGGGAACGTTAGACTGCAACTGCGAGGGGGTTGCGGCCCGAGGCCAGGTGTGTGCGCACCCTGCTGGGAGGGAGAGGTATAGGTGAGCGCTCTAGATGCTCTCCCTCCCACCCCCAGGGCAGCCTGGTAGATGGACGCATCTTTGACACGTCTCTGAGCAGAGACCCTCTGGTTATAGAACTTGGCCAAAAGCAGGTGATACCAGGTATGTGAGCTGAACCTCCCATTCCATTTCTTCCCAACCTAAGCCCTTTCTTAGTCTTTTTAACCCCTCAGCTACCTTGGAAATGCGCCCCCTCCCCACCCCCACCCCGGGTTCTACCACTCACCTCCTGAGGTTCAAATCGCACGCCTAGTACTCCTCTTGCCGCATACCACATTGGAAGCCAGAGATTCCACAAGTGGGGAGCTCAATTGAGGGTCGTGGGGAGCTCAATTGAGGTTCATGGGGGAGCCTTTGATCTTCCTCTCCCAGGATTTGGGGAATGTAGATAGCTTCCTATTCATTTGTGTCTTCTTCCTCAAGGTCTGGAGCAGAGCCTTCTAGACATGTGTGTGGGGTGAGTATCTGAGCAGGGGTGGTTTTGGGTGTACCCCTTCTGCATGGGTGGAGGCTGTCTCTGCTCCTAGAGGACGCAGGATAATGGGCTCTGGCTTGGTACTGGGTAGGTCCTGCTCTCTGGGCCTGGGGGCTCTGGATGAAGCCTCAGGCTTTTTCTGGCTGGGGGTTCTTTTGGTGGAGTTGAGACACCTGGGGGGATGGACACCTTGACCAGCAACCTGTTTGGTGCTCAGGTGGGAAAGTTCATGTTTTGAGTGTGAATATCCAGAGGGTTTTGTTGGTGGGACTTCAGATGGACTGAGGTGGTTGGCCCACCAGGTTCTACCCCAGGCTATGATTCACATTCCTTTCCTCAGAGAGAAGCGAAGGGTAATCATTCCTTCTCACCTGGCCTATGGAAAACGGGGATTTCCACCATCTATCCCAGGTAATCTGACGAGGCGTCTCTCTGGCTATCGAGATACCCAGTCCCTGGGACTTCCCTGGCGATCCAAAGGTTAAGACTCTTGTGCTTCCAACGCAGAGAGCGCAGGTGTGAGCCCTGGTTGGGGAACTAAGATCCCATATGCCAGAGAGCGCAGCCAAAAAACAAACAAAAAAAACAGTCCCTAAGAGCTACAAGGAGCTATGCACTTTGAAGTCTGAGAAGGTCTAAACCCAGTTTGCTAAATGGTATAGGATTGGCTTATGCCTCCTTCTGCAGGGCCACCCTTTTCCTCCTCCGATCACCAGCAGGGACTAGAGACATATAACCTGTTAAAGCCCCCTGGCTTGTCCTCTGGCAGCCGGCAACTTTCTAGGGAGGTGACCCTTGCTTGAGCCACATGAGTCTGCTGCCTGTGCCACCTCTCTGAGAACTCTGGCCTTCTTTCCTGTGCTTTTCCTATAACTCCAGACTGTCATTTGTGCAGCTGACATGGCTTCTCACCACATCTCCACAGTTCCTTTCAGCCTCTACCAGAGATGAGATACCGAAAATGGTCACAGTCAAGTAATTCAAAACAAAATAAAAACAATATTTAAAAGCCAAGCCTTGGGGCCTCCCTGGGGTTCTAGGTAACACTTCCCCTTCCAATGTTGGGGGTGTGAGTTCCATGCCTCTGGGCCAAAAAACCAAAACAGAAGCAATATTGTTACAAATTCAATAAAGACTTTAAAAATGATCCACATCAAAAAAAAAAACAAAACAAAACTTAAAGTCAAGCCCTCACAGGTCACTGCTAATACCTATTTTTTAAGGCCTGAGCCTAGACAGATTTTCCAAGATGCAGATCTCTCGCTTTTGGTTATGAGAAATGTTCCATTAACTAAAATGAATTGTACTGGGATAAAAATTCTTATCCTAAGTTCTATCTTAGAGGTAGACCCAGAGAGAGGGTCAGGGGACTAAAGCGAAATTCTTTTACCCAAAGCTCCTTTGCCTCCTCATCTCCAGTACTGCTTGTTTACATTTCTCCATCTCACTCCTGTTCATTTCTCCATTCCGAACGTCTTAAACCACATCCTGCCTCTCTAGCCATGTTGAAACACCTGTTGTTTTTTTTTTTAAAGAATCACAGTGAGTGTGCTTATTGGTTGGTGACATTTTAAAAGGTCTAGTTTAGGTCCAATTAATTTCAGCCTTGCAAAGATTCTATCCATGTGGCTGTTTAGAGATACAGTTAGTACAGAGGTTCTCTAACTTATAAATGGAGAACAGCCTGTACTTTTCACAAAGGTTCTCCTGTTGTGTCAAAGACCTGTCAGTGAAGACAAGCCACACTTGTATATTTGGGATAAACATGACTATCACTTAAGAGCCTCATAACCCTCCTCTGCCTCTCGAATTAAGAGAACTCAGCCCCACATTTAAATCTTGCCAACTTCACAGATGTTGCTGCGGTGTGGTCTGCCCTCCCTATTTGCGTTCAGATTCTGAGCCCTGGATACCGTGCACAGGGATTCTAACCCTCACCTCCTCTCTGCCTCCAGCGGATGCAGAGCTGCATTTTGACGTGGAACTGATTGCACTGATCCGAGCCAACTACTGGCAGAAGCTGGTGAAGGGCATTTTGCCTCTGGTAGGCATGGCCATGGTGCCAGCCCTCCTGGGCCTTATTGGCTATCATCTATACAGAAAGGCCAGCAGTCCTAAAATCTCCAAAAAGAAGCTCAAGGAAGAGAAACGAAACAAGAGCAAAAAGAAATAATAAACAATTTTTAAAAAACTTTGCATTCTTCACTTGATACATTCTGTGACTGCCTTTGTAAGTGGGAATGAGATAAAGGGCTAAGGAAAAAGGCATTTTTAGTTGGGTTCTGCTTGGCAGGGGGTGGTCGGAGGCTTTGGATCAGTTCTCCTGGCCTCCTCTTCCTGTCCTAACTTACACCAAAGACCAGAGGATCTCTGGGTCCTGAAAGCATGGGTTTTGGCTCCCAGGATGTCCTGACACGGAGGAGCAATACCTCACTGAGAAGTAAGCGTTGGGGTGGTCGCCTGGCTGCCCTCTACGCCCTGTGCTGTATGTGTGCCAAGTCGCTTCAGTCGTGTCCGACTCTTTGTGACCCCATGGACTGTAGGCCCCAGGCTCCTCTGTCCATGGGGATTCTCCAGGCAAGAATACTGGAGTGGGTTGCTGTACCCTCCTCCAGGCGATCTTCCCAACCTAGGGATTGAAACCCGCATCTCTTTCATCTCTTGTATTGGCAGGTGGGTTTTTTTTCTTACCACTAGTACCACCTGGGAAACCCTCTCTACTCCCTAGGGCTGCTGTATTCCTAGTATCCTCCAAGTAGACTGTTTTATCCAACATGGAAAAGATACAGAGAACTTATAAACTCCATGGTAATTTTTAATAGCAAAGTCCTTGGGTTCCTCAAAACATTCTCTGGGAATTGAAAAGAGGTTTTCCCCTCGTATCACAGGGTGTGGGAGACCACATGGGCTGCTTCAATGATGCTGTAAGTGGCTGGAGGTTTTTTGTCACCTGGCTGGGCTGTGGGCGCGGGCAGGAGCTGGGGTAAGTTGCTGCGGTGATTGACGATGAAGAGTGGGTTGAGCTGGCTCAGCACTTCATCACTCACGGAGATGCCATCCAAGTACTGCCTAAGCATCTCCCGCAGCTTCTCATTGATTTCCAACAACTGAACACGTCTGTGCCGAAGGCTCAGTTGCTCCAGTTTCACTTTGTTGTACCTTTTCCAGAAATTCTCCATCCCTTTGTAGTCCATTATCACCTGGGAGTGAGTTACAGGGAGAAGGTGTGTGATAGGATCTGTTAGCAAGTGTAGCCCAGGGCTCTGTCACCCCAGCCTCAGGTGCTGGCCTTGAGCCCATGGAACCTTACCTTTCCAAGTTCTTCCTTAAACTCCTCTGGGTCCATTGTCTCTATCTCTTCCTGCTCTGCGGGAGTCAATGCCGATGAATAAAAAGGCAGCACCTTTTCTTCTTCTGTTTCAAATTTCCTACATATTTCAGCAAGTTTAAGAATCTTTTCACCCTGTTGGAAGCAAGCAGAAACCTTCTATTAGGAAAGGGATTGGGAAGGGGAAATAGTGGAGTTGGTTCCCCTGCTTCAATCCAGGGAAGCTACTTAGCCAAATGGGATACAAAAGTAATACATCCAACACAAAGGGCTTACAAGCACTATTCTAAAAATTTTATATTCTTCTAAAACCCATTCACTGTTAACTCATTAAATTGAAGAGGTAAGAGGTGAGGGACTTCCTGGTGGTCCAGTGGTTAAGGATCTGCCTTCCAATGCAGGAGACATGGGTTCCATCCCTGGTTGGGGAACTAAGATCCCACATACCATGGAACAACTAAGCCCGAGTGCCTCAACTAGAGAGCGCGTGTGCTGCAACTACTGAGCTTGTACGCCACAAGTAGAGAGAAACCCGCATGCCACAACTAAGACCCGATGCAGCCCAGAAATAAAATAAATAAATATTAAATAAATAAAATAATATGTGAGAGGCAAGGGAACATGAAATAAAATAGGTGTCCCAAGTGTGCACTCAGGTAGGAAGCTGGGGGAAGCCCTCTTTGTTTTGCCAGCCCCTTTCACTCTGCAGGGAGCCAGGTTCCCTGGTTCTGTTCTGGCTACCCTCTTCCCTATGTTACCTTGTCGACAATCTCCCTCAGGGCCTTGAGGGTAGCATTGCTTTCCAGGGTGAGTTTGACTAAGTTCTCCTGCGCTATTCCCCGGGCTTGAGTCCTCTGGGCCTTAAGTTTCCGCAGTTGTACCAGGACCAACTCCTTGTCTTCACGAATGTCCTGATTCTGTTCTTCACTCTCTCGGCTGTGCACCAGGATCTTGCCTTTTAAAATAATGATGGCATCCTAGAGGAACAGGGCAGATTAGAGGAAACACTTGACTACGTGAGGGTCTTCAGTGAGCAGATAGAAGGACTGTCTGGGGACTGAAATCAGAGCATACCATCTCTCCCCCAACAGTGATGAAGCCCAGGGGAAACGGGAAGAACAACAGAGGATAATGGAGCAGTTAAAGCAGTGAGTCGCTCAGGTTAGCTGCACTAACCTGTAGTTTCTGTATTTTTTTCATCTGTACTTCAATCTCTTTGGAGCTTTTCTCGTCCTTCACCTTGAGAGTCTCGAAGGCAATCTTTCGATCCTCTGTGGCATCAGTGTAATTCTTGAGTGCATCCTGGAACCTTCTCCACAGATCTTCTACTATGTTCTCCAGTTGCAGTCTTAGAAAGTGCTTCTCTTCTAAATTCTGGGAAGTGATCCCAAAATAGCCAGTGCTTGAACTTAACCTATTAGTGCCCTTTCACTGGCACCAACACCTCCCCCTCTTGAACTGTTTGTAGCACAGCATGGTGCAGAGGTTGCCAGTGAAAATGCCTACAAAGACCAGGCAGATGATATAAATAAGTGCTGTGGGCTACGTGGGGCTGGTGGTGAACCCCAGAGGAAATGCCCCATGGTGGTGGGGGTGAGGGCACAGCTGCTCAGCTCCATAGGAATGTCCCCATTTAAAAATGTGCCCCAGTGTTACCAGATCTTTAAATTGTTTAGGGGAAGTTGCAATTTTGGATTTTTTTTGTGTGTGTGAAATCTCCCAATTTTTAAATGTAGGAAGCTTATCAAAATTTGTATGAAACATTATAGGACAAAATGAAAACAAAGCACTCTACCCTCCCAACCCAGGTCTGCAGACTGGCTAAGTTGGCAGCCTCCAAGGTGGCGGAAGCTCTTGTGGCCAAGTGGCAGGAGAACTGGACTCCCCCCTGGCTTGATCACAGATCAGCAGCCTGACTTTGGCAGGTCATTAAGGTGCTCTTTGGACCTTAATTTCTTCTTCTACAGATCACAGGGGTGAAGCGAGAGGATCTCCTTGGTGTGTGTTAGCTCTAAAATGCATTTTCTTGGTATTTCAGGATGGTCTTTCCTCCTCACCAATTTTCACGAAATTATAAAAAGCCGCAGGGGTATACCTACAGTGGCAACAGGCGTTTTATTGACTGTGTTGGTTAAAGGGATCTCTTCTAGCTCTACTACCTTCAGAACTATTTTCTCTCTTCTTCCCACCTAATGCCCATCTGCTCTCCCTCCGTACCTTGTTTTTCAGATCGTCCCACATGCTCTGGAACTCCAGCTTGCTTTCATATTCAGAATCTATGTAATTCTGCTCCATGGCCATGAAAACATCTTGTAGGTAGTGAATCTCTTTTTCATGCTGATCAATAATTGTTTTCCTGTAGGAGATAAGATACCATTCCCGCTCTGAGGCATAAAGCATATAGACCAATAATGACAATGCAAAGCAGTATGTAATAAAACTATATGAATGGTACAAACTCTTAGGTACTGAAGAATAGAAGGAGGGCAGGTTCTGTCCTTTGCAGGGCCAGAAAAAATGAATAATGTTAGTTTGATTTTTGAATAGGTAATATATTCATATGATAAAAAAAAATTAAAAAGTACAAAAGGTTGCAGTGAAAAGTCTCTTTCCCATCTGTATTGCTGATCCTGTTCCAGATGCCAATTTTCTTCTGTTCACACTGTCCGCACTGTTCGCTGAACCCAGGATAGGTAAGCCGAGAGCTCAGAGGTTGGAAGAAGACGCCAGACACTGTAGGAATTGTAGCCAGGTTTATTCTCTCCTGGCTGGCATGGCAGCCATAACACAGCCTCTCTCCCGGCTGACGCTGCAGCCGTAGCAGTAGACATAACACAACACAACATAACTGCACACAACCCTTCTGGGCTTTTCCAGGTGATGCTCATGTAGGCATACCACACAAAGGAGTCCGGAACCCAGCGAGTACCTCCTGACGCGCATGTGCAATGCTACAAGTGACCTCAGCAATTACATAATCATTGTTTACAGAACATGGGGCAGAGGGCATGAGAGGGTAGGGTGAGAGGGCCTGAGTGGTGCCATCTCATTAATTTCCCCACACTATCACTGTCCTCCAAGTAGGTATATGGATAGGATTTTGATCGCTGAAAGTGGGTGCTGCTTACAGGTAGCATCTTGACATAGGCTCTGGATACACCCCTGGGCCCAACTCCACCACCCCCCCTCCTGCCCCCGCGACCATAACTCCTCGTAGGCCCCCACACCTTTCAGTCTCAAACTCCTTGGTTAGGGCCTCCAGCTCCATGTTGTAATTTTCCTCTAGGAGGTTGAGCCGGCATCTCTGTAGGGCCAAGAGCTGGTCGATGCTATGCAAGTGGCTGCGCAGGGCGTGGGCATACTGCTCCTCAGCTTCCGACAGGTCCTTTGCTAAAGACTGGGTGGGAAACACAGAGTTACCACTTTGGCTGAATGGCAGCCGTGTGAGAAAATAAAAATGTATTCAACTAGCTAGTTCCTATTTTCCCCAGTTCCTAATGCCAATTCTTTGGCTCTGGGAGCTCCAGTTGTCCCGCTTTGGAATGTGAGAAGCCAGTGCCGGTGGAGGAGCCCTGTGAAAGCATTCATTCCAGTCAGCAGCCCCGCTGAGCTCCCAGTGGACAGTCATCTTACACATGCAGCTCAGTCAAGCCCCCAGGTGACTGCCGTCCCAAGTGACATCTCACTGAAAACCGTGTCAGAGGTGCCAGGCAAGAACCTCCCTGCTAAGCTAAGTCAACCTACAGAACCCTGAGAGAGAGAAATAAATTGCTGTTGTAAGTCACTAATTTAAGGTTTGTGATGTAGCCATAGATAATGAGAAGACATCCACTGGCAAAAAAAAAAAAAGCGACAGTGTGAACATCAATAAGGATAAGAATGGCAATGGATTAAAAAATATAAAATATATTTGATTATGAGTTTATCAGGATACTTAAAAAAAAATCAGTTACCATTAGAGGATGCCAGACAATGAATTTTTTTAAAAAACTGATTTATAAAAGGGAAGAGAAAGAATCAGGCATTTTTTATATAAACCATACCTCTGGGATAACTGAATGGTAAATGATAGTAAGTATTTCTTTATAGAAGTATTTGAACTAATAAATGAAAAAAAAATGATACTATTAGAAAATCAGCATTAAAAAAAAGAAAATCAGCATTTTGCAACCCCTAATTAATTAACAATTAATTAGTTAATTAATTAATCAACAGCTGCTATAAAAGAACACAGCACCTGCAAGCTTCTAGTTGGAATTACCAAGACACAGGAAATACTGAGGACCAAGTAACATGTTAAACTACAGTACAGAATACTATGCAGTTGTAAAACAAAATGAGAAGCATGGGCTAATGTGGAATAGTCCCCAGGATATATCATTAAATGGAAAAGGCAAAAAAAAAAACAAAAACAAAAAAAAAGAAAAAGGCAAGAGGCAGAACACTATGTAATACTGCCATTTGTGTAAAAAAAAAAGCTTTATTCATGCAACTAAAATTATCAGGAGGGGCACTGGGTGGTTGAAAGGCACGAGCGGAAGGGAACTTTTCTGTACATAACTTTTTTATCTCTTGAATTTTGAATAATGTGAGTGAACTACTTATTCAAAAAAGCAAAACAAATTAAAATTAAAATGAATAAAGCAGCCTTTACCAAATGTCCAGATGATCCACTCACTGTAAACTACCACATTGCTAACTTTTACTTATATGTTTAGTATGGGGCTTCCCTGGTAGCTCAGACAATAAAGAATCTGCCGGTGATGCAGGCGACCCAGGTTCGATCCCTGGGTCAGGAAGATCCCCTGGAGTAGAGAATGGCAACCCATTCCACTATTCTTGCCTAGAGAATTCTATGGACAGAGGAGCCTGGTGGGTTACAGCCCCGCCAGGGAGTTGCAAAGAATTACATGGGGTTGCAAAGAGTTAGACACGACTGAGCAACTTTAGTATGGAAAAGATCTTATGAAATCGGTGCTGATAATGGAAGACTGTTCACTCACTCAGCTAAGGTGTACTAAATCTGCTCTGTACCAGCACTGTGCCGGATGCTGAGGATTCAGAGATGAAAAGACATTTTCACTGTCTCCAAAGGAGTCTGAAGTCTTTCAGTAGGAAAAGATATATAAATTGAAAATTACAAATAAATTCTGAGAAAAAAAAACAGGTACAGATTAAATTCCCATTTTATAAAATTTGAAAAAATGTTATAGCACAACATGGAAAATGCTATGAAGTTAATGATTCCCCAGTGACAAGGGGATATAAAAGACAGAGTGAACTGGGGAAGGCTTCATAGCAGAGATGTCATTTGTGTCACTCTTGGAGGAGGAGTAAGAATTTGCCAGGAAAAATGAGGAGATAAGGAAAAGAGAATTCCAGACAGAGGGAACAGCATGTGCAAAGGCACAGGAAAGAAGGCTGGCTATGTGAAAGGTACAGGTAGAGGCCAGATCATGAAAGGCTTTGCTGTTCCTTCTGTGGAGGAGGGGAGCCACTAAGGAGATTTACACAGTGGAGTAACAGGAACAGATTTTTGTTTTAGAAAGATAATCCTGGTCATTGTGTAGACAACCAAGCACTGGAAGATAAGAAGCTATTGCAGCAGAGATAATACCTGGGTCTCAACTACAGCAGGATAGCGGGGTGGGGTGGCAGGGGAATAGCAGGGTGTGACTTATTTAAGCAGAAGATTTACATAAGACTTAGTACCAGAAGTCAGGGATGGAGGCCAAAGCTAGAATGAGTCCCAGGTTCCCGGGTTGGGTGATGGTGAGTGGCACCAGCCACCCAAACAGAGAGTATGAGGAAGACCAGATTGTGGAGTATGGGAAAGGGGACTGGAGAGAGGAGGAACTCATGAGTTCAGTTGTGAGAACAGTGAAAAAAACAGGAACAGAAATTGAGGGATCCTAAATATAGGGACTTGAAACTCAAGAGAAAAAAATCCCTTAGGGAAAAAGATGGTATGTACTCAACTCAAGAACCTCCCAAGGGCATAAAGTTAGCTGATTGAATTGGTTAGAGATCCAGAACCGTTCTTACCGATGGAGATCTTCACAACCTCATCCATGGCCAATGAAGTTGAATCCAAGAGGCCACATGGAATTGGGCTGCATAAAGCACTGGAGTGGGAATCAAGAAATCCGTGCTGTAGTCACAGCTCTCTCACTGACTAGCTGTGTGACCTTGGGAAAACTTCTTCTTCTCTCTGGAACTAAGCCTTCTCACATTGAAATGAATGTTTAGGACTAAGTTCAAGTCATTGGGTGATGTCTACTGTGCCTTTCAACTCTAATACTGTATAGTACTGGTTTGAGGCAGTAGATGATCAAGGAGAATGGCTCCTCTAACAGATGGGGAGGGATGACAGCTCAGTATTCTATTTTTCACTTCAGTGAAATGAATGATAGCCTAGCTGCATCACATCATGTGTCTTGGGAGCGCTTTAACATGAATTAATTCACTGGGCCCATTCTATTAAGAGATCAAAGGCAGTCATAATCAACTGTTTCTTTGGAAAGAGAGCTTGCCTTGATGACACTGTCCTTGCAGTCCACCACTCGTTCAAATGTTTGGCTGAGGATCTCAATGTCCTTATGAAGCTCTCTGGTCTTGACTTCCCGAAGGACCGTTCTCCACTGTGTATTAATCTTATTAAGGTTCAGAGCACTGTTGTGCTCCTCCTTGGCCAGCTTGTCCTGTGGGAAGGAAAGGAATAAACATACCCCCGTCACACACACAAACCAGAGGTCAAAGGATGAGATGGTTAGATAGCATCACTGATTCAATGGACAAATGAATTTGAGCAAACTCTGGGAGATAATAGAGGACAGAGGAGCCTGGAGTGCTACAGTCCATGGGGTTGCAAAGAGTCAGATATGACTTAGAGACTGAACAACAAGCCCAGAGGTCCGGGCTAAAAGCCCTGATACAGTACAACAAACAAGATCAAACTTAGTTTGTCAACTGTCATCTTACCCTTTGTCTTTTCTGAGGGACCTGATGGCTAACATTCAGGAGTTTTTATTCTTGTTTTGGGAGGGTCTTAAGTTAAGACAGGATCTGCCCAGTGGCATTTTAGGGAGGGCTATGGTGAGTTTCCTTCTGGATGGAGGCATCAGAGCAGGACATTGTTTGTAATGGCTCATCTCAAGGGAGAATATCAGACTTTCAGATAGCTCAGACAGATGATAGCACCTACTATCCCAGTACTGGGGCTCAGTAGTGATTGTCAAGCTCTATACCATCTCCCTGCCTCCGTGATCCACAGAGAACTGTTCCTTCCCCCATACAATATTGCCTGAAATCTAAGTCTATCTGGGTCTTAAGATTTCCAGGGGGAGGGGAGGCTACCATGAAAATGAGGCTGCCACAAAGACAGGGTCAAGGTGACAGGACCAGGGCACAGGGTGGGTGGGGTTGGGCAGAAAGTAATGCAAAAACTCATCACCTTCAAGAACTGGTTCAGGAGCCTCTCTTTCCTCTTGGACATCTCCTCCTCTGCCAGCAACTTCTGCTGAAACAGAAGCAGCTGCTCCTCATCCGACAGCGGCACCTTGGCTTTTTTCCCTTTCTTAGACATAGCTGAATCTGGGCGAGGGTCCTCCGCCTGCCACGGCCAGCATTAAAAGGGCAGGAGGAAAACGTCCCCAGAAAAGGGTCTTCTGGAACTGCCCCTGCAAGGCAGTGGGACCTCAGATCTCAGACCTCAGGCTAGAGAAAACCTGGGAGAACGGTGTGGCAGGGTTCCCAAACCAAAGGACGCGTCTCCGTCTCCTAGCAACGGAGATCTCGCTAAGATGGCGCAGTAACAGCTAAGAGAAGGCGCCCTGTCTTGGAGCGCCCTCTGCTCGCTGGAGGACCTCTGTCAGTTTCTGAGAGAAGGTCGTTTCCTCCTCAATGAATATTCTAAAAATCTTCTGGGGGGAATTATTTTTCACGTAGTGGCCATATCTTAAAATACAAGTAATAACTAACTTTTGAGAGATATGGAGAAACAGGAATCTTCACAAACTGTTGGTGGCAAAGGTAAAATGGTAGAGCAATTTTGGCAGTTTCTTAAAATGTTAAACATAAATTTACCTTGTGATTCAGTCATTTCACGCTTAGATATCAATCTAAGAGAAGTGAGAGTGTATCCACATAAGGATTCTCACAGGAACGTTCTTAGCGGCATTAGTCATAGTAGCCCAATTGAAAACAACCTAAATTCCAAAAACAAGTGAATGATGGGCAAAATATGCTTTCTCCATACAGTGAAATACTATTCAACAATAAAAAAGGAACAGACTATGCATGCATGCTACACTGTGGATAAACCAGAAAAACATGCTCAAAGAAGCCAGATAAAAGAGGCCACATAAATTTCCATTTATGTAAACTATCCAGAAAAGGAAAAGCTATTAAGATGGAAAGTAGACTACAAATTACTAGGGGCAGGGGGTGAGGGAGATGAGAGATCATACTGGGTTGATCAAAATGTTCTAAAACTGATTTATGCTGGAGAATTTAATGAATCTGGGATAAAAGCATCATTGGGTTATATTCTTGAAAAGGGTGAATTATGATATGCAAAATGTGCCTCAATAAAGTTGTTTTAAATAGGAGATGTAATGCCTGAATTGGAGTTTTTCAGAGAAACAGAGCCAATATTTTAAGTATATAATAGATAATATTTAAAATATAAATATTTAAGATATAGAATATATATCTTCATCCATTTGATGTTTCAATCTGAGTCTAGAGGCCAGAAAGACCAATGTCCCAACCAAGCCGTCAGGCAGAAGAGTTCCGTCTTACTCAGCCCTTTTTTTCTACTCAGGCCTTCAACTAATTGGATAAGACTCCCCACATAAGGGAGAACAACCTGCTTTACTCAGTCTACTGATTCAAATGTTAATCTCATGAAGAAATACCTTCACAGACTTACTCAGAATAATGTTTGACCAAGTGTCTGGACACTCTGGCTCAGTCAAGTTGGCACATAAATTTTATAATCACAGGTCCACCTCTTGTTAATACCCATGTTCTAAACCATACCTAATCTCCAAATAAAGACAATGACAAGGTCATAATACTTAAATATTATAATATAAAGCCAATACATCTTATGTTACATGATAGGGAATAAGAAAGGGGAAAAATGATTTTATTTTTATACACACACAAACATATTCATAACAAAATGAGGAAATATAATAATTATAGTTCTGCAATTACAGAAATTACATTTCTATAACTGGTCATGTTGTTGTACTGGGAATTTATAACTACCTTCTCCCACTACTCATTTTGTATTCTTTCTGCCTTCAGCAAGCACCTCAGCTAGTCATGGCTCTTTACCTGGTGGGTTGACCCAAACTCATTCCTGAAGAGTCTGGGCTGTTAGTAGTCCTGCCTGGATTGCCACTGTTGCTGGTACTGAAACCAAGTCTTCAAAAGGCCTTTCCACCATTTTATCAAACCAGTAGCTTCAGGATAACAGACAACATGGTAAAACCAGTGAATTCCATGAGCATGGGCCCATTGACACACTTCATTTGCTGATAAGTAGCTTCCATGATTAAAAACAATGTTGTGTGGAATAGCATGATGGTGGATTAGGCATTCTGTAAACCCACAGAATGGTAATTTGGGCAGAAGACTTGCATGCAGAGAAGGCAAATGTATGTCCAGAGTAAATATTTATTCTATTAAGAATAAAACACTGCCCCTTCCGTGATGGAAGTGGTCAAATGTAATCAACAGTTCACAAGGGAATGGTACCATGCAGGGGACCCAGTGTTCGTCTCTGCTGTTGCCAGTTTGGGCACTCTGTGATTGCCTTAGCCAGGTTGGCCTTGGTAAGTGAAGAGCCATGTAGCTGAGTCCATGCATAACCTCTGTCCTGGCTACAATGGCTGCTTTGTTCATGGGCCTGTTGTGCATTGACATGGGTGGCTGGGAAAAAAGACTGACTGGTATTCACATAATAGGTCATCCTATCCACTTGAGTATTAAAATCTTCCTCTACTGAGGTCACTCTTTGTGAACTTTTCCTTGGAACACAAATACCTTCATATTTTTTGCCCATCTGGAGAGTTCTATCCTATAGATCTTCCCCAAGTTTCCGTGTTACAAATTTTCCAATCATGTTCCATCCAAGTCCCTGACGATTCAGCCAAGCCACTGGCCACAGCCTAGGAGTTGATATACAGTTTCATGTCTGATCATTTCTCCTTTCAAACAAAGTGAACAGCCAGCTGCACTGTGCAACGTTCTGCCCACAGGGAGCATTCCCCTTTACAATGCCCTTCAGGATGTCCCCCAAAGGGGCTACAGTGTTGCAGCTGTTCACTTGTGGGTGATGCCTGCGTATTGCACAGAATTATCTGTAAACCGGACCTGAGTCTTCTCTTCTTCCATCAACTGACCATAGGGAACTCCTTCTAAGGCTATGGGTGGAGGCTAGAAGAGACAAATTTGTGGAGGCTGTAAGAATTTGGACCATTTCTTCATGTAACTTACTTGTACCTTCAGGGTCTATTCAGGCCTGATCTGTTTTACACCACTTAATTTGGAAGGAAGGTTATGACCAACCTAGACAGCATATTAAAAAGCAGAGACATTACTTTGCCAACAAAGGTCTGTCTAGTCAAGGCTATGGTTTTTTCCAGTTGTCATGTATGGATGTGAGAGTTGGACTATAAAGAAAGCTGAGCACAGAAGAATTAATTCTTTTGAACTGTGGTGTTGGAGAAGACTCTTGAGAGTCCCTTGGACTGCAAGGAGATCCAACCAGTCCATCCTAAAGGAGATCAGTCCTGAGTGTTCATTGGAAGGACTGGTGTTGAAGCTGAAACTCCAATACTTTGGACACCTGATGCAAAGAGGTGACTCATTTGAAAAGACCCTGATGCTGGGAAAGATTGAGGGCAGGAAGAGAAGGGGATGACAGAGAATGAGATGGCTGGATGGCATCACTGACTTAATGGACATGAGTTTGGGTAAACTCCGGGAGTTTGTGATGGACAGGGAGGCCTGGCGTGCTGTGGTTCATGGGGTCGTGAAGAGTGGGACACGACTGAGCGACTGAACTGAACTGAATTTGATGATGGAGTGCAGCTTTGCACACCCAACTTTATGGCTTGGTGGGTCAGTTCATGATGGGCAGCTCAGGTCACATAGCGATTTGGAGGCCCATGGTTAAGCATTCAGTCACTACTAAGACCCAGTAGCAGCCAAGAGCTGTTTCTCAAAAGAGGAGTAGGGGCTTCTCTGGTGGCTTAGTGGTAAAGAATCCACCTGCCAATGCAGGAGACAGGGGTTTGATCCCTGGTCTGGGAAGATCCTACATGCTGAGGAGCAACTAAGCTCGTGCACCACAACTATTGAGCTTGTGCTCTAGAGCCCAGGAACTTCAACTACTGAGTCCACATGCTGCAGTTACTGAAGCCCATGCACCCTAGAGCTTGTGATCCACCACAAGAGAAGCCACCGTGATGAGAAGCCTGTACAATGCAACAAAGAGTAGCCCCCTCTCACCACAACTGGAGAAAAGCCCATGCAGTAAGAAGACCCAGCGTACCTTAAACAAACAATTTTTTTTAAATAAGAAAGAGGAGTAGTTATCTGTGGAGGATGGCAGGACTTTGCTTCAATATTCTAAGGGCCTATGTGGCAATTCACCTCTTGGGGCTGCCAAATACTCCAAACAGCATCCCAGTCTGCCACTCCCATTTCAGCACCCGTGGATCTACCGGATCGTGTGGCCCACACGGCAGAGCAGCAGAGCCTGTGCAGCAGCTTGACCTGTTGCAAAGCCTTCTCTTATCCTGGCCCCACTCAAAGCTTACAGCTTTTCAAGTCACTTGGTGATCAGGGCAATATAACACACCCAAATGAGGAATATGCTGCTTCCAAAATCTGAAGAGGCCCGTTAAGGTGTTGTACCTCTCTGTTGGTTGTGAGAGGGGCCAGATGCCACAAGTTATCCTTCACTTTAGGAGGGATATCTCCATGTGCCCCACACCTCTGTACCTTTGAAATTTCACTGACAGGCTCTGAACTTTAGCTAGATTTATTTCCCATTCTCTGACACACAAATGTTTCACCAATAAAAACCAATGTCTGGGGACTTCCCTGGTGGTTCAGTGGTTGAGAATCCGCTTTCCAATTCAGGGCACACGTTCAGTCCCTGGTTGGGGAACTGAAATTCTGATCACCTCTGGGCAACTAGCCAGTGCCCGGAAACTAGAGAAGCCTGATCATAACAGCCTCTACTGCAACGCAGACCTAGTGCAGCCAAAAAAAAAAAAAAGTTGAAAAAAACAATACAACGTCTGGGGAATTCACTGGTGTTCCAATGCTTAGGATTCTGCACTTTCATTACTGAGGGCACAGGTTTGATCCCCTGGTTGGGGAACTAAGATCTCACAAGTTGTGTGGTGCATCAGACAAAACAAAACCAATGTCTGCAATAGTTACTACTTCTTGCTCACTAAGTCCAATCTGCATAATGTCATCAATGTAATGGATAAGTACAATATCTTCTGGTTTTGAAAGGTGTCAACCAGAACATCATGCACTGATGACCAGTGTCAGGGGAGGACTCCAACTACATGGAGGAAGTGCTAAGATCATCACAGTGCTGACCACCAGGAATAGAAGTCTAAGCATTTCTGCCCACTGCATCTTGGTATCAGAGTTGCCAAGGAAAACAATGTAGTCAAGCACTGGGTGGAACAGTGCTTCACTCACATAGAGAAGAGACAGAGCAAGATCGCTTCAATAATGGGGACTTCCCTGGTGGTTCAATGGTTAAGAATCTGCCTGCCAATGCAGAGGACACGGGTTCAATCTCTGGTCCAGGAAGATTCCACATGTCACGAGCAACTAAGCCCCTATGCCACAGCTACTGAGCCCATCCTCCAGAGCCCACATGCCACAACTACTGAAGCCTGCATGCTCTAGGACCTGTGTTCCACAACAAGAGAAGACACTGCAATGAGAAGCCTGAACACCATAACATAGAGTAGCCCCTGCTCACCACAACTAGAGGAAGTCCATGCACATCAATGAAGACTCAGCACAGCCAAAAATAAACAAAAATAAATAAGATAAATAGAATTTAAAAATAGTGAGTGTTGGTCCCCAGTGGCCAGTGGGTCCCCTCCTGGAAGCCGATGGTGGGCAATTAGCCTACATGCACCCACTCTGGTGTCAAGTGAAAAGACCCCTGCCCCTCCCCATAAAATCTGAAATAGCTGGGGGCAAGCCTGAGGACTAGTGGTGCATTTGCCTAAGCAGAACACAGGAGTACATTGAGCAGGATACAGAGAGAGATTCCCACTGAATGAAGTAATAAGCTCCTTCAGGCTGTGTGAGCTCTTTACCTCCTGCCAGGCTGGATGAATCACAAGCTGGAATCAAGATTGCCAGGAGAAATATCAATAACCTCAGATATGCAGATGATGCCAAACATGGCAGAAAGTGAACAGGAACTAAAGAGCCTCTTGATGAAGGTGAAAAAGGAGAGTGGAAAGCTGGCTTAAAACTCAACATTCAAAAAACTAAGATCATGGCATCTGGTTGCATCACTGCATGGCAAATAGAAGGGGGAAAAGTGAAAACAGTGACAGACTTTATTTTCTTGTGCTCCAAAATCACTGAGGATGGTGACTGCAGGCATGAAATTAAAAGATGCTTGCTCCTTAGAAGAAAAGCTATGACAAACCTAGACATCGTATTAAAAAGCAGAGACACCACTTTGCTAACAAAAGTCCATCTAGTCAAAGCTATGGTTTTTCCAGTAGTCATGTATGGATGTGAGAGTTGGACCATAAAGAAGACCGAGCGCAGAAGAATTGATGCTTCTGAACTGTGGTGTTGGGGAAGACTCTTGAGAGTCTCTTGGACTACAAGGAGATCAAACCAATCCATCCTAAAGGAAATCAGTCCTGAATATTCATTGGAAGGACTGATGCACTCAGCCTTCTTTATAGTCCAACTCTCACATCCATACATGACTACTAGAAAAACCATAGCTTTGACTAGACGGACCTTTGTCAGCAAAGTAATGAATTATCCTCCAATTAAAAATAAAACTTAAAGTAAAAAAATGAATTGGGAAGAACAGTTTTTCTTTCTATTATTTGGAAGGATTTGTGTCCATTTGGCTTTATCACTTCCTTAAATGTTTGGCAGAATTTATTAGTGCCACATCTGAGCCTAGTATTTGATTTGTGGGAGTTTTTAAAACAAGAGCTTTATTGAGACATAATTCATACCATACATTCATCCACTTAAAATGTACAATTCAGTGGTGTTTAGTACATTCACAGAGTTGTGCAATCATTGCCACAATCAATTTTAGAACACTTCCACCACTCCAGAGAGAAACTCCAAACCATTAGCAGTCACTCCCCTTTTGTGGCAATGTTTTTCATATAGATTCAATTAAGAGTTTTACGCTTCCTTCATGGTCAAACCCAAGGCCCACACTTCAGGACTAGCTTTTCCCCTAGACTCCTGCTCCAAGATCAATGTCAGCAAATGATGAGGCACTGACCATTTGTGGCACTGGGCTGGGATGCAGAGAAGACATGAATGAATAGGGCAATGAACCCAGGTTCTATAGAAACCTGAGTTTTAGCACTAGGTTAGAGCTCAGCCTTTGAACAAGCTTCAATTCTCCCCCACCCGCTTTGGTTGCATCATGAGGCATGTAGGATCTTAGTTCCTCAATCAGGGATCAAACTCACACTCCCTGCATTGGAATCATGGAGTCTTAACCAATGGATTGCCATGGAAGTCTGGACCTTTAGGGAAGTCTAGACAACTAGGAAAGTCCCAAGCTTAAATTCTGAATCTGCATCTTTGCCTATCAAGTAGGGAGAGTAATCTCCTTTCTATTTTTCATGATTGGGGTGGGACAAATAAGAGAAACCCACTCCAGTATTCTTGGGCTTCCTTTGTGGCTCAGCTGGTAAAGAATCTGCCTGCAATGTGGGAGACTTGGGTTTGGGTTGGGAAGATGCCCTGGAGAAAGGAAAGGCTACCCACTCCAGTATTCTGGCCTGGAGAATTCCATGGACTCTATAGTCCGTGGGGTTGCAAAGAGTTGGACATGACTGAGTGATTTAAAAGAAAAGAAACGAGAGAAATGTGTGTGAAATCACTTTGAAAATTGTGAGGTATTCCAGTATTATTGAGGGCTTCTCTGGTGGTTCAGATGTAAAGAATCTGCCTGCAATGCAGGAGACCCGGGTTCAATTCCCTGGGTGGGGAAGATCCCCTGTAGAAAGGAATGGCTACCCACTCCAGTATTCTTGCCTGGAGAAGTCTATGGACAGAGGAGCCTGGTGGGCCATAGTCCATCAGGTCACATAGAGTCAGACATGACTGAGTGACTAACATTTTCACTTTTCGCTTACTTCAGGTATTATTGATGGGCTGGCAATTTAGCTAAGGAGACATAAATAATAAATATAGAAATATAAGCATGGGCAACAATACATTTTTGAGCACTCACTGTGTGCTAAGCCCTATATTAAGTGCTGTGTATGCATTATCTCATTGGATTCTTACAATAACCCTGTGAAGTAAGTGTTGTTATTATTTTTATTTTACAGATGAGAAAAGTGATGCTTGGAGGGATTAAACAACTCACTCAAGGTTATACAGTTAAAAGGACAACGCGTGGGGAGGGCTGGTCTGTCTGAGCTGACCAGTAAGCCCATGAGAGGACGGCCTTTATGGTCTGTCCAGGAAGCTGCTCCTCTTCACAGGGTGCAGGTTACTCCGGTAACCCTTATAAACCCATCTCTCCCCGACCCTGACGTCTCTGGCCCTCTCCCCGTAATTTCTGTGAATGTCTCCTCTTTGCCCTTCCTATGCACCCCACCCTGAAATTCAGATTCTTCTCATAGCTTCACAAATCAGTTCTGGGATGGATGCAGAGGCTCCTGTTTCCATGGTGATGTGCGGAGGCTGGTACCACACACGCCAAGGGTAGGCGATGCAGAGAATTGGCTCAGGATCCAAAGGAGTCGGCAGTAGCCAGGCTCCGGGAAAAGAGATCGATGAGAAAGCCGAGTCTGAGTGGCTGGACCTCCCTTGGAGCTCCAGAAGGACTTCCACCCCCACCACACCCCTGCCCTCCTCAAACTCCTAATTTGGGAGTAGACGGTAGGAGCCCAGGGGAACGGAAGCGGCGGGGGCTTCAAAGCAGAAGCTACCGCCTGTGACTTGTTTGAAAACAAAGCGTAATCTTGACGGGAGAGGCTGCCCAGTTGGGGGGCCGCCTCCTCCCCTGGCCCCTCTGCCTCGCTCTCCTCTGCCTGCTCTGACCTCATTCTTTGAACCGCGGCCGGGTCGCTGAAGGGGAGCCGGGCGGCCAGCAGGGGGCAGAGTCTCCCTCCGTCAAAGCTTCTGCCGGCCTCCTTCCTCTCTGCTCCCGCCACCCCTGTTCTCACCACGATTATTTTCAGCTGACAGGCTGCAAAGGCGCAGTAGGTGGATTTCAGGACAGAAGAAGGGTTCTGGCAGGGGCTATGAGCTGCTGATGCTTTAGCCTTTAGACTGTGCGCTCGGCTGGGGAGAGGGAGTGCTTAGGGCCCCGAGTCAGGGGCCGAAGCAAGGACACTTTAACCTGCTGGCAAAGGTTTCCTCTGACGTTTATCTTGATCCGTTGAAGCACCCTAACCCTGAGGAGGAGGCTTAGTCATCCACTCAATAACTGTTTATCGAGTATCAACGATTATATTCACGGATGGATGCATCCAATCAAATCGAGTGTTTACGGAATGCCTACACAGCGGTCCTTAACCTTTCCGGGGGGCAGAGGAGGGGAAGTTACATATCCTTTGAGATTATGATAAAAAAAATACAGACTCTCTCCCGGAAAGAATGCACTGCAAATCTAGAAATGCTATTGTGTGGTTTGGGGAATCTCATGAACTCCCGGGAGTTCACCCATGGGCCTCAGGACTTAAACTCCTGGTTTACTGTGAGCCCTGCGCTGGGCTTTGAGGGTACAATACGAATGAGACACACATAATCCCCACCCTGTCTGAGCTTGAGAGGCTAGTGGGAGACATAGATGATTAAAGACACTTTTACGTGTTGAGGTATGGGGAAGTCATTATGGTTTATGCGTGTTAACTTGAATTTGATGCTAATTAGAACAGTGTGTTTGTGGCCTATCAAACATACATTGTACATCTGCTTTAATTATTAAGGAAAAGGGCACATTGACCAGAAGTAAAGAATGTCCATGTTAAAAATAAAGATTAAATACCTCCCTTCCTGGGAAGCCAATGCTGAGTACTCCTTCAATGATAAGACTCCCTTCCCAGGTGCCAAGGCCATACTGACTCACCATGTACAGTGTCGGTCTGGGTTTTCTTTTGAAACCTTGAAGGAAGGTATCCCTGACTTTTTCAATGTTCTTTGTTCTGTGCTGAAAACCGTGCTTTTCCTGAACAGCTCCTCAGAGTTACCTGAGAGGCTGTCTTCCTGGCTATAATCCTCGGGTTGGCTCAAAGAAAACTTTTTTTCTATTCCTATTATAGATCGTTTATTGATTACTTTTCACTGACACAGGACAGTAAAGACATGTTTAAAATACAGTGGGGAAATTCAGGAGACCCACCAGGACCTAGACCAGGGCCCTTACGGAAAGCTGAGACCTAAAGACGGAGCAGGAGCTGGTCAGGCAAAGGCTTGAGGGAGAACACGCTGGGCAGGGAGAAAAGCAGAGGGAAAACCTTTGAGAAGAGGGAACAGCAGACCCGAGAAGCCAACAGGAGGCCTGTGCAGCTGGCTCAGAAGTTCCAGGTGGAGGACGCATGAGAAATGAGGCTAGAGGGTAAGTGCCATATGCAGCCCCTGGGATCTGATAGGGAACGGGGAGACAGCTGCCGGCCTCAAGGACACTGGCAAGAAAGCTGGTGGTTCTGCTGTAGAAGGGTAAGTTCAACACCAGGAGCAAGCAGAGCGCGGGGTCGGAGTGTGCAGGAGGAGCTGTATACCCAGACTGGGGGATCAGCCCAGGGCCCAGGACGCGAGACTCCGTGATACACACGGTATATATCCAGAATACCCTCAGCCTCTGAAAACAGCCAGAGGATGAATGGGGAGGTAGCAATCACAAGTGCACCTCGGTTTGATTGCATCCTACCATTGGGAACACCTTTTACGCTGGAGTTGCAGAGGGCTCGGCTGGAGTGAGCTCAGCTCTGCCTACTTTTTAACTTCAGAGTTGAGGCCAGAAGCAGCCTTGGCTAGAAAAGTGGGTGAGGAGAGAGAGCAATAGACCGGCCGCCCCCGCCCCCTGCTGTAGGGTTAGGGGTGGAATTGGAAGAGCAGAGGATAAGACAGACAAGCAGGTGTTGCAATGATTTATTGTCTGTGATTTTATTTATTTATTTATTTATTTTTTCTGTGATTTATTTTAACAAACACTCGTCTAGGACTTACTGCATGCCAGGCACTGTCCTAAACACTTAATCAATTTTCATTCATAACACTTCTAGGAAATAGGCATGATCTTCAGTGTCACTTAACACCTGGGGAAAATGAGGCACAGAGCAGTTAAGTGCCTTGGCAAAATCAAATAGCAAGGGACAAAGCCACCATTGGGACCCAGGCCGTCTGGGCTCTTCACCATTGAGCAAGGCTATCTCTGGAAAGGAAGGCAGTTGCAAGAACTAAGGATTAAGCCTGGGCCTCCCACACGAGAGGTGAGAATTCTACCAGCCCACCTCCCAAGACACTGATACAGCACTTAGAGACTCGCTCTGCAGGAGGTCCCAGGGCAGTGGGAGGAGCACAGGGAATGGTGAGGCCTTGGACATCTGCTAGACTGAGGCTGAGGATCCAGGACTGGAGAGGGGCAATGAGCTAAGTAGGAAGGTCATGGGCAGAGTAAAGTGGACTCTCCTACTGTGGTCCCTGAGCGCCAGCCCCTTCCTCCCTTAGCATTGTCATCTCTAGCCATTCTCCCCTCATGCAAGATGTTTTCATCTTGCTGTTCTTTCCTGCCCCCAGGGTCTTCTTACCTGCTGTGTCCTCTGCCCTGAACCACCCCACCCCTTGCACACAGATACACCCTCCTCATGTTTTCTCAGGCTGATCCCCACTCATCCTTCAGATCTCAGCCTCACTGTGGGTTTTTCAGAGAGGCCATCCGGCATCCCATCTCTGGATTAGATTATTCTGTTATACTTTCATAGTAGTAACCTATTACTTCCCTTTACAACCTATATTATAATTTGAAGTTATAGATCCAATTAGCAATAATCGTGCCTCAGATAAACCTCATTGGCTACGATACTGCCACTGAGCAAAGCTTGAAGTTATAGATCCAATTGTGCTTGATGCTTGATTCTCCTGTTAGACCACAACCTTCCTGAGGACAAGGGCCCCACCCTATTCTCCACTTTGAACTTTGCTTATGGACTTCCCTGTTGGCACAGTGGATAAGAATCTGCCTGCTGATGCAGGGGACATGGGTTCGATCCTGGTCTGGGAAGGTTCCACAAGCAACTAAGCCTGTACACCACTTCTACTGAAGCCTAAGTGCCCTATAGCCCATGCTCCACCACAAGAGAAGCCCCAGCAATGAGAAGCTCATGCACTGCAATGAAGAGTAGCACCTGCTCTCCACAACTAGAGAAAGCCCACACAAAGCAATGAAGACCCAGTGCAGCCAAAAAAACAAACAAAATGAAACCTTGCTCTTGGCATAGTGCTAGACACATATACACACTCCATAACGTTTTGCTAAATGAGTATATGAATTTAGAAGGTTTCAGAGATCTACTGGTCCACTGCTTGTTTCCCTCTATCATATGCCCAGTAGGCAGTCATTTACTTTCTCTTTGAATATTCCTAGTGTCAGGGAACTCACTACTTCACAAGATGCCCATTCTATTTTTGAAGAGATTTAATAGAAAAAAAAAAAGGAAAAAAAAATAGAATCATGATGGTTCAGCAGGTAAAGAATCTGCCTGCAATGTAAGTGGCACAGGAGACTTGGATTCAATCCCTGGGTCAGAAAGATCTCCTGGAAGAGGAAATGGCAACCCACTCCAGTATTCTTGCCTGGAGAATCTCATGGACAGAGGAGCCTGGTGGGCTACAGTTCATGGGGTCACAAAGAGTTGGACACGACTAAGCGCGAGCACAGGTAAAAGAATAGTTCTTTCTTATTGGGAAAAAAACTGGCTCTCTGTTATTTCT
This sequence comes from Cervus canadensis, assembly GCF_019320065.1. Classification (NCBI taxonomy): domain Eukaryota; kingdom Metazoa; phylum Chordata; class Mammalia; order Artiodactyla; family Cervidae; genus Cervus; species Cervus canadensis. The sequence continues at coordinate 25,063,926 of NC_057410.1, read as the reverse complement.
TTGTCCTAGTTTGGCCCTCTGGAGCTACATGCAATCAAGACAGTCCTTAAGCACTTACAGACAGCCATCCTGCTCGCCCCCTCCGCCCTCAAGCCTTTGCTGTGCCACCTAAACAGTTCTTTCAGCTTTGGAAGCCTTGGTTTCTTTCTTTCTTTTTTTTTTGGAAGCCTTGGTTTCTTAACCCGCTCCACCCTGGGCTCTTTTCTCAAGAAACACCCACTTTGGTCAGCACTCAGAACATAGCCTCATTTATGAATTATTACCCCTTACTCTCAGTCACTTGGCATAGGTGCAGCGGGATGATGGAGGAGAAAGTGAGAAAAGAAAGCTGTTCCTTTCTCTCCAGTGTAAGGAGGGATGTGATTCTCCAGGAAACAATATTATTAATAATGGTTGGGGCCCCGGGCTAGTTCTGAACCCGATGTACCGTTGTCAACTGCATTCTGGGTCAAGTGGCCTTTCTGGACCCTTTTCTTTGGGGAAAATGTGTTTGGGTTCCAAACAACCAAGTTATATATAAACCCTTTAGATAACCAGCTTACAAATTGGGAACTGCTTCTAGAGAAGTATTTAGGTAACACCGAGTGGGAGAGTGAAGGGACAAGAACAGAGTGGGCTTGTTCAGAAAAGTTTCCAAGAGGTTTTCAAAGCAAAGGCAGGGAGAGTGGAAAGGCACACAGGCTTCAGAGCCAGACAAACTTGGGTTCAAGTCCCAGAGTTGCCATTCCTGCGGGGGGAGGCCCAGCTGTTGTCACCTAACTTTCCTTCGGGTTCCTGTGTCTAGAAAGACAATCATTGCAGAGCTGCCTGACAAGTGCTGATGAATGGTAGGTATTGTCATGTTTTCAAAGTGTAAGTCTTTTCCCTTGAGGTGAGGTGTCACGATCCATGATTTACTAAGACCCTGACCCCAATACGCAGCTGGCTCACATGCAGGAACACGAGCTGATTACAGGGAACTGTCCGAAGGAGATGTTCCAAAGCCTGGTGGGGGTAAAGGGGTGCTTCAGAAAGAAGTTGGGGTGACAAAGACATTGGGGATCTGAGTGTCCCCCAAAACAGGTGCTTCAGTGCACACTGTTTCTGTAGAGGTGTGTGTCTACGTGGGCCCTGTGAGGTCTGGTGCATGCCAGCGTTCTGCCTGTCAATGGGACTCAGGAGATTCCCCTCCAACTCTCAGGCTCCACTACTCAGCTCTCGGCAGCCCAGCTCTTATCGCTTAGCTGTCTGCCCTCTGGCCTCTTCCCTTTGTTTACCAACTTGGCTGGCTTTCTCCTCTGGGAACAAAGGAGGTGTTCAGTTCTGGGCAGTGCCTGGCTCCAGCTCCCCGCCCCCACTCCCTTCCCCTCTCCCCCAGAGCGTTGCCCCCCACTCCCCCTTTCCCGTCTCAAGCAGACCCCTTGGTTCTGAGAGGCCTCTTCCCACAGTTCCATGGAGAGACGAGGCTGGACTCTTTGGTCAGCATCCCCCTTTTTCTCACCCTCTAGCCCCCATTCCTGTCCCCGATGAGGCCTCTGAAGCTTCACTTGTCTGGGCTGGAGGCAGCTCCTCTCCCCATTGTCTGACCAGGATTTGGAAGCTCTGGTTTCCATAGCAACCCCTGGGCATTTAATTAAGGGAGGAGGCCTTCATCTCTTCTAGTCTGGGCAGTTCCAAATCTCTGCCCGAAAAGGATACCCTCCCTGAGGGGGTGAGGGAAAAGCATTGTCCTTCAGTATAGCACAATCCTGGCTTCTCCATAGCACCCAGTATAGCTTTCCCAGCCCGTCCCCTCCCACCTGCCAGCCGTCTCCCCACCTCACACCAGAGCAGGCTGGGGAAACCTCACAGACCAGCCAGGGCAAACCCCAGGTCCCAGAATAGCAGGGTTCTGGGTCGGAGGAGCAGGTAATTTCTGTAAGCCACCCCCTCTTCTGGCTTTGTTTACTGTACCGGTGGATTGGAGATGGGATGGGGTGGTGAAAAAAGTGTTGTTAGTCAGTGTGTCTGACTTTGTGACCCCATGCCCTGTAGCCTGCCAGGCTCCTCTGTCCATGGAATTCTCCAGGCAAGAATACTGGAGTGGGTAGCCGTTCCCTTCTCTAGGGGATCTTCCCGACCCAGGGACTGACCACAAGTTTCCTGTATCACAGACAGATTCTTTACTGTCTGAGCCACGGGGGAAGCCCCTGGTGGGATGGGATCGGGGTGGGAGCTAATTCAACACTGGCCCTACCATCTAATTGCTCTTTGAAACCCCTGGAATTTAATGTAAAATGTTGTATATAAATTCTTATAAGCTACAACTCTTGTTGTCTAGTCATTAAGTTGTGACCAACTCTTTGGTGACCCCGTGGACTATAGCCTGCCAGTCTCCTCTGTCCATGGGGTTTCCCAGACGAGAATACTGAAGTGAGTTGCAATTTCCTTCTCCAGGGGATCTTCCCAACCCAGGGATTGAACTCGCATCTCCTGTGTGCTTTTGTCAGATCCACAAAGGAATCTGTGAGCTCAAAAATTTCCCTAGATCTGTCATTTGCTAGCTGTGAGACCTTTGGCAAATTACTTAACCTCTCTGTGCCTCTGAGTCCTTGTCTGTAGAGTAGGGTTCATAATTCTTACTTTGAAAGATGGTGAACACTTGGTAAGGAGTTATTCTTGTTACAGCTATTATTACTATGAGAGGGGGCTAAATGGAGGACCCTACCCCTTATTTGTTCCATACCCACAGCCCCTCAAGATGACAGGTCTGCCCTCAGGGAAAGGCCTTCACCTCCTCCTCCCTCCTCCCTCTCCGCCCCACCCCAGACTGCTGGAAAGTGCTCCAGACTCTGATCGGAAGCTGGCAGCTTTCAAGAGCTCGTCATGAGGTGGAATTTCCAAGCTCCAGTAACCAAGCTATCCGGGTTCCTGAAATTCCTGACTCCGATTTCTCAGCTGTTGCTGTGACCACTTTTTCCCATTTCTGGTTAGGTTAGTTTGTGTGTGTGTGTGTGTGTGTGTGTGTTTCCTTTTCACTGTATTTTTAGACTTCGGAAAAAATAAACACAGCTCACACACTAGCACCTTCCTGATCTTTCGGTTCTTCATAGGCGTGGGGGTGAGGGCAATTCTTTCCATGACCGTGGTCATTCTTCAACCCTATCCCACCCCACCCATCCTTACCTTCTGTTGAAAATTTCCAGCCTTATCCCACCCATCTCGCATTACCGCCTCTCCCATCCCCTCAACACTGGTAAATGTTGATTGTAATGTGAACCTTCTGGCTCTTACATCCTTTCTATACTTCTGTCTGGTTTCCCTCTTGTTTTCCCACATTGGGAAACTTCCCCCACTGTGGCATTCTTTTCCCTCCCTTCAGAAGAGCCACTCTATTTCTGCGGTTCGGGGCTCATCCCACTGGGACAGCACCTGATTCGAAGGAGGAGCTGGGGAGTCCGATGAATCTAGGAACCCAAACCCCACCAATTAGGTTTAGGCTTCATCATCAATAACATAGCACTTACCTAAGGCTCAGTGGGCTTCCGAGGTGGCACTAGTGGTAAAGAACCTGTCTGCCAAAAAAAAAAAAAAAAAAAGAACCTGTCTGCCAATGCAGTAGACATTAGAGACGCGGGTTCGATCCCTGGGTTGGGAAGATCCTTTTGAGAAGGGAATGGCAATCCACTCCAGTATTCTTGCCTGGAGAATTCCATGGACAGAGGAGCCTGGCGGGCTACAGTCCATGGTGTCACAAAAGAGTCGGACACAACTGAGCGACTAAACAACCAGAGTTGTAGCGAGGTTGAAGTGAAATAATGCAAGGAGTGTACTGAGGTCAGATGCCTTGCAGCTGGCAAAGGCCTTGATAATGGAGCTGTTATTCACTGGACCTGGTCCTCCAGGACACAGGACTGTTTCTCAGACCTCTTTCATTCGACCCTGTCCACATGCCAGTCAGAGTCCTGGAGCTGGACTGGGTGCCGCCCGTTGTCTGAAGACACAGGTGATGTCCAGAGGTGGCATGGGAGAGGTGAAGGGGGAGGGCTCAGGGTTTTCTCTTGTGAAGGCAAGAGACAAGGATTTGCATTATTCAGTCTGGAGGAAACTGGAAGAGGGAAGGAAAGGCTTTTAATAATAATAACAGACTTCAGGGCTCTCTGTGTCACATTCTGTTTTCTCTCCCTCAGGGAAGAGGAAGTGTTGGCGTTGGAGAGTCTAGGAACTGGTGAGCAGAAGAATGTCCCAGCTGTGGATGAAACCCTGGCTCAGGAAATTTGAAATTTCTGCCAAGGCTCACAGAGTTTGCCTAAGGTCACAAGGTAGTCGGTGCTGGGCCCTGGATGTGGACACAGACCACAGCCCACTGAAAGCGGGCCAAGGCTTTCAACCCACACGCTGTGGCCAGAGGCTGGGAGCTCCAGGGGGTCAGATGGGTTGGCAAACCCAGTGGAGACTCCTGGTTTGCTTCAGAGTCCCATCCCCAGGAAGTGGTGAAAAGAATACAAGGTAACGCAATATTGCCACCCCCATTTCAGAAAAAGCAAAGCTCAGTGAAAGATAAAGTAATTCACCCAGTTCACAAAACTGGGAACTGCTGAGACCAGGATTCGAACCCGGGCTGCATGATGTGAGCCTGGGTTCTCTACCTGTGCGGCCTCTGGATGTGTTGAGTCTGGTTCTCAAGCTAGTGGGGCTGACTCTGGAGCAGAGATGCTAATGAAGTCCTGTAGCACCTCTTGGACCCTCAGAGGACTGAGGGCTGAGTGAGACAGTGCAGGTGGAGCCCAGCACACAGGAAGAGCCGACCCGGCTGTCATTATGTCTGGCTGGCTTCGGTTCTGCCTTTCCGCTATTTGCTCAGTGCCTGGGTTTATGCCCTTGGCCTTCACTAACCTGGAAGCAAATATCTGTCCTTCCTCCGTGTTTGTCCTCAGTCAGTAAACAGGATTGTGGGTTAAGGGGTGACTGCCTGACCCTCACAGTCCCACCCACTGCCAGACTCTGGTTGTCTGGGGCGCATCCCCCGGCATGCCCTGGAAGGCTGGACTGGGGGTGAGCCGGAAGGCTCCCAGAGAGCAAGTCCAGCCTCACATTTTGTATAAGGATGCTGAGGCCCAAAGAGAGAGAGTCTGGGTCAGGGTCATTCCTTCAGTCTGTCCACATTCACTGAGCCCCTGCTGTGTTCCAGATACCATTCTAGACATTGGGGATATGGCAGGAAATGGGACTGAAAAGACCCCACCAAGAGGCAATGTAAGAGATGCAGGTTCGATTCCCGGGTCAGGAAGATCCCCTGGAGGAGGGCATGGCAACCCACTCCAGTATTCTTGCCTGGAGAATCCCATGGACAGAGGAGCCTGGCGGGCTACAGCCCATAGGGTCTTGCAAAGAGTTGGGTATAACTGAAGCGACTCAGCAAGCACACATGCAAGTCTGCCTTACCAGAGTGGAGGAGAAAGACGACAAAAAATAGGTATACAAAAAATGCATGCCAGAAAAAGGTCATGGTGACCAATGCCGGAGAACATGAAATGGAATCGTCAAGTGGTTACTTCAGTTAAGGTGAGTTCTCTGGGCAGATGACATTAAAACCCCAGATCTAAGGGATGAAAAGATACCAGTGGGGACCGTCAAGGAGCAGGGTGCTCCTGGAAGAGGAAATGCAGCAAAAAGCTCCCAGGTACAAGCAGAGCACGTGGTACTTAGTAAAGGTGACTGTTTTGGGAACTTTAGTGTTCTTCTTTTTTTTCCCCAGGAACTTTAATTTCATAGGGAGCTGTCATGTTGGGGGAAGTCTAAGAGAGGAAAGGCGCTCAGGAACATGGGAGTGAGCTTGGAAATGATGTGAAGGCTGAGCCACACATACTCCCTTTCCAGTTTCCCAGGTCCGGCCACTTCCTCATCCACTAGTGTGGTATGAATGTGTGTGTGTGTGTGCTACAAATATATATTTATATGTAAATGTATATGTAGATAAAGTGTGAACGTGTCTATGTTTTGGGCTGTGATGTAACGTGTTTCTTTTTTAAAAGTGTTTATTATTATTATTTATTTGGCTGTGCTGGATTTTAGTTGGGGCTTCCCTGGTGGCTCAGGTGGTAAAGAATCTGCCTGCAATGCAGGAGACCCTGGTTCGATCTCCGAGTTGGGAAGATCCTGTTAGTTGCGGTACATGGTGTTTTCAATTTTTGCTGCAGCAGGCAAACTCTTAGTTGCAGCAAGTGGGATCTAGTTCCCTGACCAGGGATTGAACCTATGTCCCCTGCATTGGGAGCATGGATTCTTAGCCACTGGACCACCAGAAAAGTCCCCGTAACAAAATTCTGACTATGACTTGTGACAGAAAATTTGAGAGCCATGATTGGAGGAAGCCACAGTTCAGCATGGCTGGAGCACAGTGGGAGAGGGAAAGAATACAAGGGCAAGACAGTTCATGTATGGTTCTAAAAGAAACTGGATTTTATTCAAAATGAACCTGACCCCATAAGAAGACTTAAGCAGAGAATGGACATGACCCATGTAGTTTCTTGGTTTTATTTTTAATCTTGCCATTTAGAAATAGATAAACTGAGTCTCCTTACAGTTACTTTTCCACCAAAACAGATTTGACTTGCTTTCTCTGGCAAGAAATTGGGTTGGAGGGAGGCAGAGGAGCTATACTTCTGTCCACCTTGCCAGATCAAGAAGGACCTCCTGGAGGGACCCAGGAGAGGGGCCACACAAAGATCCCCGGGAGGCTGTAGTGAAGGGTGGCAGGAGGAGGCCCAGAGAGGGTAGAGGAGGGCGGGGCAGTTGCTACACTAGCGGATGAGGAAGTGGCTGGACCTGGGAAACTGGAAGGGGAGTATGTGTGGCTCAGCGTTCGCATCGCTTCCCGGCTCACTCCCATGTTCCTGAGTGCCTCTCTTTTAGACTTCCCCCAGCGTGAGGGCCCCCTAGCACCCTGGTCCTGACCAAGCCTTGGTGGTGGCAAGAGGAGGCAGGAAGCCCTACCTGCTGCGGTCTTACCAGGGTCCTCTGCTCCAAGGGCCTGTTTTAGGAATGGTGGCTACACTCACTCTGGCCACATACTGCTCCTGTCCCCGACTCCCACCCCCCCCAGCTCAGTCCAAACCAGGCAGAACAAGGTGTCCCTAGGACCACTGTCTTTACTGTGTCTCTGTTTCCCGTCCTGTCCCATCCTCAGCCATCTTTTTCCTCCTAATTCTTAGTCTGATTCAAGTAGCTTTTTTTTCTTTCTCCTCCTGTATAGGCCTTTACACGCACACACACACACACACACACACACACACACACACACACACACACACACATGCATTCACTGGTCCTCCTTTTCCATCTCTTGCTTCCATGCCATCCCATTCCCTAGACCATTCCCTATACATTACCCACCTCTCAGCATCTTATTCTTATTTGAACCATAGCTCAATGCTACTTCCTCTAGGAAGCTTCCAAGAAAATTCTCCTTCTTCCTTTTGTTTCTGCTTCTAGTCGCTCACCAGACTCACACAACACTCAGCTCTCAGGATGAGGAGCAGAAGAGCACAAGAAAGAGAAAAACCCCAGGAATGGGCCTGGCCTTCATAGCTAGCCTTTGGTTTTCTCCTATGGAATATAACACTTTCACAGAATATCAACATCAAGCAAGGCCACCCAATGACTGAAATAGATCAAGAACAAGACCTCGCTGTAGTCACATCCAAACACAGACAGAAACGAGAAATTGTCCAAGCCGTAAAAATGAACAAACATCCCCCTGTTCTAGCTCAGATGAGTGGCTGCTGCTCCTTTACCAATCATAGTGTTAGTCTTGCTTCATTCTTATTTACTAAGGTACCACTGTGGTTTAGAACTGAGAAGGTGGGGGACTTCCCTGGTGGTCTGGAGGTTAAGACTCTGTGCTTCCACTGCAGGGGGTATGAGTTAGGTCCCCGGTTTGGGAACTAAGATCCTCCATGCCAGTGCAGCACAGCCAAAAAAATAGAACAACAACAACAACAAAAAGGAACGCAATTGTAGAATCCTCCAGCTTCCTGACAACCTCTAACCCAGGGCAACCTTGCTTCCCTGACTTCTCCCCAAATCTGCAAATTTAAGCCCAAATCCTAAGCCTTTTCCTAGATGCCCCACAGTTGGTGTGTGTTGTTCTCCTTGATGAAGTGAGTTCACAAACCCAATTTTGTTCGACTACAAGTGTCTGCTGGTAGTCTTTGGCTGGAGGGCACTGACAATCAAGAAAAAAAATACAAGTATACTTGTGCGTATTTTTTAAAACTCTGAACTCCTACGTTTTGGTTTTTAAGTGTATTTTATGATATTTTAGTACCACATTCCCTTTCCTAATTATGTTCTCAGGCAAACTGCCCCACCCCCTGAATCATCTGCTTCAGCTGGTTACATTGATTCTTCAGTCCTTGGGCAAGCTGAGCATTTTCATGCATCTCTCCTCTCCAGTCTTTCTTTAAATAATGTTTGTCTGTTTATGTATTTGACTACCTTGGGTCTTAGTTGCAGCTCTCTGTAGCACTTGCCTCAGCAGTTACAGCGATCTGGTTTAGTTGCTTCACAGCATATGGGTATGTTAGTTTCCAGAGTAGGGATCGAACCCACGTCCCCTGCATTGTCAGGAGGATTCTTAACCACTGGAGCAGGGACGTCTTGCTGTCGCCAGTCTTGTATTAAAATTGAGGCCCAGGAGAAACCACTCTCTTAGATGAGCCTTCCAGGATCACCTAACCAGATCTGACCTCTCCCTTCTCAGCACTTTTACGGCACTTGTTTCAGTTACCCTCCAGGCTCTTGTTTTATCTCCTCCTCATAAGCTGTAAACTCCGTGAAGATGGGGACTGAGTCTTAAAATCTTGTTTAGCACTCTAGTGAGTGCTCCAGCTAAAAGGCTCTGTCAAAGGGTCAGGTGTTCCCATGGCTAGGAGCCAGGGATCCCTGAGATTATGAGAAGTTATGGTTTAGAACTGAGAAGTGGAGCTCCTGAGTCATATTAAGGAGGGGTGAATCGGCCTTGCCTTCTAGACTCCTTGGGGACACGGGTGGCAGTGTCCCTGGGAGCTCTTTGTAAGGATCCCTAGGGCAGAGAAAGTCCTGGGTTTGTGTACTCTGTGCTAAGAGTCAGAGTGGATTTGAATTTGCTACCACCCTGAACACCTTGGTGTATTACGTCACTGTCCTAGATAAGGACCTTATCACAGTAATCAGAGTCAAAAAAGATAGGACAGCCCTGAGCTTTGAAGGTGTGGTATATACACACACATACTCTCTCTCTCTCTCACACACACACACACACACACACACACACACATGCATGCACACGATATCCAGGCTAGTGGCTTTTAAATTGTGTTCCCTGGAATTTGTCCCCTAGAAGTACCCTGGGAGGCTGAGTGAGTGCCATCCCAAGTCCCTAATTCTGATTTAACCACTGAAGTTTTGTTTTTCATCTTTTTGTGTTTTGCGATACAGCATGAGATGTAATTTGTAAAAGTGTTTAATACATGTTAACAACACCATGGAGATGCAATCAGCAAAATCCACAATGTGGAAGACACTGTAGAATAAACAACATGGTTTCTTCATCAGGTAAACTATACAGGGAAAAAAGGAAATGGAACCTATGAAATAAAAGATGCTTAAGAGCCATATCAATGAAATTCAATGAGTGAACTTTGTTTAGATTCCAATTTAACTAAATCAATGAATGATACAATTGGGGAAATTTTAGCACTGACTGACTATTTGGTGATTTTTAAGGAGTTATTTATTTTTAGTGGGGATAATGGTATTTTGATTATGTTAATGAAGAATCTTTTTATTTTTCAGATGAGTACTGAAATCTCTATGAATTAAATGATATGATGTCCAAAATTTGTCTTATAATCATCCAGTGAGGAGGTATAGTGGGGAGAAGCTGGGTGGGGGTATAGATGTAGTAGGATTGTGTGGATGATTGTTGAAGTTGGGTGATGGTTACAAATGGGTTCATTGTATTTTTCTATTTCTTTAGATGTTTGAACATCTCCACACAATAAGTTTTTTTTAAAGAAAAAAACAAGTTACAGGAGATTCAGTAAAGAAAATTTGAAATTATAAACTTATTTATTTATTTATTTTTTAAGTAACCTGCTTTGGACTTCCCTGGTGGCTTAGTGGTAAAGAATCTACCTGCCAATGCAGGAGACATGGGTTCCATCCCTGGTCCGGGAAGATCCTACATGCCGAGGAGCAGCTGAGCCCGTGACGACAACTACGGAGCCTGTGCTCAGAAACAAGAGAAGCCACTGCAATAAGAAGCTCGCTCACTGCAACTAGAGAGTAGCCTGCACAGCAACAAAGACCCAGCACAGCCAAAAATCAATCAATAAATAAAATTTCAGAAAAAGTAACAGCTTTATCAAGATATAATTCACATGCCATACAACTCACCAATTTAAACAATTCAGTGGTTTTTAGTATATTCACAGAGTTGCACAACCATCACCACAATCAAGTTTAGAAGAGTTTTGTCACCTCAAAAAGAAACCTCGCACCTATTAGCAGACATTCTACATTCCCCCACAACCCTTACAGCCCTAGACAACTACTAATCCCCTTTCTGTGTCTTTGGATTTGTTCTGGATGCTTCATACAAGTGAAATCATATAATATATGGCCTTTTGTGACTAGCTTCTTTCACCTTAGGATAATGTTTTCAAGTATAACCTTGTTTTAAATTTTCCTGGTCGTATAGGAGGGCTCCCTTGGTGGCTCAGTGGTAAAGAATCTGCCCGCCATGCAGGAGACCTGGATTTGAGTCTTGGGTCAGGAAGATCCCCTGGAGAAGGGAATGGCAACCCGCTCCAGTATTATTGCCTGGAGAGTTCCACGGACAGAGGAGCCTGGCAGGCTACAGTCCACGTGGTTGCACACAGTCAGTCTTATAGGAAAAAACAACCTTATAAATTTATTACTCTGGCTTTGGATTTTTAAATAAAGATACATGGAAGAGGTTTAAACAACTTGGGGGAGGGAGTCTAACTGCTAAAAAAAAAAAAAAATGAAAGGCTAAAAACCCCTTTGTTAGTCCAAACCCCTCACCTTACATTCAAGGAACTAGGGGCCCAGAGAGATTAACCCAAACACACATAGCTTGTTGAGGACAGAGCTGGTCCAACACCCAGACCAGCTGAATTTTGGCTCCATCGTCCTTTCATGTTGCCACACTGCCTTCTGAACACACACACGCGAACACACACACCCCACCCCCTACATTTCCCACCATAATTCATAAACATGTGACCCACAAAATATCTTCAGAGACACATCTTGACAAGGTGAAGGGACCTAGAGAAGAAGTCTGGAGAGCTCTCCCTTCTGCTCAAGGTCAGTTTTACTTCAGCCCTGATCCCCAGGAGGCCCAGTGATGGGGGCTGCTCCATCTCACAGCTCAGGATTTCTGCTTTCCTCCCCTAAAATGCAACCACTCAGGGAAGAAGCAGTGTTAGCACCAGTTCCCAGAATTTCTATCTCAGTGGACCTCAGGAGTGGCAATCTTGTTAGAAGTCAGAGGAAGTTGTTTGCATAGCAAGAACAGTTTTTACTTATTTGAATATTATTTGGAGTGCCTCAGGAGGGGGTGCATGTAGGGGGAGGCTGGGAGAGAACATGGGGGAGAGAGAGGGCTAAAGCCTTTGGTGCTGTCATTGGAGGGAACCCAGTTAAGGGTTAAGAGGCTGTATGGGAACCCCACTGGTGCTTCCAACTGAGTTGGGATGAGATGGAGGGAGGGAGACACCAGGAAAAAGTCATGCTGAGGGAGAGGATTCCAGGCTGAGGCAGTCTGTGATCTTACAGCTGTTCCTGGAACACTCTCAAACCATGTTTATGGGCAGCTCAGAGAGGCTGTCAGGCTGCTGCAAAAGGGCAGGAAGAGGACAAATTCTATAGACAGAACATTATCTTAGGGCTGAGGATGAGACCTGGGGAATAGTAGGGGAAAGAAGCTGCCAGAGAGCCTGCCTGGGAGAAGAGAGTAACCAGCCAATAGTATCACCTGGTAACTGTCTTTCTACCCTGGAGATTCCCTGAAGTGATCCCTGATCCCTGGAAGGGTGGCCTTAGGGCAGAGGACAGTGCAGGAGTTAGCCCCAGGACCCTCAGCCGGCAACCTGGACTAGACGCAGGAGACCTAGGTTCGATCCCTAGGTGGGGAAGGTCCCCTGCAGAAGGGAATACTAGCCACCCCAGTATTCTTACCTGGAGAATTCCATGGACAGAAGAGCCTGTCTGGCTACAGTCTGTGGGATCCATGGGGTCCCAAAGAGTTGGACACGACTGATTGACAAACACTATTGGAGCTTCCCAGGTGGTGCTAGTGATAAAGAACCCACCTGCCAATGCAGGAGACATAAGAGGTGCAGTTTCAACCCCTAGGTCAGGAAGATCCCCTGGAGGAAGGCATGGCAGCCCACTCCAGTATTCTTGCCTGGAGAATGCTATGGACAGAGGAGTCTGGTGGGCTACAGTCCATAGTGTTGCAAAGAGTCAGACACTGAAGACTGAAGAGACTTAGCATGCACGCATACTGGTTAGGCGACATTCTCAAAATATTCTCCATTCTCCTGTCTGTAGAGGGCATTGGCAATCTTACCCTTAGAAATCTGTCCCTTTGGGACCAGGGAAAATTTTAAACATCCTATGTAGGGACTTCCCTGGTGGTCCAGTGGCTAAGACTCCACCCTCCCAGTGCAGGGGACCCAGGTTCGATCCCTGGTCAGGGAACTAGATCCCACATGCCACAACTAAAGAGTTCGCATGCCGCAAGTAAAGACCTGGTGCAAATAAATAAATAAATATTAAAAAAATAAATAAATAAACATCCTATGTAACAGGGAACACACCCCCCTCCCCGGCCCCAGTGGGGCCGCAGTGATGGCAAGTCAGAGTAAAGCTCAAGGGGAATAGGGCTCAGGCCGTGCTCCAGAGGCACTGGGCTTGACAAGGTGAAGGGACCTAGAGAAGAAGTCTGGAGTGCTCTGCTTTTGCCCAGGGTCAATCGCACTTCAATCCCTGATCCCCCAGGAGGCCTCATCTAGACTGTTTTGGTTCCTGAATAATCAGTGGGTTATTCAAGCTGGTTCTGTCTAGTGGAGAGGCGGTAACATGAAGGGCTCTGAGGGCCAAGGGCTGGCGGGCAGTTACGTAGCTCATCTCAACCTCATTTTGCCCTTCAGCTTCCGAATCCCAAAGTCCCAGGCCCATTCTTCCAGTCTGGACTTCAACCAGCTGACACACGCAGTACTGGCAGCGTCAGTAGGTGTCAACCTGAAACTGGACCTGTGCCTGATTCATCCAGGAAGCTGAACCCAAGAGGCAGAACAATCACCCCTAGAGCAGCTCCTGCCAGGCCTGGGGTGAGAGGTTGTCTGGCCAAACAGACAGCAACTTTGTTTGTTTTGCCCTCTTCATGCCCTCCCCACTTGCCAGACTCCTTCATTCCTTTCTCTGGGCCCATCTCTAGGTCAGAAGCTCTGTGGGTTTTTTCCAGATGATGCAACAAGGTTGTTCAATTTATGTACTTTTTAGTGAAGGTGATTTCTGAGGAAGAGACTTGTGTGTTGAAAGGGGTCAAACTGAGTTGATAAGGGGGTCCGGCAGGAGCTTCTGTGAAGAGAAGCCAGAACTGGGAAGTGGTTCCAGTGGGGATTAGATGGAACAAAGGGGCCAGAGATTTCTCGGACCACTCCTTCCCCAAGGAAGTGTCACCAGTCTACAATTTAGGCAAGTCCTGTTCTCCTGGGACAACTCCAACTTGACTTCACTATCCACATTCTTGGCTAGTTTATTATTTTGACACTAACTGGTGGACACTCAAGACCATTAAATTTTGGTTCATTTCCCCCCACCCCAATCCCAATACAAACGCAAAACAACGTGGGAATTCCCTTTCAGAGGAAGCAAGAAACGGTGCAGCTTTAAGAGAAAGGGAAGGGAAGAAGAGGGTTCTGACTCAGATCCTCCTGCCATTGGCTGCTAGAGGGGATCCCACTTCAGGGATTGGCTGTGACAGAGTCCGCCTCCTCTTGTGATTGGCTCAGCCAGGGCAATATAAGGTGGCCGTACCGGCCTTTTTCTCAGTTGGAGAGAGGCAGGGAATCGGCTGGGTAGTGTGCTGAGACGCACCTGGCGTAACCCTCTCCTTTCTGAATCCGAGTCCAGGTCCCGCGGAGGCTGCAGCCATGAAGGAGAGACGGGCCCCCCAGCCAGTCGTGGCTAGATGTAAGCTCGTTCTGGTGGGGGATGTGCAGTGTGGGAAGACAGCAATGTTACAGGTGTTGGCGAAGGACTGCTATCCCGAGGTGAGTTGCTCGCCCGCCCGCTGGCCACCTTTCCTCTGACCGCCTGCTGCTGCGGGTAGATTCCCACCTGCCCAGGGGAGCTGTTTCATCCCACCCCACCCCTTCCCATCCTCAGCAGCTTTCTGGCTGGAGGACCGCCCTGCCTTGGCTTCCCCTGAGACCTGTTCCACTTCTGCCGCCCAGCTGGCTCCTCCTCACCTCTTCACCCATAGGTCCCTGATCAAATCCCCTCCTACCTCTCTTCATCCTGGAGTCTGCTCTTGGGAGAGGGAACTGGAGGCATTTGAGAGTCAGGGGTTTCTTCTTGACGTAATACCTGCCGGTCCCCTCACCTATTCTATGTGCTTGTCCCCAGGCAGGCTTCTGCTGCCCTGCTGGTCCAAGGGACTTGTGGGGAGAAAAAGAGCTAGAATTGATTTGTGGCTCTGAAATTTGGAGACAGGCAAATCTGGGGACAAGAGGAATCCGTGTGTGTGTGTGTGGGGGGGGTGTCTCCCTGACCATCTAGGATATGGGGAGATTGTCCCTGGCAGGGAGTCTTACATTTCTCACTTTGATGGAGCAAAGTGCCTGAGCCTCTACACCCCTCCCTCCCGCCCCAGGTATCCTCTCCTTTCCTGCCACTTCAGTGTCTCGCTCGAGTGAGTGGCTTCTTGCGTAGCCAGCACTAGCTGGAGGGTTCTGAGGGTTGGTACGTCCAAGGTGTGAATAGTTCCTCTCTTTTCACAGACGTATGTGCCCACTGTGTTTGAGAATTACACAGCCTGCTTGGAGACAGAGGAACAGAGAGTGGAGCTCAGTCTCTGGGACACTTCAGGTAAGACTGCTGGCCCCAAGTGCCCCTTTCCCACCCTCATTGGTCTGTTGCAGTTGCTGTCTCTTAGAAATTGTTTTTCTCTTTGATGGGGAGAAGGAGTATGATGCTTGCCCGGAAACTGAAAGAAAGGGACCTGAAGATTATTTGGTGGGGCTGGGGCTTGGCTAACTCAGTTGGCTCATCCAGGGGTGCAGAGTGGATGAACCCCAGAAGCTATCACTTCTCTTGGTCTGGGTCTGGCTCCATCCTTTAGAGAGCTGGAATGGGGAGGTGAATGGACCCCAGACGACTACTGGAGGAGGCAGTTAGGGCTTCTCCATTTCCACTCTCTGCCACCCAACACATGCACTCACAGCCTTTACGGCCCCAGAGCAAAGCCAAATAAAAGGCAGGAGGCAGTGGTGGTTGTGGCAGGAGGCAGTTGTGGTTGAGGCAGGGAGACAAGTCTGTTTTGGGGGAAATGTTGCTCCTGACTCAATTTTCTCTTCTGCATTTCATCTCTGGCCACTGCTGCCTGCCTGCCTGCCGCAGCTCAGCCCCACTGTCATACCTCTGCGGCTGAGGGATGAAGCGATGCATCGTCAGTGTTTTGGAGGGTGGGGGCTCAATATGGGTCATGGTCATGTTGTGCATAGCCGGGGGGTGTTGGCTCTGACTAGGCTGAGGTAGAAGATGCTCTATCTTTCTGGAACGTGGAAAGCAATGTTTTAAGCCTCTCATCCCTAGACCTTCAGTGCTAGGCTATCCTTTGCTTTTCACTCTGACCCCCTTTCCATTCTCTCTTTACCCCAGCCCTTTTAAAATAGACTGAGCTCAGAATCATAATTCAGGACTGAAAGCCAGAAATATGAGAAAGAAAATAAAATCCATTTCTCTTCAAATATGCTGAGTTTAAGGAGGAACTATAAATCACCAGGGGTTTCCTGTTACATATAAATATGCCATCCTACTCCTCCAAAGAGCTATTATTCCCATCATCCAATTTTGAGGATTGGAAAGATTGGAGGTAGGAGATGGGTAATCAGAAAATGAGATGTCCCGCTTGCTCCCCACTCCCCAAAACAGAACAGAAATTCCTCCACCTGGTATGCTTCCCTCTGTTGCAGTTCCAGGGGTGGGGAGCCAGGATTCTGATTATCCAGACTGTGCTATGCTGGCTGGATTGAGCTGGAATGCAGCTTGGCTGCATGATATATGGTTTTTCATCTGCTGTACTCTGCCCACCTCTCAATCTTCCCAGAATCTTACTGCAGCTCATCTCTTTTCACTACCACCACCCCCAAAGAGCCCCCCCCTCCTCCCACAGTCAGAATGCAGTCCTTGAATCCCAATCCAGATAATGGAAAATCAGCAAGGTGGTCTCTATCCCCTGTGCCGCATCCCCACCCCCCAAGTTCCAAAAGGATGCCGGCTATCCTTCAGCCTCAAACTCCCTCTTTCAAATGAGATGCCCATAAGGGAGGAGGAATGGCAGGGGTGTGTGTGATGGGGCTTCCCAGCACTGGGGCCATTATTCACTTGCTGGTCTTAGGGGAGGGGGATCGCTCAGAACCAGAAAGGAGGCCTTCTCTCCCCCTCCTTCCCCAGTGCTGCAGTGTTCTCTGCTCAGTGATGCTGTGATGAGACCCCACTTCATCCCCCAGAGAGGGAAGGGGGCCGATTACTGAAGGAGCAGGCAGTTATCCCAACTCCCCTCTACTCCCTTTTTTTTTTTTTTTACTCCCTTTTTTTTTGAACAACCAACCCCCTGCCTCAGCTTGGATTCCCCCCAGTTTCCATGGCGATTGCAGTTCAGGGAGAGGGGCTGCTTGCTATTCTGAGCACGGATTGTCTGGGTTCCAAAGCTGCTACTGTTCCTTCCCCAGGGCGGAGGGGGGCAGGTTCAACCCCCAGCCTTCTCCCACATTGGACCACCTGGGTCTGCACTGCCTACTCCCATCCCAGTGATGGACCCTTATTCGAGAGCCTCTAAATCCCAGCTGTTGGTGCTGCTGTCTTTAATGCCTCCCTGAGATCTTGGGACAGGGGGCTGCAGCTTTCCTTTTGCCCATTTCAGTGTAAGCTGATTTGGGTGGGAGGAGCAGTGGGACCCTGAATTCCTGATGCTCTCCCTCCCCTCCTAGAGTTCTGACCCCGTGGCAAAGAAGCAGGGCAGCCAGTTATATAACAGGCAGATGTGTTTCTTCACTGGGGAGACCCTGGAGCAGAAGCCAGGAGCAGAGATTGGACAGCAGGCAGACTCTAGAAAAGAGACCTTAAACAAGGCCTGTCTCTCTGCAGGGGTAGGAGCCGCTTCCCCTGGGACTCAGAAAACTGGTGGACCTTCAATGAAGCCCACTGTAGGAGACCCAGATAGGGCCCGATTATACTTCACCTCCCTTTTATTTTGCCCTCTTTCCCTTTTTCAGGATTAAGGAAGATGACCTTCTTGCACTGTCTCTTGGCAGGTGGTCAGGTCCCAAGCTTCCCATTGCAGCACGTTCCCCTGGGAGATAGGTGGGGCCTTCTCCCTTAAGGGACCAAGTGTGGTGTTCGCAGCGCTCTTTAGGTTTAGGCCTCTAGGGGAGGGAAAGTGCCATGATTTACCATCAGCTCTCTTTCCCCGCTACCAGGGTCTCCCTACTATGACAATGTCCGTCCACTCTGCTACAGTGACTCAGACGCAGTATTACTGTGCTTTGATATCAGCCGTCCAGAGACTGTGGACAGTGCACTCAAGAAGGTAAGACTGAATGAATTCTACCATCTCTAGCTCAGCTGGAGAACAAAAAGGAATCTTGGGGACCTTGTCATCTAACCCCTCTTTAGTAGGAAGAAATTGAGGCCAGGGAAGGAAGAGATTTGCCCAAGGCCACACCATTAGCTATAGTTTTGGGACCAGAGGGGCTTCCCAGGTGGTTCGGTGGTAAAGAATCCACCTACCAATGCAGGGGGCACGGGTTCAATTCCTGGATCGGGATGATTCCCTGGAGGAGGACATGGTAACCCACTCCAGTATTCTTGACTGGACAATCCCATTGACACAGGAGCCTGGCAGGCTACAGTCCATGGGGTCGCAAAGAGTTAGACACAGCTGAGCGACTAAGCGCTGGGACTAAACCCAGATCTCCAGTCCCTCTTCATCCTGCCTTTGCCCCTATCCTGCACTGATCTGTCAGAGGCCCAGCAGGGGAGGGTGGTGTTGGAGACTCAGGAAGTGAAGGTTGAGATTAGAGAACTTTCTGGTGATATGGTTTGAGGGTTGGAGAAGGGGCCGTTTGGTGGCAGCTTTACAGACCTTGATCCCAGGCCTTCTGGGACTTCGTCAGCCAGGAAGGCCTGAGTTGAACTGCTGGTAGGAAATGCCTCGGTCATGGTAGTAAGGTCTACCCATACGGAGGAGTCCCAGGAAACCTTGTGGAACTAGCCCAGTTTCCCAGAAGACTCCGGGATTATCTCCTTCCCTTGGAAAGAGCCTGGTTGGCTTCTTCTTGGCTTTCTGGGCTTGTGCAGCCCTTTGGGTTGAGGGGGTAGACCCATGCCCCATCTGCTTGGCAGAGAGTGAGAGATTTGTCCCTGTGCTGTCTTTGGAGACTGGGCCGTTGAATCTGGGGACAGGCTCTTGGGTCAGCACTCCTGTGGCCCCAAAGGCCTCATGGGCAGGAAGATGATGTAATTAGTGCAGTGGCGATGCTGTGACTCACAGGGAGGGCTGGGCTGGGGATAAACGGAATGGTGTATGTGATGTTGCCAACTGGATTCCTCCGGGTGTCCGTCAGCCACTGACTCTCCTTCCTTCCGCCTTCCTATCTTCTTGCATGGCTCTTCAGTGGAGGACGGAAATCCTTGACTATTGTCCCAGCACCCGTGTCTTGCTTATTGGTTGCAAGACAGACCTGAGAACAGACCTGAGCACTCTGATGGAGCTGTCACACCAGAAGCAGGCACCCATCTCTTATGAGCAGGTGTGTGTGTGTGTGTGTGCCCATGTGTGGGCTGGGAGTTGAGCTGGGGAAGGCTACAGGAGAGGGCTTGAAAAATGGCTCTTGCTCACACTCTTTCACTATAGCAAGACAGAACTGGTATTCTGGGGGACCATCTATAATCAGCAAACGAGTTACCTGGATAGAGGTAGTGGGTACCAATTTGCTCAGATTCATACTTCCCAGGTGGCACTAGTGGTAAAGAACCTGCCTGTCAGTGCAGGAGACATAAGTGATGTGGGTTCCATCCCTGAGTTAGGAAGATCCCCCGGAGGAGAGCATGGCTAACCCACTCCAGTATTCTTGCCTGGTGAACCCTATGGACAGAGGAGCCTGGTGGGCTACAATCCATAGAGTTGCACAGAGTTGGACACGTCTGACGTGACTTAGCATGCACGCAGGCACATACTATAGTTTTTCAGGTGAGCCATTCCTGTGTGTGCCAGTGTTTCTCAGGGGGTTTTTTGTGTGTATGTATGGACCACCTTCATTAGAATCACTAGAGGTGTTTGTTAGAATTCCTGACTCCTTATCTGCAGAGTCATTCTGGGAGAAAAGTATGGGAGTTACATTATAAATTAAGTCCCTGGACAATTTCTTATGTACATGGGAAGGTAAGGATCATTTCTTTAAACCAGTCTTTCACATTACAATCATCTGAGTAGTTTTTTAAAATACTAATTCCTAGGTTTATCCCCAGAAATTCCAATTTACTTGTTCTGGCATCAATATGGTTTAAAAGTGTTCCAGGTGACTTTAAGGTGCAGTCAGGCTTCACCTTCAGAAAATAATCAGTAGAGGGTGGTGGTGGGAGCCTGGCAGTTGGGTCCCTTGGAGCAGCTCTGGGGAGGACCACTAACCTGAGAAAGCAGGGTTTCAGAGCCATTTTGGATCACTGCATGGATGACCTCACTTCCCCTGCAGGGCTGTGCCATTGCCAAGCAGCTGGGTGCAGAAATATACCTGGAAGGCTCGGCTTTCACCTCCGAGAAGAGTATCCACAGCATCTTCCGGACGGCGTCCATGGTGTGTCTGAACAAACCCAGCCCAATGCCCCCGAAGAGCCCTGTCCGAAGCCTCTCCAAGCGGCTGCTCCACCTCCCCAGCCGTTCTGAACTCATCTCTTCCACCTTCAAGAAGGAAAAGGCCAAAAGCTGTTCCATTATGTGAAGTGGGGGTTGGAGAAGGGAGACAACCTCCCACTTCCTCCCTTGGGTTGCAGAGGCACGGGGAGAGGGAGGAGGAGACAATTTAGGACTCTGGACATGAGATTTTCAGATGGCCACGGTGAGGGCTCGGAAGGAGACAGGAACGAGACAAGGAAAGAGCCAGGCCCGGCTTGAGGACCTGACACTGAGAAAGAACCATCACACCCCAAGCCAGGCTCTCGGTGGTGGAGGGGGCGGCTGCCCCAGTGCCCTCTGCTCCAGTGACAGAAAAGGTGTGGGGGTTTGGGGGGCATGCTGGCCTCACGGCTTTGTTGGGGGCCTACAGGAGCCTCACTTCAGCATCATGCCTCTTCCACACAGCGTTTCCATGCAGGCCAGGGGATGGGAGGGGTCCCTGAGCCCTTCCCTTCCCCTCTGAGGAGGCTGCAGAGGAGTGGAGAGTGGGGAAGCCAAGAGGCAGCTCCCTTGGGAGCTGAGCCCAGGTGCTTCATAACTGGTAACTGAAATCAGAAGGCAGGAGCTGGTCAGAGCCACTGAGAAGGAAACCTCATCTTTGCATAGCCCATGCCTCATGGAGAGGTGACATCATACATTCGCATGCTTCTCACCTGAGTCCCCAGGGTCCAAGGGAGAAGCCCCAGACCCCCTTCTCTTGCAGTGTGGGGGTGGTGGTGCTGCAGGAGGCAGGGCTGGGTGGGGGTCACCAGACTTTTTCTGCCCTTAGGGCAGTATAGCTGGCATTTGTTTTATAGACTCTTGTCTTTGGAACTGGGGGGAGGGGGGAGTGTTTCAATCTGTTATATGTTCTGTGTTTAAAGAAGAAAACCTATTTATTAATTAAATATATAAGACATACAAAGAAGTTGATCCATCTTCTTAGTTTCTTTCTTGGTTTCCTTTGGTCTCCGATACTGAGGAGAAAGGGGTGCTGGGGTCCCTTCTGTGCTTTGCAGAGGGGCTGCCTACCCTGTTCCCTGGCCCCTCCAGCAAGGATCTGCGCCCTCTCCCCACATCCCTGCTTCATCCCCTTCCCCACCCATTTCCTGCTAATCAAGTGATGATCTCCTTACCTCTGGAGCAGGGTTTCTCAACCTGGGAACCAATGACATTTTGGAGTAGCTAATGCTTTGTGGTGGGGGCTCTCCTGTGCACCCAGGAGATGTCTAACAGCATCCCTGGCCTCTCCCTGCTAGGTGTCCACAGCACCCTGAGTTGTCCCAGCCAAAAACGTCCCCTGCATTGCAGGTAGATTCTTTACCATCTGAGCACCAGGGAAGCCCAAAATGTCTCCAGATGTTGCTAAATGTCTCCCAGGACAAAGTCATTTGGGGTTGACAACCATTGCCCTGGAGAGTCTAGAGGAGAGAGACAAAATCCAGTGAAAGCATTAGATGGAGAGCCAACCCCACCCCTACAGAAAGTGGACAGGCTGAAGCCAAGGCTGGGAGGTTCCAAGGGTTCAGGTCTCCTCTGAATTCAAGGTGAGGTGATGCCTTTTGCTTTCTTGACCTTCTGATTCCAAGGCCTGTTGATGGCAGCTCAGGGGCCTTATTACCTCTTCTCTTCAGCTACTTATAGCTCCTTTTTTCTAAGTTTCATACTGTACTGGAAATAAAAATTTACTGTGTATTGCATACTTACTATGTGCTCAGCATTGTGCTGAGTGCTTTACCTTATCACTTTTTTTTGGATTTAATATTAAAAAAAATCTTATGGTAGTTTATTTACAGTGTTGTATTCTGGTGTACAGCAAGGTGTTTCAGTTATATATTATTTTTCTTATTCTTGTCCATTATGGTTTATCACAGGATATTGAATATGGTTCCCTGTGCTTTACATTAGGGCCTTGTTGTTTATCCACCCTATGTATAATAGCTTGTATATGCTGATGCCAAACTTCCAATCCTTCCCCCTACATTATCACATTTCACCTCATAAATGAAAATAACTAACATTTATTAAATGTTTACTATGGGTCAGGTGTGCTTATAAGTTCTTTATGTTTCTTCTTGTGATAACCCTATGATGTGCTAACGCCATTCTACAGACAGGAACATTGAGGTTCAGAGAGATTAATGTGCTTAAGGTCACACAACTAGAAAGTGGTAGAACCTGGATACAAATCCAGGCAACCTGGCTGTAGAACATGCACTTAAAAAAAATGAACCATTTATTTTTTCATTTAAAAAAATTGAATGTCTTTAAATTCTATAGTGCTGTGCAATTTTTAAGTTTCACACACATGATTTCAAATAATCCCATAAAAACCATTCTTCCCCCCATCCCTATATTGCCCCTTCACTCTCCCCACTGGTAACCAGTAGTTTGTTCTCTACAGAATATGCACTTTTTACTGGTCTGTGATCCTATGGTTGTAGTGGTGTTAGTTGCTCAGTTGTGTCTGACTCTTTGCGACTCCATGGACTATAGCCCGCCAGGCTTCCCTGTCCATGGGATTGTCCAGGCAAGAATACTGGAGTGGGTTGCCATTCCCTTCTCCAGAGGATCTTCCACACCCAGGGATTGAACCTGGGTCTCTTGCATTGCAGGCAGATTCTTAACTATCTAAGCTACCAGGGAAGCCCATACTATCCTATCCTGTGAGGCAAGTGGTCTTATTATCACTATTTTATAAATGAGGAAATAGAAAAGCCAGAGATGCCATATAACTTGCACAAGATCGTACTCTAGTAAATAGTGGAGTCAGGATTCAAACCCAGTCTCAGTGTTAACTAACTCCATGGGTCCTTTACTGCTAGCCATGTGGTACTGAAATAGGAGACTATGGTTATGAACCCTTAAAGAATGTAGTCCCTTTGTCTCCATCTCCATAGATGAATATTTGTGAAAGAGCTAGCAGGGTAGGACAAACCATGCAAGTATTCTTTTTTTTTTTTTTCTAAAAAGGTTTTTTTTTGGCTGCACTGCTAGGCATGTGGGGTCTTAATTCCCTGACCAGGGATAGAACCCCCACCCCTTGCATTGGATATGGCGTCTTAACCACAGGACTGCCAGGGAAGTCCTGCAAGTATTCTTTAAACTCAATGTCTCACAAGTATCATGAGAAAGCTATGTGTAAGTACTAGGGGAACTCTGCCTCTATGCACTTGGACAAGCTCAGTTTTCTGGGCCTCAATTTACTGATCTTTAAAGATGATTGAGAATAGTAGCCTGAAAATGGGGACAGCATCTAAGCTGAAGTTAAATGAATTTGAACTTGAATCCCAGCTTCATTCTTTTAACTATGTGGACTTCAAAGGTATAATTAATCTTTCTGGGCCACAAATCTCCTTATCACTAAAATGGAGATAATACCCATCTTACGGTGTTAGAACAAGTGAAATAAGTAATGTAATTAAGTATCCAGCACAGAGTTGGGCAATAGAAAAGAAGATAACTTAGTAAAAAGCAGCAGCAGCTCTACCCCTTGGTCTTATAGTTAGTTCCAGTCTGTGAGTGGAGAGCCCTCCAGTGTTCACTGGGTGAATTACACCTGACTGATCTTGGACAACGTTTCCCTTCCCTTTTCTGAGGTCCAAGTGGGCAGATCGAATGCTTCAGAGTTCTAAGAGCAGAATGGTGCCTCTCCTGGGGTTACTTTGGGAGTTTGTGCAGGGAGGTTCCGAGTTGTTTATTTGGGCTTACTCCAGGCTCTGCTTCAGCAGCACTGAACACATTCAGAGAGAAAAACCAGAAGAAGAGCCATGTGGGACTGAAACCCAAAAGCTTGTAATGGGAAAAAAAGGAAAGGAAGGAAACATTAGTTACCTTCTGGTCCATGCTGCTGCAAAGCATCAGACACAACTGAAGCGATTTAGCATGAATGCATCTATCTAAACCGTCCTAGAAGTTGTCAAGATTTTTGTTCTGGGGAGGAAGGGAAGTAGAATTATTAACCACAAGACCAAAGAGAAACAAAATGAAACTACAGTTTTGGGGGGAAGAAAGCTCATTGGAGGACTGAAGAGAGGGAACTAGAGAGAGAGAGAAGAAAAAGTATTCAGTCAGTTCAGTCGCTCAGTTGTGTCCGACTCTTTGCGACCCCATGAATCGCAGCACGCCAGGCCTCCCTGTCCATCACAAACTCCTGGAGTTTACTCAAACTCATGCCCATCGAGTCGGTGATGCCATCCAGCCATCTCATCCTCTGTCATCCCCTCCTCCGCCTGCCCCTAATCCCTCCCAGCATCACGGTCTTTTCCAACAAGTCAACTCTTCGCATGAGGTGGCCAAAGTATTGGAGTTTCAGCTTCAGCATCAGTCCTTCCAATGAACACCCAGGACTTATCTCCTTTAGGATGGACTCGTTGGATCTCCTTGCAGTCCAAGGGACTCTCAAGAGTCTTCTCCAACACCATGGTTCAAAAGCATCAATTTTTCGGTGCTCAGCTTTCTTCACAGTCCAACTCTCACATCCATACATGACTACTGGAAAAACCATAGCCTTGACTAGACGGACTCTCACTGGCAAAGTAATGTCTCTGCTTTTTAATATGCTATCTAGGTCGGTCATAACTTTTCTTCCAAGGAGTAAGCGTCTTTTCATTTCATGGCTGCAGTCACCATCTGCAGTGATTTTGGAGCCCCCCCAAAATAAAGTCTGACACTGTTTCCACTGTCTCCCCATCTATTTCCCATGAGGTGATGGGACCAGATGCCATGATCTTAGTTTTCTGAATGTTAAGCTTTAAGCCAACTTTTTCACTCTCCTCTTTCACTTTCATCAAGAGGCTTTTTAGTTCCTCTTCACTATCTGCCATAAGGGTGGTGTCATCTGCATATCTGAGGTGATTGATATTTCTCCCGGCAATCTTGATTCCAGCTTGTGCTTCTTCCAGCCCAGCATTTCTCATGATGTACTCTGCATATAAGTTAAATAAACAGAATGACAATATACAGCCTTGACGTACTCCTTTTCCTATTTGAAACCAGTCTGTTGTTCCATGTCTAGTTCTAACTGTTGCTTCCTGATCTGCATACAGGTTTCTCAAGAGGCAGGTCAGGTGGTCTGGTATTCCCATCTCTTTCAGAATTTTCCAGTTTATTGTGATCAACATAGTTGAAGGCTTTGGCGTAGTCAATAGAGCAGAAATAGTTGTTTTTCTCGAACAGATTCCAAAGAGCAAGAAAGTGAAAAGGGCAGGTCCTATCTGGGATGTTTAGAAAACCAGGTGCCACAGCCCGGAAGATACTCTTTCCAAGAGGCCTTTGCAATCCGTTGTATGAGCTCATTTCAAAATGTTCAAAATGCTGTAACAGTAACTACGGTGTTACCGCTGGGGCCAGGGTTGTTAAAAATGTCCTCCTAAAGCTGGGATAGTCTCACACAATGAACTATCCCACCCTCCCTGGTAAATACTAGGCTGCTCCTGTAACTTAAATTTTCATTTGTCCATCTGTAAAATGGGGCTAATAATCTATCTCAAAGATTTTTTTCTTTTTTTAAACCGGCTTTTCCACAAATGGTATAGTATTTATTGCTGTTACTACAGTTGCCTAGTTATAACTACGTGCTATTGATATGTAAGGAAAGCCTTACATTTCTCCGTTGTAAGCCACGGGCCATGATGTCGTTAACTACAGTTTCCAGGAAAACCAGCATATTCCAGGAGGGCTGCGCCCGCAGAGAGAAAAACCTTCTGATGAAAGTCGACCTATGAAAAACTCTTCCTCCCACAGTCTCAAATGTTTGGCGAACCACATTGCCCAGCGGTCCCCGCGTCCCGGGACCGGCGCTCGCACCGTGCATTCTGGGATTGGTAGTTCTCGGCCCCGAGTTGTTGGCCTGCGCTGCCCAGGACCAGGAACTCGACTTCCCGGCTTGCCGCGCGGCCGAGGGAGCAGCCAGGCGACCAGGAAACGGGAAAGATGGCGACTACTCGGCGACGTTGAGGCCGCGTTGGGCGGTTTGGGCTCAAGAGTGGTGAGTCTCGGGCGGTGGAAGCGGTTTCCACGAGCCTGCAGAGAAGGCGAGAGTGAGGGCACAACGGTTGACCCTGTCTCTGGGAGGAGGCGAGGAAGAACGCCATAGGAAAAGGGCACGAGCTTGGAAAGCTCTATCCGGCAGGAGGGAAGGGGCGCGGGCCCCAGTGGGAGTGTTGGCTCCGGCGGGGATAGGGCAGGTCCCTGGACGATGTTACGGGTCAGACCTTTGCCCATGCGCACAGCACCCGTGTTAGCCTCAGTCCGATCTTATTCTTTCATGTTTGGAGTAGCCCTTGCTCCAGTCAAACTGAAACTCTGGCTTTTCTCCCGTAACTAGTCATGCTTTCCCGCCTCTGCGCCTCCTGTATCATTTCTTTTGCCGGGAATGACTTCTTTCCGGCACCCTCAATTACACATCTTCCAATTCAACCTATATTTAAATATTCAAGAGCCACTTCCTCTACACTCTTTCCAGATTTCCTTTTTCAAGTGAAAAGAAACTTCTTTGAACTCCTGCAATAATTCATCTGAGCCTGCATCTTGGTATGTGCCTCATATCCTCTATTGTTTTGTAAGCTTCCTGTGGACAGGATCTTCCTGATTTCCTTTTGTAACTCACATTGTGCCTAGCACTGTGCCTTGCATATGGTGGTTGTTTGATAAATGCATACTTCATTGAATGAAAAAAAAGACTGCCCCTGTCCTGCAAGCACTGAGGAACTCAAAGATCTGGAGGTTTGTGATGAATAGAACCTATAATAAAAGTTGCCTGTTTACTGTCTGCTTATTTGCACCTCTCATTTTCTTCTAAGCTCATTGCACTCAAGCTTTTACTCCCACCATGCCATTAAAAGAGCTCTTGTCATCTCTGTTTTAGAGGCGAGGGTGACTCCTTTTTCTTCCAGTCTTTCTCTACTTGACACAGATCAGCATTCCCTCCTTGAAACACATTTTTGGCTTCTGTGATGGCATACTTTACTATTTCTTTTTTCCATGGCATACTTTACTATCTTTTCTTCTTTTTCACTGGCTATTGTTTCTTTCCAGTTTTCTTCTCTGGCTTCTATGCCTGACTTCTAAATGTTACAATGTTTCAGAGCTTAATCCTGGGTCCTCTTTTTTTAAAAAATTTATTTATGACTGAGTTGGGTCTTAGTTGTAGTCACGGGTTGGGGGGGATGGTGGTGGCAGCGGTGTGGTGTGGGTTTTTTCTTGCCAGCGCTTGGGCTCTCTAGTTGTGGCATGTGGGCTTAGTTGCTCTGCGGCACGTGGGATCTTACTTTCCCGACCAGGGATCCAATCTGTGTCCCCTGCATTGAAAGGTGGGTTTTTAACCACTGGGCCACCAGGGAAGTCCCTGGGTCCTCCTCTATTTTCTTCTTAACTAGAATGCCTACTTAAGTAATAATCATTTAGCATCCTATGGTTTTAAAAGCCATCTGTATATTGATAACTCACGTTACTGTCTCCAACTCTCTCCTAAGTTCCAGAATTGCAGTTTCAGCTGTCTTCTTGGAATCACCACTTGGTTTTCTTATTGACATCTTACATTCACCGTGATCAAAATGAAACATTTAATTTCTTCCTAAATCTTTTCCTTCCCCAGTCTTCTCCAGTCACTAATGGCACTGTGAACCATTTAAGTTGGCCAGACTATGTGTTTAGGAGTTTTAGTATGTCTCCCCTTTATTTCCTGCCTTCATCAGTAAGTCCTGTCAGCTCTGTCTTCAGAATCTGCCTTGAAGTTCTCTACTTCTTTCTGTCTCCACTCTCACTTTTCTAGAACAAACCACTGTTACCTTTTTAAAAATATTTATTTATTTATTTGGCTGTACCGGGTCTTAGTTGTGACACAAGGAATTATTTAGTTGTGGCATACAAACTCTTAGATGTGGCATGTGGAATCTAGCTCCCTAACCAGGGACCAGACCTGGGCCCCTTGCATTGGGAGTGCAGAGTCTTGGCCACTGAACCACCAGAAAGGTCCCCACTGTTATCTTTTGTCTAGACTACCATAATAGCATTCTCAGTGGTTCTGTGTCCATTCTTGCCTTTTGCAAGTCACCAAAGTGATTCTTTAAAAATGTAAAGTAAGACCATATTACTTCCAGTTTAACACCTTTCTAAGGTTCCCACTGCAGTTAAACTAAAATCCAAGTTCTTCTAGCCTGGCCTAAAACACGTTTCCCTGATCTGACTGCTGCCTACCTCCTTGAATGCATCCTGAGTCAGTCTTCCCCCTTGGTCACTGCCACTCCTGACCACATGAGTCTATTTCTTTGGCAGTGCTGCACAGCTTGCAGGATATTAGTTTCCTGACCAAGGATTGAACCTGGCCCTAGCATTGTGAGGGCCTAACTATTGGACCACCAGGGAATTCCACACATGTGTCTATTTTTAGTTAGCAAACATGCTAAGCTAGCTCTTGCCCCACTGTCTTGCTGTTCCTTCTATACAATAAATTCTTTTCTTTGATTTTTACAGACTCTCTATGTCCCATCATTCAAGTCTCAGCTTACATGTCATCTAAAAAATTCTTCCCAGAGCCCTCTTGTTCACGCTGCTCCCCATCACACACCCTGCTTTGTTCTCTTCATTAGCACTTATGCTGTTTGAAATTCTCTTACTTTCTGCCTAACTGCTGTCTGCTTCACTGGAATTTAAGCATTATGAGATCAGAGACTTTGTTTTGTTTACTGCTGAATCTCTAGTACTGGAATAGTTTCTGGCACCTGTCAGGTACTCAGTGAGTATTTGTTGAAATAATGATGATGTCCAGGATGCTTTTTTTTTTTTTCATTTATTTTTATTAGTTGGAGGCTAATTACTTTACAATATTGTAGTGGTTTTTGCCATACATTGTCCAGGATGCTTTATAGAGAAGACTGCCTTACCTCTGGATTGTTTTCTTAGGGCTATAAGTGAAAGAGACATAAGTATAATGTCCATGTGCTATGCATGATGTACTGGCAATTCTGAGGTAAAATAGGTTGTCTCCAGCTTTTTAAAAGTGCTACTTGTTCATTTTTCTTTTCTTTACCTATTCTTAAAGATACATGGCAGGAATTACTTGGGAAAGGGGGATTGTAAGCTGTAGCTTAGGGAAGTGTTATTTCATGGGAACCATTTGGAGATGAAATAAGTTTTGAGAAATATACCGAGGCTTAGGAACGATGATGGTGATGGTACAACAGAGGCAAATTCAGACTTGCTGTCTGAATTTAGCACCTCTCTGAAATAGATTTTGTAGTCTAAAGGGCAGCTGACAGTATGGCATGGTGTTCAGTATCCCCCAGGCAGGATGGGGACAGAACAATTCTTGCTCAAACTTTTTGTGGGACTGGATCATAATCAAGGCTGTAAAAATCTGAGTACGGAATGTCAGAACGTCTGTGACCTCTAGTTTTTGGTACACTTCTTCTTCCTTCCCTCCCTCCTCGCTCTACTCCATCCCTTCCTCCCTTATTTTTAATTCTAAAATAATCATAGATTCACAGTTCAGTTCAGTCACTCAGTCGTGTCCGACTCTTTGTGACCCCATGGACTGCAGCATGCCAAGGCTTCCCTGTCCATCACCAACTCCTGGAGCTTGCTCAAACTCATGTCCATTGAGTCGGTGATGCCATCCACCCATCTCATCCCTTGTCATCCCTTTCTCTGCCCGCCTTCAATCTTTCCCAGCATCAGGGTCTTTTCAAATGAGTCAGTTCAAATCAGGTGGCCAAAGTATTGGAGTTTCAGCTTCAGCATCAGTCCTTCCAATGAATATTCAGGACTGATTTCCTTTAGGATGGATTGGTTTGATCTCCTTGTAGTCCAAGGGACTCTCAAGAGTCTTCTCCAACATCACAGTTCAAAAGCATCAATTCTTCAATGCTCAGCTTTCGTTATAGTCCAACTCTCACATCCATACATGACTACTGGAAAAACCATAGCTTTGACTTGATAGACCTTTGTTGGCAAAGTAATGTCTCTGCTTTTTAATATGCTATCTAGGTTTGTCATGCTTTTCTTCCAAAGAGCAAGTATCTTTTAATTTCATGGCTGCAGTCACCATCTGCAGTGATTTTGGAGCCCCAAAAATAAAGTCTCTCGCTGTTTCCATTAGGTATAGATTCACAGAAAATTTTAAAACCAAAGTGTATGGAGGTCCTATGTACCTGTCACTCAAGTTTTTGCCATTGCATAACTAGAAGTACATTTCTTTTAATCTGTGTAAAAGTGAGTTTCTCTTCTATTTGAACTTAGGTTTTCTTGAGGTGCTGATCATAATCCCACATCTCAAAATTAAACTCCTTTTTTCTCTTTTGAGTTTTCTTTATGCGCTCCAGAGAAATCTCCCTTAGATGTAGATGTGTTGATTGATCCTGGTGGGCTGGCAGATACAGTAGATTCCTAAGATAAGCAATACAAGATATTTCTAGAGATAGCTAGTATACTATTCATTTGGTATCATTTTTTTTAATACTCTTGGAGTTTAATTATATATATACATATATATATACAAAAAGGAATCCCAGAGAGATAGTATTAATGAATAAGAATGGGCCTCTGGAGCCAGACTGCCTGAAACTCTGACACTTAACACCCAGGTTTCCTTAGGCAAGTTACTTTATTTATCTGAGCTTCAGTTTCTTTATCCATAAAGCAGGCATACTACTATATCTTCCAATGAATATTGTTTTGAGATTAAGTAAATTGTTAGGTAAATTGTAAAAAGTTCAGAAAAGAAAAAAAAGTTCAGAAAAGTACCTAGTACATAATAAATACTCATCTTATGCACAATAGATGGCAGGAGAGCTGGCTGATAAGAAGGACCGTGATGCATCACCTTCCAAGGAGGAAAGGAAGCGATCTCGGACTCCTGACAGAGACCGCGACAGAGACCGAGACCGGAAGTCTTCCCCATCTAAAGACAGGAAACGGCATCGTTCAAGGGATAGGCGTAGAGGAATCAGCCGTTCTCGCTCCCGTTCCCGATCCAAGTCTACGGAAAGGTAAAGTAACTTACTGTTTGTTACCTGGAGAGGGAGTGTACATTTCAAACTCCTTTATTCTTGGTTCCTCTGATGCCTCCATATTGGGACATGAGTCTGTCATAGGTTTCTCTACACCTGGGGACCCAGTAGCTCTTAAAGGTAAAGAGGAAACTTGTAAGATGAAGGTCCCAATAACTGAGAAAGATAGTTTATCTGTTCACACAGTCCATGGCCTATCATTGTCGTTAATACTTAGCAGTACAGATTGGAGCTCCAAGACCTTATTAATAGAATTCTCTCATAACTTCTTGGGAAACACATTTTCTAATTTGTAAAATATTACTTTGGGAAGAAAAGAGCATGGGAACCTTCTTAGGGCTGCAGTGCAGGTACATAGGAAATATCACATGATTTCTTAATTGCTCTGTCTTCAGAGATCGTCGGCATAAAGAGCGAGAGCGAGATAAGGAACGAGATCGGAATAAGAAAGACCGAGACCGGGATAAGGATGGGCACCGAAGGGACAAGGACCGCAAGCGATCCAGGTACCTGACGGGTTGGAGTGGGCTTTAGGGCAACGCCCTCACTGCTTCTCTGCATCTCAGCTTTCCCTGTTTCATGGGAAAGTGAATTTTCCACAGTGAATCCTGTTGGTAGTTATTGCAGAGCTGTCTTTTAGAAGGCACACATCTTCTTTAGAATGTATAACCAGTTAGTGAAGTCACAGCCCCTTGAGGGTCAGCTTGTTCTTAGAATTTTGAAATTTTCTAGGTTACCAGCCAACAGAACATTCCTATAGCTCCATCAGACCATTCAGTTTTCTACCCAGAATATACAACATGTACTCGTTGGGTTAGCTTAATGTGCCAATATCATGATCTCATTGTTCTGGAAACTTTCTATACAAAGTTTTTATTAGGCCCTGAACATGCATCACCGACTTGATGGGCATGAGTTTGAATAAACTCCAGGAGTTGGTGATGGACAGGGAGGCCTGGCGTGCGGCGATTCATGGGGTTGCAAAGAGTCAGACACGACTGAGTGACTGAACTGAACTGAACTGATGTAGGTTAGAATTCAGGGCGAAGGACAGAATCCTCATAACACACACTGTGGTTATTTGAGATCTCTTGTATATTAAGCTTATAGCAGATGTGGGAAAAAGACTGCTGGGACTGATAGGAAGGAGAAATGAGCAAAATACATATATAGCAGTATCTGGGAAGGGTGTGGGTGGTGGCCATGTTGGCTGAATTCATTGTGCATTACAAAGTAAGGCAGAGTCTTTTTTTTCCCTTCTGATGTGCATTTGCTATTTGGAGGAATTTTTTTTTAATTGAAATATAGTTGATTTACAATATTGTGTTAGTTTCAGATGTATAGTGAAGTGATTTCAGTTACACATATATATTTTTTCCAATTCTTTTCCATTATAGGTTACTATGAAATATTGAATGTAATCCCCTGTGCTACAAAGTGAATCCTGTTGTTTATTTTATATATAGTAGTGTGTATCTGTTAATCCCATACTCCTCACTTAGCCTTCCCTGCCTTCTTTCCCCTTTGGTAACCATAAGTTTGTTTTCTGTGTCTGTGAGTCTGTTTCTGTTTTTGTAAATAATTCATTTGATTATTTTTTCTATTCCATGTATAAGTGATATCATCTAATATTTGTCTTTCTGACTGACTACTCGGTATGATAATCTGTGTCTATACATGTTGCTGCAAATGGTAATATTTCATTGTTTTTTGTGACTAATGTTCGGAGGAAATATTTTTGATATCAGTAGTTAAGACCCACTTCCCAGAGGAGATTAGTCTCAGAAAAGGAGATTCAGGTAGCATGAGGTCAAGACAGGGCCATCATTAGGTTTCAGAGCAGGCAGAGTGACCAGGCCTGCAAAAGGAACTTCAGGACTTGTTGGATGACCATGGGCCAGTCTTGTTGAGTCATGGGAAAACTTCCATTCTCTTTCGGGGAGCTCAGTCTGAATCTCATTCAGGGGCTAGAGTAACAGTGATGTGGGGAGTCCTCTGGTGGTCCAGTGGTTAAGACTCCTCGCTTCCACTGCAATGGATCCCTGGTTGGGGAACTAAGATCTCACATGCTTCACAGCATGGCCAAAAAAAAGTGATGTGGACTTTTCCCCTGTTCCTTTGCCTTAAAGTTTATCTCCTGGCCGAGGAAAAGATTTTAAATCTCGGAAAGACAGAGACTCTAGAAAGGATGAAGAGGATGAACATGGTGATAAGAAGCCTAAGGTAAAAAGAGGAAGAATTTGTTTTTTTCCCTTATCATCCTCTTCAGTTTAAGCCTGACTTTGTTGTTCTTCAGAGGGAGAGAGCCTCTGTGGACTGAAGTCCTGTGTTTTATCTTCAGGCCCAGCCATTATCCCTAGAGGAACTTCTGGCCAAGAAAAAGGCCGAGGAGGAAGCCGAGGCCAAGGTAAGAGCTTGAGGGTCTGTATTAGTTGCCTAGGATTGCCATGACAGAACATACGGACTGAGTGACTTAAACAATAGAAACTTATCTTCTCATAGTTCTGGAGGTTAGAAGCTCAAGATCAAATGGGATTGTTTCTTCTGCGGCTTCTCTCCCTTGCTTGTAGGTGGATGGCTTTTCCATCTTCACATGCTCTTCCCTCTATGTACAGGCCTGTGGTGTCTCTGTGTGTCCAAGTGTTCTTATAAAGATACAGTCAGATCTGTGTAGGGCCCACCTTTGGAGCCTCATTTGACCTTATCACCTCTCTAAAGCCTCTGTCTCTAAATATAGTCCACTCAGAGGGATGGGAGTTAAGGGCTTCAACATGCAGATCTTGAGGGAGACATAGTTACCAGGCCTGTTTGTGTTTTCCTTACACATTTAACGCTTGGACAGGTATTTCTGGGCCCCTTGCCGTCTCGCCATCTGTGACGTGAGTCTACCCTGTCCCCAGATCCATGTTTACAGTTGTAATCTGTTTTGTAGCCCAAGTTCCTCTCCAAAGCAGAACGAGAGGCTGAAGCCCTGAAACGACGGCAACAGGAGGTGGAGGAGCGGCAGAGGATGCTTGAAGAAGAGAGGAAGAAAAGGAAACAGTTCCAAGACTTGGGCCGGAAAATGTTGGGTTCGTTTTCTTACCCTGTGGCCCTCGATGGGGTAGGAAAGGGTGGGACAGGATTGCGGTGTCACTCAGAAGGGCTTGAGACCTGTTTGAGTTTGGAAGAGGGTGGCTGGGGCACGTTCATGAGAAACATCTCTTTCTGTTAGGTCTTCATTCCTCTTGTATCATAAATGTCCCCCCTTCCTTTTTACTCATTTGGTGTCTGTTGTTTGGATGATCTCCATGCTCTCTTTTTTCTTCCACTGAGTTCTCCTGCAGCTTTGTTCTCTTTGGTCTGCAGAAGACCCTCAGGAACGGGAACGTCGGGAGCGCAGGGAGAGGATGGAGAGGGAGACCAATGGGAATGAAGATGAGGAAGGGCGGCAGAAGATCCGGGAGGAGAAGGATAAGAGCAAGGAGCTGCACGCCATTAAGGTTCGGGCCCCACCGTCCACACATGCAAATGAGGTTTAGCTGTGTGGCCGTTCTGATGTTTCTATGTGAGGTTTGGGCCTCCTGCTTGAAGGGCTTGTGTTCTGTTCCTGGGCAGGAGCGTTACCTCGGTGGCATCAAGAAGCGGCGCCGGACAAGGCATCTCAACGACCGCAAGTTTGTCTTTGAGTGGGATGCGTCTGAGGACACTTCCATCGACTACAACCCCTTGTGAGTGGCTTCATGCCTCAGCGCTAGGTCTTTTAAACTAGGCAGTTGCTAGAGAGAATCAGTGACTACAGAGATAGAAGTGAGATAGGCTGGGATGGGGAGATGGGTAAAACAGTAGTCAGCCGGCCCTCTGGGTGGGGAAAGACTCTGACTGAAAGGGTAACTGGTACACCTTCAGCCTTGTGCTTAGCAGCTCCTTCTCTTTTCCTCTTCCTCTGTCTCAATCCCAGGTACAAAGAACGGCACCAGGTACAGTTGTTGGGGCGAGGCTTCATTGCAGGCATTGACCTGAAGCAGCAGAAACGAGAGCAGTCGCGTTTCTATGGAGACCTAATGGAGAAGAGGCGGACACTGGAAGAAAAGGAGCAGGAGGAGTGAGTGGTCAGGGCTATGGGTGGTGGGGCACAGCTGAGTCTACAGGAAGGAGATGGGGAGGATATGGACCCCATTTATTCCCTGTATCCTGCTCCAGGGCAAGACTCCGCAAACTTCGAAAGAAGGAAGCCAAGCAACGCTGGGATGATCGGCATTGGTCCCAGAAAAAGTTGGATGAGATGACAGACAGGGACTGGCGGATCTTCCGCGAGGACTACAGCATCACCACCAAAGGTGGCAAGATCCCCAATCCCATCCGATCCTGGAAAGACTCTTCTCTGCCTCCACACATCTTGGAGGTCATCGATAAGTGTGGCTACAAGGTGAGAACAAGTAGACTGGCCCAGAGATCTGACATGTTGCCAGATTCTAGGGGGTACATACTTAGTTTGAAAACAGAAAACTTTGTTCCTTGACTGTTTGGTGCCTTCTCTGCCAGTGGGCACCAAGGTGACGTTGTCAGTTTCTGAAGTATTGTTTGTTCGTTGTGTTTCTTCTCGGGTCCCATACCTTTTCACTGTGTTTGGCTTTTTCCCATTGTGCCCACCCTGACAGCAGCAGCCCAGGTAGCATAATTCTGTCAGTACTCATTGCTGTCTGTGGGTCACTGCAGGAGCCAACACCTATCCAGCGTCAGGCAATCCCCATTGGGCTACAGAATCGTGACATCATTGGAGTGGCTGAGACTGGCAGCGGCAAGACAGCAGCCTTCCTCATCCCGTTGCTAGTCTGGATTACCACTCTCCCCAAAATTGACAGGTGAGAGCAGCCGACATTGGTTCCACTGGGTGGGAAAGGTGAAAATGGCAAATGAGCATTTGGTCTTCTTTTTAAGTCTATAATCAGAAGGCCCCTTCTTTATTTAGTCTGGGTCAGATATTAGGGAATAATTGGATCATGATATCAAAGAAGCATATGGTTATTTTATTACTGGTACAGATCACTCCTTGGAGTGCTTGGCTGTCCTGGAGTCTGATTTTTAAGAGCACTTGTTGCGTTCTTTTCCCACCACCCTCCCCATTCTCATAGCTGCCCTTAAGAGTGACTTTATCTTGCTCCTGTTTGTGGTTGGATGAGAACCAAAGCTCATGAAACTGCGGGCTGCCCCATTTACCACAGGATCGAAGAGTCCGACCAGGGCCCTTACGCTATCATCCTGGCCCCCACTCGTGAGCTGGCGCAGCAGATTGAGGAAGAGACCATCAAGTTTGGGAAGCCGCTGGGCATCCGCACCGTGGCCGTCATCGGCGGCATCTCCAGGGAAGACCAGGGCTTCCGGCTGCGCATGGGCTGTGAGGTCAGTCCACCTGGCCAGCAGCCGGCCCGCTGTCTGGGACGGAGCTGTTTCTAGCTCTGCTGTAGATGCACAGTAAATGACAAAAGGGGCTGGTTTGTAGATATGTGCTGTTATTTATGGAGGACTTAGGCACCAGGGATGGTACTTTGCACATCATTAATTGTCACAGTCACCTTAAGAGAATGGATAATGGTACTTCCATTTTACAGATGAAGCTGAGGATCAAGTTAATAACTTGCTCAGAGTCACAGCTGGTGATGGGCAGAACTGAGATTCATGTCTGAAGGCTGTGCTCTTAATCACTCTGCCAGACTGCGTCATTGATTTTGCTTTGCATTCTTCTCAGGATAGGGAAGGAGAGCTTTTTAACAAGAAGTCTGCTGGAGGAATTGAGTCTTCTGCAGGCTTCCTAATCCTACTATCCAACCCCCTCCACTGTATCACTTAGTCTCTCTTCCATCTAAGAAATTTCCTGTTGATGTTGCCTCTTCCATCTAACCCCTGGACCTTACCCAGAGACCCCATTCATTCCTGAGAAAAAAAATCCAAGTGATTTCATGCCAGTTCTCTGGAATTTTCACTGCCAAACCTACGTGGAGTTTGGGGGCCAAGTTTCTTAGCATTGGGGATCTGTTGCCCAAGTAGGTGGATAGTTGGCAAGAGGGGGAGGAAAGGGTACCTGCTGGGGCCACACGTGACTCCCCTGTACCCCCCAGATAGTGATCGCTACCCCGGGACGTCTGATCGATGTGCTGGAGAACCGCTACCTGGTGCTGAGCCGCTGTACCTATGTGGTTCTGGACGAGGCAGACAGGATGATTGACATGGGCTTTGAGCCAGACGTCCAGAAGATCCTGGAGCACATGCCTGTCAGCAATCAGAAGCCGGACACAGATGAGGCCGAGGACCCTGAGAAGATGCTGGCCAACTTTGAGTCAGGAAAACACAAGTACCGCCAAGTAAGGCTGCTTCCCCAGGCCAGGAGAAGTTGGGCAAGTTGCCAAACCTGCTCTTGGGCCCTTCTTGCCCTTGGCGGGCCAGAGCACATGTTCCCAGAATGGTGAGGCATGGCTACGTACCGTCCTCTCACAATACTAGCAGTGTAGCCTCTTAGCCTGGAAGGATGATTCTGGAGAGTCATGTTGCTGCTGCGGCCGCCGCAGGCACTGGCAAATCACTCAGCCCTTCCTTCCTGTTATCATAAGGTAGAAAGTACTCTGCTGAATAGGCACTGAGGAAAGAAGTGGGACGGCAAGGGGCAGTTTTCTGAAACACTGTTTCCTGCCCAGGCTCATTTTGTTTTTTAGTTTGGACTGCGCTGCTTGTGCTGGTGGTGGGATGTGTGGTGTGTCTGCCTGAGCTCAGGGCTAGACGTCTTGTTTACACAGACAGTCATGTTCACGGCCACCATGCCCCCAGCGGTAGAGCGTCTGGCCCGGAGCTATCTTCGGCGACCTGCTGTGGTATACATTGGTTCTGCAGGCAAGCCCCATGAACGTGTGGAACAGAAAGTCTTCCTCATGTCAGAGTCCGAAAAGAGGTATGGGGGCACCTGAGTCAAGGGAAACAGAATGGAGAAGTGGCTCTTTTTAGTGCGAGTGGTGGCTGGAGAGTGATTGTTCTGCCACGGTGAAGAGTTTCTATTTTCTTGTTCAGAATTCCGTGGGCATTGGAGATTCTGGAATTGGTGTTTGTAGATCAGGGTTGGGCATTTCACTAGGAGTGGAGGGGTAGCATGTGTGTCATTTTTCTCATCATTTTCTCCCCAGGAAAAAGCTGCTGGCAATCTTGGAGCAAGGCTTTGATCCACCCATCATCATTTTTGTCAACCAGAAGAAGGGCTGTGATGTTTTGGCCAAATCCCTGGAGAAGATGGGGGTGTGTCTGGCAGGGGAGGGCAATGCCTTGTCTCTTTGGCGCTGCTTTCTGAAACTAGTCGGGCCCCCTGGGCTCCTGCTTTCAATGCCGATCCATTCTTGAACCTTTACTGTATTTAACAAGTCAGGGTCAGAGGGAAAGGGGTGGTAGATGGGGATAAAGAGGACTTGGTCAGTTGCTGTGACTCCCTGTCCATTCCAGCAGTGCCAGCCACAGCTGCCTTGGGTTTTCCTTGAGGTGGGCTGGGGCCAGGGAGACACATATCCTGGCAGGATCTGAAGGTGTGGAGTGGAGTGGGTTGGAGTGTTTTGTTTTCAAGTATGTTTGGGAGAGGGGTTGGCGTGGTCAGGAGGGAGATGTTAGTGATCAGTGTCCTTTGCTCCTGAATCTGGTGTTTGAGGGGAAGGGTGTGTCCTCTCCACTCAGCGCTTAAACATCCTTAAATTTCTTGGTCCTTGCTTTCCACCCTCATCTCGCCCTCATTCTCTCTTTCACTGCTTGTCATCTGTCTGGCTCCACGTCTCATGCCTGATTGCCCTACCTTTAACCTTGCCCTGTTTGTCTTCCCCACCCCCATCTCTCCCATCCCTTTCTTCAGCTCATCTGTTCCCTTCTTACTTCAATTGCCCTTGTTCTCTCTCCTGCCTCCTTTCCCCTTCCTTCTCCCTCTCCTCTCTGCATTTCTCCCTCCCTGTCCACTATCTCCTGCCTTCTGTGTCTCTCTGTGATCCCATTGCTCTTTCTTCACCTCACCATTCTTCCAACAGTACAACGCTTGTACGCTGCACGGTGGAAAAGGCCAGGAGCAGCGAGAGTTTGCACTATCCAACCTCAAGGCTGGGGCCAAGGATATTTTGGTGGCTACAGATGTGGCGGGTCGTGGTATCGACATCCAAGATGTATCTATGGTCGTCAACTATGACATGGCCAAGAACATTGAGGGTGAGTGCAGGGGAGAGCAGCTTCACTCCAGGTAAAGGGTGATTCCTTGCCTGCTTCTTCTCGAATATCTCCACTGAGGGGGCCACGGCTGTCAGCTCTCTCAGCCTCGAGCCTGGGGTTGCTTGTTCCCGTGAGAAGAGCTCCTGTCCTTCATCTGCACCTGGGACAGCACTCTGTCTTCTGGGTGTGGAGGAGAGTGGAGCTGGGCCACCCTGTCTGGGTGTGATAGGGTGACCTCCATCAGCAGTGCTGCTGGGGAGAGCACCGCGGGCCCTGCAGCTTCAGGCAGCATGCTCTGTGTTTACTGCCCTCGGCGGTGTGGCAGGGAAGAGGGTGCTTTTAGAAGTGGAGGCCTCAGACACTGCCCACCAGGGCATCTGGCGTGGTGCCCTGACATTTCTCCCCCTCCCCAGATTACATCCACCGCATTGGCCGCACGGGACGAGCAGGCAAGAGTGGTGTGGCCATCACCTTCCTCACCAAAGAGGACTCTGCTGTGTTCTATGAGCTGAAGCAAGCCATTCTGGAGAGCCCAGTATCCTCCTGCCCGCCAGAGCTAGCCAACCATCCTGACGCCCAGCACAAACCAGGCACCATCCTCACCAAGAAGCGCCGGGAAGAGACCATCTTTGCCTGACACAGCACTCACCCCGGGGTTCAGGGCCATGCTCTGGAGCCTGTTCTTCAGGACCCTCACATCTCTTCCCAGGTCCTCACTCTTCCAGGGGCTTAGGAAGCAATCAGACTCCTGGCCCAGGCCCTCAGGTCTGAAGGCCTGAATGCAGATCTGTCAAAGGGGAGGAAGC
This sequence comes from Cervus canadensis, assembly GCF_019320065.1. Classification (NCBI taxonomy): domain Eukaryota; kingdom Metazoa; phylum Chordata; class Mammalia; order Artiodactyla; family Cervidae; genus Cervus; species Cervus canadensis. Next base: position 25,023,718 of record NC_057410.1, on the reverse strand, counting down.
TGCTCCAGGAGGCAGGCAGAACAAACTACCAGGGTTTTGGCCCAGCTCTGCCCCTCAGGCGGGCTTTGGGATTGCATCGGGCCATCCTCTCTTGCCAGTTAAAGGGGCAGCCAATTGGCATCGCCTCCCAGACTGATCAAAAACCTGGCTGCTGGGCTGGGACTTCTTTGGCACAGACTTGACTGCCTAAGCTATGGCACCATTGTTGCCCTAGATGACCCAGGGAATTGGGTACTGAGGATTATGGACCTTGGACTCCTACCGTCATTTTGACAGCCGTTTGCCCTTTTGGATTATAAAACAAGTCGAGAGCCTTGTTTAGAGTTGTGCACGGCCCCTGTGCCAAGGGGTGTTGTGCACTCGAGGCGTCCCTCATCCAGGGAATTTTTATAGTAGATGAGGGGACAGGGTGAGCTGGCTGAGTCCATCTTGAAGTCAGTGAAATTTCTGTTTTCTATTCTCTGAGAAGATGAGTTTGTATGTTCTGAGAATAAACACATGAATATTAAGGCTGTGTCTAGTTCTAGCTAAACTCATCTCCCAGGTCCTCCCTAGTACCACAGGAGACAGAAGGACGGCACTGGGCACAGTGGGTTGACTTGGGAGATGAAGGAAAATCACATCCGAAAAAGATCCTTGGGTCTAGGCTGTTAGTCTTAAGTCTCTAGGAAGCACTTGAGGGGAGATGGGAAAGGCAGTGACAGTGGGATTGTCATGCATCTTCCCTCAGCTCTGGCTTCACAAAACTTGTAGCTCTGGCCTGGACAGCCTCCTGGGGTCTTCACACAAGGGTGAGGAAGGAAAGCAGCTGTGAAACTCTGGCAGAAGCACAGTCAGAACTGTTCTCCCACCCTGGAACAGTGTGCTTGACCCAGAGTCTTCAGGACCATTGCTTGTGGCTCTGGGATTGCTGAGCCCACTGCTCTGGAAGGTGAGGTGATGGGCACCAGAGACAGCAAGGAGAGATGAGCTGGGCCCAGCTGAGTTTCCGTGGTGGGGAGGGGGCTGCAAGGCCTGGGTCCTCCCCCAGTACTCTTACTCACATGCTCTTCCTTACCCCTTGAAGAGCTGGGCAAGGACATGGAGTTCAAGTTGCAGCTACTTCAGGACCTTTCTGGCCTGAGGCTGGGACAGTGTGAGGCTGTGACTCAGCCTCTTCTCCACCTCCCCAAACAAGTCCCTTCTGTGCTGCTGACAGTTTCCCTCCAGGGCCTGGGCATGAGCGGGTGGGTGAAGGGGTGCCTGGGAGTCTAGTGCCTCCCCCAGCTCTGTCCTTTTCCCTTCCCACTCAGTGGGTTTCTTTCTTTTTTTAGTTCTACCACTTTATTGCTACCAACCCATCTCCCTCCACCCTCGTGCACACATGCTCAGTCATGTAATCCCATGGACTGCAGCCCGCCAGACTCCTCTGTCCATGGATTTTTCCAGGCAAGAATACTGGAGTGGGTTGCCATTTCCTTCTCCATCAGTGGGTCTTTTTTGAGAGAGCACATCGAGGATATGTCTTCAGCTCCTCCAGACTTGGGCCATGCAGTGAGGACCTCAGCTACCTGAGCCAGCAGACAGAACAGGAGCCCGAGGGTCTGCGCATGGTGTTTATTAGTGATGACAGTGAGGTGGGGCAGGGTCTTGTGGAGCATGCGCTGTAGGTAGGTCACACACTAGAGCCTCGTAAGACAAGGGTAGCCAGGCTGACAGGACCTCTGGGGCTGTCCACTGGGTCCTATCTCTCCCCCTCTAATCCTAACTTAACGAGCAGCAGCTATGGATCAGGGAATAAAGTCTGAGGCCCATACCCCATGGGCGTGGGAGGCATGAAGGCCAAGAACAGAAAAGAGAGAATGCAAGAGCAAAAGAATGAGTGGGGCAAGGAGGCCCCCAAAGCAAGCCGTCCATATGTTCCCTGCTACACTCACCCTCCTTTCCCCAGCCCCCAGTCCACCATGTTCCTAGTCCCTGGTCCCTTCAGATGTTAAGATGCTTCCTAGCAGGTGAGGAGAGCCCTTCCCTTCTGGAGCTTCAGCTGGCCCTAGCCCAGCCGTCCGTGCTCCAGCCTTTGTGTGGATGCCCTACCCCAGCTGATGCCAGGAGTGCCACCCTGCTGGGCTTCGATTGCCTCATGTCTCACGTGTGGCAGTGAGGTGAGGAGAGGCCCTCAGACCCCAAAGCACAACCCCTGAGTCCCTCGGGTTAGGACAGGACTGTACCTGCTCAGGGACCTTGTTCCTTCCTCATGCCATGCCGCCCACGCCCCACCCTCTCGTCACTTTGAGTGCATTCCTTCCCTGAGTCTGGTGGGAAGGCCCCTGCTAAGGGGGTCCTGGCCTGAGGGCACTGCCCAGTGGGGCAGTTTCTTGTGCAGGAGGAGAGGAAGGTGCCAGGGGGCAGCACGCACAGCTATTTCCTGGAATGGGAGCCTGAGGGGGGGGTCACCGTGCCCAGGAGGTGAGGGGCCTCCTGCTCTTCCCCCAGAACCTTGGGACTGCAGGCAGGCCTGGAGCTGGGGCTGGGCAGGGGGGTTCGGGGGCTGAGCCTAGTGCCAGCCTCATGCCAGTCTAACGCCGACCCGCCTGGAGCAGGGGCCCCAGCCAGCTTGTGCCCGTGCCTGCCGGGGCAGGGTGGCAGGAGGCTGTGTCAGTAGCTATCCTTGGGCCAGGGCCGGTTGCGCTGCCAGTTCCGGTCATTGTGGTTGTGCTCCGAGTCCTGGGCCAGGAGGCGGTCTTGGGGGTCGTGCCCGTTTGCACTAGGCAGCCCCGAGGTGTGTTGGCGGTGAGGCTGGTACAGGTCGTGATAGGCATCTGCATAGTCCTCCTCCAGGTGGCGGGAGCTGCGCTGTGAAGACCCCGTCCAGGCCTGGCGGGAGCTCTCGCTGGCCTCATCCGAGGGCATCAGGCTGTCCCGCTCCAGGGGCGAGTGCTCCTCACCACGCTCCCCGAGCAGCTGCTGGTTCTGGGGGCAAGATGGCAGCTCTAAGTGAAGCCATGTGGACCTCACCTTGGCCTCCCTACCCACTCTGGCAGTGTGAGGATTCCTGCCCTCAACTCTCGGTCACTGGGTACAGGAAATAATGCAGAAGGAGAAGCACACTGGACTATTCTTCCACTTCAGACAAGGAAAACTGGAGCTTTTGACTCCCGCCAAATCCAGGCTCTGCCTTCAAGACAGGCTAGAAGAGTTTGGAGAGTGTGTTTCTTTGGAATCCTAGGAAAAGTGGCCTCTGATTACCTGTCTCATTGCTTTCTTCCCTCATCAGGGAGTGCCTCACCCACACAACCCTTGCTCTGCTCTCTGATCCTTTGGCCTTCAAACTGGAGGTCAGGAATGATCCTCTGGGTGGGGAGGGGGCATTGCTTTGGCTAGCTCAGCCTGAACATCAGTGCCCTTGGAGATGGTTACCTGAAGTCCGGGAATGGCACTGGGAGGGCCCAGAAGCCCAGGGCCGGGAGCTGGGTGGTGGGTCGCCCTCCAGTAAACCTCCAGGTACTCAGCCAGGTGCTCACAGGCATCTTCCAGCTGGTTTTCATCTAGAATCACATCAAACGACTCCTGGAAGGAAGAGAAAGGGGGAATGTTCCATCTCTGTCACCCCACGCCCGCCCTGGAAAAGCAAGAGTGGGCACAGGAGTGGTGCCCCAGCCACTTACGGGTGGGCACTGAACCAGCTTATCGTATGCCATCATCTGTACAGTCAGGTGCTTCATCTGCGACTTCCCTCGAGAGCGGATGAGACGCTGGAGAACCTGAGGGGAAAGGGCAGAGCTGGGCCCAGAAAGCACCGGGCATGTCCCTGACTCATGGCAGGAGGCGCAGGCGAGGAGGACTCGGCGGTGTTAAGCAGCAGCAGGAAAAGGGGACTGAGGAGCCTTTGGGCAGAGACCAAGCAGAGCTGAACTGCATTCTAAGAGGGCAGCCCTGGAGGCCTCCTCCCTCACCACGGCTGACTTACCTTCGGGGAGGACACTTTGACAAAGACGATGATGGGGGCCAGTGAGGTCTTGGCCAGCTGTGCCGGGTGGTTGATGGTGTCGGCATCCAACACTACCAGCTGCAGGGATTTGGCCAGCTCGAATATGCGCTCAATCTCACTCTGTACTTCAGCTATGAAGGGAGGGACGGGTCGGGGGAGCCGCAACGCTCACCGGTGGCTCCACCCCCATCTGACTCCAACAGGGCTTTGGGGTCTCCCAAATGGTGGATGGGAAGGAATGGTGGAGGGAGAGGATGTTCATCAAGGCCTGGGCAGGCAGAGGCATGGGGAATTGAGACTGGGGTGGGTTCTTGCCAATCCTGGGGAAGGTGGAGAAGGGGTTGGGCAGGAATGCAAGTTGTCAGGGAAGAGAAAGGTATGAGGAAGGTTTTCACTAATGCATGAGTGGGTAGAGAAGCAGGAATGGGGACTTCTCACCAATGCTGGAGCGGGCAGAGGAGCGCTCGATGATGGTCCTCTTGCCAGGATTGTTGAGCACGGATCGCTTTGCCAGTGAGAGGTCTGCAGTGACTCGGGTGATGGAGATCCTGGGGTGGGCAGGTAGAAGCACAGCCCACCTCTAAATTTCAAGCCTAGGCCCCTCCCTACCCAGGTTCTACCAACTTTCACTTTAGAGGAGACCTGGCTACAGCATCTGGAAGGAGGCAAGCAAGGACTTCTCCCTGGTTCTCATGCCTCCCCAGGCCAGAGCAGCTTACCTGCCATCAAACCTATGTTTGAGGAAGTCGAAGAGCGCCTTCTGCATCATGTCTGTGACCTGGGTTGGGCGGGGGGGTGAGGGGAAAAGCGTGGCATTGACTGGGAGCCTTCTTGGAGATGGGCAGCATCCCCAGGTACGGACATGGAGCTCACCCCCTCCACACACAGACCTTGACGGATGGGCAGTGGGGAACATCCCCTCCCACTGTTCCTGTGGCAAGTTTGGTAGAGGCAACTCTGGGGTCAGGGACCTCTCACCTCATAACCTTTCAGAGAGGGTCCCACCAGCACCACAGGCCGCATGGAGGGTACCACGTCATACGGAGGAATATGTTCCGCCTGCAGAATTGACCTGTGGTCATGCAAAGTCATGGCCATGTGGCCTGCCCTTCGCCTGAGTGGGGTGGGGCAGATGCAGACATTCTGGCCCCCCCCACCGTGTTTTCTTGCCCCTTCAACAATGACTGCCCAGAAACCTGTCCCCACAGCCAGACGCCATGAGCACCCCCAAGCCCCAGTCCCTTCCTTGACTCACCTGCTTTTGCTTCTGCTTGGCTTTTTGGAAAAGGAAATAAAAGATTAAAGTTGGTGAAGGGGGAAAGACCCTGAGGTCATAGTGTTCCCGTCCCCAGGGGAAACCCTGGGCTTCTCCCAGCTCCACCCCTTCCCACATTGTTCACTGGGAGAATCTCCCTTCCCCCTGTGTCTGAGTGGCCCACCTACCCAAGACAGGTGGGTGGAGGGGAGGCTACCTAGAGATGGAGGAGGGGAGCGTCGGCTGCCAATGTCACTCAGGCTGGATGGGTTCCCAGATCTCCTGAGAGCAGAGAGGGAGGTCAGTGAGAGTCTTTGTGTGTCTGCTCTACACAGTACTCAATAGATGTAAACATCTCCTTATGTTTCTGCTAGTGAGACATGAGCATGTGACATGAGCCTTTGTGTGTGAGCTTCGATATGTGTGCATTTGTACCTGTGTGTTGTGAATGTACACGTTAGGTCTGAGTGTGCACACTGCATATTGTGGGGGCGGGGTATGCATGCCTGTGTGGTGATGTGGACCATGGGTAAAGGGCACACGTGGGGAGGTATTTGCTGAGTCTCAGCCCTGCTCTCACCTGGCCTTCTGCTCCTGCTTGAGCCGGATGCTCTCGAGGCGCTGGGGGCTGGGGATGAAGGCGATGTCTCCGCCCTCTTTCACTAGCCGCCCGATCCACCAGTCATTGCTGTATTTCTAGGGGTGGGGTGGGGCGGAAGGGGTGGTGAGAGGAGGCGGTCCAGGCCTCAGCGCTGGCTCTTCAACGAAAAGGGAAGCGTTGGGAGAGCTGGTCTGAGCCAGGCAGCGCAAGGGGAGGGGGTCAGAAGAAGGTGCCGGCGGGGGGGGGGGGGGGGGGGGGGGGCAGCCATGTCTGAGACCCCCAAGGTTTCCATGTGAGGCCTCACACTGGTCACAAGGAGCCTCAGAGGCAACTAAGCTAACTGCTCACTTGTACAGATTGGAGCTGAGGCCCAGGTCTCAGGAGGACAGAGACCCTGAGGACTAGGTCTCGGATATAAGGGGGTGTGTGTACGTGCAGGGGTGTGTTAAGGATGAGTTTTGGAGTTTCGGGACTTGTTTATTAAAGAGGACTGAAGCAACAGGCCTGGGAACTTGGGTAAGAGCAGAGAAACCAAGCGGCTTTTGTCGGGAGGGGGTCAGTCACCTCTTTAATGTGCAGAAAATCTTTGGCTTCAAAGTTGACTCCAGAGCCCTGGACTGGACACTCCTCATCCAGTACACCACAGTAGCTGACATTGGTCCTCACAGCAAACGCTACAGGTTTGTGCTGGGGAATGCAACCATTGGCGCAAATGAAGGGAACCTCAGAGCACCCCTTCCAGGTTCAGGGCCCATCCGTTCACCCAACCACACACATACTCATTCGCACATCCTGCCCATTGACCCCTCAAGACTTAGGACCTGGCACCAGTTTCCACCTACCCTGGCCCACTGTGCCCCCAGCCGGCAAGAGGATACCTTGGCCCTTTCAAGCTGCTGCTGAGCCTGGCTCTCCACTTCACGCCGGGCACTCTCCCGGTCCTCCTCCAGGGAGACGTCTGAGTCCAGAGATGGGCGGCTGGTATAGGAGTCGGCTGAACCCTGGTTTGGGGAGAGGCTGTGACCTGTGGGCTCAGGAGTTCTGGGCACTAGAGAGGCATGTCCGAACCCTACTAACCTCAGCCTCTCCAGCTCCATGGGGGTGGCTGGCCCCGTCAGTCCCTTCTGTTTCCCCAGGAAAGGCACCAGTGCCTCTGGGGCTGCAGGAAAGCCAGTCCAACCCATATGTGCTGAGATCTGGGCTCTTCCTCCCAAATCTATTAATATTGCAGCCTTGAATAGAGCCTTCATTTCCCTCCTTCCTCCCTTTCCTCCCCTTGACCATGTCCTGTGAGGCAGAGGGAAGTGAGACGTACTGAAGATGACATACTGGGGATGATTCGGAATCTTTGGAATCCAGAAGCCCCAACCCTCTTGTTCATATCAGCCTGCAAAGCAGCCTGGAAATTATTTCCTTAAAATGCCTGGCAGGAGTATAGCCAGCCAGGAACAGTCAAGAGACACTGGTTGGCATGGCACTGGTCCTAAGTGTCAGGATATAGCTGCCCACCCCCTTAGATCCCATCTCTCGTCCAGGGTGAAAGGGAGGACGCAGGGCTCCCAACTCCTAGCAGTTACTCCCTCCCTGCTCTCCCTACCCCCACTTTCTTTCCTCTCACACCTGCTGGGACAACTGGCCAGGTGTGGGCAGCACACAAGACAGACTGAGGAGGCAACATAAAGCTACCTCCTTGAGCCCAGGTGAGGCCTGGCCACGCCTACCACCTGGCCTACATCTCTCCACCCCTTGCCCAGGGGGATATCAGCCCTGGAGGAAGGCGGTGCTGGTCCCGGCAACCCAGCCAGGAGCAACCCTGGGGATGGAGGGAGGGTGTCTGAGTCCTGCTCAGAGGAAGGGCCTCTGGGCAATGAGGGGCCTTAGAAGGGTGGCAGAGCTCACCTACAAGGCCATGAGAGTGATGCATAACTGAACAAGGGAAGCTGGACCTCCCGGCAGGAGGGAAGAAGTCAGAATGTCTGGGTTGCCCCCTCAGTCTAGGGAAAAGGGAGTCTTTTGTTTCCTGCTTCAGTTTCCCCTCTTTATGAGCAGAAGCCTGAAGTGATGCTTGCATCGGTTCTGAGGTCCAGGTGGCAGAGATAAGGCAGGAGCCTAGATAAAGGGACCATGTGGGAATGTACACGTGTGTGCATGTGTAGTAGAATGTTCTCAGGCTGAGGAACATTCCTTCAGACCCACTGTGCATGAGCACCACAGAAGGCAGCGGAGGCCTGATTCTGGGTGGGGAAGACAAACTCACACACCTTGCCCAGCCTCCCCGTGGGCAAGAGGGCTTGTCAGCCCGTGGGCAGCCCAGGTCCTAGTGTGGAAGCTAACGACAACGTCCGTGCTAGACCCAAGGCATGGAGACAGCCCGAGGAGGGAAGGGCCTCCATTTTATAGAGCACGTTCCCCATCTCCCTCGAGAACTAAATAAGGCTGGCTTGGCAGCAGGATAAAGAGCAGCTGAGCCCCAGGAAGAACCTTAGCTCTATCAGCTGAGTAGGGGACCTCATCCCAGGGGCCTGGGGCACAGGAGATGCCTCGGTGGGAAATAGCTGTCTGAAGTGAACAGGGGCCAGCAGGCGAGGGGGCAGGTGAGGCAGGATGACCACTTGCATTGGTAAGTACACGCCAGATGCTTCCTAGATGAGAGAGGAGTCTGACCCTTACGCTCCGTTCTCCAGGCTCTCAGCCTAACTGAGTCATTGTTGTGTTCCTGCCTGGGGCACCTGGGTTACCTGACCCTAAGACGGGAGTGACAGGGTCTCTCCCTAATGTTCTGTGAGTCATGCTCAGAATACAATCCCCTCTCCATCTTTCCCAGGTCCTCAGAGCTCACCCATGACTCAGGGAGGCCAGGGCGGCCCCACCAGGCAGACCCTGGGGTCTTGCCTCCCTCATCCCCCGTTATGCCAAAACAGCCAGAGGCTCAGTGCTTTGGAGCTGCCAGGAGTTGGCACTGTGCCCTGGTGATGCCCCCCTCTCCTGGTGAGTGTGTGGGCAGGCTGCAGCTCCACTCTTGCCTGGCACGGGGGAAGGAGAGGAGGGAGATGAGCCGTTGGATTTATTTAGAGCCTGATTTCCCTCCTACTGCTTCAGAGGGGGCCTCAGGGAGAGCAAGGAGCCAGGCAAGAGAAAGGAAAGTGGGGGAGGGTAATCCAGGAACCAGAGAGGGGTGGGGAGCCAGCAATGGGTTAGCAGGCTGCCCCAAACACCATCCCTAAGTCAGGCTTTACCTTGCAACAGTCCTAGCCTTCTCAACCAGGGATGGGAAGAACCTTCTAGGGCCCTCCAGCCCCACAGAGGGAGGTTCATTCTCCAGCTCACCTTGGCACCCTGGGCCGTGGCCAGCTGTCCCTTCAACTGTCAGGAAGAGGTGTTCACCAGAGCCTTGAAAATCATCTGCTCTAGCTGCAATGTAATTAGCCCCAGAGGCCCAGTGGGGAGTTGGGCCCAGCAGGGGCCCAGTCCCAGAAAAGGACTGATAGATAAGTGCCTTTCCTGAGCCCCAGAACTCATCTATCCTGGACATGACAGCTGGAGAGGGGAGAAGACGCCAACACTTCCCTTTCGACCCTGCAGCGCTCTACCCTCCATATCAGATCAGGGACCCCTCTCAAGCCATCCAGCTGCTTTCATAAGGAGGCCTTCTTGTAGGATGCTGGAGAGAAGGGACTGAGACACTGCTGCCCATCCTTGCCCCATCTTTCCAGGCACTCTCCCTGCTCTCTTGAGCTCCGGGAATCACTGCCTAATGAGCTGATTTGTCTCAGTGGGTCAGGAGATAAAAGCAAAGAGGAGAATTAAATATTTATCAGTTGCCTGGTTCTCTGAGCAAAGAGCTTCCTCTTCATCCCCAGGCCCTGGGCTCCTCTGGCTTCACCTCCCGGCCTCCCTGCTGAGCAGGTGCTCAGGATGCCCCCCTGCTTGGGGATGCCTCAGCAGGAGGAGTGGGATAGCTGGGACACAGTCAGTCGGCCCACCCATGTGCCGGGCACCCAGTTTCCAGCTTGGGAGAGAAGCCGAGCTGAGGGGTGAGGAAGGAAGGCAGTGCCTGGGGCTGGCCAGCTGAAGGCGATAATGGAGGTCCTCAAGTTTTATGATCCTTCTGTCTGAAGGGGCTGGTATGGGATTCTCTGCTCTTCTCCAGGCTGCCTGATCTGTCCTTTACTAAGGCACAGGAGGGCTGGATTGTCCCCCTCTGTAAGAGTCCCTCCATCTCCTGTACAGGTCTGCTGTGTTCAGACCCCAGAAATCCTCCCTTGGGAACTCCAGACGTTGCCCGAGGCCTCCAGCCCCGCCTCCCTCCACCCTTCTGTCCTGGGCTGTGGAGCCACCTGCTCTGAGCCTCCCCCAACCAGAGCCCCTCTCGGCACACACCGGATGCTCCTTGCTCTAGGACGGGGGCACCGGGAAGCCTCTGGCATGAACATCCATCGCTCCACTTTGCTGGAGCGCCACCCCCCCCACCCCCCACCCCCCACGACATGCCCTACCCCGCCACAGAGGCGTTCCTCAAAGTCCTGAACTGGGGGAAGGGTCCGAGGGACAGGGGCTGTCACCCCTACTCCCCCACCCCCACCCTCCCCGTGGGCACTCACCGCCTCCGAGTCCTCAAACCCGGGCACGTAGGAGTCGTCATACATGGGGGAGTCCGGGTGGGGGGGAAGCGAGCGGCGCCGGGGGCGGGAGCGGCCCGGAGGCAGGGGCGATGACAGCGGGCCGCGCCCGGGAGATGCCGCCGAGCCCCGCAGCCCTGCGGGCGGCGGCGGAGAGCGAGAGCGCGAAGGAGGGAGCGAGCGGCGAAGACCAGCTGCTCCGAGCTCAAATCACCGCTCCCCCCACCCCACCCCCCCAAAACCCTGCCAGTCCCACCCCGAGCGCGGCTGAGGAAATCTGGCGCCGGCTCCTACAACAATAGCGCCCGCCCACCTGACCCCCCTCCCCGGGAGCAGGCGAGGGGGTGGCGGCGGGGGGCGCCGGCCACCGGGGGAGCCCGAGGCCCGGCCGCCAGAGGGTGGCCGACGCCAGCGGGGTAGAAGGTGGGTCCCCGAGCACCTACGGGGCAGAGGGGCGGCGGGGAGGAAGGGGAGGAGAGACTGCGGGCGGGGCGGATCCCGGCTTGGAGGAGGCGGGCCGAGGAGGGACGCGGAGACCGAGACGCTCGGCAACCCAGGAAATGCTCCGCCGGGAAACAAAGGGCTGGCGCGGGGGAGGGGCGGGGCGGAGACCGCCGCGGAGCCGAGACCCCGCGGAGCGCGGAGCGGGCGCGGGTTCAGGGGAGGCCCGAGAGAGAGAGACGGAGCAGGGGCCGAGGCCGAGAGAGGAAGAGGGGAGGCAGGGAAGTGGGAGACCGGAGAGACGGAGGAGGCGGGGCGGGGGCGGGCGGCAGGTGAGAGGGCGGCGTGTCTGCGCCCTGGCGGCCCGGGAGACTCCAAAAGCAAACCCCGCAGGGGTCCTGCGGAGGGGGTTTAGCGACCCCCGGCCAAATGCCGAAAAGCAGCCCCTGTCCCCCGCCTCCCCAGCCCCCCCACGCCAGGCGCTTGGCCCCTTTAGTGCTGGGACTCTCTCGCAGCAAAGGGCCTCCGTGGGTGCCCAACCCGGGCGGATTGGGGCCCGGCCACCCTACTACACCTGTTGCGCGGGCAGATTTCATCCTAGTCTGGCCAGGATGGGGGTTCCCTTCCTCACTTCCTTGCCAAGGACTGTGCCAGGCATTGCCAAGGCATCGTGGGAACTGGCGTAGGGAGGGGCTGCTTTAGGCGAACCTAAGGGGAGGAGGGAAAGAAGCCTGAGAGTGGAGGTAGGGGGATGGTTGTGGCTGGGACCGAAGGAGGGAGCCTGGCCACGCTGGGGTTGGCGGGGAGAGCAAGTCTCCTCCGAGTCACTAGTCTAAGGCCAGATACCCTTCTTAGCAAAAGGATGAGGGTGGTCCGGGCGGCCAGTGTGTGGGTTGGAGCCACAGGTACCACTCTTCCAGTCATTCTGCTTCAAAGAGGCACTGAGATTTGAGGTTAGAGACCCGAGCAGCAGCCCTTATCTTGAGGAAACTTCCTCAAAGATCCACCCATTTGAACTCCAGAGCAAAATTATTCCTTTGAATTTTGATTGCCTCCCTACCCTTTCCTCCCCTGTCCACCCCCTCCCAGAGATTGGGGCGGGTGGCGGGGGTTCGGAATGTGAGATAGAGGGGTGCTCTTGGAGAGCTGCTGGGTCCTTCTCCCCTCCCAGAGTCTCACACCCAGGAGGGTGAATCTGAAATTTGCTCATCCCTTTTCTTCCTGGGCTACAGAGGACTTAGAAAACCAAAACTCTTAACAGGGTTGGGTGAGATCTATGGTAGGAAACACTGCCTGGGAGAGAGAGGAAGACCACCCAAACCAATTGGCTTCCCACTTATGTCACTTGTCCGTGTTCCCTTAACAAGAAAAAGAGAAGGGGGTCTCGTCTTAAGACTGTCTTGGTCTGCCTTTAGTCTCTCACCGCCCTGTGAATGGTGCAGTCCAGCCCTGCCTAGCATCTACCTCCCGCAGGGATTTGGCGGACAACTTTCTTGGAGCCCGAATGGCCCACTATTGGGGGAGGCAGTGTACTTTCCCAGTTCCCTCTCCTGAGTCCAGCACCATTTGGGGCTTGGTTATATGCTGGATTCTTCTGTATCAGAAGTTCCCAGACACTGTTTTCTCACTTTGTGCCCTCTCCCAGTTCCTCAGTATTTCTCATATCCTCTTTTATTCTCTGTCTCTTCTGTCCTTCCAGAGGGGCAGAAAGGGGGCATTAAATGTGACACAATAAGACCTTAAGGTGCTTTCTCCTGGGAGATGATTCTAATGAAGACGACAGCTACTGGGGCATCTGCTTCTCTCTCCATCCCTGAATTTACTCTCCTTGCCTCTCCTTTTGGGACTCTACCCACCACCGGAATGTCCAGGGGAATGTAGGTAACAGTTGGTCTGCTATCAACCTCACTTCTGTCTTACACACCTTGTCTTCATCCCCGTCTGGGACAGTGATGTCTGAAGTCTGCTCATGAAGCATGAATTGCCATGCCAACCACCCCCAGGAGATGTATTCAAGATCCTCATACCTGGGCCATCTCCTGGGTCCTGCAGGAGCTTCAGAGCCTCTCCCTGGTTCCCTTCTCTCTGAGTTGCTACTCATTGCCCTCTTCCATTTCTCACCTCACCCATACCTGCCTGCTGTAGTTCTCATGCCAGCCTAGTGCTTCCTGTCCTATAACAAGACATGTGCCTGTCACTAGCCATGTGGTCCCTAATCCATTTGCTTTCCCCTGGCTGAGCATAAGGAGAGCTGGGGGTTGGGGTGGGGGGAGGATTCATGGACAAGATTCCTCCTGCCTTCCACTTTGTAGGAGAGCGTCATTAGACCAGCAGCTGGCAGATACCCAAGGCATGGAAGCAGGACATGGGGTTGGGGCTGGGGGGAAGCCTGAATAACCAGGTTTGGGAGTTGGAATTCTTGGGAATCTCCAGAATACATTATAGCTTCTCCTATAAGTGCACCAGGAAACTGGGTGGATCCAAGTCGTGGAGTGTTGAAGAGAAACTGAGGCAGGAGCTAGGACCTCTAGGAAGTCCTCCCCAGCAGTATTTAAGATCTGGAGAAAGCCAAAGCCTCTAGCATTCTAGCTGCTGGGCTGCTCCCAGGGAATGCAGGGAGGAGCACCAGGCGAGCTTTGCAGAGTCCTCCCCTCAGTCCTCACATCTAGACCCCTTTCTGGCCCCCACACAGTTTCCCAGCGCCCCCCCACCCCCATCCCATCCCAGTGCTTAGAGGCTGCCAGCACTGGCGCTCCCTCCTTTCCTACCTGCCACCTTTACCCTTAGCCTCACCTACTCCGCCTCCCTCCCCATCACTGCAGTCTTCCCCCAAATGCCAGCCCTCTCCCTAGCTGGGAGTGGGCTCTCCTCCCACCCACTGGGGAGGGGGCCCTCGCGTTTACCTCATTCAGCAGGAAGGTTGCACTGGAGTCAGAAAAAGACATAGACCGGGCTGGCGGCCTCTCCCCTTCCCCCGGGCCAGGGGCTCCGAGGCGGGAGCAGGACCAGGCAGCTGCTCTGCACACTGGCTCCCGCCTGCACGCCTGGCCTCGCCCCACGCCCGGCTCCCACGGCGCTCCCTTCCCTCTCTCCGGGCTCCCTCCCTCCCTCCCTCCTTCCCTCCTCCCTCCCTCCTTCCCTCCTCCCTCCCTCCCTCTCTCTTCCTTTCTCGCCGCCTCTGTCACTCTCTCCCTCCCCTGTCGCTTTTCAGCCCAGCTTTCTTCATTTCCGTCTCTAACCTCCTCTACGATCCCTGTTCTCTGTTTATCCGGGGGTCTGCCACTGTCCGTCCATCCACATAGCTCGCCTTTCTTCCCTGACCGCCCCCCACACCACCTTCTCTTCCTTAACGCTCTCCCCAGAAAAGGTAGGGATTCCGGAGCTCCCACCGCCGCAGGCAGAAGGGCAGGAGTAGCCGAAGGGCTGCCCGGACTCCGGAGCTTTAGGCGGAAGGTTCCTCTCCCTCCCGACACCTGCTCGGTGCGCTGGGAAGGAAAGGCGCCGCGGTCCCAGAGACGACTTCGACTTGTCCTCAGCAGAGGAAAAGATCGGACAGGAAGAATGCTTGTGTACGGCTCGCTAGCCCCAGCGTCCAGCGCTCCCTCTGGGTTCCGGGGAAGCTCCGTCCATCTACCCGTCCCAGGCCCAGACCCGGTGGCTCCTATGGGATCCAACTAGCGACAACCCAGCGGGGATGCTGGGCACCTGGGTCGTCTCTCCTCTCTCCCGGGTTCCGGGGCCAAGGGACTCAGCTCGCACAGGCGGAGAGCGAGGCGAGGCGGCTCCTCCCGGCCGGCTGCAGCGCCCCCTGGGCTCGCTCGCCCCGCGGTCGCGGTCGCACACGCCCTCCAGGTGGTGGCACCCGTCCGTCCGGGGGTCCGCCTGTCGGCCGGCAGGACTCCGGCCCTGCCAGCAGGAGGCGCTGCCCTGGCTAGAGCAGAGGCAGCGCGTTTCGGAGCCAGACCCTCGCCCGCCAGAAGACTAACAGGGCCCCCTCATCCGCTCTTCTTTCCAGGAACTGCGATCCCACCTCCAGACCCCTTTGGGATCTGCACTCTATCCCCTCCCCCGAGGGGCTTCTTTGAGGTCTTTGGCCCTTCTGGGTTCCTACGCTGCTCTTACCTCCATCCTGCTCTCCGGGGGCGCTCCTGCTGAGCCCGGCGGCGTCCTGGCCGGCCTGGGTAGCAGGGAGTACGGAGTCGTGGGACCAGTCCTCCGGTCAGTACCCGCTCCCGCCCGCTTCGGCGGGCACGTCAAATAGGACAAGCCCAAGTTCTGGCGGGGAAAGGGGGGAGCAGAGGTGTAGCCCCAGCCGGCTCTCTCCCTGAACCCTTGTGAGCGGATCAGCTTCTCATTGGTCCCTCCAAACCCCCAGTATCCCCAGACTGGACTCTTCTCTATACCAAAGACCGCGGATGGGGAGGGGGGCGCCTCCTACGCAGAGACAGATACACCCTGAAGCCCAGTGACCCGGCGTCTCCAACTTTCCTCTTGGCATCAGTTAGAACTCTTTCCTTTCGGATCCAGGGTATTCCACTCTCCTTCTTGGCCCTTCTTCTAACTCCTTTCCTTTGGGGAGTTCCCGACTCCCCCATCCTCCCATCCCATGGGGATCTTGGAAGACTTCTCCACGTTTCCCCTTTCAGCTTAGCCTGTCCTTGCCCCCATTCCGGAGGGAGTTAAACTGAGGGAGAATCGACTCTCCTCTTACCACCCCCCAGCTCCTCCTTATGCTTAACCTGCAAAGTACTTTGGGAGAGCACCTCCTCTGTCTGTGGTCTAGTCCCTGCATCCCCTCCCACCCACCTACCCCTCAGTTACTCAGCTTCAACTATTCAGAGGAGATAAAGAGGTTGCATGTGTGCTTTAAAATTGTGCTGTGGAGGTTTTTTATGGGTTTTGTTTTGTTTTGGCTCTAACAGAGGGAGCAGAAGCTTTGCTATCATTTGGCAATAAGACCTGGAGGGAGAGAGGCCCCTCCCTACACCCCTGCTGACCACAGCTAATGGACTAGCTCCTCTGGGCCTTGGGGCAGCTTAAGTTTCCATAGGAGAAGGGGAGGGAGAGGGGGTGCTGGCCAAGGCAGGCAATTGTCCCTAGCTTCCCCTTCCCTCCCTCCTCTTCAAGAACCTACAGCCTCTCCATCCCTTCCTTCAAAATAGAAATATCAATGACTTCTCTCTGAGCCTATCAGAGGGAATGTAGGTGCACAGGGGCAGCTGTGCGCCCTTCAGTAGTTCTCATTTCCACTCCAGCTGCTGGAGCAGACACACCGATCTCTTCTGCTACTGAAAAAAGGTAGGACCCTCAGAGCTGGAGCTGGGAGCCCAGCCCCCAGCTCCCCAGAGCAGTCCTTTTCCAGCCCCCTCCATGTGAGATGACTGCCTAGAGGACCCACACAGTCTTCCTCCCCGCTTTACCTCCCTCAGTGCCCCCATCTCTGGCCCTGACCTCACAGTGTCTGACACCCTGCTCCGAGGGGCCTCAAAGCCTGGATGCACTCCTGTGAGCCATGCCTTAGGTTGGCCCCTTCCGGTCCCTAGCTCCAGCATCTGCCCCACCCCCTCCCGTCCCCCACCCTCCAGGGCTTCCCAGACAGCCTTCACCTCTTCTCCCTGGTGTCACCTCCTCTCTGACCTCTCAGGTTGTCAGGACCTCAGGATATTTGACAGGACTCTTCTAGCCCTTTTGGCTAGCCTTTGTGCAGACACCACCCTGCAGGGGGTGTTGCCCTACTGACTTAGAGCTAGATTTCAATCCCTGCTTACCTCCTCAGCAAGGCATAACTCGCATAACTGTACTTAGTGGCCCTAACATTTGAAAACCCATGTACCACAAAGGACAGAGAACAGAGATCACCATGTCTGTCCCTTTGTGTCTACCGAGAGCTTCTGAGAAAGCTCTGTGGGGGTGGGTAGTTTCCACAGGGAATCCCTGTTACCAACTCCAGATATTACTCTGGGGAAGTTCCTCTACCATCAAACCTCAATCCCTCTTGCTGCAATCTCTGTTTTCTTTTTCTGGGCTCTGCCTCTAGGCTCGTGGTGATATTTGATGCTTCTGGGCACTTTCAGGCTCCATCCTCTGACGCAGCATTTGCTATAAATATGTCTGAAGAGTTTCTTGCTGATAGTGCCCAGCAAGACTGCACCTTCCTTCCCACACAAGGCCTCTCTAGAGGGACTGGGCTCTCAGCTATGTCTCCAAGACCCAACTCTTGCCAGGTCTGAGGCAAGTGGTGTGGCTGCCCTGTGGATTTGGGGGTTCCTTTTCATCCCTGGGAAGAGGGGAAGATCAGAAGGCTGAGATGCTTAGCTCTCATTCTCTTTCTCCCTGGAGTCTGGCTCAGAGTAGGTGGCACATAGTAGGTGTTTGACATATGTTTATTTTAGTCTTAGATCTTAGTTTCCATTGAATGTGACTGGTGATTCCCGTTCCACAAGATGGATTGGAGAGAGAACAAGGCTGGGCACAGGAGGGAAATTCTAGTGCTGCCGCAGGTGGAGGAAGGGGTATGAGAGGCAGGATCCCTAGGGTGGCCTGGGGAAGAGGATGCTGGCCTAGACTTTACCTCCTTCTCTCCTTCACTCTTGCCAAACTCTTAACACTTCCAGACACTGAATTACAGCACCACCCAAGGGACCAGGTCAAGTCCTTCCTCCACCCTCACATATTTGCAAGCTTTCTAAACATCAGAGGTTGGGTGGGGAAGCTGGGGTTGGAAAGAGATGCAATGGAGGTGGAGAATCCCTGAGAGAAGTGCTGAGGCCTAAGTGGGGGCAGGATTCCCCAAGTGGAGGCAGTGGAAGCATCCCAGGCCTTCCAAAAGCTGGGACAGAGGGAACTTGGGCATCCTTTAGGAAAGTGGGGCTGCTGATGAGAGGCTAAAGTGGCCTCAAGAAGGCTCATGGCAATGGGAATAAGGCCAACCCTGATGTACATACAGCTGGAGTGAGAGAGCTGAGACTTGGGTCCGTCCTTTCTGCACCACTGGGCTTACTGCAGGTCCTCGGCTCCTTTATCTCTCACAGGACACCTGACCGCCACCCAGATCAGTCCTCCCTCTAAAATAAGAATTAGTGGGAGAGGTGTCTGTGGTGGGGCTGGAGGCTGGGTACTCTTCTACTTGCTTACTGTAACTCTCTTACCCACCTGTGACTCCCACCACTGTCAACTCAGAATCTGAGCTGTGGTAGCCATCTCCAGCTCAGAATGAGGGCCTGGTGCCCTCAGCCTCCCCGGGAATGAATTATCGAAGAGAATGTGGTGCTAGCTGCTTAGGCGGCTGCCCCCTGGGGCCTGCCATTGCCTCTCACTCCACTTCTCACGGCTCCTTCACCAGCTGTGAGGAAGATGAGGTCTGGGTGCCTGGGATGGGACAGGACTTAGGAGATATTAAGGAAAGGCTGGAACTTTGTAGGGATGGGGAAGTGCTGATACAGGCCTTGGGGAGAAACCTGGGGAGGAGGGCAGAGGACTGGTGAAGAGTTGTGGCCCCTCATCGCGGATCACGACGGGGGTGCTCACCCTGGAGCTGGGATGGGAAACGAGCCTGCAAGCCCCTTGACTTGAGGGGCTGCATTGGCGACGGGTGGACTCCTACATGCCTTTCTGAGTAACATAGAGCCAGGAGTCTGGATCCTTCTTTGAGTCAGCATCAGGTCACTAGGGCTCTGTACAGAGCTCTCTGTTCCCCCGTGCCACCCCCACCCCCTGGAAATGAGGCCCTATCGAGATTGCGGGAGAACCACAGAGCGGCTGGAAGTGGGTGCTGGTTTACGGTTGACAGGGAGGAGGGCAACAGTCGAGGGTCAAGGTTCTAGGTAGGCCCTTGGTGGAAAGAACACAGGATGTGGAGTCCGAAAATCAGCAGGCAAGTCCTAATTCTATCACTCACTAGTTAAGCCGAGTCACTCGGAAACAGTTTTCTTACTTTTAAAAGGGGCAAGAGCAGTGCTTGCTCAAGAGATTCTGTGAGAATTCAGCGGGAATATTTGTGTTTCATAACATGTAAATTCCTATGGAAAAGTTAGTAGTTATAAACAGGGAAGCAGCACATAGTGAGAGAACCTGTCCAGAGTCATGATCGGGGCTGCCACGCATGCCCTGTGACTGACCCCTCATCTTTCCACTTCTGTGGTTACAGCACTTTTCAAAAGGCCACACTCAGTGCTTGGATCTGGATTTAGGCCTAGATCTTCAGAGTCTATCTCCTGGGTTCTTTCCATTACACCATGTGGGCTGGACCCTCTGATCCACTCTGACCTTCCACCCGTGCTCAGCACAGGGGACTTCCCCAAAAAGTCCCCCACACCCCGATGCCACAGCGGTGAGTACTTCATTCCTTTGTCTCATGTGTGGCCACACCCCTCTCTCCTTCAGGAATAACACAGTACATTTCTTAGCTTTCCCCTGAGGCAGCATAAATGATATTATCAAGCATTTGGAATGTAGTTTAAAAATAACTTTTTATCATTACAGAAGTAGTGATTATGTATTGGAGAAAGGAAATACAGGCAAGCAACAAGATGAGACAAATCAAAACACGGTATTCTCACCACCCTGTTATTTCTACCATTAATGCTTTTGGTGTAATCCTTCTGGATATTTTTTCCTTAAAATTAAAAAAATTGGGATATAACTCAGTTGTATATAGCGTACTGATTTAAATGTACAATTGGGTAAATTTTTTGCATATACGTACCTATACATCAATGTCTGTGTAACCACATCCATGTCAAGGTCTGTGACATCCTCATTCAAGAGCTGTCCTTGTACCCCTTCATGGTCAGGATCCAGCCTCTTGTGGTGATGGCTACTTAGGCTCTTATCACCCCCCCATGGATTAGGTTTGCCTGTTCTTGAACGTCACATAAAAAGGATTGTGCAAAAAAAAAAAAAAAAGGATTGTGCAGTGTGTACTCTCTCATATCTGGTGTCTTTCCCACAATATTACATTTTTGAGATTCATCTCTGTTGCATTTATCAACAACTTAAAAAAATGGCATGTGGGATTCTATTGTTAGAATACACTATAATTTATTTTTCCATCCTCCTGTTGATGAACACTTAGGATGTTTCCAATTTTGTGTATACTGAATAAAATTACTATGAACATTCTTGAACATGTGTCTTTTGGTTAGACACATGAACTCATTTCTCTTGGAGGTATATAACAAGAAATGGAATCGCTGAGTTATAGGCTAGGATGTATCTTTTTTTTTTTTCATGTACACACACACACACAGAGAAATGAATGTTTTTTTAACCTGCTTATCTTCATCCAATGTTCTCCACAGTTCCATTTTATTAATTTTCATTTTATCTAATCCCAGTCAACATTCAGATCTCTCAGTTGGCCCCAAAATGTCTTCTATAGCTGATGTGCCCTAATCAGTATCCCATCAAGAATTCACACACTGCATCCTGCAACACCTCACCTTGGGTCCTCGCTGGTTGGTGGCTGGAGACATGAGTTCCTTGTCACGTAGACCTCTACATAGGACTCTACACACATAGCAGCTGCTGAGAGAGAGAGAGAGGAGGTGTGGTCTTTTTGGAACCTAATCTTGGGAGTGGCTTTTCATCTTTCTTGCTGCATTTTATTCCTTAAAAGCAAGTGACTAGATCCAACCCACACTCAGAGGGTGGCGATTAAACAAGGACTTGGATACCAGAAAGTAGGGATCATGGGGAGCCATTTCAGAGCTGATGGGAAGATATGTAATAATTTAAAGGGAACTTTAAGCTGAAACTCCAATACTTTGGGCACCTCATGTGAAATGACTCATTGGAAAAGACCCTGATGCTGGGAGGGATTGGGGGCAGGAGGAGAAGGGGACGACAGAGGATGAGATGGCTGGATGGCATCACCAACTCGATGGGCATGGGTTTGGGTAGATTCCTGGAGTTGGTGATGGACAGGGAGGCCTGGTGTGCTGCGATTCATGGGGTCGCAAAGAGTCGGACAAAACTGAGCGACTGAACTGAATGTATACATAAGGACTTCCCTGATAGCTCTGTTGGTAAAGAATCCTCCTGTTCGATTCCTGGGTCGGGAAGATCTGCTAGAGAAGGAATGGGCTACCCACTCCAGTATTCTTGGGCTTCCCTTGTGGCTCAGCTGGTAAAGAATCCGCCTGCAATGTGGGAGACCTGGGTTTGATTCCTGGGTTGGGAAGATCCCCTGGAGAAGGGAAAGGCTACCCACTCTAGTATTCTGGCCTAGAGAATTCCATAGACAGTATAGTTCATGGGGTTGCAATGAGTTGGACACGACTGAGTGATATATATATGTATACAATTCACTTAATGTATATATGATACACACACACACATATATATAGACCAATACTTCTATCTACATTTTATGAGTAAGAAGACAGCCTCCTTTTTCAATCTATTTAAAGGAGGTCCCTCCACTCACAGACTTAGAGAACAAACTTACAGTTACCAGGGAGGAAGATGGGAAAAATGGGGGGGGGGTGGAGTGCAGGGGTAGTTAGGGAGTTTGAGATCAACATGTTCACACTGCTACATTTTAAATGGATAACTAACAAGGGCCTACTGTATAGCACAGGGAACTCTGCTCAATGTTATGTGGCAGCCTGGATGGGAGGGGAGTTTGAGGGAGAATGGATACATGTATATGTATGGCTGTCCACTTGAAACTATCACTGCATTCTTAATCAGCTATGTGTGTCTGTGGTCCGTTGATCAGTCGTGTTTGACTCTTTGCGAACCTATGGGCTATATATAGCCCATCAGGCTCCTCTGTCCATGGGATTTTCTCAGCAAGAATACTGGAGTGGGTTGCCATTTATTCCTCCAGGGGATCTTCCTGATACTCCAATATAAAATAAAAAGTTAAAAAAAAAAGTAGGTCCCTCCAGTTACCTTTTATTATAATTACCTTTTATGGTAAGTTCTCACAACACCCTTAAAAAATAATTTTTAGAGCAGTTTTAAGTTCACAGAAAAATTGAGGGGAAAGTAAATTTCCCATTAACCTTCCCCCTACACATGCACAGCTTCTCCCATTGTTAATATCCCTGACCAGAGTAGTACAGTGTGATTTTGTTAAAATCAATAGAGGCTGATTTTGACACATCCTTATTACCCAAAAGTCCCTAGTTTACATTAGGGTTCACTCTTGGTGTTATACATTTTATGTTTCTTTAAAAAATTTATTTATTCTTTAATTGAAGGATAATTGCCCTATAGAACTTTGTTGGTTTCTACCAAACATCAACATGAATCAGCCATACGTTCTATGGGTTTTGACATGTATCATGGAATATGCTCACTATTAGAGCATCCTACTAGAATAGTTTCAGTTCAGTTCAGTCGCTCAGTCACGTCTGACTCTTTGCGACCCCACGAACCGCAGCACGCCAGGCCTCCCTGTCCATCATCAACTCCTGGAGTCCACCCAAACCCATGTCCATTGAGTCAGTGATGCCATCCAACCATCTCTTTCTCCGTCATCCCCTTCTCCTCCTGCCCGCAGTCTTTCCCAGCATCAGGGTTTTTTCAAATGAGTCAGCTCTTCGCACCAGGTGGCCAAAGTATTGGAGCTTCGGCTTCAACATCAGTCTTTCCAATGAACACCCAGGACTGATCTCCTTTAAGATGGACTGGTTGGATCTCCTTGCAGTCCAAGGGACTCTCAAGAGTCTTCTCCAACACCATAGTTCAAAAGCATCAATTCTTCAGTGCTCAGCTTTCGTTATAGTCCAACTCTCACATCCATACATGACCACTGGAAAAACCATAACCTTGACTAGACGGACCTTTGTTGACAAAGTAATGTCTCTGCTTTTTAATATGCTGTCTAGGTTGGTAATAACTTTCCTTCCAAGGAGTAAGCGTCTTTTAATTTCATATCTGCAATCACCATCTGCAGTGATTTTGGAGCCCAGAAAAATAAAGTCAGCCACTGTTTCCACTGTTTCCCCATCTATTTGCCATGAAGTGATGGGACTGGATGCCATGATCATAGTTTTCTGAATGTTGAGCTTTAAGCCAACTTTTTCACTCTCCTTATTCACTTTCATCAAGAAGCCCTTCACTGCCCTTAAAATCCTTTGTGCTCTGCCTATTCATTCCTCTCTCTCCCCAAACCTTGGCAACCACTGATCTTTTTACAGTTTCCATAGTTTTACCATTGCTAGAAGCTCATATAGTATTTGTTTTGTTGTTAGCAACTATAGTACAGTTGATAAGTTGTGTCCCCAGGGACTGCAGCATGCCAGGCTTCCCTGCCCTTCACAATCTCCTGGAGTTTGCTCAAACTCATGTCCATTTAGTCGGTGAGGCTATCCAACCATCTCATCCTCTGCCGGCTCCTTTATCTTCCTGTGCTCAACCTTTCTCATCTCATTGGGTTTTTTCCAGTGAGTCAGCTCTTCAAGTCAGGTGGCCCATGAATTGGAGTTTCACCTTCGGTGTCAGTCATTCTAGCGAATATTCAGTGTTGATTTCCTTTAGGATTGACAGATTTGATCCAATTGCTGTCCAAGGGACTCTCAAGAATCTTCTCCAGCACCATAGTTCAAAAGCACCAATACTTTGGCATTCAGTCTTCTTTATGGTCCAAATCTCATACCCATACATGACTACTAGAAAAACCATAGCTTTGACTATATGGACCTTTGTCAGCAGAGTGATGTCTCTGCTTTTTAATATGCTATCTAGGTTTGTCATAGCTTTCTTTCCAAGGAATAAGCATCTTTTGATTTCATGGCTACAGTCACTGTCTGCAGTGATTTTGGAGCCCAAGAAAAAAATCTGTCACTGCTTCCACTTTCCCCCCTTCTATTTGCTATGAAGTGATGAGACTGGATGCCATGCTTTTAGTTTTTTGAATGTTGAGTTTCAAGCCAGCTTTTTCACTCTCCTCTTTCACCTTCATCAAGAGGCTCTTTAGTTCCTCTTTGCTTTCTGACATTAGAGTGGTATCATCTGAGTGTCTAAGGTTGTTGACATTTTTCCTGGCAATCTTGATTCCAGCTTCTGATTCATCCAGGCTGGCATTTTGCATGATGTACTCTGCATATAAGTGAAATAAGCAAGGTGACAATATACAGCCCTGACGTACTCCTTTCCCAATTTGGAACCAGTTCATTTTTCTGTCTGGTTATAACTGTTGCTTCTTGACCTGCATACAGGTTTCTCAGGAGACAAGTAAGATGGTCTAGTATTTCCATCTCTGTAAGAATTTTCCAGTTGTGATCCACACAGTCAAAGGCTTTAGCGTAGTCAATGAAGCAAAAGTAGATGTTTTTATGGAATTCCTTTGCTTTCTCTATGATCCAATGAATGTTGGCAATTTGATCTCTGGTTCCTCTGCCTTTTCTAAATCCAGTTTGTGCATCTGAAAGTTCTCAGTTCAAGCATTACCTTGCTAGCATGTGAAATGAGGATGGTTGTTCGATAGTTTGAACATACTTTGGCATTGTCCTTCTTTGGGATTGAAATGAAAACTGACCTTTTCCAGTCCTGTGGCCACTGCTGAGTTTTCCAAATTTGCTGACATATTGAGTGCAAAACTTTGACAGCATCATCTTTTAGGATTTTAAATAACTCAGCTGTAATTCCATCACTTCTACTAGCTTTCTTTGTAATAACACTTCCTAGGGCCCACTTGACTTCACCCTCCGGGATGTCTGGCTCTAGGTGAGTGACCACATCATCATGGCTATCCAGGTTATTAAGACCTTTTATGTATAGTTCTTCTGTGTACTCTTGCCACTGCTTCTTAATCTCTTCTGCTTCTCTTAGGATCTTACCGTTTCTGTCCTTTATCATGCCCATCCTTGCCTGAAGTGTTCCCTTGATATCTCCAATTTTCTTGAAGAGGTTGCTAGTCTTTCCCATTCTATTGTTTTCCTCTATTGCTTTGCACTGTTCACTTAAGAAGGTTTTTTTTCATCTCTCCTTGCTCTTCTCTGGAACACTGTATTCAGTTGGGTATATCTTTCCCCTTCCCCCTTGCCTTTTGCTTCTCTTCTTTTCCTAGCTATTTGTAAAGCCTCCTCAGAAAACCACTTTGCCCTGTTGCATTCTTTTTCTTTGGGACAGTTTTGGTCACCACCTCCTGTACAGTGTTACAAACTTCCTTCCATAGTTCTTCAGGCACTCTGTCTACCAGATCTAATCCCTTGAATCTATTCATCACCTCTACTGTATAATTATAAGGGATTTGATTTAGGTCATACAAACGGCCTAGTGGTTTTCCCAACTTTCTTCAATGTAAGTCTGAATTTTGCAATAAGGAGCTCATGATCTGAGCCACAGTCAGCTCCTGGCCTTGTTTTTGCTAACTGTGTAGAGCTTCTCCATCTTCAGCTGCAAAGAATATAATCAATCTGATTTCAATATTGACCATCTGGTGGTGTCCATGTGTAGAGTTATCTCTTGTGTTGTTGGAAGAGCGTGTTTGCTATGACCAGGATGTTCTGTAGACAACTCTGTTAGCCTTTGCCCTGTTTCATTTTGTACTTCAAGACCAAACTTCCTATTATCCCAGGTATGTCTTGACTTCCTATTTTTTAAAAAGAGATCATAGTTGTTTTGTTTCTTAATATTTATTTATTTGGCACTGGGTCTTAGTTGCTGCATGTGGGATTCCAGTCCCTGACCAGAGATAGAACCCAGGCCCCCTGCATTGGGAGCACAGAGTCCTAGCCACTGAACCACCAGGGAACTCCTTGACTTCCTACTTTTGCATTCCAATTCCCTATGATGAAAAGGACTTCTCTTTTTGGTGTTAGTTCTAGAAGGTCTTGTACATCTTCATGGAACTGTTCAACTTCAGCTACTTCAACATTTGTGGTTGGGGCATAGACTTGGATTACTGTGATGTTGAATGCTTTGGAATGCCTTGGAAACCATCAGAGATCATCTCTTGTTTTTGAGATTGTACCCAAGTACTGCATTTCAGACTCTTTCATTGTCTATGAGGGCTACTCGACTCTTCTAAGGTATTCTTGTCCATAGTAGTAGATATGATGGTCATCTGAATTAAATTCGCCCATTCCTGTTCATTTTAGTTCACCGATTCCTAAGATGTTGATGTTCCATCTTGCATCTCCTGCTTGACCATGTCCAATTTACCTTGATTCATGGACCTAATATTCCAGGTTCCTATGCAATACTGTTCTTTATAGCATTGGACTTTACTTTCAGCACCAGATATATCCACAACTGAGCATCGTTTCTGCTTTGGCCCAGCCATTTCACTCTTTTTGGAGCTGCTAGTAATTGACTTCCACTCTTCCTCAGTAGCATATTGGATGCCTTCTGACCTGGGAAACTCATCTTCTATGTCATATCTTTTTGCCTTTTCATATTGTTCATGGGGCTCTTGAGGCAAGAATACTGGAGTGGTTTGCCTTTCTCCTCTCCAGTTCTATAGTATATTCATACAATATGTAGCTAGACTGTGCAGTATACTTTTCATGATATATAGTTTTCTATTTCATTTGCCTGTTTGTTTATTATCTGCCTCCCTGAACTCGAATGCAAGTAGTATGAGGCCAGGAACCTTGTCAACCTTTTTTTCCTCCCATTATATCTCAGTACCTAGAATTGTGCCTGCTACCTAGTAGCATCTCACACGCTAAAAAGTAATGTTCAAAATTCTCTAAGCCAGGCTTCACCAGTACATGAACTGAGAACTTCCAGATGTTCAAGCTAGATTTAGAAAAGGCAGAGGAATCAGAGATCAAATTGCCAACATCCGTTGGATCATCGAAAAAGCAAGAGAGTTCCAGAAAAACATCTACTTCTGCTTTATTGACTATGCCAAAGCCTTTGATTGTGTGGATCACAACAAACTGTGGAAAATTCTTCAAGAGATGAGAATACCAGACTACCTGACCCGCCTCCTGAGAAATCTGTTTGCAGGTCAAGAAGAAACCGCTAGAACCAGACGTGGAACAATGGATTGGTTCCAAACTGGGAAAGGAGTATGTTAAGGCTGTATATTGTCACCCTGCTTATTTAACTTATATGCAGAGTACATCATGAGAAGTGCCAGGCTGGATGAAGCACAAGCTGGAATCAAGATTGCCGGGAGAAATATCAATCACCTCAGATATGCAGATGACACTACCCTTATGGCAGAAAGTGAAGAAGAACTAAAGAGCCTCTTGATGAAAGAGGAGAGTGAAAAAGTTGGCTTAAAGCTCAGCATTCGGAAAACTAAGATCATGGCATCTGGTCCCATCACTTCATGGCAAATAGATGGGGAAACAATGGAAACAGTGACAGACTTCATTTTCTTGGACTCCAAAATCACTGCAGATGGTGACTGCAGCCATGAACTAAAAGATGCTTGCCCTTTGGAAGAAAAACTATGACAAATCAAGACAGCATTTTAAAAAGCAGAGACATTGCTTTGCCAACAAAGGTCAATTTAGTCAAAGCTATGGTTTTCCAGTAGTCATGTATGGATGTGAGAGTTGGACCATAAAGTAAGCTGAGCACCAAAGAATTGATGCTTTTGAACTGGGTGTTGGAGAAGACTCCCGAGAGTCCCTTGAACCTCAAGGAGATCAAACCAGTCAATCCTAAAGGAAATCAGTCCTGAATATTCATTGGTAGAACTGATACTGAAGCTGAAGCTCCAATACTTTGGCCACCTGATGAGGAGAACTGACTCATTGGAAAAGACCCTGATGCTAGAAAGATTGAAGGCAGGAGGAGAAGGGGATGAGATGATTGGATGGCATCACCGACTCAATGGACATGAGTTTGAGCAAGCTCCAGGAGTAGGTGACAGACAGGGAAGCCTGGCGTGCTGCAGTCCATGGGGTCACAAAGAGTCGGACATGACTTGAGTGACTGAACTGAACTGAACCTAGTAGGCAATTAATGGATGTTTGCTGAAAGGATGAATATGTTTTACAGTTTGTCCATGTCACATTCTGATTGGAATCCAGGTCTTCCTGACTTCACAGCCCAGATGGATGGGTGTTCATTACACCACAGGCGTGCATGCTCATTCATGTCTGACTCTTTGTGATCCCCTGGACTGTAGCCCGCCAGGCTCCTCTGTCCGTAGGATTCTCCAGGCAAGAATACTGGAGTTGCCATTTCTTCCCCCAGGGGATCTTCCCAACACAGAGATTGAACCTGCATTTCCTGCAGTTCCTGCATTGGTAGGCAGATTGTTTACCACTCAGCCACCTGGGAATCCCTCATTACACCTCACTGGGAAAGAAAAAAGAGATGGGAGAGAGAAGGGGATGGGCAGAAGGAGTGAAGGCAAGAAAGGAAGAGGATAGGAGGCAAATAGCTTTTCTTTAAGCACACTTAGCCAAGGGAGCCTCTGAAAAGCTCTCCTTTCCCTGAGAGCCCTGCCCCAGCAACAATCCTTGTCCTGGTTCTTCCTGACATGGTGGACAGAGGCTCACATTTGTTTTAAGCAAACAAAACTTTACCTAGTATTAGGGGAGAATAGAAGGAAAACAAACATGAAACAAAAAAAAAAGAAGAAACTGCGTGAAACATAAAACAATCCAAGATAGCCTGAAGTGAAAGTTTCCTCTCTGGGACTTTCCTGGTGGTCCAGTGACTAAGACTGTGTTCCCAATGCAGGGGCCCTGAATTCAATCCCTGGTCGGGGAACTAGACCACATATGCTGCAAGCTAAGAGTTCACATGCCTCTGCAACAAAGACTGAAGATCCCAAGTGCTGCAACTAAGACCCGGCACAGCCAAACAACAACAACAACAAATATATATATATATATATATATATATTTTTTTTTTTTTTCTTTTTTAAAGAAATTTCCCATTCTCACTACAGCTGGCTTTATCCTTGGATATCCAGGCTTGGCTCCTTTATAGATCTTGCCCCCCAGATAATTGCTACCCAATTTCAAAGTTTCTTTCTTTCTCTCTCTCTCTTTTTTTTAAATGACTTTGCAGTCACCTTGCATGCCTTCTGGGTTTCCCTGCCTCCCAGCTTGTAGCCTGTTTGCGTTGGTTGGTGGATGTGAGGACATGGTAAGATGTCCTAAGCATGAAAAAGATTATAATGATCCCTGGGCAGTGAAAAACAATTCAACCCTCAAGAAATTCAACTGCAAAAAATTTAAGAGGTTTAACAAAATTCTGAAAGTTTCCATGACAAATTTGATGTGTGGGGGAAAATATCAAATATAAAATTATTTCTAAATAAATATTTTCCAGTTTCGTGTTTTGCTGACAGCTAGACCTCGGCATGTCTACTGAGTAAACAGTCACTGTTAAATCCCCAAAACCCCACCTTGGTGGGAGGGAAATGTGAAATTTAGGGGAATTATAGTATATTGCGCCTTTCCTTATTTGGAGTATTTTTCTGAATTGGCATTTCCCCAAAAGTTTGTCTTGAAAATTTCTAAACCTTTCTGTAGATTTAAAGTTGCAAGAATTATATGACTATATATGCCTTTCACTTAGATTCACTGGTTGTTAGAGTTTTCCCACATTTGCTGTGTAGACATGTGTTTTTGCTGAACCATTTCAGTTAGTTCCAGTTATCAGCTTCATTCCTAAATACTTCATCATGTATTTGCCAAGAACAGAGACATTCCTACATAAGCAAAAAACATTATCACATTCGGGAAATTTAACATTGTTACAATATTATCTACTATATAGTCTGTTGCAAATACCCCCAATGGTCCCAACAATTCTCTTATGATTAAAAAAACAAACAATAAACCAAAACTGGCACCCCCCCAAACCCCCGGGATCCAATCAAGCATCATGCATTACATCTAATTATATCTCTCTGGTTTCCTTAAAACTATAAGATTTCCCTGCTCTATTTTTCTCTTGCATAACATTGATATTTTTGAATGGTGCAGGCCAATTATTTTAGAAATATACCTCAATTTGTCTCCTTGGGATCAGATTCAGTTTAAACATTTTTGGTAGGAATACGACAAGTGACTTTGTGTCTTTCCCAGTGCATCCTATGGGGGACAAGTGATGTCAGCTTGTCCCATTTTTGGTGACATTAAATCTGATCACCTGGTTGGACTTCCTTGGTGGCTCAGTGGTAAAGAATCCATCTGCCAATGCAGGGGACACAGGTTCCATCTGTGGTCCAGGAAGATTCCACATGCCGCAGAGCAACAAAGCCCACACACCACAACTGCAAAGGCCACACTCTAGAGCTGGTTAGCCACAACTACAGAGCCCACATGCCTAGAGCCCGTGTTCCACAACAAGAGAAGCCACCACAATGAGAAGCCCATGTACTACCACCAAGAGTAGACCCCACTTGCTGCAACTAGAGAAAGCCCGTGCAAGGCAATGAAGACCTAGAGCAGCCAAAAATAAATAAAATTACATAAAAATGTAGTCATCTGGTTAATGTGGCATTCATGGCATTTTTCTTAATTAGGGAGGATGTAACCTCAGAGAGGAAGAGAGGGGTGAGGAGAGCTGGGGGGAAGAGTGAGAAGACCAGAGAGGAGAGGAAAGGAAGGGCTATGGTTGGTCATCATTTTTCCTGGGGCCAAAACTGCACAAAGTGAAGTGTGCTTCCTGCTTCCTGCTCCCTGCAGCGGAGCCTTGGAGCCAGCCTGCGCCAAGGCAGCAGCAACTCAGTGACTTTCTCTTCTCCCTTCTCTTCCCTGATGCCCAGGTCCTGAACTGAGGGCTGAGATGCACCTGGGTCAAAACCAAGTTCAAAGAGAATCCTTGTCTTAAGTGTCTGCCACCCACATCTACAGAGTGATAACTGATTCCTAGGCACTGGTTCTCCATTCTGGGTTTTCTCTAGGATCCTTTCTCTTGATCTTGATCTGACCTGAATAACTAAACACAATACAGAGGGGGAAATGCCATATGTGAAACACCAATTATTTTTTTTTTATGACAATATCTATAAGCCAATGACAATCATCTCCACCCCACATCCTTCTATTCAGGGTGGATGGAAGAATTTAGTGAGGTTATATCTATCTATCTATGTATATTTATGTATTTATGGGGGTTCCCAGGTGGCCCTAGCAGGGAACAACCTGCCTGCCAATGCAGAAGACCCAGGAGATGCCGGTTTGATCCCTGGGTTTGGAAGATCCCCTGGAGGAGGGCATGGCAACCGACTCCAGTATTCTTGCCTGGAGAATCCCACGGACAGAGGAGCCTGGCAGGCTGCAGTCCATAGGGTTGCAAAGAGTCAAACATGACTGAAATGACTTAGCACACAGCACACACACACACATATATTTACAGCCTTATACACAACCCTCTGAGGCTTATGAGATGAGGAATTCTGATATTTATTAAATATTGTTCCTTTTAGTCCCACTCCCATCTTGAACACATATATAAAGCTGACTTTCTAGACCATTTTTGGCAAGAGCAAAAGCAACTTTTTCCATGGCAACTACTCAGCCAGGGAGATTGGGAAGCAATGGGAGAATGGCCTTATTATTTTCTCCTTACTACTCTAAAATATTTTAAACAAAAGTGTGGGCATCATAACATTCTACCACTAAAAATTTCAGTAATAGTTCTCAAAAAGAACATTTTCTCATAGCATTGAAGTTACATTATCCCTCAACACAATTAAAAATAATTCTATGTGAGACCCAGTACATCAAGCTTCCTCATTTGTAACAAAGGTCGATTGGGAGGAGTTTGGGTTGAGGAGGGACTTGACAAGCCCTCAAGAAGGAAGTGGGATTCTGGGGCTTCCCTGACGGTCCAGTGATTAGGACTCTGAACTTTCACTGCCTCAGGCCAGGGTTCAGTCCCTGGTTGGGGAATTAAGATCCTGCAAGTTGTGGGGCATGGCACACACCCTCCCCACCCCACCCGCCACCCCCCAAAAGAAGGAAGTGTGATTCTGAACAAGGCCTAGAATGAAAACCAAAAGCTACCTCACTGTGGCAGGCTGACTCCAAGCTGGCCCCAAAGGATCCCTGTCTTCTGGTATCCACTCCTCTGGCATAAGGACCAGCCTCATGACTTGCTTCTAGTTCACAGAACATAGCAAAGGGATGAAATGGCATTTCTTTGATTAGGCTACAGGAGCCTGTGACTTCCATCTTGCTAGCAGACTCTCTCCCTCCAGTTTTGATGAAGTAAGCTGCCATGCTGGAGAGATACATGTAGCAAAGAGCTGAGACCCTCAGTCCAACACCCTTCAGGAACTGTCAACAACCACCTGAACTTGGAATTAGATTCTTCCTCATTCAAGCCTCAGATGAGACTGACACCGTGATTACAGCTCAGAGCACACAACTAAGCCATGCCCTGAGTCCTGATCTATAGAAACTGAGAGTAAACATGTTTAAGGTGTTAAATGTGTGGTAGTTAGTTAGGCAGCAATAGATAACTAATAGACTCATTTAGTAAAACAGCCTTGAAAAAAGAATTCACTTTCGTCCCTTTTTACCAAAGAGGAACCTAGAGCTGAAAGAGGCTGGATCAAATGTCCAATCAATGTTATCAGTCATCTTCTTGGTTGTAAAAGCAGAAATGGATTCCGACTAATGTGAACAGAAGAGATATTTTTTGGAAGGTTACTGGAAGGTCAGGGACTAACTTGAATTTCCCTGGTGGCTGATGATAAAAAATCTGCCTGTTACGCAGGAGACCTGGGTTCGATCCCTGGGTTGGGAAGATCCCCTGGAGAAGGGAATGGCAACCCATTCCAGTATTCTTGTCTGGGAAATCCCATGGATAGAGGAGCCTGGGGGGCCCGTCCATGGGGTCCTAAAAGAATTGGACATGACTGAGCGACTAACAACAGGGAATAGCTTGCTCATAGAATTGATGGAAAGGTCAGAGTACCAAGCTTAAAAAACAGGCAGGAACAAAGGGAAATTACTTCCCAGGTGGCTCAGTGCTAAAGAGCCAATGCAGAAGATGCAGGTTGATCCCTAGGTTGGGAAGATTCCCTGGAGGAGGAAATGGCAACCTGCTCTAATAGTCTTGCCTGGAAAATTCCATGGACAGAGGAGCCTAGCGGGCTTCAGCCCATGGAGTCATAGAGTCAGACATGACTGATACTGCACGCACGTGCGCACACACACATAACCATGGAAGAGTCTGATTCCCATAGTGTCCCCCGCCCTGCCCCAGCACGGATTGTAGATTGTATGGTGAAAAACTGGAGAGGCTAACTGTGGGCTGCAGTGTCAGGAATGTGCCACCAGAGGGCACACAAGACTCAGAAATCAAAGGGAGCAGGAGGGCTTGGGGGCAGTAGAGCCGGGTGGTAGAGAGAAGTCTGGCTTGACTGGGGCTCTGGTGTGTTCTGGCTGTAGGGACTCAGAGAAGCAGGAGCTCGGTTGCGGGCACCATCTGGTTTCTCTTGTCCTCATGGCCCCGTCTGCCCCATCTCCCCATTGTTGGAGCTTTGGGCTCTCTCAGTCTTTGCTCTGAGATCTTGGGAGGACTTTGGACTCATTTTTTATGGCATCAATTCTCCAATTGTAAACACTCCCCCCACCCCCATCCCATTAACCCCAGCTCAGCATTGGAGTATAGTGCAGGGGTGAGGTGAGGGTGTGTCCATGGCCCCGAAAATGGGACAGGGCCCGGTGCCGGTAGTAGCTTGCCCAACCTAAAGCTTGATATGGTGGTGGGGCGGGAGAGGGTAGATTTGTCTCCTCTGGACTGTAACTTCCAACACCTAGCACAGTGTCTGGCATACAGTGGCTGCTCAATACACATATGTCAGTTTGGGATTATTATTTGATGTGGATCAACCATGCAGAGGGAACCAAGACAGGTCATTAGGGTACTCCAACTCCAAACCTTTCACTTCTCAGTAGCCCACTATTATCACCATCCTTGTCTAAGACACTGCTGTTTTCCACCTGAACCACTATAATAGCTTCCTAAGTGGTTTCCCTTGCATCTCTTGATCCCTTGATTTATTCCTCATCTAGCAGCCAACATGATCTTTTAAAACCATAAATCAGATCATGCCGCTTCTGAGCTTAACATATTCCAAAGGCTTCTCATTACACTTTGAATGAAATCCAAGCTCCTCACCCTGGCCTCCGAGCTTTTGCACTAGCTAGGGCATGCCTCCCTCTCTGACCTCATCTTTACTCTCTTCCTCCAGCACACTGGGCTTCAACCTCGTTGACTTGCTTTCTGTTTCTTGAACCCAGTGAGCTTGCTCTTGCCTCCGGACTTTTACATTAGTTGTCCCCTCTGCCTGGATGCTCTTTACTCATATTTTTTGCACGGCTGATTCCCTGTTGTTCAAGTCTCCATGAAAACATTACTTGCTCAGAGAGGAAGCTACTTCCTATCTGTCCCTGCCTTTTTTTTTTTTAATATTTATTTTTGGCTGTATCAGGTCTTAGTTGCAGCACTGGGGACCTTTCAGTGAATTGCGTGGACTCTCTAGGGCTCAGTAGTTGCAAAGCATGAGCTTAGTTGCCCTGAGGCATGTGGGATCTTAGTTCCCCACCAGGGATCAAACTTGGGTTCTCTGCGTTGCAAGGTGGATTCTTAACCACTGGACCACCAGGGAAGTCCCTGTCCCCATTTCTAATGGCTATCATCGCACCTATCACCATCAACATATCTTCTCATCTATTCATTTGTTTCTTGCCTCCTCCCACTAGAAGGAAAGCTCCATGAGAATAAGGACCCAGTCTGCTGAGACTGTAGCCCCAGAACCTATGAACAGAACAGTACCCGGCCTTAGTAAGCACTTGATAAATATTTGTGGGAAGAATGAATGAATGAACGAATGATGGGGAGCTAAGGAATGAGGAAGTTTGTATCCATCTTGGGTTGACAGTTAATCATTCCATTCCCATAGGTGGTAGTGCATGTGGGACTGGTGGCAGCCAAGGGCTCCTCTAACCTGGGACATAGTGGAAGCCAAGAGTCTCTGGGGTGGTGATGGTGGCAGTAGCCACGTTCCAGTGGGTAGTGGACAGGGGATATACGAATGTGGGTTGTCTTGACACATCTTTCTTACTTTCCAGAAATGAAATACACAGAAATCTGATCTTGAAGAGAGAAAAGCCAGGGAATGGTTGTTTGCCCTGTAAAGGAATCCTCGCCTTGTAAAAGGGAGTAGGCAGAGGCTCGCTTAACAGTTTCCCAAACAAGCCAGGGAAAGCTCAGGGGACCCAAGCTCTTCCATTAGTTATGTTCCAGGGTGCTTTCAACACTGGGTATTTATAGCATTGTCCAGATACACTTACAGTGATGTGGAACTTGTATTTACATATGATGCACTTTTCTCATAGGAATTTCCTTTTTGTCTGAAAATGAGGGGTTGAGAGTATATCACTCTGTGACTGTGGTCTGTATTAGAAAAAACCACAGTCATTGACATTAAGCTAGACTTGGACAATAGAAACAGTTCATGCCAGCCGCCTCTCTCTTTTTAATTCTCTTTGTTAGGGTTAAAACTTTCCAACTGATTCCCGACTGGTTTTATTTTCCACCCTGGGATAAGAAGGTCTTTTCTGAATATTTCACTTATTGTAGTGGTTCTCAAACCAGGCTTAGCAGAGCTGGTGTTCCCTCAGCTGGATCAAGGTGTTCTGCCATGAAAATTGAGTAATAGCCGTTGTGTTCTGGCTCAAGGACTAAAAATTAATAGAATTTTCTCAATTTTAAAGTTTCTCCAATTTTTTTTTCTAAAACATTGGTGCCTGTGATTCTAGAATCTATTAGATCTGGCAAAGCACATTATGTATTTTAATATATTAATATTTCATCATGGTCTGCTAAGAGTACCATTTCTTCCAGGGGCTCAGGATTAAGTCTGAGAACCACCGTCTCAAAAATTCCATGTTTGCTATGCAAGCTCTTTTAAATAGCCTTGGTGCATTTCAGACGGAGGTGATTTGACTTAAAAATGTCCCACATGTGCAACCTTCTCTCACTGAGGGGCTGGTGGAAGGCCCAGACTCTAACCCATGATCTAATCTGGAGTCCCTGGTCCTCTGCAGTCAGTCACTAGCAGCAGGTCTCACTCTTCTGGGGTCAGGAAGCTACAGATCAGGGGCCCACTGTCCTTACCCTTCAATGCATTCCCCACAGCCAAAGGCAAGAAAAATGTTGCCACCTGCCAGCAGAAGAATGTGGTGCTTCTGAGGGAACATAGAGAAGGATGAGAACAACTCATGTCTATAATCTTGGGTTGGCTAAAAGTTCATTTGGGTTTTTCCTTAAGATCGTATGGAAAACCCCAAACAAACTTTTGGGCCAACCCAGTGAAGCTGAGTAGAAAGGGAAAGGACCCGGGGTCAGGGGCTCTGTGTTCTGGTCCTCCTTCTGTCACCAATCAGCTGTGTGATCATTTGTTGCTGTTGTTGTTCAGTCCCTAAGTTGGGTCTGACTCTTTGTGACCCGATGGACTGCAGCACGCCAGCCTTCCCTGTCCTTCACTATCTCCCAGAGCTTGCTCAAACTCATGTCCTTTGAGTCAGTGATGCTATTTAACTCTCATCCTCTGCCACCCACTTCTCTTCCTGCCCTCAATCTTTCCCAGCATCAGGGTCCTTTCCAATGAGTTGGCTCTTTGCATCAGATGGTCAATATGTTGGAGCTTTAGCATCAGTCCTTCCAATGAATAGTCAGAGTTGATTTCCTGTAGGATTGACTGGTTTGATCTCCTTGCAGTCCAAGAACTCTCAAGAGTCTTCTCCAGCACCAGAATTTGGAAGCATCAATTCTTTGGCACTCAGTCTTCTTTATGGTCCAACTGTCACATCTTTATACAACTACTGAAAAACCATCGTGCTGTGCTAAAT
Source organism: Cervus canadensis (assembly GCF_019320065.1). Lineage (NCBI taxonomy): Eukaryota > Metazoa > Chordata > Mammalia > Artiodactyla > Cervidae > Cervus > Cervus canadensis. The sequence goes on along the minus strand of NC_057410.1, from coordinate 24,987,087 downwards.
CACTTCAGTCATGTCCAATTCTTTGTGACCTATGGACTGTAGCCCTCCAGGCTCCTCTGTCCATAGAATTCTCCAGGCAAGAATACTGGAGTGAGTTGCCATGCCCTCCTCCAGGGGATCTTCCCAACCCAGGAATTGAACCTGTGTCTTTTATGTCTCCTGCATTGACAGGCAGGTTCTTTACCACAAGTGCCACCTGGGAAGCCCATAGCTTTGACTATATGGACCTTTGTCAGCAAAGTGATATCTCTGCTTTTTAATATGCTGTCTAGGTTTGGGTGATCATAGGGAAGTCAATTCCCATCTCAGGGGCTGGGTTTTCCAGAGTCAGTAGAGGACAGTGGTGACACACACAGACTCTGAAGCCAAGCAGCCCGTGTTCAGAATCTGGACCTACCTCTCTTTGACCCTGGGATTAGTGAACCTCTCTGTGCCTCATTTTTCATGGGAAAAGTGAGGTACATCCTCATTCCAAGGTGAGGATAGTAATAACATCATGAACTTAATTATGAAGATTAAATGAATTATTTTAAGTCAAGGGCTTAGACTACTCAGTGCACAGCAAATGATATAAATGTGCTTGCTATTTTGTTTTTGGAAAGTATAGCAGCTGAATTACATAAAGATTTCTTCCTGCTCTAATAGTGTATAGATTAACATTTTTAATTATTAAATATTCCCCACATGCCTAGCACTAGCTCATGTTTCCTATCTGTGAAGTAAAGGGCTGGAATCATTTTTATGGCCCTGATAGCGCTAGAAACAGATCCTCTGTGTAAGGGGCTGATAATAGGGATCAAAGAAACATGCTGGTGACAGCCTTGCCCTTGGGGAACCGGAAAAGGACTTTAGGAGGCCAGACTGACATAGCAGCTTTACAGGAGGGTAGAGGAGGCCAGAGATGTACCCCTAGCATATTTCTTCAGCTTACTTGGTTGGTGTCCCCCAAATTTTCTTTTCCATTCCAAAATAAAATGAAGGATAAAGCCTTCCATTCTGAAATATAAAATTTCATAACACACACATTTCTTTCCCTCAATGTCTTTTGTATTTCCCCAATACTGTCCATAAACATATTATTCTAAGAGATAAGTGGCAGATACTAGATTCAGATCAGAGAGGAAATTTTGACAGTGCAGAACACTGGCTACTTGAAGGGAGAAGTCAGGCAGAAAGGCCCCAAAGGTCAAATTACAGGCCAGGCCTGAACCACTGAGACTCATACATTTTAACCAACATTTTTCTAGCTTATCCTGAAAATTCTGTAAGAAAAGACAAGACAGATGGTTTTATCTCTATTTCATAGATGAGGCACCAAGAGAGTAAGTGATGATTAACCCCAGATGAAGAGTTTGCAATTATATATGCCTGATAAGTGACTGAAAGAGGCTTTTCTTCTCCTTTTTTTTTCTTCTTTTTTAAAAAATATTTATTTGGTTGCACCAGGTCTTAGTTGTGGCATGTGGGATCTAGTTCCCTGACCAGGGTGGAACCCAGGCCGCCTGCAATTTGGGAGCGCGGAGTCTCAGCCACTGGACCGTCAGGGAAGCCCCTTGAAAGGGATTTTCTTAATTCTTCGCCTCTCTTTCTGGCCTCCGGCTCTGTCCTGGGCAGTGGAATCCTAGTAGGAGTTTGGCAAGGACAAGAGTTGGGTCCTGAAGCACAGTGCAAGGGAGGGCGGGAGGGCTGGGTCTGAAGAGCCGCTTCAGATATCTAGGCTGGGACCTCGGGTGGTGAAGGCGCTACCAAAGGAAGGAGGAACTACGGGTCTGGTTGAGGACCATGCGAGCCGCTCCAGGGGAAGGCTGACAAGCCGCCCTCTCCTCAGCTCGGGTGGACTGGCACCCCTCTAAAGTCAGAATCACCTACATCCTGGGTGAGTTCACCCACCCTCTTCTCCTTTCCGGCGACACCGTCTTTCTAACCCTCGAAGGGTTAAAGTGGTTTCCACGTGATTTCCCCATCACCCAGGTTACTTGGGCTGCAGCTCCGGGCTTGAAAACGTGGGAAATAAATAAGAGTCTCAAACAATTTCTCAGTACCTTAGCAATGCACCCTCTCTCCACCCCCACCCCCACTCCACAGAGAAGCACAGCCCTTTGGGTAAAAAGTGTGTGTGTGTGTGAAAGGTGCAGGTGTGTGTGTGTGTGTGTCTACATATGGGCAGGTCCTGGAGAGCGGCTTCCCAGGGAGAGTGGGGCCACGTGGTGAGTGCCCCTTCCCTCAGTCCCCCTGGGGCTCTGGGTGCAGGAGATTCACGTGGGGCCAATGCTCCGGAGGGAGGAGGAAGAGGAAAAAAGTGATGTGTGGGGAAGCAGGCCGCACACACCTGGCGCCTTGTGGAATGAAATCTTTATTAATTATTAAACCGAGTTCCCTCGGGAGCGAGCAGAGCCGTGGCAGGCGGGGCGGGAATGGCGGGGTGGAGGCTGGGGTAGGGAGGAGGGGTGAGGAGTGGGTGCTGGGCACCCGTTCAGTCCCAGGGTACCCCGACAGGGAGGCAGCTGACCCTCTGGGCACGGGGCGAGGGCGGGAGGGGGGTCGGGTAATCGCTGCCAGAGAGTGGGTTTCCCCTGCGCGTGGGGGGACCCCGGGAGTGAGGGTGGGAAGAGAATGCTAGAGGAGGCAGCCCGGGGGTGGAGGGAAGTGGGGAGAAGGCCGACCGGCCGGCTCCTCCCCGGGGTCTTGATCCCAGAACAGTAGCCGCCTGTTTTCCCAAGACTGGGGGAGGGAGCGGCCGGAGGAGAGGAGGGGGCGTGCGGAGGGAGGGTTTCCATTCTTCTTCGGTCTCGCTCGCCCCTACCCCGTTCCTCCGAAGGGAGTCGGGCCGCTCGGCCGGGCGTCCGGGGTGGTGGTGGGGGGGAGGGGGTGCCCAGACAAAAGGAGCTTGTGCCTTTAAGGCGGGGAGTCCGGGAGCCGGCGGGGAGGGGACTTCTGGATCCGGGGTAGAGGGCGGCTGCGCTGGACAACAAGGGAGGGGGCGCGGGCTCGGCGGACTGCGGACGGCGGGCGGCACGGCCGGGACGCACGGGCGCCGAGCGGGACCGCGGGACTGCCGGCCGGCCGGCCGGAGCCCGCGGGGACGGCGGGGCGGGGGCCCCGGGGAGGCGCCGACCCCGGCCGGCAGGTGAGACCGCGCTGAGGAGCGTCGCGGGAGGCGGCGGCGCCCGGCTCTTGGGTCTCGGCGCGGCGGTGGGCGGACTCCCGCGCGGCCCCCCGAGAGTTCTGTGGTCGCGCAGGAGCGGCGAGCACCGGGCCGTCGGGACTGGCGGAGGGGAAGTCCGGGAGGGGATGGATGGGGGACGGTGGACTCAGGTCCCGGGCTGCAGGCTCCCACCCTCACCCCTCGCCGGGCGCTTCTCTTTCTCCACCCGGAGCGAGTTCCCGGCCGGCGGGGAAGATGGGGAGAGGCATGTACGGGGGGGAGGGGCTGCCCTGAGGTTTTTGCAGCCGGGCTGTGGGTGCGTCTCCGAGTTTGAGGTAGAGTGTGGTTGTGCCTGGGAGGGAGGGGTGCCCTCTGCCTGCAATCACCCCCCTCACCCCAGACCTTGGGAACAGAAAGGGTTGGTGTGCTGGCCGGCTGTTAGGGCAGAATTTATTCAGAACAGCTCTGGGGCCCCACTGAAAAGCTCGAATCAGGAGTCAGGCGGTGGACTCTCTTCCCCCAGCCTCCCCTGATCCGAGTGCCTTGTGACTGGAGGACCCTGATGGGGGTTTTCTGGCTGTGGCGGAGGACGAAGCTCAGTGCCATCTTCAGGGAGACCAGGGGCTGGGGGAGGGAGGGGAGGGGTCGCCGGACCTCCTGATACAGACCCTGGCAGAGCTCATTCACATCTGGATAGGCCTGGAATTGAGGCCCACGTCCCAGCCTCTTGGGTGGTGTTGGCACTGAAGTGCCCGGCCTGGGCAGCGCCTTCTGCCATGAACTTTCTGAAGTCCTTTTAAAGTCCCCCCCGGAGCCTCCTTTTGCCGAGGAGGGCAGGGGCAGAGGGGTCATGGGGACAGGAGCTGGCCAGGAAGAGGGTGTAGAGCGAAGGGTGTAGGGAGAAACAGCAAGTACAGCCATCCTTGGGGCTGGGGCCTGGCCTACTTCATGCTCCAAGTCCCAGACCCACCAGAGGATCCAGATTTGGGGTCAGGGGCCCTGGGCCTGGGTCTGCCAGGCTGCATGGACACAGCTCCCAGATCGAGCCGGAGGTGCCTGGATCTGCATTGGAGCAGAAGATCGGTGAGAGAGCAAAGAGGCTAGGAGCCTGGGGAGGAGGGGTCCGGGGCACAGGCTCAGGAGCCTGCATCTGGGGAGGAGCGGGTGGTCTGTGGTTCACAGTGTTGGGTTCCTGGACATGTAGGGGTGGGGGCCCATATAGGGAAGTTTTGTGGCTTTGAACAGTACTCTGCCCTGTTCCCTGCCGTACCAGCCTGGCATGGGGTGCCAGGAGTGAGTTCTCCCAAGTTGGGCAGCGCCTGGAGTGGAGCCCAGGGTGGGATGGTTGCAGTTGGTTGGACAATTACAGATCTCTGAAGCCATCCGCTTGTGGGGTCAGAGCGTTCTTGGGAGGGTCATGCATTCTGCTGGACAATGTCTGTGCCTTCCTCTGTGAGTACAAGCCACATGCTAGGATGTGCTTCCAGGGGGCTGGGAACATGGCCAGAAACGGGTCCTTTGGGAACAGAGGTCTGGCCATGGTGGGGAGGGTGGTGGTAAGGACAGGTCAGGGGACGGGTGAGGGTGAAGAGGCTTAAGTAAAATATCACGGGGAGTGGGCAACCTGCTTGCTCTGGGCTGTGTCTCATGCAGCTCTGGAGACTGACAGTTGAGGACATAGTGACACGTGACTGGCTGGCATGTGTGGGGTTTTGCTCATGACTTTTCCTCTCTTTCCATCTCTTGGACATTGACAGGCTTTTAGATTCACAGTGGTGGAAGGCGAGGAGAAGAGCTCATGTTTATTAAGTGTGTACTACATGCGTGGCAGGGGCTGTTCTATTCTTTCCTTGCAACTCTTCTTATTCCCATTTTACAGATGAAGAAAGTGACATAGGGAGGTGATGTAACTTTGTCCGAGGCCGTGAAGCTAGCAAATAATCACAGTAAGGTCTGAAGCCTAGTCTCATCCCCAAGACCCCGTTTCCAGGGAACTGTTTTGAAGAGCCAGGCTTTCTTCGGTGACCTTTTCCAAACACCAGCCTGACCAGAAGTCTTGGGTTTTTGATTTGTTTCTCCAGATGGTGCAGTTAGTGATGTTAAGGGGTCGAAGGACACCAAGGGAACGTGGCGGAGTGTGCTTGGGAATGGGGGTTTCCCGTGTGCAGAGAGGTCCCCAGGCTGCCTTCTGCTCTGTGGGTCCCTGGGTGTCAGTTGAAACACTGCTTCCGTGGCCACCTGGGCAAGTGCTGGGTACTCCTCTCATGAGTACAAATGTCAGTGCTGCTAGCTCTGCAGGTTTGTGTGGGGAGCCCCTCAGGGTGCCCCGTGGGCATGGAAGAAGGGAGCCCTGGAGGGGACACAGGCGTCCATGGTGGCGGGGCTCTCACCCTCACCTTCTCCTGAGCTGCGCTCAGCTGGAGACACGTCCAGGGTGTTGTCAGGGAGTCCTCCCGCCCCAGGTCAAGACGCTCCTCCCGGAGACGTGAGATCTGGGGCTGACTTGATTCCTCGTGATCCCTTGAGCTTGGGCCGGCCGTGTAAGACTCCAGTGGACCTCAGTTTCATTCTGTTTTGTTTGGCTGTCAAATCTGTCCCGTGCACTGGGTGGCCACAGGACCAGCCTTACAGGGTTTTGGTGATGATCAGATAATCCTTCAAAGCAGAGGGAAAGTGAATGGAAGTGTTATCTATCCATCCATCCCCCAACCCACCTGTCCACTCAGTGAACATTCATTTAGACCCTTCTAGGTGTTGCAGATGTGGCAGTGAGCAGAACCAGCCCAAATCCTTGCCCTCGTGAAGCTGGCATTCCAGTTAGGAGAGACAGACAATGAACAAATAAGAAAAATATATAAAATGGCAGTTGCCGATAAGAGCGGTGGAGAAAAATAAAGCATAAAGCTCGGAAGAGAGATAGGGAGCGCCAGGAAAGGGGGTTGCTATTTTAATAGAGTGGTTAGGGAAAGCTGACTGATAAGGGGGTGTTTGAGCTGTGACCTGGAGGAGCCCTTGTTCTAGGCAAAGGGGACAGCAAGCACCAAGGTCCCAGGCTGGCTTGTGCATGGTGTGTTGGGGAACAGCAAAGAGGCTAAGTGAACCAGAGTACAGTAAGAGAGATGGAGAATCATAGGATTATCGCTATTAGTTATTATTTCACGTTAGCTTCTCTTGAACTAGTCCCTTGAGCTTGCTTTTTTCCTATCTTTTCAACATATAAATTGGTTGAGTACCTACTATGAGCCAGGCTCAATGCTCGGGGTACTTGGGGGTGGGGATAAAGTGCTGAACAAACTAGGTATCATCCTTCCTTTCATAACATTTATAGTCTGGGGGCAGAGTCACACAATTAACAAGGGGTGTTGTGGTTGCTGTTCAGCCTCTAAGTCTTGCCTGACTCTCTGCGACCCCAAGGACTGCAGCACATCAGGCTTCCCTGTCCTTCATCATCTCCTGGAGTTTGCTTAAACTCATGTCCACTGAGTCAGTGATGCCATCCAACCATCTTGTTTTCTGTGGCCCCTTTCTCCTCCTGCCCTCAGTCTTTCCCAGCATCAGGGTCTCTTCCAAGAGGTGATTTAGTTTCAGTTGTGACCAGTACTACGGAGGGAATGCATGGAGAGTGAATAAGGGACCAAACCTAGTCTGGGTGGGGGCCTGGGACACCTTCCTGAGGAAGTTACGTTTAAGCTGGAACCTGGGGGAAGAGTTTGACTTTCACTTGGTGAAGTGTGCGGTGTGTGTGCGCGCGCGCACGCGTGCAAGATCCCCGCTTGTACAGAGGTCACCAGTTGGCAGCTCACAGGCTGAATTCATTCCATAGATGTGATTTATTTGGCTTGCAGTATTGAGAAATGTTGGTTACTTGCCAAAGTTTAATTTTTTTTTTTAATCTTTTGACCGCACCACATGGCATGTGGGATCTGGTTCCCTGACTAGGGATGACTCCTGGGCCCCCCACTTTGGGAGAGTGGAGTCTTAACCACTGAACCACCAGGGAAGTCCCTTGCCAACATGTAAAACCAGGGGATGTCGTGTTAAAGTCTACTCTTATTTTTAAAAGCTTCTGTTGAAAAATCAGAGCAGATTCCACTGGGATACCAGTCCCCCAGTGCGGGGTGGTGCTCGCCCCTGTCTGGGGTGAGCCCTCACTCTCCTGAGCCAAGTGGCTTTTCTCACTGACAGGCACTCGAGTCTGTGACCACCAGATCAGTGCCTTGTAGGGAAGAGGTGGATGTTTAAGTGAACTGCTTTGGAGTCAGACCGGTCTGGGTTAGAATCTCGGCTCTTACACTTGTGTGGCTGCTTGACCTTGGGCAGGTGACCCCACCCTTCCTCACCTGTTGACTAGGGCTACCCTGGTCTTCCTCAGAGTCATTTTAGGAGGAGGATGTGCCCGAAGCGCTCAGCGTGGCAGCAGGAAGTGCTCAGTGAGAGCTGCTGGTGGTGGCGGCCCGTGATGGGGGTATTGACACCGTTTCATTCCTTTCCTCCCCGCAGGATGTCTTGGTTTAGCGGCCTCTTGGTCCCCAAAGTGGATGAACGGAAAACAGCCTGGGGGGAACGAAATGGGCAGCAGCGGCCGCGCCGCGGGACCCGCACCAGTGGCTTCTGCACACCCCGCTACATGAGCTGCCTCCAGGGTGCGCAGCCACCCAGCCCAACCCCCGCCACTGCCCCTCGGTGCCCCTGGCAGGATGAGGCCTTCATCCGGAGGGGCGGCCCAGGCAAGGGCCCGGAGCTGGGGCTGCGGGCGGTGGCCCTGGGCTTCGAGGACCCTGAGGGGGCCGTGGCCGTCGGGGCAGCTGAGGCGGCCCCCAGCGTGGCCAGCAGGAGCAGGCGAGCCTGCTGGCGCCAGCTGGTGCAGGTGTTCAGGTCGAAGCAGTTCCGCTCGGCCAAACTGGAGCGCCTGTACCAGCGGTACTTCTTCCAGATGAACCAGAGCAGCCTGACGCTGCTCATGGCCGTGCTCGTGCTGCTCACGGCCGTGCTGCTGGCCTTCCACGCGGCGCCCGCCCGCCCTCAGCCCGCCTATGTGGCCCTGCTGGCCTGCGCAGCCACCCTCTTCGTGGCACTCATGGTGGTGTGCAACCGCCACAGCTTCCGCCAGGACGCCATGTGGGTGGTGAGCTATGTGGTGCTGGGCATCCTGGCGGCCGTGCAGGTCGGGGGCGCCCTGGCAGCCGACCCGCACAGCCCGTCTGCAGGCCTCTGGTGCCCTGTGTTCTTTGTCTACATCACCTACACACTCCTCCCCATCCGCATGCGGGCCGCTGTCTTCAGCGGCCTGGGCCTCTCCACCCTGCACTTGATCTTGGCCTGGCAGCTCAACCGTGGTGATGCCTTCCTCTGGAAGCAGGTGGGTGGTCGGGGAGGTAGGCCTTGGGGCATCAGGCCAGGAATGAGAAGGGGTCTGGTGATGAGGGGGGCGGGTGAGTCCTGGATGGACACTGGGTGAGGGATGTCTGGCTGGATCTGGAAGGTGGGCAGGGGTTGGGACGCCCGGTTTCAGGGGTCAGTCTCCATCTGCGATCTGGGGCAGAAGGCCCTGAGGAGGGGAAGGAAGGCTGCAGACCCTGTGCTCTGTTCCCGTGGGCCACTGTCCGCAGCTCTTTAGCCTGAGGCGCTTGAAACAGTATAATCTGTAGAGACACAGTGTAGGGCTGGAGGAGGGCAGTGATGTTTAGCCCCTGGGTGGGGGCAAGGCTGAGAGGGGCAGGGGAGGCTATATCCTACCCTGACCCCTGACCCCAACCTGAGACTCCAGGCTTGGTGCCTTCCTTCTAGGCAGCTCTCGGTGGTGATGTGGGGGGATCAAGTAGGTTTTCGATGGAGTTGGCAAGGGAGGAGTCACCTGTCTCCTGGACTGAGGCCAGCTCCCAGAGGACAGGGGAGCTGATGGGTGGTCTCTTCTCTCCTGGGCTGGGAGTAGTTTGGGGTGGGACTGTGGACAAGAGGGGCATTAGACTCCGACCTCATCTCGCCTTCTTCCCATTGAGCACCAGGGCTCTGGAAACTGCCTTGAGGCTCTCTGACCCTGTGGGCTTCTGCTTCTGGGTTCTGAGTGGTATGTGAGGTGAGGCTCTCGTAAGAGCTTGGCTGCGGGCAGACCTGGTTGTCCAAGGGGCTGAAATCCTCTCTGTGAGCGCGCAGATAGCACATCTTGCCTCTCCCGGTCTTAGGTTCCCATTCTGTAAAGAGGAGATACAGATGGTGTCTGCCTCGTGATGCTGCTGTCTGGGCCCTGCCCTCTGCCAGCGCAGAGTAGAGCCCCACAGGGTGGTGTTCTCACCTGCAGCGAGGTGTGGGGAGGCTGGAGGGGAATGGGACCCAGCGAAGGGGCTTCTGGGACATCCGTTGCAGAGAGACGTGAACCAGTGGAGTTGGCTGTCTCATGTCGTCCCCTGACCAGGCACAGGGGCTTTTGCCAGCTGAGCCTTTGGGGCTGCTGCAGATACAGCTCCCCGACCCTCCTTGTGATCCCTCCGTTGGCCCCTGGTGTAGATGGTGCTGTCCTCTTTCTTGCTCTACCTTGCCCAGAGCTTGTGGCCTGTAGCCCACCCAGCCCCACCCACAAAGAGGAAGTTGCCTGGGGCTCCCAGGGTGAGAAGCTGGGTGCTCTGGCATGATGCCCTTCCCTGCCTCGCCTGTGGAACAGAATGTACCTTTTTAAGAGTAACCTTATAGCCAGTTTGTGGAGCACATACCCGCAGGGCGCTGTCAAATCTCTTAAAGGGCCAGGGTCCTTCTGCCATTGCTAGCCCCCCATCTCTCTCCAGGGGAGCTGTCACACTGGGCATTGGAGTTGGACTGCCCTCTTGGGGAAGGAGGAGCCTCCCATCCCCCATCCTTTCTGGGGTAGATGGGTGTCTCTTCCCTGCTTTCTGCTGGCCTGGTGCCCAGAGCCAAGCCCAGGGCCTGACTAGGGAGGCACAGGTCCTTGGAGGCCAGGACTGTGCCAGTCTCCCGCCTCTCCAGGGTGCCCAAGCAGTGGGGCTCAGTGAGCATGTTCCTGGGGTGAGGGGAGAAAGCTGCCAGTCCTTGGGGCCAGGGCAGCCCATACCCCTGCTCTGAACTGAGGATTCCCTGCACCCAGTTGGCTCTCAGGTTTCTGGGTGGGGCTCTGGCCTCCTTTCTATGGTCCTTGGACAGCCCCTTCCCAGATCCAGACCTTTCATCGTCCTCTGACCCACTCACCCAGACACGCTGAGCCGTTTCACCCGGTGACCCAGTCCAGCCTGGCATGTCCTACACTGCCCTGGCAGCCATTTTTTCTCACAGTCGGATCGGGGTCTGTGTACAGATCTATTTCAGTCTCTTGTCCCCCTTCCCCTTCCCTCCACCATGACTCACATTTTCCTCTTGGGCTCCTGGGGCCAGGAAGGGAAGTTGCCTGGTTTGCCCCCCCTTTTCTTCTCCCCCACTGGGGGCTATTCTTAGAAACCCCCGAGGGAGATAGTGTGCCCCCCTTCTTCACCCCTGCTGCTGGGAAGGGGGGGTCTTGTGAGCTGCACAGAGAAGGGAAGCTGGGAGACCATTCCTAGAGGGCGGGAGCTGGGAATGGCTGGGGGTTAGCCGGCCCACCCTCCGTCTTACCCAAGGAACAAGAAGCCGAGGTCCCAGAGACTGAGTGACAGGCCCAATTTTGCAGGACGAGTCCTGGTTCCGGGCAGAGCCCAGAACTCCTGGCTTCCAGTTGGTGCTCTTGCTCTCCCTTCTCCCAAAACCAGAGCCCTGCCCCAGCCAACTCTGGGGTGGAGCCACAAGTGCCAGGTTAACCCCTGAAGTTCCAGAATCACCGAGGCCAGCTTCCCTTAGACTCGCTCTCCAGTCACTGTTGCTGCTGCTGACTGAGGATGGAATACCCTTGGGTTGGGGTCCTAGGGTGTAGGGACCTGGCTGGACCAAGTGTTGGGGGTGGCCAGGCGTGGTGGCACCCCATCCCACTTCAGAAGCGTTCTTCGTGTCAGTGGAATCGATGACTCCCAAGCCTGGGTTCTGAGGTGGGCCTCAAGAGCATTGGTGAGTGGAGTGAGTTGGAGTCCTGGGAACGTGGGCTGTAGTACACGGTGGGGTTAGGACACAGCCTGGAGTCTGACTGTCCTGTACTTGAGTCCCACACCAGCTACTACCAGCGGTGAGATCCTGGGCAGTTTATATAACTTCTGTGCACCTGAGTCCCTCACCTTTAAAATGAGATCATGCTCCCCATCTCATAGAGTTGTAAGAAATGCATTCGTTAATGTATAGAGCACACCTATAGAATCCAAGCACGTTGTAAATAGCCAACAAATTAGCTCCAGTAGTGATAATAGTAGTCATTATTATCATATTAATTTATGTCAGGGTAGGGAGGAACCTTGGAGATCTCACTGTCCCTCTCTAGGTTCCAGACAAGCAGACAGGCCCAGAGAGATGAGGTGACTTGTCCTGGGCACGCACAGGGAGATTTGGCGCTCAGGTCTCCTGGGTGTCGTCCTGTGAGGAGAACCACGTGCTGGAGCAGCAGCATGTGTCTTTTGTTTGGGGTGTTTGTGTGGCAGGGAGTCAGAGTGTGCTGGGGCAGGCCCTGTGACCTACCTGGCCCTGGCTGGTGCGTCCACTCCCAGGAGCTGTGAAAAGATCACATTTCTTACCACGGGTGAGCCAGGCAGGGAGCTGGACCCCTATGGGGAATGGGGAGCTGGACTGCAGGGGTGGGGCTGGGCTTGGGGAAGACAGGGCACAGGCTCCTGGCTTCCTCCCCAAAGCAGTCCGTCTGCCGAGAGCCTAGCTAGTTGCAGCTGTGTGTGTTGGGGGTGGTCACCATTTGCCTCTGCCACCCCTCTGCAGCTCGGTGCCAACATGTTGCTGTTCCTCTGCACCAATGTCATTGGCATCTGCACTCACTATCCGGCTGAGGTGTCTCAGCGCCAGGCCTTTCAAGAGACCCGCGGTTACATCCAGGCCCGGCTGCACCTGCAGCATGAGAACCGGCAGCAGGTGGGGCTGCTCTTCCAGATCACGGCCTTCCCCCGCCCCACCTAACGATAGCTTGCAGGTTGGATCTGCCACCTTGTGCACTCGATGGAGTAGTGAATGGTTCCCCCTGACTGCGTCACAGAGGCTCTCTGACTTTGGACTTGGTGGCCTGTCAGAGGAGGGGAGGGAATAGATGGAATGCACCTGAGGGGTTGAATGGGGTGTAGTCAGAGAAGACTGGGGTGTGTGTCTGCTGAGGGCTCTATCGGAGGAGGGTCAGGCTACGGTCCAGGAGGGTAGCTCAGGTCTCCAGAGAGGTCAGGGAGGGTTCCAGGGATGTGGAGGGACCAGGAGGGATTAAAGCGTGAGGCCAGGAAGATAGCGGTGCCCTGTTGAAACCACTGGTCTAGGAGCGGCTGCTGCTGTCTGTGTTGCCCCAGCATGTTGCCATGGAGATGAAAGAAGACATCAACACAAAGAAAGAAGACATGATGTTTCATAAGATCTACATCCAGAAGCACGACAATGTCAGGTAGAGTTGGGGTGGGGAGGATACTGGGAGAGGTGGGGAGGTCTGTGAGTCTCTGAGGGCCACACCGTCCTTCCATCTTCTGCCATCTTCCACAGCATCCTGTTTGCGGACATTGAAGGCTTCACCAGTCTGGCGTCCCAGTGCACGGCGCAGGAGCTGGTCATGACCCTGAACGAGCTCTTTGCCCGGTTTGACAAGCTGGCTGCGGTGAGGGTGCTGGGGCTAGGGGGCAGGGCCGACCGGGTGAGGGCACACCTCTTTGGCAGCAGCTTGGGGGTGAGAGCCCGTGGAGTCTGCAGTGAGAGTAGTGGGCTAGGTGGGCCGCGTGGTACGAGAGTAAAGGTGACTCTCCCCCAACTCTTTCTGCTTCAGGAAAATCACTGCCTGAGGATCAAGATCTTAGGGGACTGTTACTACTGCGTGTCAGGGCTGCCAGAGGCCCGGGCAGACCATGCCCACTGCTGCGTGGAGATGGGGGTGGACATGATCGAGGCTATCTCGTGAGCACCTCCCAGGCTTCCAGGGACTGAGGGGGGCCCCGCCTGCCCCTCCCCTTCGATGTGTCCTTAGGCCCTTTCCTCAGTCTTGGCTGTCTCTCTGTCTTGGAGATCCATGCCTGGGGAAGGGAAAGGCTTCAGCCCACGTGAAGATCCATGTGCACCTTAGACTCCAGTGCCTGGAATGGGGCAGGGGGAGTCAGGGTGAGGGGGGATTTACGCTGGAGAGAATGCCAGTTGTCGGCCTGCTGGGAGGGTAGTGATCCCTCATCTCCTCCCCTAGTCCCATAGGATGCAGCTGGACCCCTGCTGGCGAACAGGGTTCCCACACATGTGTCCCTGAGCCCTCTGCAGCCTCCTACCTGTGTCTCGCCGAGGGTGTGTCCTGCCGAGGGTGTGCCGTGTGCCCTGTGGCTGGGTCTGTCCTTGCCCACTTGGCTCCGAGGCGAGCTCAAGGCCTGGGCTTGGGCTGGGGGTGGGGAGGACTACCAAGAGCTGAGCCAGGCCACCTCCTCCCAGGCTGGTGCGCGAGGTGACAGGAGTGAACGTGAACATGCGCGTGGGCATCCATAGCGGGCGTGTGCACTGCGGCGTCCTTGGCTTGCGGAAGTGGCAGTTTGATGTGTGGTCCAATGACGTGACTCTGGCCAACCACATGGAGGCTGGGGGCCGGGCCGGGTGAGTGCGGGTCCAGGGGGTCAGGGGTGGGAGCCATCGGGTAAGCCGGGGTCTTACCTGCCCGTCCCACGCAGCCGCATCCACATCACCCGGGCCACGCTGCAGTACCTGAATGGGGACTATGAGGTGGAGCCGGGCCGCGGCGGGGAGCGCAACGCCTACCTCAAGGAGCAGCACATTGAGACCTTCCTCATCCTGGGAGCCAGCCAGAAACGGGTCAGGGTTGGGTTGGGGAAGGCAAGGCGGCTGGGGAGAGGGGCAGATGGAGGGAGCAAGCAGAGGCCTTCTCTGGGCGCCTCTTCCCAGCCTGTACATGTGCTGTCCACACAGAAAGAGGAGAAGGCCATGCTGGCCAAGCTACAGCGGGCACGTGCCAACTCCATGGAGGGGCTGATGCCACGCTGGGTACCTGACCGTGCCTTCTCCCGGACCAAGGACTCCAAGGCTTTCCGCCAGATGGTGAGGGTCCCACCGCACCTGGACCCGGGCCTTGGTTTCTTGTTTCCCTCAACACTCAGTATCCCCCTGCCCTCTTCTGCCTCCCTTGTTGAGGCTATTGTCTCTAGTTTCTGGAATTAGGAATGGGAGGGCTGATTTCATCCCAGGGGTCCCAGGCTCCCCAGAGTCTATGGGGAAAGCCCTCAGCACAGTGTTGGGGGCGGGGAAGGGATTGTACAGGTGAAGGTGGCCTGCCCATCACCTCACTCACACACTCTGTCCCTTTCTCCAGGGCATCGATGATTCCAGCAAAGACAAGTAAGTCAGGCTGTTGAGGAGGGCGGGTGGGTGAAGGCACTTGCACCCTGGGGTGAGGTGGTGGGGAGCTGAGATCCCCCTCTTCCCTGGACTTCAGATGTGTCGTGTGGGAGCAGGTGCCACCCACCTCGCTCACACTCGTCTGAGTGCTGCCCGTGCCCCTCCCCTCTTATCACCTGTCACGTGGCCGTGGTCAGGCACCTGGTGAAGCCATGTCCTCTGCCCTCAGCCGGGGTGCTCAGGATGCCCTGAACCCTGAGGATGAGGTGGACGAGTTCCTGGGCCGGGCCATTGACGCCCGCAGCATTGATCAGCTGCGCAAGGACCACGTGCGCCGGTTCCTGCTCACCTTCCAGAGAGAGGATCTTGAAAAGAAGGTTTGGGGGATGCAAGGGCAGGAGGAGGTGGTCCCGGCAGGGCGGTCTGAGCACAAGTGAGGGAACAGGAGAAGTTTCTGGGGAGCGGGGGGTGACCACAGGGCACTGTGGGGATGCATCTCAGCTGGGCCGACTGGCAACACCCCGCCTTCCGAGGGCAGTGGCAGCACCCAGCTCAGTCTCCTGTCCCTCAGTACTCACGCAAGGTGGACCCCCGCTTTGGAGCCTACGTGGCCTGTGCCCTGCTGGTCTTCTGTTTCATCTGCTTCATCCAGCTCCTTGTCTTCCCACGGTGAGCTCTGCCCCTCCTTGCTGGGCTTCTCTTCCCTCCCCTACTTCCCGGACCCTTCTTAAACACCCTCACAAGCACACAGTCCTGGGGCCTGCCCCCTGCCTGCCCAGGGCATGGGAAAGGACCCCCAGATCTGCCAGAGTAACATCTTCCCTGGCCCTCTCCCGCCCAGCTCAGCGCTGATGCTTGGGATCCACGCCGGTATCTTCGTGCTGTTACTGGTCACCGTGCTGACCTGTGCTGTGTACTCCTGTGGCTCTGTATGTGGGGGACCTTCCAGGGCTGGTCGGGAAGGCCAGGCTGGGAGTGGGGAGGGAGGAGAAGGCCAGGCCTCTGCCACTGGGCCTGGCCCTGGGTGGCCTTACCTGTTGGGTGACGTGGCCTCTGTCTCCGTCTCCTGCCTCCTGACAGCTGTTCCCTGAGGCCCTGCGACGTGTGTCTCGCAGTATCGTCCGCTCGAGGGCACATAGCACCGCAGTTGGCATCTTTTCTGTCCTGCTTGTGTTCACCTCCGCCGTTGCCAGCATGGTAAAGGTCCAGGGAGAATTCTCCTGCTCCTTCTCTGTGCCAAGCACTTTCTGGGTGCTACGGCTACAAAGCGGAACGAGACACATTTCCTCCCCAAAGCAGGAGCGAGGTTAACCCCTGTCCTCCCGGCTTGCTCCCTTTGCCTTTTGTTATCCCTCAGTGAGAACTGGGGCCTCTGGCATATAAGGCACTTGGGCATGGCCCTGGTAACCCTTCCCCTCCCTCAGTTACCCTAATACATACCTCCCCTCCTCCTGTTTTTGCAGTTCACGTGTAACCACACCCCCATACGGACTTGCGCTGCCCGGATGCTGAATTTAACCCCTGCTGACATTACCGCCTGCCACCTGCAGCAGCTCAATTACTCTCTGGGCCTGGATGCTCCCCTGTGTGAGGGCACCGCACCCACCTGCAGCTTCCCCGAGGTGTCCAGGCAGTGGTCAGGCGGGGTGGGGGGGCGGTTCCTGATCAGTACCAGTTCTTGACCTTTCTGTGCCAGGCTTGGTGGTGGGCACTGGGGACCCAGGATCTCACCAGTCTTCAGCTCCAGGAGCAGCCCTGGCATGGTGTGGTGTAGGGGTGTGTGGAGAGTGAAGGAGGCTTGGGTTTGAGGTTGTAGAAGGGGACTTAGGTCAGGCGGCGGCATGCCTTGTCCTCTGCCCTCACCCAGACTTCCTCTGCCTTCGCTCCGCAGTACTTCATTGGGAACGTGTTGCTGAGTCTCTTGGCCAGCTCTGTCTTCCTGCACATCAGTAGTATCGGGAAGTTGGCCATGATCTTTGTCCTGGGGCTCGTCTATCTGGTGCTGCTTCTGCTGGGTCCCCCGGCCACCATCTTTGACAACTATGACCTCCTGCTGGGCGTCCATGGCTTGTGAGTTTATCCTCAACCCCTTTAATCCCCCAGGAGCCTCTTGACCCTGCTGGGTCGCTGAGAGCACTTTGTGCCCTGGCATGCTACCACTCACCCCTCACATGGGGGGAAAGGAGGTGCACATGACCCCCAGCAGTCACCTCAAGGAAACCCCAGAGCTGGGAAGTCCCTTTGTCTTTAGGCTAGACATTGAAAATAAAAACTCCCTTTTGCATCTGCATGTTGCTTTCATATCCACTCTTAACTACTTGGAGGTCACATAGCTGCTTGGGGTAGAGCCCTGGCTAGGAAAGGAACCAAAACCCGGGCTCCTGCCTCAGGGCTCTGCCTGGGACATCACTGGCTTTTCCTCTGTAAAAGCCCACACCTTATGTGGCAGAAACATACGATGTGGTAGAAAAAGCCTCTGCAGCCTGCTGAGTTTGAGTCCCTACTCTGCCACTTATTAGCTGTGTGACCTTAGATCGGTAAGTTAACTTCTCCGCCATCCCTATCACAGGGTAGTTGTAAAGATTATAGTGACTAACGTTTATCGAAGACTTGCTGATGCCAAGCACTGTGCTAAGTCTTTTTTTTTTTTTTAATTAAAAGCATTTTTTAAGAATTTAGACTGTGCTGGGTCTTTATTGTGCTACTTGGGCTTCCTGTAGCTGTGGATGTGCTAAGCCTTTTGCTCACATTGTTTAGATCTGATCACTCTTGTATTGATGAGGAAACTGAGGCTTACAGAGTTAAACAACTTGTTCCAGGTCACATAGTTCGTGGGTAGAGGAGCCAGGAACGGAGTCTCTGCTCTTAATACAAGCAAATGCCTTGGCCTGGTCCCTGATCTGTAGTGCTCAGTAAATGCAGTTTCTATCTCCTCTTCCATGCTCTGACCTGGCAACCCAAGAAGAACCAATGACTTTGTCTCTTGTATCTTCCTGCCAGGGCTGCTTCCAACGAGACCTCTGATGGGCTGGACTGGTGAGTGAGGCTCCAGGGCAGCAAAGGGCTGGGCTGCCAGACGCCTCTTTCAGCCACTGAGCCCGCCTCTGCTTCCCTCAGCCCAGCGGCCGGGAGGGTGGCACTCAAATACATGACCCCCGTGATTCTACTGGTGTTCGCACTGGCGCTGTACCTGCATGCCCAGCAGGTGGAGTCCACTGCCCGCCTGGACTTCCTCTGGAAGCTGCAGGTGACAGGGCAGGCCTCGGGGGTGGGTGGGTGGTTCCTGGGGGCGGAGCCTTGGCCGCGTCAGGCATTTCTTAGGCTGGTCAAGGTTCAGCCTGCCCTGAGCCCACCCTGGCTCCATGCTTTCCCTGTGCCCACCCCCATCCCCCACCTCATCCTGTCCCTGCCTCCTTGGCCCGTTTGCCTGTTCTCTGGCCTCATCTCTCCCTGGTTTTCTTCTCCCACGCGGTTCCCTCGGATACCCTTCTCCAGGTGTTGGCCGCTGTACCCACGCCTTGTAGATGTTGGGCAGTGGGTGATGGGTGTGGTGTCCACAGGCAACAGGGGAGAAGGAGGAGATGGAAGAGCTCCAGGCCTACAACCGGCGGCTGCTACATAACATTCTGCCCAAGGACGTGGCCGCCCACTTCCTGGCCCGGGAGCGCCGGAACGATGAGCTCTACTATCAGTCCTGTGAGTGTGTGGCTGTCATGTTCGCCTCCATTGCCAACTTCTCTGAGTTCTATGTGGAGCTGGAGGCCAACAACGAGGGTGTCGAGTGCCTGCGACTGCTCAACGAGATCATTGCTGATTTTGATGAGGTACTTGTCCTCAGCTGGTGCTGGCAGAGGGTGGGGGATATGGGGACCAGAGAAGTGGGGAGAACTTTGGATAAGAAGGCCCCAGTTGGAGGGGCCCATCTGATGAGACCCAGAGATGTGAAGGGCAGGAGTAAAGGTAGGCACAGTGAAGTTGGGGACAGATACGAATGTGTCACAGGCAGCAGGGTCAGCTCCAGTGGGGCAGGATCATTGTTACTGGGGAGCAGAGGAGGACGTGAATATCTGTGGAGGGGCCAGTAGAGTTAGCAAGTGGATATCATTGAAGAAGGAGCTGGTAATCTGTAGAGTACGGCCTCATGAGGCCAAGTAATCAAGATGATCCCCTGAATAGAGAAAATGGAAGTAAAATATGAGGAAGTGTCCTGAACATTCAGGTCAGGTCTGGACAGAAGACACTTCCTCAGTCCGGGACTCTTTCCCCAAAGGTGAGGGTTGGAATCTTTGATGCCTGATAGCCCTCCTGTGGTCCTGGGTTCTGTAGTGACCTGTCGAAGTTGACCTGGAGTTGTATGCTCAAGTCCCTGCTTGGGTTTTGGCGGCTGCCTAGTAAGGGAGACGTTTTCCCTGTTCCTAGCCCAGCACCAAGAACAGTAGTTGGAAGTGGGGCTCACTTACTGGAGTGAAGTATTGAGACAGGAAAGTGGGGCAGGGGGCCAGAGCATAGCCAGGAAGGAGCCTTGGGGCAGGGCTGGGTCTGGCCTTTCTGCCTTGACAGCCAGGTCCCCTGTACTGTCCAGATCATCAGTGAGGAGCGCTTCCGGCAGCTGGAGAAGATCAAGACAATTGGTAGCACCTACATGGCTGCCTCTGGGCTGAACGCCAGCACCTATGACCAGGTGGGCCGCTCCCACATCACTGCCCTCGCTGACTATGCCATGCGGCTCATGGAGCAGATGAAGCACATCAATGAGCACTCCTTCAACAATTTCCAGATGAAGATTGGTAAGAGGGCCTGGATCATGGCACATTTTTCCCAGGGCTGTTTCTGGAGTGAAGCTGAGGCAGCAGGCTGGGGATGGCGTCTCAGACTCCCCATCAGGAGTCCTGTGGGGGTTTCCTTTTCTCCCACTTCCTATATCATCTGATGTTAAGAATAGATACCATTTATTAAGGGCCTCCTATGTGCTAAGCATTGTCTCAGACTTTTTTTTTTTTTTAACACATCAGTCCTCACATTATTATCCCCTTTTACAGAAAAAGAGTTGGATTTTCAGAGTGGGTAAACAACTCAGCCAAGGTCATACAACTAGTTATGGCTGAACTGGGATTCAAAACCAGGTTTATGTAGATAATACCAGTACCTACGTCCCTATCTGTGGCTGGTCTGATAAGAGCCACTTCCTCCCAGATGAGCCGGTGGATGGGAGTGGTTAATAGCATGGGTTCTGGAGTCAGAATGTCTGGTTTGAATTCTGGCTCTTCCACTTATGGGCAAGTCACCTAACTTCTGTAAGCTTCAGGTACCTTTTTTATAAAATGGGGATGATTTGAGAGGCTGAGATAGTGTAAAATACTTACAGAGCGGTTGGCACAGCATGAGCCTTTGGTGGATTAGCTGCTGTTCTGGCATAGCCCTTCTGACTCAGGGGAGCTCCTCGGCATTCTTTACAACCAGGAGACTTGTCCCGTTTCCAGTTTCTTCTGGGTCCTTCTAAAGGTGCTGGGAAGTGGTGCCTCCCTGGGCTGACTGGGAAACATTCACTGCTCTCAATTTCTTACTTTTATCCCTGCCCACCCCAGGACTGAACATGGGCCCAGTTGTGGCAGGCGTCATTGGGGCTCGGAAACCACAGTATGACATCTGGGGGAACACAGTGAATGTCTCGAGTCGAATGGACAGCACCGGGGTCCCCGACCGAATCCAGGTGAGGGGGTTGTAAGCGGAAGCTGGGAGGGGTCTGGGTGTGGGGAGCTTCCACAGGGCCCCCTCTGCAGTCAGCCAGGACAGGGGTAGGGCGGCGATATTCTGTGTTTGGTGGAGGGGGTTATGGGGGGAGATAGTAGCATGACCAGAGAACCCCTGGGCCCCTGCAAATGCAGCAGGAAGGATCCTGGCCTAAGCAGGTTCCCCTCCCACCCCACCCCCCCAGGTGACCACGGACCTGTACCAGGTTCTAGCGGCCAAGGGCTACCAGCTGGAGTGTCGAGGGGTGGTCAAGGTGAAGGGCAAGGGGGAGATGACCACCTACTTCCTCAATGGGGGCCCCAGCAGTTAGCAGGGCCCAGCTACAGATCAACTGAAAGGACCAAGGTGGGCATTTGGGTGGATTCTGTGCTCGCTGGGGGAAGCTGTGGCAGGGGGCGCTGAGCCTCCAGACCCTGCTGATCACAAAGGGAACACCCCAGCTGGCTGTGTTCAACCACGTCCTCAGGCTGGTGAACGAGGGGATACCAAGAGGATTATGCAAGTGACTTTTTAAAACTAGGGTAGGGCTGCTTTCCCTCCTTTCTTCCAGCTTTTGGGAGCAGGGGAGGGGGCAGCAGCAAAGGTCGGGGGACCCTTCCTGCCTGAGAGATTAAAATGGCAGCTTCTCACACCTCCTCTTTCCCTGTCTGTCTGGGCAGCAGGCTCAGGGCTGGGCCCTTCCTTTCCCTTTTTCCTGGGAATCTTTTGTACAAAGACTGGGGCAGGCTTGAAGAGTGCCTGTTCCACGCTTGCCTTTGCCGTGCCTGCATCCCCAGCATGGGTCCTGGGCCCTCCCCACCCCGCCGGCTCTCCCTCAGGGACACAGGGCCAAGGAGGGAGAGGCTCGGGAGACCCAGCTCTGTCCATATTTCAGGGGAACGTTTCCATTTGCCAAATCCTAGTCCCACGATCTGTCCCCAAAGGGGAACAAAGGGACTTCTGACAGTTCAGATTAGCCCCAGTTCCTGCACAGCTCCAGGGAGAGGGGCATCTGGTCTCACTGGTACTGTGAAAACACCCAGCCAGGGAGCAGGCACGTGCATGAGGATGTTAGAAGACTGGAAGGTGGACGTTCGCCTGCAGGTGCCAAAGAGAGCAGGCCGGCCAGGGATGGGGGTAGTGCCAGACTCCAAAGGTCAGATCAGGCCGCTCTGCCCCTGTGCACTCTTGCTGTCTGCTGAAAGGGACACAGAGCATCTCTACCCCTTCTATTGCCAAATAGAAAAGGGCCAGGGCCTGGAGGAAGACAGCCCTGATCCTAAACCTGTCCTCCCAGGCCTCTGGTGCTGGGGAGGGCCTGTGTGTCTGTGTTAACTGTGTGTGCACGGTGGTCCGTGTGTGTGTGTGTCTGTTTTCCAGGTCTGTGTGTCCTTGCGCTCCTGCTCCTCGACTCTCCACCCTGGGTTGCCTCTTTCCTGTGGGCCTGTCTTCTGGGAATAAGGCAGGATGTCTGATTTCAAGGGATGGAGACAGATGCCCATTTTGCACAGGAGTGGGATGGGGCGTGGTAACAAGAGGAGGGTGACTGGGGAGAGGAGGTCTTTTGTGCCAAGTCCCTAATTGCCGTGTGGGGACCACATGTGCAGCATGACTGTCTCTCTGCTAGGGCAGGGACCCAAGCGCCTGCTGGAGCCCCCATGATCCTTGCACTTGAACTCTCTGGGGTGTGGTGGGCAGAGGCTCAGGAGTCCCCTGGATTTCCCCAGGTGGTATCCTGGGACGTGGTAAGCCTTGGGGCTGGGGTAGCATGGGATCCCCCGAGGACCTGGATTCTGGTACTAGGGGCAAGGAGAGGGGAACCCGAACCTCAGCCGTCCCCATTCTGCAGCCTGAGCCCAGCGTGCTCCATGCTCCCCAGTCCCCATGAAGCCTGCGAGGGCTGGCAGGAGGGTTAGGAGGGCTGGGCCTTAGATTCCCTTCCTGTCCGCGCCTGCCTTTCACCTGCTTCCTTGCAGCCTTGCCTCTGGCCTGAATGAGTCGGTACCTTGGTTTCTCTGCACCTGTTGAAGCTGAGGCATTGGCCACAGTTTTGCTTGAAGATCGCTTTGTCTCAGATGTGTTAGAGGCAGAGGGGAGAGGGCCCCAGAGTTGCTGACTCTGGGGACTGGAAGGGGCAGATGGTACTCTTGCCCTTCCTCATGCCCTTTCTGACTCTAGTTCCTTGCAGAGGTTGTTTCTGGCTTGTATTGACTGCTCTGGGGGATCTTCATGTATCAACCAAGTGGGCCATCAGTCACTTCATTAGCCAAGGCAGGAGAAGAAAAAAGACTAGGTGGTCCAGATGAAGTCAGCTCCCCTTCCCTCAGACACAGCCCTGGACAGGAAGGTTCTGCATGGGGTCCTGGGGTGGGGATGAGGCTGTGAGGAGACCAGAGAGGAAGACTGCTTCACTTACAGCGGAAGTGAGTGACTTGTGTCTGCTTCTTGCCAGTGGAAGGGGCCTCTCTGCACCCTGGCTCCCCGCACCGCAGTGCCAACCATGCATTTCCCCTGGGCTGATATTGCCCCCTTCCTTGCCAGTTGGTGGGGGAGTCAGTGGATGGGAGGCCCATGGACTTTGGTTTTATAATGTAACCAGCGTGGGGGTGGGGGGAGGGTGGCATACCATTGTATTTCAGTGAAATATTTAATATATTTAAATATCAATAAAAATCAAACTCTTTGTAAAATTCCCGGTTCTCTGCAGCTGTTCTGGGCCCTGGGTTGGGTCCGAAGTGGCAGAGCCTGGTGGAGGGGGCAGGCCCCTGCCGGGGGTTCTGTAGACCTCTTTCATCTGCCAAGATGAAGCTGCAGTGTCTGCAGAGAGCGTGACCTCTCTGAGGCCCTGCAGCATTCGTTACTCTGACTCCTTCCATGCATGACCTCAGGACCCCTTGTAGTGGTCTGTCCTGGCCCCTCCCAAACCAAGCACCAAGCTCTGACTCCTTCAGGAATCTCTCACAGTCCTGATCTCACAGGAATTGGGGAATAATTTCCCACTCCTTCATTTCCTGTGTACACAAGTTACTTCTAGATCAGTCTATTTATTGCACTTTCTCAGTCCCCTCCTCCCATTAATCAGCCATTGGAACCAGGATACCTCCCTCTTCACCGCTCCATCTGCGGTGTCCTTCTGCAAACACATCCTGCTCAATACAGACTGAAGTTTCTGTCATTGAGAATAGAGTGATCCATAAACCTGGAAAAGAGACAGTCTCAGATTCAGCCAGGTTAGGCTGGACTCGGGGTGGGGGTGGGGGGCTTAAACCTTGAATGGGCAGGGGTAGTGATGAAGAGGTGGAGCTGCTGCCAATGGGTGGTGCTTAGAGGGGTGGGAGGTGGCAGTGAAGGGAGCAGAAACATTCCAGGC
Source organism: Cervus canadensis (assembly GCF_019320065.1). Classification (NCBI taxonomy): domain Eukaryota; kingdom Metazoa; phylum Chordata; class Mammalia; order Artiodactyla; family Cervidae; genus Cervus; species Cervus canadensis. The sequence goes on along the minus strand of NC_057410.1, from coordinate 24,963,418 downwards.
CTCCCACAGGAATGCTGTAGATTCTTGAGTCTGTTCAGAAGTCATAGCCATAAGGTGAAACACAAAGACACGGATAAATCTTTTAGCTCCTTTGAATAGCCACTACTAACAGTAGCCACTACTGCCTAGATTCTGGGGCCAGTTTTCCCTGGTAAGACCAAAACCTCCTATTCCATTTTCCAACTCTGAATAGAAATGAAAGCATCTCCAAGGATTTAAGTGATCTCCCCACCCTCACCCCTCCCAACCTAACCTGGTCATTGCACTTTTGATGAGGCAGTGGCGGGGGCTCCGGATCCATGGCATGGTCTCCTCTGGGCGCACTCCTGCACCGTTGGACCGCCAGAAGCTGAAGTTCTGAGCATCAGTCAGGGGGACCCTGAAGACCTGATTGGGGACTGAATGGTTGGGCAGGTTATCAGATTTCTTAGAGTTGGGTGCCCCCTTTTGTGCCTCAGGGCACCACAAGCCCAACCTAGCAACTAGGCTTGACCAGATGCTGAGAAGTCCTGGAAATGTAGTCACCACACCCAGCTCCACTTCTGGATTTCAGCGTCTTACACCCTTCATGGTCAGTGGAATCAGTCTTGGTTCTTCCTGTGTTTACCAGAAGTGCTAAGGTGGTGCAGAAACAAGTGGTCTGCCTACTTGGTTTCTTTTCTATTTGGCCATGCCACCTGGCTTGTGGGATCTTAGTTCCCCAACCAGGGATTGAACCCAGGTTCTCGGCAATAAGAGCACAGAGTCCTAACAACACAACCCACTCAGAAAATGTGCAAGATGGGTCTACTGGCTCTTCCTCCCCTCCCCCTTGGCTTATTTCAGGAAATTCTCTGAAATTTAGCAGTGATACTGCCTTATGTTTAGGTATTGCTAACATATCAATTTATCAAGTGAAAGTGAAGTTGCTCAGTCATGTCTGACTCTTTTCGACCCCATGGATTGTAGCCTACCAGGCTCCTCCATTCATGGGATTTTCCAGGCAAGAATACCGGAGTGGATTGCCATTTCCTTCTCCAGGAGATCTTCCCAACCCAGGGTTGAACCCGGGTCTCCCACATTGTAGGCTTTACCATCTGAGCCACCAGGGAAGTCCTATAATTTATCAACTACCTGTTAAATTCTACATGTTGTATTAGATATTTAAAAAATTTTAATATCAGACTTACCTAGATTTTCTTTTTTTGAATTTTCACTCTTAATTTATTGTATAAATCTAATTATACCAATGTATAAAATTTGTATATGTTTTAAAACTTAGGATTATAGCCTAATATTCTGGCTATCTAGTCTTTATAATTATTATTAAAAAAAAAAATCCCTACTATATTATTGGGGCCTTCCAGGTGGCTCAGCGGCAAAGAATCTGACTGCCAGTGCAGGAGACTCGGGTTTGATCCCTGGGTCAGGAAGCCCCCTCTGGAGAAGGAAGTGGCAATGCACTCCGGTATTCTTGCCTGGGAAATACCGTGGATAGAGGAGCCTGGGGGGCTACAGTCCATGGGGTTGCAGAGAGTCCAATACGATTAAGCAAAAAAAAAAAACAAAAAAAAAAACTTCCACTTTTCACTGTTACAAGTAGGCTATTAACATATTGATAAGTTCTGTCACCACAGGATCCCAGAGTTGCCCTTTTATAGTCACATACTCCTCCCTCCACTCCTTGGTAATCAATCACTAATGTGTTCTTCAGTTCTGTAATTTTGTCAGTTTAAGAATGTTGTATAAATGGCATCATACAGTACAGGATCTTTTGGGGATTGGCTTTCTTTACATAGCAGAATTCCCTGGAGATTCCTGCAAGTATCTGCCTGTATCAGTGGCTTGTCCTAGGAACTTTTTAAAATGTAAGTTTCTCTTTCACAAAAAACACTAGATTGTTATTCCAGTTTTCAGATGGTCCAGAGAGGTTAAGTGATCAAAGAATTTTGCCCAAGGTCACACAGCTTGTTGAGTTGAAACTCAGTTCAAATTCCAAAGCTTTGATCCTCTTAACAATCTTGTAAGGTTGGTGGAGTCTGCATTTTCTGCCCTTTTTTTTTTTTCCTAAATGAATGAAGAAACAAGTTAAAAAAGGATAAGTGACTTATCCACGGTGAGACACTTGAAAGAGAAAGTACTCACAGGTAGATCTTCTGCTGTCAATTCTGATTCAATTTTTATCTTATCTTGCTTACCTCACTATTGGAGCCTACTTTCTCCCTCTTTTCAGTCTCTTCTTGGCTCTTTTTGACCTTGCTGCCGGCTCTAAAACAGCGCCCCACCACATCCCAGCCACTCTAGCAACTCAGACACACCTTTTCTGCCCCTAGAATGGTGACAAATCCATGATACTTACATGTCTTTAACGATACCTTCCGAACAGCTTCGTGGTACTTTGTGTGGCTATTTTGGTGCACGGAGTAATTCCCATCTTCTGAGATAATAGGGGGAAGCCTAGTGGGCACTGGATCCTTCTGCTCTGAAATGAGAGCAGACTTGTTCTGAGTACCTAGCAAATGGGGTTATTCGACTTTCTCAGTCTCTGGTCTCCATGCTAACCTGGCACAGGGCAGGGATCCCTCCAAGCCTCTCACAAGCCAAGTGTTGCAGGGTAAGAAGGGGTTCATGGGACACAGTAGTATCAGGAAGAGCATTTGGGGCAGCAGGTGTCAAGTGTGTTAGAAGCATTAGAGAGGTCTCAGCTTGCTCTTGGTTTAGAGCTGGACTGGTGCTGGGTCAAGTGGAGAGGGACAGGGCCAAGAGCTGGAAAGGCAGTATAGAGTGGGATAGTGTAGTCTTAGCCTTCTTACGGAGGTTTAGGAATCTTCTCAGATGCAAAATCTGTATCTTCTTATAGTGACTGAAAAGATGAGATTTTCCTTACCCAGTGCTGTGGTCTGAATGTTTGAATTCCCTCCACTCCCCCGCCCCCCAAATTCATATGTTGAAAACCAATGCCCAAGGTAATAGCATTTGGAGGTGGGGCTCTTGGGGTGTGATTCATGAGACGGAGCCCCCATGAATGGAATAAGTGCCCTTATAAAAAGAGGCCTGAGAGAGCTTCCTGGCCCCTTCTGCCATGTGAGGGAACAACAGGAAGTCTGCAACCTGGAAGAGAGCCCTCACCTGGCTTCCTAATCCTGGACTGCCAGCCTCCAGAACTGTGAGAAATAAATCTCTTTTGTTTATAAGCCACCCAGTCTACGGTATTTTGTTATAGCAGCCTGCATGGACTAAGATACCCAGCCTTTCTTGTAGCAAGGCCAAGGGCCAAGAGGTTTGGCTAGGCCAATCAACGTGTCTTCTTCAGATTTTGAATCAAAGATTGGGGTTGCGAAGAAGCTGGGACCATGTGAAGCCTTTTTCTGTTGATGGAGGTTGGGGCGGTGAAGCTGCCTCTTGTCTCCAGCAGCATTATCTGGGGCCCAGTGTCCTCGGGGCCAGCAGTGCCCACAGCACTGAATGCACTGGTGTCTCTGCACAGCCAGGTCTGTGGTGTGATTGTGAACCTTGTTTCTGGTTACTGTCTGCCAAACTTGGTTCTCTGTCCCTTCTACAGTTTTTATGTGCCTCCTAATATTTTTTAAACAACTACTTCAAGGACTTGCCTGGTGGTCTAGTGGTTAAGAATTTGCCTTGCAATGCAGGGGGTTTGGGTTTGACCCCTGGTCGGGGAACTAAGTCCCACACACTGCAGAGCAGCTGAGCCTGTGCACCACAACTAGAGGGTCTGTGGGCTGCAGTGAAAGATCTCACGTGTAGCAGCTAAGACCTGACACACCTGAGTATTTTTTTTAAATAAAAAATTACTTCATTGTGTAACACACAAAAAAAGTGGTACATATATAATTTATACAACTTAATGAGTTTGGAAATAAGTATACACCTGTGAAACCATCATCAAAATCTATGCCACAAACATATCCATCTCCTCCAAAAACTTCCTCCCACCTTCTTTATTATTATTTTGTAACAAGAACATCTAACATAAACTCTAGTCTCTTTGCAGAGTTTTAAGTATATAGTATAGTATTAACTATACTATGCTGTACAGTAGATCTTTAGGATTTATTCATCTTGCATAACTGAAACTTTGTACCCTTTGATTACTGCCCTCCTGTTTTTTCCTCTCCTGAGCCTCTGGCAAACACTGTTGTATTCTTTGCTTCTTTTGAGTTTAATTATTTTAGATTCCTCATATAAGTGGTATCATGTAATATGTGTCCTCTCTCTGACTTATTTCACTTGGCATATCTTCCAGGTTCATCCATGTTGTTGCAAATGCCAGGATTTCCCTAGTTTTTTTTTTTAAGGCCAAGTAATATTCCATTGTATGCATTTACCACATTTAAAAAATCCATCCAAGCCCTGATGGACATTTCTGTTACTTCCATGTCTTGGCTAGTGTGCATAATGCTGCAACAAATATGAGAGTGCAGATATCCCTTTGAGATCATGATTTCAATTTCTTTGGGGATATATATACCAGAAGTGAGATTGCTGGATCAAATGGTAGTTCTATTTTAATTTCTTGAGAAATTGCCCTACTGTTTTCTACAGTGGCTGTACCCATTTGCTTACCCACCACAATGCATGTGGGTTCCCTTGTCTTCTCACCAATGCTGTTAACTTTTGTGGATTTAAAAAAAAATTATACCCACTTTAAGAGGTGTGAGGTGATATATCATTGTGGTTTTAATTTGCATTTCCCTGATGATTAGATGTTAAGCATCTTTTAATATACCTGTTGGCCATTTGTGTGTCTTCTTTGGAGAAGTCTATTTAGATCCTCTGCCCATTTAATTGGATTTTCTTTCTTTTTTGCTGTTGAGTTATAGGAATTCATTGTATGTTTTGGGTATTAACCCTTTATCATATATATGGTTTGCAAGTATTTTCTCCCATACTGTAGGTTGTCTTTTCAATTTGTTTCTTTTGCCATATGGAAGCTTTTAAGTTTGGTGTAATCTCACCACTATCTTTAAAAAAAATTCATGTTCTGCTTAAATAGGCTAGATTTGGCTTGCATCTCAGGACCCTGAGCTTGTGAACTGGATCAAAGTTTGCCATTCTCTCTGGAAATTGTTGAGATTGCTGACTCATCTTGGGTGGGTGGTGGGGTTGCCCGCTGTTCTGTAGTTCTTCCGCAGTTCCTGCTTTCCCCTTTATTCTGCTTGGCCCCACACGTTCATCATCTGTCCCTCCACCCTCCCTCTTGCCCTCCCATGGACATCTTTAACATTCTCTGTGACAGTGACACCACCAGAGTGGGGCAAAGTTTGAGGCCCCTCCATTGACAGTTGAAGGCTGGGACAGGTGGAACCCTGGACTGAACCAGGGGTTGGCTTTATACTTCATCACAGGTTACATTTCCTAGAAACAGTGTCATTTGAGTTTGGTTGTTTGACTTTGACTAAGTGGCATAATTTGACTTTCCAAATTATGCCACTAAGGTTGGCAGAATGTCCATAGCCAAGTAAGTGCAGACCCAGAAAGAGCAGGAGCATATTCCTCGGGGGCAATGGGACCTGGACTGCAAGTAAGTACTGACTGGGTGCAGGCGACAGTGGGAGCTCTTTCTCTGGTCCTGAGGCCTCAGGCTGATTGTTCTTTAAAGTATAGCCATATGATTTTTACCAGATGACTGTTATGTCAGTTTCTGAGTAGTAGGCACCCAGTTTCCTGTATGGGTTACCGTGTGCTTGGAGGTATATTAGACAGTATCACCCACTTGGATGCCTTCCTCTTGAATCAAGCACTAGTTGGCCTACTCCTTGGATCAGTATTTGGCAAGCTGGAAGATATTTTTGGTAACCCATAGCTTTGCCAAGTTTTGGAAGCTACCCGAGGTGAAGGGTAGTGACGGGTAGTTAAGAATCATGCCACAGCTACTGTGAAAGGGGATGTTCTGGATAGCGCGATGCAATGAACTCTTTATAAGTAAATTCCACTGTGACAAGGGAGAAAAATTCATCATTTTTTTGGCAGATGGTATAACAGAGGCTCTTCATCCACTCAGTTAATACTATACTCCATATGGTTTTTTGTGGTAAATAGATAGGAAGGGCCCTGACAGCTTCTAGAACCAGGCCATAAATTAGAAATTGCCAAAAGACCACATTTAATGCTTTGAATGGACTGTGAAAGATATGGGGTAATGCAAAAGTAGTTGGCTGGATCTTCTACTTTTCCAAATTTATGTTGTAGATTTCTCAGTAGTATAAACTTCCCAGGGCCCCTAGGAAGGTCACAAAATCTTAGTTTCCCACTGCTTTGCCCATTGTTTCTGTTAGTTGGAACTGGGGCTGATTGGCCACAATGTTTTCAGACTGAAAACTTTTTAGAATAGGTCTACCTATGATGGCTCAGATGGTAAAGAATCTTCCTGCAATGCAGGAGACCTGGGTTTGATCCCTGGGTCAGGAAGAACCCCTGGAAAAGGGAATAGTTACCCACTCCAGTATTCTTGCCTGGAGAATTTCATGGACAGAGGAGCCTGGCGGGCTATAGCCCATGGGGTCACAAAGAGTTGGACATGACTGAGCAACTAAGCACCTACGCTACCTCAGTGGCTCCCAGAATGCTGAATTTTAGATTAAGGTATTTGCCGGTTTGTTCCACATTCTTAGTACATAGTGATGATAATATCTAACAGATATTACTTGAAGTTGGTGTCACTGTAAGCAGAGTAATACCACTCAGACTAGAAATGCATACAAGATATTTGTAGAACATACTTGTAGAAATGCAAACAACATTTCTAGATGTTGTGGTATTGTACATAAAATATGACTCCTATCTAAGAGGTCGTATTAGATATGAGGCAAGTTGACTGGAGTATTAACACGGACTGAAACTGGTTGAAGTATTTTTGGAAGGCTATCTTGCACTTAGTCTTTCCTGATATCAGGAAATTGCCAGGGATTTGGGAGGAAGTGAACAAGAACATAAACCCAGGGAACCAGACCAGTTCTCAGGGCACATTTTACACATGGGGGCAGTTCCTTTGCCTCCAAAAATATCTTCCTTAAAGTGCAGTTCTTAAGAATTCTGAACACAGGGAAAGTGGGGGTGGGGCACGAGATAAGATAGAGACAGTGCTGGTTATATAAAATGCAGACTGCTGTCTTTTGCAGACTGCTGATATAAAATGGATCTTCTAGATCCATTGGATCTTCTAGAGATAACAGCAATAAAAAGAGCTGATATGCAGTGAATGTGCTTGGCACAACTGTAAAACGTGGGTACTGTAACCTTATTTTATAAATGGAGAAACAGAGGCCCAGAGAAGTTTAGTGATTTGCCAAGATCACATGACTAGCATATGGCCAAGACATGAGTTTAACCCAGCACTTTGGCGCTACTGCCCATGCTCTTAACCACCACATTAAATTGGCTTTTGAAATACCATCAGGGTTCCCAGGAAAGACCAAGGGCTAAGGAAAAACAAGAGCTGATAGAACTACCCTCTTAGTGGGCTCCCTTGTGTATAGCTCAATGAGGGCCCTGTCAAGGGTGTCTTCTTACCCTGAAGAAGCCTTGTGTTGGGTAAGGGACTTAGTAATAATATTACTTTGTTCCAGAAGTAGATCTTTGCCTCCCTGAGCATCACTTAAATGCAGAACATCATTTCCTATGACTAGCATAGAGGGAACAGAGAAGACTGGAACCTGGTGGGTCACTCTTCAGTGGATTAGACCAGTCTCAGTGGGGAGAACCAGGGGGAAAGATCAAGCCCCTGTGAAAAAAGTGGTCTATCTGTTGCAATACAGACACAGTCACCTGCCTTGGAGGTGCCCATTCCTGAGGCTCTGGCAGGGTGGTATTACTCTGCTTGCAGTTATACCAACTTCAAGACAACTGCGAGTAATGTCTGTTAGATATTATCTAACTGTGAGTAGCTTGAGTATCTTCTCCCTCTAGTTTCAAGTGGATGAGGATGATGGTCTGTAGCAGCTATGAGATGTATGAGTGTTTCCAAAAATACACTTCTATAATTTCAGTACGTTTATCCATTTAGAAAGGCAGAGGGGCTCAGAGACTTTGGCCAGTTCACTCTTGGCTGCATTGTGCCGGTCACGCTCCTGTTCGAAAAGCCAGAACTACAGTGCCCTCTGCTGGAGTCTAAGAATGGCATATCCAGCTGTCTTCTCATAGTGGGTCATCAAACAGGCAGCTAGGAGAGGTCAAGAGAACTAGGAGACTGAGCAGAGTACTTTCCAGCAAGGGTGGGGAAAAGCACCTATGGGATCCCTTTGACAAGATTCAGAAAACGAGAATACAGCTTTTACCAAAGATTTACTTTTTCTTTGAAGAGATTCATTTGGAAGTAAGAGCAACTAGGAGGACTCAGTATGGAGTTCCTCTGGGAGGAGGAATGATAAAGGCTGCAGTGGAGGAAGATCGAGTGAGGCCCTTTGGATTTGCAGAGCTTGGAGGTCATTGTGTCTGTGGCTGGAGGGCTGTCACTAGAGAGTCTGGCGGGGAGACTCTGTCATTTGTTTCAAATCAAGGACAAGCATAAGTACTCTTTACCACCAATCCCCATCAATTTGCCTCTGAGATGCCTGTCAGTGGGCAATGCCCTGAGTGGAGATGTATGCTGGGATTATGTCTAGCTTGACCTAGATTTTTCATATAACAAGGCAAGGGAGTTGTCTTAGCAAAGGGCCACATAAGGGAATTTTTCTGAAATTCTAAGACACTTCTGAACCAAGAAAAGAGTGCAGGTGTGACACTAAAAGAAGATGGGAGAATGAGGTTCAAAGCAACTGGTGAAACAGATTCAGCAAAGGAGAGGACAGATATGTGGCCAGGCTCTCCTGGGCAGGATAGGGAGGGAAAGCTTAGGTACTCAAGGTGAATGAACTCAGGAGGCTTGGCTGAACCTGCAGGGGCAGCTGGTAGAATTAGGATCAGTAAGGTGAGTCTGGGAGGGGTAGGAATTACTGATTGGTGGACAAGAGAGTTCTGGTCACTGGTCAGGGATGCTCCTCTGTGAGCAACTGCAATTGACCAGGCTCTTTCAGGGTCTGGATGAGCTATCCTTTGATGCCAGCTAGCATTTGTTGCTTCTCAAGAAATCTTATGGTTAAAAATATTGCTTTTCATGGGAATTCCCTGGTGGTCTGATGGTTAGGACTTGGTGCTTTCACTGCCAAAGGACCCAGGGGAACTAAGATCCTATAAGCTATATGACCCAAATATATATATATTGCTTTTCAGGCTCTCTACCTTGGCAAGTATGTTTTGAGTAGCAAATATATTCCAGTCAAAGGAAAGGTATATATTCCCTATGTAAATAACATTATGATTTTTAACTTTTCTTCCAGTCATCTGTCATACAGTTTTATGTGCTAGATCTTAGGTGTATTACATACATTGTATGTTTAATTTACTCTCCATAACAGATCAGTAAAGAAGGCATTATTATCTCCATTTACAGGTGAGGAAAATGAGACACTCTGAATTTGCTTAGTGTGAGTTAGCTCCCTGAACAACTTTGAGTACCTGATAAAAATGAGTTTCTGAAGTCAAGGACAGACCAAAATATGCTCTCCACACCCAGGTTTCCTCTTTGGCTTTTCTATTTTGGTACTTTATCAGGAGGAAAAGCGGAGAAGGCAATGGCACCCCACTCTTGCCTGGGAAATCCCATGGACGGAGGAGCCTGGTGGGCTGCGGTCCATGGGGTCGCGAAGAGTCGGACACGACTGAGCGACTGACTTCACTTTCACTTTTCACTTTCATGCATTGGAGAAGGAAATGGCAACGCACTCCAGTGTTCTTGCCTGGAGAATCCCAGGGACAGGGGAGCCTGATGGGCTGCCATCTATGGGGTCGCACAGAGTCGGACACGACTTAAGTGACTTAGCAGCAGCAGCAGGAGGAGGAAAAGAAAGGAAGGGGGCAGAGACTGGCAAAATATTTAGTTACCTGTGTTGACTCACTTCTACAAGTTTTCATTATGACTATGATAAGGAAAGCTTGAGTGGGCCCTCATATCTACTAGAAGGGAAAAAAAAAACCTTTCTTGAAAGGAAAATTGTGAATAACTTTAAAAATATCATTATAGTATGTGTTAAGAATGTGAAGTGTTAATAGGTCCATTTTAATGTTGCTGTTAAAGCCCTCACTGAAGAGCCAGATAAGAGTGTGGCTGATCTGAGCATGGAGAACAGGTTGAAGTGCTAGTATAGGTGGTCAGAAAAAGGTCAAGCCACTTGAGTGGATGTAGTAACAAGGTGAAATCAGTCAGAAAGCGAGCAGGGCCAGAGAATCATTCTGAAGACAAGTGTGGGTTACAACTCACAGTCCTGTAAGATCACTTGTGTTGTGGAACTAAGGGTGAGCACAGTCAGGCACTGTGTGTTCCTTAAATTAATGAATGTAGAAATTGAGATTAGGAAGACCTGGTTAAGCATGGTGGATGGATGTGGTTTTGTAAGAGCCAAACAGAATGCAGTATTTTCTCCACACATACTTTTTCCAAACCAGTTCTGAAGTAACAGAAAGGTATGAAGCAAGTTCCCCATTATGGTGGTCCACATTCCCAAACTTCTACCAGCTGACATATTGTAAGCAATATTAGCGCCATCAGGATTCAGAACCAGGTGAGCTCTGTTGCTCTTTCTTGCTAATATGTTAAATAAGATGAAAGCTAAGAGTTTACCATTTAATTTAGCAACATCACCATGGATAAGAGCACTGGTGACTAGGTATGTTTCAGTGGACTGGTGGGGGCAAGAGCCCGATTGATGTAGGTTCAAGAGACACTGGCAAGACATTTGGAGACAGAAAGACCAGACAATTCTTTTGAGAAACTTTTCTATATAGGGGGTAGGCAGGGAAATAGGATGTAAGGTTCTAAGATGAAAGAAATTACAGCATGTAGGTATGTAGGGAATGGTTAGACATAGAAAAACTGATGCAACAGTTGGAGTAGAATTGGAGTAGTATCTTTGAATAGTGAAAAATCTGATACACAAGTGGAGGGCTTGGTCTTAAGTGTGTAGAACATTCACTCGTTATTATAAGACATATATGGGCACAGATGCAGGTAGATGGATAGATACGGTTTGTGAGGTGTTATATAAATTATCTTCCAGTTGCTTCTGTTTTCACTGTGAAATAGAAGGGAAGTCATTATCTGAGAGTGAGTATAGGGGAGGAAGTGGTGGAGGTTTGAGGAAAGAGAAGGTATGAAGAGGCCTTCAGAAGAGTGAGAGAGAATGCATAGAACAAAGAAATGTAGTCTGACATTTGGGCAGCCATAAGTGAGGTCCATCAGCATGGTTGTTTTTCTCCTGTTGATGAGTATTAACTACTTTTCCTAGGAATTTTTGGTATAATCAGGAGTGGGAGGGGGAAGAATGGTGGGGAAAAAATGGGGACAACAGCTTGAGGGGACCATATGATCAGAAGAGGATTCCTTTTTTTCCCAGATGGAAGAGATTACAGCACATGTGTATACTTATGGGAATGATCTGGGAAGAGGGGAAAAACTGAGGGAGAAGGGGATAATTACAGGAGCAAAATCCTTGAGGTTAAGAGTGGATTAGATCCATGACTTCCCTGGTGGTCCAGTAGTTAAGAATCCGCCTGCCAATGCAGGGACACAGGTTCAATCTCTGTTCCAGGAAGATCCCATGTGCCACAGAGCAACTAAGCCTATGTGCCACAACTACTGAGCCTGCGCTCCAGAGCCCATGCTTCCTAACAAGAGATGCCACCATAATGAGAAGCCCATTGCACTGCAACAAAGAGTAGCCTCCATTTGCCACAATTAGAGAAAGCTCACTCACAGCAACAAAGATCCAGTGCAGCCAAAAATAAATAAACCTAAAAAAAAAAAAAGTGGATGAGATATAGTAGACAAATGGAGTTAGTTCATTCACTGTAGCAGAGGGAAGACAGAAATGCAGTGGAATGTTAGATGTGATGATGGAAAGTGTCTTTTGATTACTCCTACTTAGTTAAATAAGGAACAAGGAAGTTATTACCTCAGTGTAAGGATGGGAGAGGGCATTTTAGAGATTCGAGGAGAGAATAGATGTGAGGTTGCTTTGAGGAGTGGCAGAGTGGCTAGGGAAATACAATAGGATTATCAGGAAGTCCCAAGTGCTCACTTGAGATTTGTGGTTATTGTTCCTAATCATTCTAGGAAGACTAGATGTCCTAGGAGGAAAGCCATATACACATACCTTTGTCTTTATAGATTGCCCTGGAGTTCAACACTCCAGCTCCCTTGAGTTTCATAGCCTTATCCTGAGCTTCTAGAGTCAGCCTATGTACCCCAGAGCTTGGTCACATGAGCCCAGATTTCAGTTCTGGGGCAGCTGACGTGGCTTCAAGGGAATACTAGAAACAGAACATAATACATAATTGCTACTGAGTGGAATTTTTACGTAGAAGACTTAATAATATGACTGAAACCAAACTTCGCAGAAGGTAGTCAAGTTCCCTGAATGTCTTTGTGCATAGATATTTCAGGATGTGCACAATTAAAATGACTGGTGAAGAACATACAATATGCTGCCACTTTATGGCAAAAGACACACATGGATTGAAAGTGAGGGGATGGAAAAAGGTACTTCATGCAAATGGAAACAGTAAGAAATCAGGGGTAGCAATACTCTTATCAGACAAAATAGACTTTAAAACAAAGTCCATAAAGAAAGACTAAGAAGGACACTATATAATGATAAAGGAATCATTATATTACAAGAAGAGGATATTACATGTGTTATTAATAACATATATACACCCAATATACACCCAACAAGACAAAATGGTTCTCTGAGGAGGTATTACAAAATAGCTGAAAAAAGAAGAGAAACAAAAGGCAAAGGAGAAAAGGAAAGATATACCCATCTGAATGCAGAGTTCCTAAGAATAGCAAGGAGAGATAAGAAAGCCTTCCTAAGTGAACAATGCAAAGAAATAGAGGAAAACAATAGAATGGGAATGACTAGAGATCTCTTCAAGAAAATTAGAGATACCAAGGGAACATGTCATGCAAAGATGGGCAGAGTAAAGGACAGAAACAGTATGGACCTAACAGAAACAGAAGATACTAAGAAGAGGTGGCAAGAATACATGGAAGAACTGTACAAAAAAGGTCTTAATGAGCTGGATAACCACCATGGTATGTTCACTCACCTAGAATCAGACATCCTGGAGTGTGAAGTCAAGTGGGCCTTAAGAATCATTACTATGAACGAAGCTAGTGGAGGTGATGGAATTCCAGCTGAGCTATTTCAAATCCTAAAGGATGATGATGCTGTTAAAGTGTTGTACTCAATATGCCAGCAAATTTGGAAAACTCATCAGTGACCACAGCACTGCAAAAGGTCAGTTTTCATTCCAATTCCAAAGAAGGGCAATGCCAAAGAATGTTCAAATTACCGTACAATTGTGCTCATTTCACATGCTAGCAAGGTAACGCTCAAAATCCAAGCTAGGCTTCAATAGTATGTTAACCGAGAACTTCCGATGTACAAGGTAGATTTAGAAAAGGCAGAGGAACAGAGATCAAATGGTCAACATCTGTTGGATCACAGAAAACCCAAAGGAATTCCAGAAAAATATCTACTTCTGCTTCATTGACTAATCTAAAGCCTTTGACTGTGTGGATCACAACAAACTGTGAAAAATTCTTAGAGAGATGGGAGTATCAGACCACCTTACCTGCCTCCTGAGAAATCTGTATGCAGATCAAGAAGCAACAGTTACAGCCAGACATGGAACAATGGACTGGTTCAAAGTTGAGAAAGGAGGCTGTATATTGTCACCCTGCTTATTTATACAGCGTACATCATGTGAAATGCTGGACTGGATGACTTGCAAGTGGAATCAAGATTGCTGGGAACAATATCAATAACCTCAGATATCCAGATGACACCACCCTAATGGAAGAAAGCAAAGAGAAACTAAAGAGCCTTTTGATGAGGTGATAGAGGAGAGTGAAAAAGCTGGCTTAAAACTCAACATTGAAAAAACTAAGATCATAGCATTTAGTCCCATCACTTCATGGCAAATAGGTGGGGAAACAATGGAAACAGTGAGAGACTTTATTTTCTTGAGTTCCAAAATCACTGCAGATGGTGACTGCAGCCAAGAAACTAAAAGACGCTTGCTCCTTGGAAGAAAAGCTATGACAAACTTAGACAGTGTATTAAAAAGCAGAGACATCACTTTGTCAACAAAGGTCCATCTAGTCAAAGCTATGGTTTTTCCAGCTTTATAGATGGATGTATGGATGTGAAAGTTGGACCATAAAGAAGGCTGAGCACCAAAGAATTGGTGCTTTCAAACTGTGGTGGTGGAGAAGACTCTTGAGAGTCCCTTGGACATCAAGGAGATCAAACAGGTCAATCCTAAAGGAAATTTCCTGAATATTAATTGGAAGGACTGAGGCTGAAGCTGAAGCATCAATACTTTGGCCACTTGATTCAAAGAACTGACTCACTGGAAAAGACCCTGATGCTGGGCAAGATTGAAGGTGGGAGAAGAAGGGGATGACAGAGGATGAGATGGTTGGATGGCATCACTGACTCAATGGACATGAGTTTCAGCAAACTCCGAGAGATTAGTGAAGGGAAGCCTGGCGAGCTGCAGTCCATGGGGTCGCAGAGTCAGACATGACTGAATGACTGAACAACAATAACAGAAATACACCCAATATGGGAGTACCTAATACATAAATACTATCAGATATAGAGGAAGAAATTGACATAAGTTATGTGAACATATGACATGTGTGTATATATGTAAATATATGTGCATAACACATACACACCTATATATGGCAAATATTTCAGTAATAGGAAGCTTTAACACCTCACTGACATCAAAGGACAGATCTTCCAGACAGAAAATCAGTAAAACAACAGAAATCCTATAGACACAATAAAACAGCTGGACTTAACTTATATCTACAAGACACTACATCCAAACAAAATAAAACAAAAAACAAAACAAAAGCAAAAAAAATAACTAGGACTTCCCTGGTGGTGCAATGGATAAGAATCCGCCTGTCAATGCAGAGGGCACATAGGTTTGATCCCTGGTTTGGGAAGATCCCACATGCTGAGGAGCAGCTAAGCCCACGCACCACAACTACTGAAGCCCACGTGCCTAAAGCCTGTGCACCGCAACAAGAGAAGCCATCACAATGAGAAGCCCATGCACGAGAATGAAGAGTAGACCCTGCTCGCCACAGCTAGAGAAAGTCCGCAAAAAGTAACGAAGACCTAGCACAGTCAAAAATAAAAACAGATAAATAATTTTAAAAAAAGAATCAGAGTACATATTCTTTTCAAGTCTCAAGGAACATTTTCTAGAATAGACCACATAATTTCACACAAAACAAGACTCAACAAAGTTAAGAGGAAAGAAATAATTTCAAGCATCTTTTCTGACCATAACAGTATGAAACTAGAAATCAACCATAGGAGAAAAAAATGCTTGTTATAAATGGGAGATGAGTCACCGGTTTCTGGCTGGGATACAGTGAAAGTAGTCTGTGATCAAAGTGGGAGTTGGAAGTGCTTTGCTATAGTTTTGGCCTTGAACTGCTTCTAGATTCTGAAATTTGCTCTTGTGAAGTTCTTGCCTTAGCTCTACACATGGCTGATTCATCCTCATTCTTCATGAGGTTGCTCAAACATTACTTCCTTGATTATTGTCTAAAGTGAACCTCTCCAAGTTACTCTCCATCATGGGATCTGTGAACTCAGTTGCCTCCAAGAGTCAGGCAGATAATGTTAGTGAGTAAAACAAACTGAGCAATAAACTTGTCCAATCAAAATGGGCAGCTGCTACTTTACTCTGACCATTTGTGCTCATGTGGGAATTTAGGGCCAGTGCGGCCAGTTCTAATCTTTAAGAGAAGTCAGAAATATGGAATTTACATAAAATCTCCCGAGTTTAGATGTTGGTCCAAATTTTTTCAAGAAATCACTATGCAGGCTGAGTCTGGCCCTCTGGCCAGCATAACTCCTGAGCCATTGCATCAACTCTCCCACCCTCATATCTTTTCCATACTTGTTATGCTTGTTACAATCTGCGAATATCTTATTTATTTATTGTCTGTGTTAGTCACTTTTGTATTCCCAGTGTCTGACACAGTGCCTGGCACAGTCAGTTCTCAACAAATAAACGTCTGATGTTGGATGAGAAGGGGAGTCTGGATTGATGCACTACTTGGGGGTTTTCTATGTACTCTGAATATTATATATATGAATTATAGATATGTGTGTGTTTTATGTGTATGTGTGAATTATAAATTTGTGTGTTTATATAGAGGTGTGTGTATATATATAAATATGTGTATACACAAATACACATCTATAAATAGCAAATATTTTCTTAGTCTCTCTTTTATTTATTTAATTTTGGCCATGCTGTATGGCTTGTGGGATCTCAGTTCCGACCAGGGATCAAACCCAGGTCTTTGGCAATGAAAGTGTGGAGTCCTGACCACTAGACTAACAGGGAAGTACCCTCTTAGTTGCTTTCTTGCCTTTAACTTTATGATGTCTTTTGATACAGAATTATAATTTTTTATTTAGGAAAAGTTGTCCATCTTTAATTTTAGGTTTCTGGGCCTTATGTCCTATAAGAAAGTTTTCTGAAATCATCCTAGGATTGTGAAAATATTTTACATCTTCCTCTAATATTTGTATAGTTTTGTCTTATATGCTTAGGTCTTTACATCATCAAGAACTTATTTTTGTGTATGATATGAGGTGGATATCATATTATGCTAATCATGTCCTTTTTTACTTAATTTACAAAGTGTTTTCTAAAAGTATCAAATGCCTTTTTAGTTCCTAGTGATAGTTGGATATAACTTTTTGACACACAGGTATGATGTATTTATATTTATCTATTTCCTAATAGTAAATCATCACTGCATTTCTGGAATAAATCCTACTTGATGGTAGATGATTGTCTTTATTCTTGAATTTAATCTGTTAGTGAATTTGTCCATTTATTGGTCTATGGGTTCCTCTTTTGTACTGTATTCTGTATTGTTTTATGTTATTTTATCAGTTAAGTTAGTATTGTAAAATTAATTGCTTATTTTCATTTTTTTCTATTAAGAATGGAATTATCTGTTAACATTTTGAAAATATTTCCTATCAAAATTGTCTGAGCCAAACATTTTGTTCTATGTAACTGTAATAACTTTCATTTTCTCTTATGATTATTGATTTAATAAGTTTATACTGTTTATTTTAAATCTGTCTTATAATCCAAACATTTACAAAAACACATAAACCTCTTTTCACTTACTTGACAGTGTTCTTTGAAACACAGAAGTTTTTAGTATATGTGCTGCCAAAGCAAGCACAACACAGAAGTTTTTAATTTTTATGAAATCCAATTTATCTATCTTTCCTTCTGTCATTTATGCTTTTGCTGTCATTTATTACAAAACATTGCCTAACCCAAGGTCATGAAGATTTTTCTTCTAAAAGTTTTAAAGTTTTTAAAAAATTTTTATTTATTTTTTAAATATAAATTTATTTATTATAATTGGAGGCTAATTACTTTACAATACTGTATTGGTTTTGCCATACATTGACATGAATCTTCCACGGGTGTACATGTGCTCCCCATCCTAAGCACCCCCCCTCAACCTCCCTCCCCATCCCATCCCTCTGGGTCATCCCAGTGCACCAGCCCCGAGCACCCTGTATCATGCATCGAACCTGGACTGGCAGTCTGTTTCACATATGATAATTACATGTTTCAATGCCATTCTCCCAAACCATCCCACCCTCGCTCTCTCCTACAGAGTCCAAAAGACTGTTCTATACATCTGTGTCTCTTTTGCTATCTCGCATACAGGGTTATCATTACCGTCTTTCTAAATTTCATATATATGTGTTAGTATACTGTATTGGTGTTTTTCTTTCTGGCTTACTTCAGTCTGTATAATAGGCTCCAGTTTCATCCACCTCATTAGAACTGATTCAAATGTATTCTTTTTAATGGCAGAGTAATATTCCATTGTGTATATGTACCACAGCTTTCTTATCCATTCATCTGCTGATGGACATCTAGGTTGCTTCGACGTCCTGGCTATTATAAACAGTGCTGCGATGAACATTGGGGTACACATGTCTCTTTCAATTCTGGTTTCCTCGGTGTGTATGCCCAGCAGTGGGATTGCTGGGTCATATGGCAGTTCTATTTACGGTTTTTTAAGGAATCTCCACACTGTTCTTCATAGCAGCTGTACTAGTTTGCATCCCCACCAACAGTGTAAGAGGGTTCCTTTTTCTCCACACCCTCTCCAGCATTTATTGCTTAGACTTTTGGATAGCAGCCATTCTGACTGGCGTGAAATGGTACCTCATTGTGGTTTTGATTTGCATTTCTCTAATAATGAGTGATGCTGAGCATCTTTTCATGTGTTTGTTAGCCATCTGTATGTCTTCTTTGGAGAAATGTCTGTTTAGTTCTTTTGCCCATTTTTTGATTGGGTTGTTTATTTTTCTGGAATTGAGCTGCAGGAGTTGCTTGCATATTTTTGAGATTAATTCTTTATCAGTTGCTTCATTTGCTATTATTTTCTCCCATTCTGAAGGCTGTCTTTTCACCTTGCTTATAGTTTCCTTTGTTGTGCAAAAGCTTTTAATTTTAATTAGGTCCCATTTGTTTATTTTTGCTTTTATTTCCAATATTCTGGGAGGTGGGTCATAGAGGATCCTGCTGTGATTTATGTCGGAGAGTGTTTTGCCTATGTTTTTGTCTAGGAGTTTTATAGTTTCTGGTCTTACATTTAGAATCAATATAGTAAAAATGAGTATACTATCCAAAGCAATCTATAGATTCAATGCAATCCCTATTAAGCTACCAACGGTATTTTTCACAGAACTAGAAAAAATAATTTCACAATTTGTATGGAAATACAAAAAACCTTGAATAGCCAAAGCAATCTTGAGAAAGAAGAATGGAACTGGAGAAATCAACCTGCCTGACTTCAGGCTCTACTACAAAGCCACAGTCATCAATACAGTATGGTACTGGCACAAAGACAGAAATATAAATCAATGGAACAAAATAGAAAGCCCAGGGATAAATCCATGCACCTATGGACACCTTATCTTCGACAAAGGAGGCAAGAATATACAATGGAGAAAAGACAATCTCTTTAACAAGTGGTGCTGGGAAAACTGGTCAACCACTTGTAAAAGAATGAAACTAGAACACTTTCTAACACCACACGCAAAAATAAACTCAAAATGGATTAAAAGTTTTAAAGTTTTAGCTCTTACATTTATGTCTGTGATCCATTTTGAGTTTATTTTTGCATATGGTGTGAGGTGGCATCCAATTTCATTCTTTTGCATGTGATTATCCAGTTTTTGCAACACCATTTGTTGAAAAAACTATTCTCTCCCATTGAATTGTCCTGGCACCTTTGCTGCAAATCAACTGACCATAAATATAAGGGTTTATTTCTAGACTCTCAATTCTATTTCACTGATCTAATATGGCGGTTCTTATGCCAACATCACCATGGTCTTGATTATAGAAGTTTTGTAGAAGAACTGAACTTGGGAAGTATGTCCTCTGTCATTATTATTCTTCAAGATTGCTTTGGTTATTCTGGATTACCTACATTTCCATATGAATTTTAGGGTATCTTGTCAATTTCTATCAGATATCATTATCTTTGGGTAATATTTCCTTTTTAACTGAAGTATAGTTGACATACAATATTACATTAGTCTTATTTGGGTGATATTTCACCACAAGGAATTCTAAGCTTCTAAAATATGTCTGGAAAGGGACCTCACATTTATTCCCCCCCCCGTATCCTAACTCACATATAGAATTTGGCAAATATTCAGGACTCTCTAGCTTGGTCCATTACAAGCTTATCTAAGTTTTTATCAATAATTCTTTACAATGCCCTAGTTCCTTGGTGTATTTTAGAATATTAAATGCGAATAGCTCAATATTATAAATATTAGGAGCTCTTCTAAAGAAGCTCCATTGAATAGGCTTGCTAGGTTAATTAATGTTCTTCATTTCCTCTGAAAAACGTATTAAAAGATGCCTGAAACACTCCAGTTGCGGCCAAGAGCTACTCTCTAGCATACCCACATACTTATGCTCCCACATACCAAGAGTCAGCTGTGATTTTTCTCCCCCCAAAATTTATTCCAGTTTTACTTTGTAATTGCAATTTAATGACATATTATTTAAACTAATGGAATATGTATTTTTAGTGCCTCCATGAGATTTACTAGGGACACCCAAAGCAAATAGTCCCAACCTTTCTCTATAAAATGTATCAAGCAAGAATTAAATACTCTTGTGGGATATTAAAAAAAAGAGCAGTGATCTTATATAAAAATGAAATTGAATGCTTTGGAAAAACTCACGCCTAAACTTTACACTTGGAATTAAAATGGATGTGAGTTAGAAAATTACCATTTTGGAACTATCATAGAGATAACCAAATCATCAGTAGATGCTAAAACTAGTAAGAAAAAGTTTGATGTAAAATACAGTATTTACATTTTTTCAAAATATCTTCCTGGAAATCACTACTAATTACAAAATAAAAATAGTAACTTTGAAACTGTTTGGGTTTCATCTCAGGGGCTCTGAAGAGCTCTGATACTGTAGTTCTTTATGTCTCAGTGCAGAAAAGAATTCAAGAGACAAAGTGATAGATAAGAAGTAGCTGATTAGAAAAGGACACTTGGAGGCTTACAAGCAGGTGGGCAAGGGGATGCAATGCTCCAAGAACTTACTGGGCTAGTTTTATAATCACAGGAAAAGTGGGGAGAGGGAGAAGGACTTCTTTGTCTTTCTTGAGTAGACGTCATGCTTCCATCATCAGCTCCTCCTCCAGGTTGGGCAAGGGAGTTTTCTTGTCCCTACATGGTCAAGCTAGGTGCACAAATTATTGTTTTTTATGCGTGCAGAGAGCATGTCCTATGGATCATTAACTTACTGAGCTCAATGGGCAGGATGTGAGTCTCATGCCACCATTGTTTTATTGTTTTGCGTCATGTCTTCTACTGTTGTGTGGTTCTGTTGCTAAGCTAGTCTGCTTGGTTTCGTGGTTAAGCAAACCTGCTTTCTTAAGTAATCATTAAATTACAGGGTCTCCCATACTGTTTTGTGTAATTCCCCAGTGGGATTAACTACTTATTCACCTATTTTTTCCCTTTACTCTGCCGCTATCAACTTGGCAGTGAAGAAGACTGGAAAACACCACTTTAATCAAATGGTCAAAGTTAACATCACCAGTAATGGGACAAAATGACATCACAAGCCTCCTGATGTGATGTTTTAAAGACATAATATTGCTTATTCCTGCCAAAAACATTTAAATCTGATCTAATCTTGAGAAAGGAAGTGTTAGTTGCTCAGTCATGTCCAACTCTTGGCAACCCTGTGGACTGTAGTCCACCAGGCTCCTATGTCCATGGCATTTTCCAGGCAAGAATACTGGAGTGGGTTACCATTCCCTTCTCCAGGGGATCTTCCCGATCCAGGGATTGAACTTGGGTCTCTCACATTGCAGGCAGATTCTTTACCATCTGAGCCATAAGGGAAGCCCTTAATCTTAATGAACGTCAGATAAACCCAAATTAAGAAAAACTGTATTAAATATCTTGCCTGTACTCTTAAAATTGTCAACGTCATGAAACAAAGGAGCAGAGGAATTTTTCCAGATAAAAGGAAACTAAAGAGGCATGCCAACTAACTGCAATGCCTGATCCTTAATTGGATCCTAAAAGGGAAAATTTTGTTCTAAAGGACATTAACAGGGCAACTGGAAAAATTGGAATATAGATTGTAGGTAATTAGATAATAATATTGTATCAGTGTTAAAATTGCTGAGTTTGATAACTTATACTGTGGGTCATCTAAAATAATGTTCTTATTCTTTTAAAAAAATAATTTTATTTATTTGTTTTTGGCTGTGCTGGGTCTTTGATGCTGCTCGGGCTTTTCTCTAGTTGCAGCGAGCAGGGGCTACTCTCTAGTTGCAGTGTGCAGGTTTCTCTTTGTGGTGGCTTCTCTTGTTGCAGAGCATGGGATCTAGGGCATGTGAGCTTTAGTAGCTTTAGTAGCTGTGGCTCCCAGGCTCTAGAGCACACGCTCAATAGTTGTGGCACACTGGCTTAGTTGCTCTGTGGCATCTTCCCAGATCAGGGATCGAACCCATGTTCCCTGCATTGACAGGTGGATTCTTTACCCCTGAGCCACCAGGGCAGCCCCTAAAAAAGTGTTCTTATTTTTAAGAAATACAAACTGAAATATTTGAGAGTAAAGGACATAATATGAACTACTGATTCTCAACTAGCTGAGAAAAAATAGATGTTTATATATAGATATGCTAATATATAAATTATATATATATGAGGGGAGAGAGAACAAGCAAATATGGCCAAATAGTAACAACTGACTAATTTGGGTAAAGGGTATAGGGAATTTCTTTGTATACCAGTCTTATAAATTTTCTATAATTTTGGAAATACATCACAAAAATCAGTTTCAAAAATGATTAACCATAAAGTTTATTTTCTTTCCCTCCTAAATTTCCTAAAATGACATCAAAATAACAACAACAAGGACTTCCTTGGTGGTCCTGTGGTTGAGAATCTGCTTGCCAATGCAGGGGACACGGGTTCCATCCCTGGTCTGGGAAGACTTCACATGTCACAGGGCAACTGGGCCCATGCACCATGACTACTGACACCAGTGTGCCTAGAGCCCATGTTCCACAAGAGAAGCCACTGCAGTGAGAGTAGCCCCTGCTTGCTGCAACTAGAGAAAGCCTGTGCACAGCAATGAAGACCCAGTGCTGCCCCCCATAACAAATAAACAAAAAAAAACAACAATGATAAAAATGGCATTAACCTTCAAGGGCAGAGAGAGAGTAAGGATACAGCAGCAAGATGATATATTTCACTGGAAACATCTTTTGAAAAATGGAAAGTGGATAAAGGGGTAGCAACTAACTTATCAGAATGTGCATGCATATATGCTACATCACTTCAGTCCTGTCTGACTCTTTAAAACCCTATGGATTGCAGTCCACCAGGCTCCTCTGTCCATGAGATTCTCCAGGCAAGAATACTGGAGTGGGTCATCATGCCCTCCTCCAGGGGATCTTCCCAACCCAGGGATAGAACCTACATCTCCAGCATTGGCAAGTGGGTTCTTTACCATTAATGCTACCTGGGAAGCCCCAGTTTATCAGAATAGGAAAAGTTTTAACTTAAGTTTCTGCAATGTAGGATATATTTACAACTGACCTAATCTGCTTGAGAAACTCAAACTTTAGTATATAGCAGGTACCACAGAAGGTAGGAGTGAAAAATAGGTCTGAGACTAGGGAGGTATTCACTGAAACTCTGTCTACAGAGCACATGGCACAACCAGGCTAATCATATTCACCATGCCCTAGCAAGGAGATAAAAGATTTCTCTGTCCAGCAACCCCACTTCTGGCTATATATCCAAAGGCAATAAAAACAGGATCTTGAAGAGAAATCTTCATTTTCATGTTCACTGCAGCATTATTCACAATAGCCAAGATACGGAAGCTTAAGTGTCTGCCAATGAATGAATGGATAAAGAAAATGCAGTATAAATACATATTCAATGAAATATTATTCAGTCATGGGAAAAAAGGAAATCCTGTTATTTGCAACCACATGTACAAACCTTCAGGGCATGATGCTAAGATAAGTGAGTCAGACAGAAGAAGACAAATACTGTATGATCTCACTTATATGTGGAATCTATAAAAGTAGAACTCAGAAAGTAGAATGGTGGTCACTAGGAGCTGGAGGTGAGGGGATGAGATGTTGGCCAAAGGGTATAAACTTCCATTTATAAGATGAATAAGTTATGGGGATCTAACGTACAGCATGGTGATTATAGGTAATTAAATGGTATTATATATAATTGAAAGGTACTGAGAGAGTAGATCCTAAATGTTATTACCACAAGAAAGAAATGGCAATTATGTGATGTCATGGAGGTATTAGAGCTAATGCTACAGTGGTTAACATTTTGCAATATATTTTAAATGCATCAGGTCAACATATTGTACACCTTAAACTTACACAATTTGCTTGTTGTTGTTTAGTAGCTAAGTTGCGTCCGACTCTTTGCGACCCCATGGACTGTAGCCTACCAGACTCCTCTGTCCATGGGATTTCCCAGGCAAGAATACTGGAGTGGGTTGCCATTTCTTTCTCTAGGGGATCTTCCTGATCCAGGGATTGAACTCACGTCTTCTGCTTGGCAGGTGGATTCTTTACTGCTGCACCACCAGGGAAGCCCAAACTTACACAATGTTATGTGTCAATTATATCTCAATAAAAATGGGGAAAAAACAGAAAGATGTCTTTGGAGGAACTGAATCTTGGAGGCACTGCACTCCTGGACAAGATTTACTGCGAGGGATGGCATATGGTGTAGGACTAAAAATAACATGATTAAGTGAAAATCAAGACCCTCAAGAGACCCTCAGTCTTGGTCCCAATATGCTAGCAACAAACAGATAACTCCCCAGAGAGGCAAGTATGGTGTTCTTCCCTGGAGAACATGTAGAAAGCCAGTGGAAAGCTCCTAGGGAAGCCCAAAATGGATAACCAACCCTGCCCTCCAGGCTTCTAGTCAGCTTTTTAGTTCCTCACTCTTACCATAAAAAGCCAAGGACAACCAGTTATTTGACAATAGTTATCAATGAGGAAAACAGAGACCAAAATAAATTCATAGGAAAGAAAGGTGCAGGAGAAACAGAGCTAATACAGAGAACAGAAGAGAATTTCAAATAAAGTATAAATATCCTTGAAGAAAAAGGATGTGGAAAAGGAAAACCAGAGGACCAAAAACAGTCCTTGGAAATTAAGAATAGAGTCGCCAAAATATTCTGATACAAAGATATGGTGATTTGCACATGTCCACAGCTTCTTTATTACCCTTTCCCTTGTGTGTGGGCTGGATTTAGTGACTCTCTTCTAACAAAAAGAATAAGGTGGAAGTGATAGTCACTTCTGAGACGAGGTCATAAAAAGACATTCAGCTTCCTTCCTCCTTCCTCTGTTTCTCTGATCACCAGCTCTGAGGAAAGTTAGCTGCCAGGTTAGAACACTCAAGCAGCTTATGGGAAGGCCCATGTGTGAGAAACTGAGGTGTTTTGTCAAGAGCCAGAGACACTCGGTTGTTGATAAGAACTGAGGCCTCCAGCCATGAGATGACTGGAGCCCCTGTTGACACCCTGTCTGAAAACACATGAGAAACCTTGAGCTAGAACCACCTACCTAAACTCCTTTTGGATTCCTGATTTACAGAGACTATAAGGTAATAAATGTTTTGTTGGTTTAAGCCTCTGTGTTTTAGGGTAATTTCTTACACAGCAGAAGATAATTAACCCAGAAGGTTGGAAGATAAAATTGAGGAGGCTCCCAAAGAGTAAATTTTTTAACACCCAAAGGAAATATAGAGAAATATGAATAAAGTTAGAGGATCACTTCAGGTTTTATAGCTGATAAATGGAAGTTCCAAAAAGACAGAAGAGAGAAAATAGAGAATAAATTAGTAAAGAAGTAATATAGGAAAATTTGTCAGAAATGAAGGGTACAAACGTCCAGGTTGAAAAAGCTCATGGAAAGTCTATCATAGTGAATGAAAAAAGACCTACAGCAAGTTCCAACATTATGAAATTTCAAACACTTAGGGAACAAAAAAGAAAACAAAAAGTTTCTGGAGACAAATACATCATACACAAAAGAATACAGCCAGAAGTTACAGGACAATAAAGTATACCTTCAAAGTTTTCAGAAAATGATTTCAACCTAGAATTCCATATCTGGAAAAGCTGACAATTAAGTGTGATGGTAGTCTAACATTCTTCACTAAAAAATATACCTCCGATACATTCTTAGAAAGCTAGTCAAGGATATATTCCAGGAAAAGGAGAGAGTAAAACCAAGAAACAAAACTTGGGATCCAGGAAATAGGGAATAAAATCTTGGAGAGAAGCAAAAGCAAGTTTTAGGAAAGAGCTATATGCCAGGAATAGAAGGCAGAAGGTAGGAGTAAGAGAGAGAAGTTTGGGAAAAAAGGAATTGGTAGATTACTTGTTGTGTTTTGAATGACTGGAAAAAATATCACTGGGCATTGGATAGAGTTGTTGAAGTAATAGCAGAGAACCAAGCAAATGGGGAAAAGAAAACAATGGTGGCAGTTCTTAACTCTAGGAATAAACAAAAAATTGAACAAAAAAGTTATTATAGTCAAATTAATTGCCTTAGAAGTAAAAAAATTTTTACATATTTTAAGACTACAAGACTATCAATATAAGCTTGTATTAGGGTTTCTACTGCTACATTTCAAATGACCACAAGTTTAGTGGCTTAAAACAACACCCTGGTGGTCCAAGTGGCTAAAACTCCGCCCTCCCAATGCAGCTGGCCAGGGTTCAATCCCTGGTCAGGGAACTGGATCCCACATGCTGCAACTAGAAAAGGATTCCCGTGCGCAGCAACTAAAGATCCCACATGCTGCAACTAAGATGAGAGAGCCCACCTGCCGCAGTGAGACCGGACACAGCCAAAATAAATAAATACTTAAAACAACAACATCATTCACTCACTGTCTGACACTTCTATAAGTCAGAAGTCTGGCAGTCTCTACTTAGTCTCACAAGGCTGAAATCTAAGTCTTGGCTGGGCTGGGGTCTTATTTGGAGTCTCTAGGAAGAATGCATTTTCAGGTTCATTCAGGTTATTGACAGAATTCAGGTTTTTGTTGTTATAGGACTGATGCCCTGCTGACTGTCTGCTGGGACACTTTCAGCTCCTAACTGCCACCCACATTCCTTGGCATGCAGCCCCCGTCCATCTTCAGAGCCCCACATGCTTCCAAATTCCTCTTTTTCTGTTAAATGGAAAAAACCACTCAGATTTTAAAGGGCTTGTGTGATTAGATTAGGCCCACTCACATAATCTCCTTTTTTTCTATGTAAAGTAACAATCACCAGAGTGTTTTCCATCATATGCAGAGGTTCCACCCACATTCAAAGGGGAGGGGATGATATAAGGCCAAGATTCATTGACGGTCATTCTTAGAATTTTTCTTACTATAAACCTAAAACTGTGACATAACTATACTAGAAGAACTAGGATGGGAGAGGAGAAGCTAAATTCTCAACTATCATTATAGGAGGGCAATATATAAACCAAAATGGAACATGGGAAATTAGTGAGTTAGGCCAAGTGTGTTTCTCTGAGAAAGGGTGATGAACTGAGAGAGGGTGATGAACTAATTTGGAGACAAAAATATCCTCACCAGGGCACAATGCTGGGACCCAGCTGGGTGGGGGCAAGTAGGGTGTAGGACCATTAAGGGATTCCTAGGGTCTATTAGTGGGACCCTTTGTACAAATCTTACCTGAATGCTAAAACATGAAACAGAGCTTCTTTGATAGGATTAGAGAACAGAGTGCCCTACACAAGATCAGCCTTAACTTTGCGCTTTATCCTTCCCCAGTTATCCCCTCCCTTTACCCCAATACAACTTTTGCATCAGTTCCTGCCCACAATTAATTTCCTTCACATGCGTTCTTCATTCTGCCTGGAATACCCTTTCTTTTTTATTTCTGTTTTCAAGCAATTCATCTTTTACTATCTTAATCTTGTCACATCTCCTGTAAATCCACCCTTTAGAATTAGTCATTCAGTATCACTTATTCATTCACCCTACAAATATATTTATTAGACCTCTATTAGATATGAGGTACTGCTAGGTATTGCAGATATAATACTGGTCTGATTATTTACTCACTGCCTACTAAAATTCCTTCAATAGTTTCTATAAAGTTAAAAAGTTAGCATGGATAACATAATCCTCAATTATCTGGCCCCTGCCTAGTTTTCAATACCTGCTTCTTAGCTCCTGTCTACCACTTGTCTGTACTCAAGGACTTGGAGCTCATTTAATAAGACCCTCAATTCTCTGTTCCTTTGTCTGTGCTGTATTCCCTTCTTGTCTACTTTGTTAATTCCAATCATCCTTTAATACTGAGTTCTAGAAGCATTTCCTGTGGGAGTTCGTCTCTAAAGGATCCCTGTATTCTCATTTCAATCTAATAGCATTAGGTACTTCCTCTTTAGTGGTTCCACAGCATTCCATATTTAATTGAATCATACACCATATTGCAAATTTTTTTGTTTGCATACTTATCTTCATTGAATGGCCACTTTATGGCAGAGAGAGGTCTAATCCTATCTATCTTTGTAACCCTAGTCACCAACATAAAGTCTGACACATAGTTGGTGCTTAATAAATGTTGACTAAATGAGCAAATGAATTTAGTCAGTTGAACAAACTGGGTGTCTTAATAAGGCTATTAAATGACAGGAGAGGGAATGGATACTTTCTCTACTCCATAATTTTAACTAGTGTAGTGGTTAATCTTGGGGGATAAAACTCTAACCCAAGGTAGGAAAAGAAATGACTAAGAAGTGGCCCTTCTAACCTTCTATTCTATGTTTCCCTTACCTATTTCTTCAGTTCTGTCCCTTTTCTTGTTCCGAAAGGAATTTTGATATCCTAACAGATGTAAGTTGAAGAAGGCCATCTCAGGTCCTCCCTGCCTTCTTCTAGAATGTTCAGGCTGGAGCAATGGAATCTGTTTGGTAACCATGGTAATGTCCTGAAAAGGACATCTTTTTTGGGGTGTTAGTTCTAGAAGGTCTTGTAGGTCTTCACAGAACCGTTCAACTTCAGCTTCTTCAGCATTACTGGCCGGGGCATAGACTTGGATTACTGTGATATTGACTGGTTTGCCTTGGAAACAAACAGATCATTCTGTTGTTTTTGAGATTGTATCCAAGTACTGCATTTCGGACTCTTTTGTTGAGACTATGATGGTTACTGCATTTCTTCTAAGGGATTCTTGCCCACCGTAGTAGATAAATGGTCATCTGAGTTAAATTCACCCATTCCAGTCCATTTTAGTTCACTGATTCCTAAAATGTCGACGTTCACTCTTGCCATCTCCTGTTTGACCACTTCCAATTTGCCTTGATTCAATCCAAGATTGCAGGTCCCTATGCAATATGGCTCTTTATTTTTTAATTTATTTTTTATTTTTTTATATATATTTTTTATATTGGGGGGAGGGAGTAGAAAACAAAGTAGCCCCTATACTGGGCCCTATTCAGTGGCAGCTTCTTGTTCCATAGGGTTAAGGAAGACTTTGAGGAAATAAAAGTTGTTCAGAAAAATCCAGGTGTAGTTGCTTTGTATGTTGTGTGGGTAGAAGGGATGAAGTGAAGTGTGAAGGCCCCTCACACCCTCCATCTTGCCTCAGACTATGTCCTGGAATACGGCTCTTTACAGCATCGGAATTTACTTCCATCACCAGTCACATCCACAACTGGGTGTTGTTTTTGCTTTGGCTCCATCTCTTCTTTCTGGAGTTATTTCTCCACTGATCTCCAGTAGCATATTGGGCACCTACCAACCTGGGGAGTTCATCTTTCAGTGTTCTATCTTTTTGCCTTTTCATACTGTTTATTGGTTTGCAAGGCAAGAATACTGAAGTGGTTTGCCATTCCCTTCTACAGTGGACCACGTTTTGTCAGAACTCTCCACCATGACCCATCCATCTTGGGTGGCCCTACACTGCATGGCTCATAGTTTCATTGAGTTAGACAAGGCTCTGGTCCATGTGATCAGATTGGTTAGTTTTCTGTGACTGTGGTTTTCATTCTGTCTGCCTTCTGATGGAGAAGGATTAAGAGGCTTATGGAAGCTTCCTGATGGGAGAGACTGACTGAGGGGGAAACTGGGTCTTGTTCTGATGGGCAGGGCCATGCTCAGTAAATCTTTAATCCAATTTTCAGTTGATGGGCAGGGCTATGTCCCCTCCTTGTTGTTTGACTTGAGGTCAAACTATAGTGGAGGTAATGAAGACAATGGTGACCTCCTTCAAAAGGTCCCATGCAGGCACTGCTGCACTCAGTGGCCACAACCCTGCAGCAGGTCACCACTGACCCACCCCTCTGCCAGACTCCTGGACACTCTCGGGCAAGTCTGGGTCAGTCTCTTGTTGGGTCACTGCTCCTTCCTCCTGGGTCCTGGTGTGCACAAAGTTCTGTTTGTGCCCTCCAAGAGTCTGTTCCCCCAGTCCTGTGTAAGTTCTTGTGGCTCTATGGTGGGGTTAAAGGCAACCTCCTCCAAGATGGCTTATGCCATACCCAGGTCTACTGCACCCAGAGCCCCTGCCCCTGCAGCAGGTCAGAGGCTAACCGAGTTTTGCCAAGAGAATGCACTGGTCATAGCAAACACCCTCTTCCAACGGCACAAGAGAAGACTCTACACATGGCCATCACCAGATGTCAACACTAAAATTAGATTGACTATATTCTTTGCAGCCAAAGATGGAGAAGCTCTATACAGTCAGCAAAAACATGACTGGGAGCTGACTGTGGCTCAGATCATGCAAAAACAAGACTGGGAGCTGACTGTGGCTCAGATCATGCAAAAACAAGACCTGGAGCTGACTGTGGTGCAGACCATGAACTCCTTATTGCCAAATTAAGACTTATATTGAAGAAAGTAGGGAAAATTACTAGACCATTCAGGTATGACCTAAATCAAGTCCCTTATGATTATACAGTGGCAGTGACAAATAGATTCAAGGGATTAGATCTGATAGACAGAATGCCTGAAGAACTATGGACGGAGGTTCCTGACATTGTACAGGAGGCAGTGATCAAGAAAAAGAAATGGAAAAAGGCACAATGGTTGTCTGAGGAGGCTTTACAAATAGCTGAGAAAAGAAAAGATACGAAAGGCAAAGGAGAAAAGGAAAGATATACCCATTTGAATGCAGAGTTCCAAAGACTAGCAAGGAGAGATAAGAAAGCCTTCCTCAGTGATCAATGCAAAGAAATAGAGGAAAACAACAGAATGGGAAAGACTAGAGATCTCTTCAAGAAAATTAAGAGATACGAAGGGAACATTTCATGCAAAGATGGGCACAATAAAGGGCAGAAATGGTATGGACCTAACAGAGGCAGAAGATATTAAGAAGAGGTGGCAAGAATACACAGAAGAACTGTACAAAAAAGATCTTCATGACCCAGATAACCACGATGGTGTGATCAGTCACCTACAGCCAGACATCCTGGAATGTGAAGTCAAGTGGGCCTTAGCAAGCATCACTACAAACAAAGCTAGCGGAGGTGATGGAATTCCAGTTGAGCTATTTCAAATCCTGAAAGATGATGCTGTGAAAGTGCTACACTCAATATGCCAGCAAATCTGGAAAACTCAGCAGTGGCCACAGGACTGGAAAAGGTCGGTTTTCATCCCAATCCCAAAGAAAAGCAATGCCAAAGAATGTTCAAACTTCTGCACAACTGCAGTCATCTCTCACACTAGCAAAGTAATGCTCAAAATTCTCCAAGCCAGGCTTCAACAGTATGTGAATCATGAACTTCCAGATGTTCAAGCTGGATTTAGAAAAGGCAGAGGAACCAGAGATCAAATTGCCAACATCCGCTGGATCATCATAAAAGCCAGAGAGTTTCAGAAAAACATGTACTTTTGCTTTATTGACTATGCCAAAGCCTTTGACTGTGTGGACCACAACAAACTGGAATATTCTTCAAGAGATGGGACTACCAGACCACCTGACCTGCCTCCTGAGAAATCTATATGCAGGTCAAGAAGCAACAGTTAGAACTGGACGTGGAACAACAGACTGGTTCCAAGTCAGGAAAGGAGTACGTCAAGACTGTATATTGTTACCCTGCTTATTTAACTTATATGCAGAGTACCTCACGTGAAATACTGGACTGGATGGAGCACAAGCTGGAATCAAGATTGCTGGGAGAAATATCAGTAACCTCAGATATGCAGATGACACTGCCCTTATGGCAGAAGAAGAACTAAAGAGTCTCTTGATGAAAGTGAAAGAGGAGAGTGAAAATGTTGGCTTAAAACTCAACATTCAGAAAACTAAGATCATGGCATCTGGTCCCATCACTTCATGGCAAATAGATGGGGAAACGACGGAAACAGTGAGAGACTTTATTTTGGGGGGCTTCAAAACCATGAAATTAAAAGACGCTTGCTCCTTGGAAGAAAAGCTGTGACCAACCTAGACAGCATATTAAAAAGCAGAGGCATTACTTTACCAACAAAGGTCCATCTAGTCAAAGCTATGCTTTTTCCAGTAGTCATGTACGGATGTGAGAGGTGGACTATAAAGAAAGTTGAGGGCTGAAGAATTGATGCTTTTGAACTGTGGTGTTGGAGAAGACTCTTGAGAGTCCCTTGGACTGCAAGGAGATCAAACCAGTCCATCCTAAAGGAAATCAGTCCTGAATATTCATTGGAAGGACTTCAGCTAGAGCTGAAACTCCAATACTTTGGTCACCTGATGCGAGGAACTTACTTCATTGGAAAAGACCCTGATGCTGGAAAAGATGGAAGGTGGGAGGAGAAGAGGATGACAGAGGATGACATGGTTGGATGGCATCACGGACTCATGGCCAGGAGTTTGAGTAAGCTCCAGGAGTTGGTGACGGACAGGGAAGCCTGGCGTGCTGCAGATCATGGGGTTCCAAAGAGTTGGACATGACTGAGTGACTGAACTGAACTGATTGTATTATTTTTGATGTGATGGTAAATGGAATTGCTTCTTGAACTTCTCTTTCTGATCTTTCATTGCTAGAGTATAGAAATGCAACAGATTTCTGTGTATTAATTTTGTAACCTGCAACTTTACCAAATTAATTGATGAGGTCCAGTAGTTTTCTGGTAGCATCTTTAGGATCTTCTATGTATACTCTCATGTCATCTGCAAACAGTGATGGTTTAATTTCTTCTTTTCCAGTTTGGATTCCCTTTACTTATTCTTCTTCACTGATTGCTGTTAGCTGTGATCTTAAATGTCATCCCGAACAGAACACCATTTGTGTACAGCTGAGTCCCTTCACTGTTCACCTGAATCTACTGCAACATTGTTTATTGGCTTTACCCATATACAAAATAAGAAGTTAAAGTTAGAAAAAAAAAATAATAATTTTTTAAAAAAAGATCACACAACTAGTCAATACATAACTGGGAATTTTTAGAAGATTATACTAAGTGAAACAATCCAGTCACAGAAAGACAATCCTGTGAGACTGTCTCATATGACATATATGAAATACCTGTCAACTTATATGAATAAATACCTTTCCACTTATATGAAATATCTAAAGCATTCAAATTCAAAGCAACACAAAGCAGAATGGGAGTTGTCAGGGTTAGGGGAGGGGGAAACAGGAAGTTTTTCAATGGATATAGAGTTGCAGTTATGCGAAAAGAAAAATCTGTAGATACCTGCTGCATAACAATGCAGTTGACACTGAACTATACACTTCAAAGTGGTTAAGACAGTTTTAAAATAACGGATTTGAAATCAGGCCTGAATCAAAAGCTATGTTTAGCAATTATATAATCACTGCTGCCTACTTTCAATAATTTCATCTTCAGTCAAAGAACATTCCCTTTCTCTGATTTACATAGGTCCCCCTCTTCTGTATGACAGGGTAGTAAACCATTGGCTAGCATTTGCTTTGCCTGAAGCCTATCAAACACCAGAACTTTTTCTTGGAGGACTGGTACACAGTTACAATAGCAAATTCAAAATGGAGTCATCAATCCAAGAGACTGAGTGGAGAACCATACATTCGTCAGAGGAACAGGCAAGAGAGATCTGGGAGAAATAATTTTGGCTGTTTAAAAAACAAAATTCATGATGACATGACCGAAAAGTGCTTTTTCTATTAACAGAAAAAGTCTGCCATAGAAGAAGTTCGAAAGAAAAAATGTTTAATGTTATAGTTTGAAGTAAATATTTTAGAAACCATTTGGTGTCGCTTCAGGGACTCTGAAGAGCTCTGGTACCAGTCCTTTATATCTCAGCACAGAAAAAGAATTCAGCAAGAGACAAAGTGATAGATAAGAAGTGATTTATTGAAATTGGATGCTTGTGAGGCTTATGAGCAGAGCAGATGGAAAAAAGGATGCCATGCCCTGAGAGCTTACTGGGCTAGTTTTATAATTAAAGGAAAAGTGGGGAGGAAGAGCAGAACTTCGTTGTCTTTCTTGAGTAGACATCACGCTTCCATCATCAGCTTCAGCTCCAGGTTGAGCAGGGGAGTTTTCTTGTCCCTACGTGGTCAAGTTGGGTGCACAAATTACTGTTTTTTATGTGTGCGGAGAGCATGTCCTAGGGATCATTAACCTACTGAGCTCACTGGGCAGCATGTGAGTCTGATGTCACCATTGTTTTATTATTTGGGGCATATCTCTTGCTTCTGTTGCATGACTTTGTTGCTAAACAAGCCTGCTTGGTTTTGTGGTTAAGTAAACATGCTTTCTTAAGTAATTATTAACTTACAAGGGTCTCTCATACTACTTGTACTTACAATCCCCTAGTGGGATTAACTATTCAATCATCTACTTTATCCCTTTACTCCATACCTATCATCTTTTTCTCAATTTTTCTGGAGTAAAATGGAGCTAATGGTAGCTCAGTTGGTAAAGAATCTGCCTACAATGCAGGAGATCTGAGTTCGAATCCTGGGTGGGAAAGATTCCCCTGGAGAAGGGAATGCCAACCCACTCCAGTATTCTTGCCTGGAAAATCCCATGGACAAAGAAGCCTGGCAGGCTGTAGTCCATGGGGTTGCAAAGAGTCAGACAGAACTGAGTGATTAACACTTACTTAATGCTAACTATAGGCAGTATATGGCAGAGGAAGGCTTGCAGTAAAAGAAAATACTTCTGAGAATGAATTAGAATCAAACCGAGTGTGAAAAGCCATGTCTAGAAATGACAAAACTCAAAATATTTTTTATAAAAGACAAAAGGTTCTAATATTACTCAAATATAATCAAGGTGAATTGACTGTTCCAGGAAAGCAAGAACAATGAAATTATACTTGATTTTAAAATCTACATTTACAAGTGGTGTAGTGTAGGGCAAACTACCTAATCTCCCAAGCCTCAGTTTCTTTATTATAGGTTGTAGTGACTATTTGTTTGACAAACACTCATTTACTAAGGCCAGGGCTACAGTAGGTAGCCTAAGGATACAAAAGCATAGATGGTATTGTTCCTACCCTCAACTTCACATAATGTAATAAATATTATGAGGAAACCTACTGAATGTTTTCTATGTGCCAGGTACTACTATAACTGCTTGTAACTTATCAAATCGCTTAATCCTTTTCAGAACCTAAAACGTATGTACTATATACCATTTATAACAGGCACAGAGAAGTTATGTATCTTGCCTAGGAACAAACAGCCCTCAAGCTTGGAGCGGGGATATAGCTTGACAGAGGACAGGAATTTAAAAATCTATGCATGCGCAGGATGGTAGTGGAAGTTTTCCACACGGAAGGAGCAGTTTTAGTTCATCCGCTCATACAATGGGGTTAAGATAGTACCACTTTTTCGGGTTGTGCCGACCGAATAGTGTAGTTAAGAATCAGCGATGTGGTAAGCACTAAATTATTGATAAAATGAAATTATTCATTTTATTCCTTTAAATTGGTTCAGCATGGCGAATCATTAGTGTTTTCGAGGATTTAGCTACGCGTTGTAGCTTTTCAAATGGGTAATTTATACTGCTACCAACGAATTCAGGAGCTTTCCGGTTGCTTTATGTTACGATATACGATAGCGCTACTCGCTTTGATTTTTTTTTAAGTCTTTGACACTCTTACCCATTTTCTCTGTCAAGTTCTCTATCGGCCTCATTTTGTACAGCCACCTCCGTCACAAGCGAAATTCTCCGAGGAACCGCCGTGCGGCGCGAGGGCGGGAGCCTTATCCACCCACAGCCTTTACCTCGGCCCCTCGCTCGGGGCGCGAAGGCTCAAAATAGTTATCGCGAGAGGAGACATTTTTTTTTTTAACGAGAATGCCTAACCCCACCTTGCCTCTCCAGTGTCACATGACTGGCGCCTGCATCCCAGAACCAAGGTTTTTCTGATCGTCTACTGGCTGTTAACTCTGCTACAGGCTGGCCAGGGGTCCATTCCGGAAGTAAATGCTTTAACTAGCACTTCCTCCCCGGAAGCGTGTCACAACCTAGCCGTCCGGCCTTTGCGGAAGTTCGTCACGTCGCAGTTGCCCCCGCACAGCGGATGTGTGTCGCCGCTTAGGTGACGCTGAGAAGTGCTTGCAGCCGCCGCCGCTGCCTTCTGGTTGAAGCACTATGGAGGGAGAGAGGAAGAACAACAATAAACGGTGGTATTTTACTCGAGAACAACTGGAAAATAGCCCGTCTCGTCGTTTTGGCTTGGATCCAGATAAAGAACTTTCTAATCGCCAGCAGGCGGCCAATCTGCTCCAGGACATGGGCCAACGTCTTAACGTGTATCCTTGCGGCCTAGGCCTTCGGCCTTGGAGTCGGTCCCGCCCTGCTCTGCTTCCAGTCTTCAAGGTCTGTTAGACAAGAAGGGAAGAGGGTGGGCAGGGACTGAGTGTCTAGTTAGGAGAGCCTACGATGGGCAAAAGTTAAGTGTTCGTGAGAGGGAAGCGAGGCGGAGTTAATTTCCCGCTCGCTCACCCGTGCCACCAGCCTTGGTGGGAATGCGTATCCTTCCCGCTTTACATTTTAAAGTAGTAGTAGTCCCATTTCGGTGTGTTGTGATCTCCTGTTCTGGTGACTTTGAGATTCTGCTTTTGTGTTGTGCCCAAAGTGTCTAGTGGAGGTTTCACTGTTGATGGCTGCCTTCTTAAACTTAACTGTGTAAAGAGACTTTTGAGAAATTTCAGTACCTGAAGGTCTTATTAAAAGGTGGCCTAGAATTAATACCCCAGCTTTGGCTTAAAAACAATTCTTTCCACTTACTGGTTGTTTAAGACTGGTTTATAAAATGGAAAGATGCCTCTTGAATTTGATTTCTATGCCCAGCACAATATTTGGCACTTAATGTTCAAAAAGTAGTTACTGTTAAGAGTTTTACAGTATTTCAGAGGAAGAATCGATGTCAGTTTAGTTTGTAGGCATGTAGACTTACAGATCTAATGTTCTGAAAAATCTTTTATAAATACTGGGGTTTTCAGTTACTCAAAATGCTAGTGTATATTTGTTTTTCTCATATTTAAAAAATTTAGTGGTTTTTTTTTCCCCCCTTTAAGTGTTTTGGTCAGAAAACCTACTCATTTTGTAGCAGATAAAGCTGTAGAGTTTTGAAGTTGAAAGCTTTCCACTTAGGAAGTAAAAATTTGTTTTTGGGTGCAACTTCCATTTAAATGTGTTGCTGGTTGTATGTGTCTTAAGGCTGTCCTCACTTGAAAAAAGGTGTCTTTGGTGCCCATATTAAGTTTGTTTCCCAAGCACCTAGTCAGTACTGAGTTAAAAAAATTTCTTTTTGAATTCTGTTTTCGTGCATCCTAGTATTTTCCTTATTATGTGTGTATTATTGTGGTACCGTTTCATCTCTGCTCAGTCGTGTTCCACTCTTTGTGGACCCATGGACTGTAGCCTGCTAGGCTCCTCTGCCCATAAAATTTTCCAGGCAAGAAAACTGGAGAGGGGTGCTATTTCCTACGGGTAGTGGGGAGGGGGAGAATCTTCCTGACCCAGGGGTGGTTCCTGTGTCTATTGCATCTCCTGCATTGACAGGTGGTTTCTTTACCACTAGGGCCACCTGGGAAGCCCCCATCTCTGTATATCCCACATTGTTTTCTGAGGTCTTTTTAAGTAAGGCATTCAGAAATTTTCCTTTTCAAAAGAACCCTTGGACAGTGTTGGTGATAGTGTATGTTGGTGCAATCATTGTGGAAAACCAAATAGAGGTTTCTCAAAAATCTAAAAATTGAATTACTATATGACCCAGCAATTCCACACCTAGGTACATATCTGAAAAATCAAAGACACTAATTTGTAAAGATATGAGCACCCGATTGTTCATAGCAGCATTGCTTATAGTTGCCACGATAGGGTAGCAAACTGAATGTTCGTGGACAGATGAATGGGTAAAGAATAGGTGGTATATATAGACAACGGAATACTATTTAGCTATAAAAAGTATGAAGTAATGCTGTTTACAGCAATGTGACCTAGAGGTTATCATACTCAGTGAAATAAGTCAGAAAGAAAAAGACAAATATATATTATTTACATGTGGAACCTAAGGAATACAACTGGTGGAAACAAAAAGGTAGGCTCACAGATACAGAGAACAAACTAATGGTTAGCTGTGGGGAGAGGAGAGGGGGCAATGTAAGGGTGGGGGAGTGGGAGGTACAAACTACTGGGTGTGAGAGAGACTACAAGGATGTATTTTACAAAAGGAGGAATATAGCCAGTATTTTGTAGAAATTGGAAATGGAGCATAATCTTTAAAAATTGTGTTAAAAATTAAGATCAAAGTTTTTCTTTCCAGTGAATATCAAATAATTCATTAAATACCAAAGTGTTTCTGCTCCCAGGGATCACCTTATGAGAAGGTTTGGTTGCCAGAGGGAAGTAGAACTGAAAAGTTAATTGCTGGAGCTTAGAAGATGAGGAGATTAGTGAAAACATACCTAGGAGGAAATCAATCCTGAATTTTCATTAGAAGGACTGGTGCTGAAGCTGAAGCCCCAATACTTTGGTCACCTGATGTGAAGAACTGGCATTTGAAAAGACCCTGATGCTGGGAAAGATTGAAGGCAGGAGGAGAAGGGGATGAGAGAGGATGAGATGGTTGGATGGCATCACTGACTCAATGGACATGAGTGTGAGCAAGCTCCGGGAGATGGTGAAAGACAGGGAAGGCTGGTGTGCTGCAGCTCATGGGGTGGCAAAGATTGGACACAACTGAACAACAACCTAGGGGGCAGATCAGGGAGGGCTTGAGAAGATGAGATAAGCAGAAGCATACCTAGAGGACACGTCAGGGAAGGGTGTTGTAAATCAGTGTGAAGAGATACCCTGTGCTAATGGATCACCTTGGCAGGATTTTTCAGTAGACAGGTGACAGGTTTAGGTCTTAAATAGTTTTGTTTGTAGTCCTTCTTGATCCACACATACTGAGACCTTGTTTATTAATTCAGCAAGTTTATAGTGAATACCTGTTTCATATAAGGCCTTGTGGTAAGTGTCAATAGTTTGATGAAAACAGATTTGCTTTTTAATTCTGAGAGACAAGTATGATATCTTTTTTTAAAATTGAAGAATTACAATTATTGATTTCCAACATTGTGTTAGTTTCTGGTGTACAGCAAAGTGATTTAGTTATACGTATATATAAATGTTCTTTTCCATTATGGTTTTTTACAGGATATTGAATATAGTTCTCTATGGTGTTATCTCTTTGCTTATATATATATGTATATATAGTTGTTTGTATGCTAATACCAGACTCCTAATTTATCCTCTCCTGCCCTCTTTCTTCTTTGGTAACCATAGTTTGTTTTCTATGTCTGTTGAGTCTTTTTCTGTTTCATAAATAAGTTCATTTGTGTCATTTTAGGTTCCACATAGAAGGTATTTGTCTTTCTCTTTCTGACTTCACTAAGTATGATAATCTCTAGGTCCATCCTTGTTGCTACAAAGGGCATTATTTCATTCTTTTTTATGGCTAAGTGATACTCTGTTGTGTATATATACCACATCTTTATCCATTCGTCTGGCCATGGACCTTCAGGTTGTTGCCATACCTTGGCTTTTGTAAATAGTGCTGCTGTGAACATTAGGGTGCCTGTGTCTTTTTGAATTAGAAGAATTTTCTCTGAATATATGCCTAGGAGTGGGATTGCTTGATCATATGGCAACTCTGTTTTTAGTTTTTTGTGGAGCCTCCATACTGTTTTTCATAGTGGCAGCATCAGTTTACATTCCCACCAACAGGGTAGAGAATTCCCTTTCTCCACACCCCAAAGAGGTAAGTATGATTTTCATTTAAGAGCATCTACTGTGCTTGGCTGGATGGTCCTTTTGGGAGGATATAAAGATTGTTTTTTGGGGGATTGTACTGTCTGTTTTGGGACCTTAACTTGAACTTTTAGCTCACAATTGACTATCAACACTGCTATAGTATACATGCATCGATTCTACATGATTCAGTCCTTTACACAGTTCCATCGAAATGTAAGTACAATTTTTTTTATATGGTATAATTCTTTTGTGGTTAATTTCAACTTCATATTTCTTTTGTGGTTGATCTTTGCTGCTGAACTGGGGTTTGAAGTTTAGAATTTAGTGTTGATCTCCTCATATATCACACTGCTATTCTGAATCCAGCCTTTTGATTTTCCTGTTTAGTGTCTAGCTACTTGTTTAGCTTTAGTGCATTCTTAGAGTAGGTGGATTCTCTAATAAAATAGATCATTGAACACTTAGAGTTAACATTTTTGATTTGGGAGAGTAGCATTAAAGGGGAAACTATGCTTAATTTAAGTGTAACTTTTGGACTGGTTAATAATACGGGCACAGGAAAACAAGTGAATGTTAGTCATTTACATTGTCTAAAAATCTTTGAAAAGAGTCCAATCAGTGTCTGGTTGGAAGGGGAAGGTACATTATGTGATGACTGGGTGATGACTTTTTGACTTTTAAGACGAGAAATAGAAAATAATAGTAATAAAGGGATTTTTTTTTTCTGGACAGAATTGTAAATAATGCTATTTTCAGTTTTGCTACCTGAAATGGTCCTATTTAACATTATTGTAAATGACTTGGAAGCAAGTGCATAGTGATATTCCAATTGCAGGTAAGAATATATTTGTTTAATAAAATCACAAGATAATAGGGTTGAACTTGATGAACACTTCATATGGATTTATGAGTCAAATATTTCAATATTTAAGAAAAGGTTATGTTTTGAGGTAAGGTGTTTCAGACTTACCCTTAGGATAATAGGGTTTGAAATCTCTTTTTTATGCCATAGGAAAATAAATTGGGAGGCAAGATATTAGTGGACTTATGATTGGGAATAATTGTACAGGAAGCCCTTTAGATTTGTGGATTAAATATTCCCAATTTTTGTTGATTATTCAGTCATTTTGGCTGTCTCCTATCTTTACCCACTCTACCTCCTCTGATTACCAGGAACACATTCTTCTTAAGAGAGAAAAGCATTTATTGAGTCTGTCTGATAGCTCTAGAATAGAAAGTAGTGGATAAAAAATGGTATTTGAAGAGGAAGTCTATTGCTGTCTTGCCCATTCTAAAAGTTTTCTGTATTTCTTTTCTTTTATTATGGTAAAGATTTGAAATCCAAGGTGAAATACATCTCAAATCAATTTGTCCACTCTATGCATGTGTATGTGTGTATATATGTATGTGTGTGTTTGTGTGTGTATGTATGTATGGGCTTCCCTGATGGCTCAGTGGTAAGGAATCCACCTGCCAATGCAGGAGATGTGGTTTCAGTCCCTGGGTCAGGAGGATCCCCTGGAGAAGGAAATGACAACCCACTCCAGTATTCTTGCCTGGGAAATCTCATGAACAGCGGAGCCTGGCGGGCTACAGTCCGTGGGATCAGGAAAGAGTCGGACCTGATTCAGTGACTAAACAGCAACGTGTTTGGGTGTGTTTCCCCTGCTTTACCTTTTAAATTACATCTTATTTTCTATGTGTTTATCTTAGCAAGGACAGAGACTCACTTTTCTGTGTATACTCTAAAGCACCTTCAGTAAACTTATTGCTTGA
The DNA here is from genome assembly GCF_019320065.1 of Cervus canadensis. NCBI lineage: Eukaryota > Metazoa > Chordata > Mammalia > Artiodactyla > Cervidae > Cervus > Cervus canadensis. Next base: position 24,921,713 of record NC_057410.1, on the reverse strand, counting down.
ATGAATGATCTGGTAACTATCCAATATAGAGATACTCTTTTGGATTTCATTATGTTTTTGAGAATCCAGTGATTCTTTAAATTTGGGTTTATTGATCCTCTTTAGAGAACTGATTTTAGGAACATTCTGGAATTAGTGGATGAAAAATATGACTCCTGTAGGATGTTAATTCTAAGGGTTTAGTTCTGGTAAGTCCAAATTCAAATTTAAGGGGATTTTGTACATCATGGCATTGATATGAAGTATGTCCTGTGAAGTGCTCATACATTTTTCCTGTTAATTTTTTTCTAATTACAAAGGTAATAAATGCTTGTGGTAAAAATTGAAACAATACAAGCATGTGTAATGTAGAAAGTAAAAGCTCCTCTGTAATCCCATCCTCCAGAAGTAACTTTTGATAAACACTTCATTGTTTTGTGCCTGTAGTACCAGCATTTATGTATTTCTATAAAAATCACTTGTTACTATACTACTCTTATGCAATTGCCTTTTATTACTTAACAGTATTTATATATTGGGCATTTCTTGTTATCTTAAATGGCCACATAGTATTTGAGTAGTTGCTATAATTTATTTTACCAGCTTTTGATTGGTGATGTTTGGGTTGTTTATAGTTTACTGTATTATAAATAATTTATATAAAATAGTCTGGTACACATGACTGTTTTATAAGTTCTTATAGATGGAATTGTGTCCAAGGGTATGCATTTAAAAGGTTTTTGTTGTATCTGTTTGCTCTACGGAAAGATTGTATCAGCATACATTGTTTCCAGCACTGTGGAAGACGGTTCTTTTCTCTCCATCCTCACTAACAACAAATACTTTTATTTCAGGAAATACTATTTGTCAAGTACTAGGGATAGACTGGTGAGCAAGACAGTGGGAGTCCTATTTTCTGAATTTACATTTCTTCAGTTAGTGAAGTTGAACTTCTTATGCCTGTTGGTCTTTGTTCTTCTTGTGAAATTGAAGAATTGACTTAAAAATTCTCTGTTGATTCTTTTTGGTCCTATTTTATTTTGATTTTCTCATCTATCAAAGCTGTGTGCCATGTGCTGCGAATACTTTCCTTGTTTTGTTGTAACTCTTTTATGGTGTTTTGGAGCCTAGAGCTCTTGCCTTTTTAAAAAAAATTTTTAAATCTTTATTGAGGTATAACATAAAGCATGGGCTTCCCTGGTGGCTCAGTAGTAAAGAATCCACCTGCCAATGCAGGAGACGTGGGTTCAATCCCTGGGTCAGGAAGATCCCCTGGAGAAGGAAATGGCAACCTATTCCAGGATTCTTGCCTGGAAAATCTCATGGACAGAGGAACGTGGCAGGCTACAGTCCATGGGGTCGCAGAAGAGTCAGAAAGGACTTGGCGACTAATCAACAATAGCAGCAACATAAAGCACTCAAGTTTGAGGTGTGTAGCACAATTGTTTTTTGCATTTTATTTATACATAACCTCCACTAAGAGCAAGATATAGTATATTTCCAATACCTTTGAAGGTGGAGAACTTACTTTTTGATTGCATAAATTGTATTCCTTTTGTGGACATGATTAAGTGACTGGTTTATTTTTACTTAAATCCTGGCATTGCATTCTTTTTTTGAGAAGAAATTCAGCCTCACTATAGTCCATGGGTTCACAAAGAGTTGGACTCGACTGAGCAACTGAACTGAATTGAATTTGTATATATACTATCTTAAATGTTTTCAAGTGGGGGAGTGTAAAAGTAAAGGTGAGCGACTTGATGTGTGTATATTTATATTGTATTTTCTAACATTTGATACACAGGTGGTGCCTTGTAATAGCTGACAAATCTGAGTGTATCTTACTCTCATTAACTGACTCTTAAAAGGTCAAGTTTAGTATTTCAAATCCTAAAAGATGATGCTGTGAAAGTGCTGCACTCAATATGTCAGCAAATTTGGAACACTCAGCAGTGGCCACAGGACTGGAAAATGTCAGTTTTCGTTCCAATCCCAAAGAAAGGCAATGCCAAAAAATGCTGAAACTTACTCATCTCAAACGCTAGTGAAGTAATGCTCAAAATTCTCCAAGCCAGGCTTCAGCAATATGTGAACCGTGAACTTCCAGATGTTCAAGCTGGTTTTAGAAAAGGCAGAGGAACCAGAGATCAAATTGCCAACATTCTTTGGATCATCGAAAAAGCAAGAGAGTTCCAGAAAAACATCTACTTCTGCTTTATTGACTATGCGGATCACGATAAACTGTGGAAAATTCTGAAAGAGATGGGCATACCAGACCACCTGACCTGCCTCTTGAGAAACCTGTATGCAGGTCAGGAAGCAACAGTTAGAACTGGACGTGGAACAACAGACTGGTTCCAAATAGGAAAAGGAGTATGTCACGGCTGTATATTGTCACCCTGTTTATTTAACTTATATGCAGAGTACATCGTGAGAAACACTGGGCTAGATGAAGCACAAGCTGGAATCAAGATTGCCGGGAGAAATACCAATAACCTCGGATATGCAGTTGACACCACCCTTATGGCAGAAAGTGAAGAATAACTGAAGAGCCTCTTGATGAAAGTGAAAGAGGAGAGTGAAAAAGTTGGCTTAAAGCTCAACATTCAGAAAACTAAGATCATGGCATCCAGTCCCATCACTTCATGGCAAATAGAGGGGGAAACAGTGGAAACGGTGGCTGACTTTATATTTTTGGACATCCAGTCCCATCATTTCATGGCAAATAGATGGGGAAACAGTGGCTGCCTTTATTTTTCTGGGCTCCAAAATCACTGCAGATGGTGATTGCAGCCATGAAATTAAAAGACGCTTACTCCTTGGAAGGCAAGTTATGACCAACCTAGACAGCATATTAAAAAGCAGAGACATTACTTTGTCAACAAAGGTCCGGCTAGTCAAGGCTGTGCTTTTTCCGGTAGTCATGTGTGGATGTGAGAGTTGGACTATAAAGAAAGTGGAGCACTGAAGAATTGATGCTTTTGAACTGTGGTGTTGGAGAAGACTCTTGATAGTCCCTTGGACTGCAAGGAGATCCAACCAGTCTATCCTAAAGGAGATCAGTCCTGGGTATTCATTGGAAGGACTGATGTTGAAGCTGAAACTCCAGTATTTTGGCTACCTGTTTCGAAGAGCTGACTCATTTGAGAAGACCCTGATGTTGGGAACGATTGAAGGCAGGAAGAGAAGGGGACGACAGAAGAGGAGATGGTTGGATGGCATCACCGACTCAATGGACATGAGTTTGGGTAAACTCCGGTAGTTGGTTATGGACAGGGAAGCCTGGCGTGCTGCGGTTCTTGGGGTCGCAGAGTCGGACACGATTGAGCAACTGAACTGAACTGAGTGGTTAAGAGGATGATCTCTTGAGTCAGAACCATCTCAATGTGGATCCTTGCTGCACTGCCTACAGCTCTTTGGCTTTGGGCAAGTTACCTTGGGCCTCAGTTTTCTCATTGGAGTCAAAAATGGTGCCTGCTTCATAGGATATAGGTGAATTAATTTGCAAAGTGCCTGCACATAGCAAGTATTAGCTGGCATTATTACTGTTCCTTTAATATGGAAAAAAATCTTACACTCTTACTTGGCATAAGAATTCCTCTGGAAACTATCTTTGATAGGAAAATACTTTGATAAACTAGCTTGGTGTATGATTCTGTGAGGAGCAATGAGGGTGTGGTTGATTGCACAAAAATTAGGTTGAAATTTATCTGTTGTAGTCTTTCACTTAACTGAGATAGTGCCTTGTTAGACATTGTTTTTATTATATATATATACATACATATATGTGTATATATATATGTTAGATTCTTTCAAGTGTTATTTTTAGACCACTGAAGGCAAAGTTGTAGGCTTAATATCTTAGTATTGCCTTGGAGTTATCTTTTTCCTTTTTCCCTTTGTCCAATCAGTTATAAAGTCCTATTAATTTCTATAATGGTACTATTCTGTTTTTCTCACCCTATAAATATGTATTTTTATCATAAAATTAAAGAGGACAAATTAAAGGAGGTAATTATTTCCCTGCAACTCTGGTCTTCAGAGATAACCCTATTAACCTTTTGGCACATATTTCCACTAGAATTTTTTTTTCTTCATGCAATTACATATATATATATGTATATATATATATATATTTTTTTTTTTTTAACTGAAAACCTATTCGTTTTCCCAAGGTGAAAACTGCTTCTCTTTTTTACTTTGTTTCTACTGCTAGTGCCTATTCTAAACTTTGTTTCCTAGTGCTTGTATTAGTAAAATTTTCTCTTAAAAAAAGTAACTTAATATATCTATCCTTTCTTCCTTTTAGTCCCATCTACAACTGGATTAATCTTTCTAGTTACTTCTTAAACTCTACATTTTTTTCCCCCAAGAAAAAAATGTTTAATGTCATTCTCTTCTTAAAAATCTTTTGTGACCTATATCGTTTTATTTATATCCTTTACTCAATGTTCTGTTCAAAATGTGCTTGATGCCCTGATTTCTCACATCTTTGTTCACACCCATTTTCCTCTGGTTTTTCTTTGTTTTGAGGTCTAGTAGAATATTTGTAGCAAGCTCCATATGCAACTGCAACAGATATAAAGGAAGAGGATTATTCTGAATTGAATTTGTGGAGAAAAATCGTTTCACAGAGTAATACAAATAAATATTAGAATGCTTATCAGTTCTACTCAATAAATAAATATTTCACTTCTATAAAATTATTTATTGTTTGTTTTGACTTCTGGTAAATTCTCTCTAGTTCATGCCATTGTCGTGTTTGATTCACTGACACATTCTTGTTAAGATTCTAGAGAAGTTCTGCTTCCTGAGATTTACCAAATCACCAGGCTATGTTTATGTCCTATTCTGATTTTTTTCTTTAGCATCTGAGTTTTTTGGCTTGATGTTTTTTTTTTGGCCTCACAGACTTGGCATGTGGTATCTTAGTTCCCCAAACAGGGATTGAACCTGGGGTCCCAGCAGTGAGAGCACTAAACTTTTGTGCTCTTCTCCATATACAAGTATAATTGAGATAATTCGCATACGATAGAATTCCTTCTTTTGATGTACGATTCACTGGTTCTTGGTATATTCAGAGTCAGCAACCATCACCATGATCTAATTTCAGAACATTTACATCACCCTAGAAAGAAACTCCTTGTACTTTAGCAGTCATTTCCATTTCTCTTTTCCCAGCCCCTGGCAACCACTAGTCTACTTGAGTCTCTAAGAACTTGCTGATTCTGGACATTTCAATTTACTCCTTGTTTTGCCCAAAGTTTTACTTTCGTTTTAGGTTTGAAGGATTTGTTAACAAAAGAAACCTCTCATTACCACAAATAAACAATTTCAATTTTTTAATAGAAGGTTATTTGACCTAATTTTAATATACAGTCATTAAAAAAACACCACAAAAACAGTAGAGAGAAGTAACAGAATTGGTCCGACAGCCTATATCCAGACTTGAACAGCACTGGCCAGTACCTTGTTAACAGCAATCTGGAGTCCCAATTGGAAGGATCCTGGGTGGTACATCTACCCCACAGGTGAGACTTCAAATAGCAACTTTGGGGTCTCCTGTTTGTAATCTCAGGCCGCAAACTGATACCATCATCAGTTTGTGTGCAAAAAAGCAGCTCTTGTGAGAATGTAACATTGTAAATATCATCTCTGCATAGTTTTTGGTGACTAATAATAAAAATAATTTTAAAAGATTACTTCAAAAAGATGCAGCTCTAGTTTTACTTTAATTTTACAATGCTGTTTGTTTTATTTTCCTGAGTCTTAAGACTTCTTAGATGGGGAGGAGGGGCAGAGGGGGTGGGAAGGTGGGGAGGAGAGGCTGGCCAGGCCCTCCGGGGCTTAGGTATTTCAAGTCCTACTCCCTTTCTTCTCTAAAGTGATCTGATGATAACAGTTGATGAGCTTGTAGGCAGGTATGTAGTCCAGGCCGTGTCTGGGCAAGGTCTGAAGTCGGTCAGAGGCCTGCTGCCCTATTTCTGAAGCCTGAACAAGACTCATCCATACTGCTTGACCTCAGAATTGTTTAGGCTGAAGAGCATAGGAATAAGGCAGAGTAACATGAACAGTCTCTTTAATTCTATAAGTCAAATAACAGTTCCAGATAGTCAGTAGAAATAAAGTGATCAAAGAAATATGAACTGGGTTAAGCAGTGCAGAAAAGAATCTTTGAGCAGTAGGGGATTTAGTAAAGAAAAAGACCCACCATGAATGAGAAGTACGTTTTTGTACATCAACTCCTACATCCATTAAGTTATTGGCAGTTAGAGTAGTAACAACAAAATGCTCTATTAAGATATGATTATGTTTGTCTATTAAATTTTGTAACTCTTTGATTCCTTGCAGAATCTTTCATAAAGGTTCTAAGGGGAAGCTAATAGTGGAAACAGAGAGAGTAGGGAATAGGATTAGAGTCCACAATATCTAAGTTCTCATGGAGGAAAAGTAATGGATGGTCCCCTTCCAATATAAATGATCAATATGTGTTAGGCATCTGCAAAAAGGGGTTCCTAACTGATACGTAAAAGTTAGTTTCTACATTACTGGTTACAATACATACAAGTTGAGGGGCTATTTAAAAAAACATAGGATTTAGGGAAGATAGTCCATTCACAATACTTGATGAAGTTCTGTAATAGGTAGGGTTCCCAAATGTGAGATGTTGATCCACTTAGCAGTCTCTTGGTAGCTTTATTCCAGTCTATCAGTAAGTGGTGCGATTATTAATGTCCAAACAATTCCCAGTAAAATGCCACAACTAATACTCTCCCCCAGATACAATAAGTAACACATGAAATTGGTGTAATCTAGCAGACAGATAAATTTTGTCCATAGAAAGTCAAAGTTAAGAAAGAACAAGCCTTGTTTGCAAGGCATTTGAAGTTATCCTGAGTTTGGGTCTGGCTCCTATTTCTCCATCTGAAGATTCCCCAACATTTTTCTTCATGTTCTTTTCTTAACTGTAGCAGATAGGAGTTGAGGTATGAATAACAATCCACAGTACAGTAAGGCTCCAAGAAGAGTCTTTTCTTGAGAATAACAGCGTGTTAATGGCACATATTTCCATTTTTCCTGTCCGGAGATTATATGATGATATCCTTCCCCTGTGCAGTCATATTAGCAGCAGGTATGGGAGGACAGTTAGGCTGCTTCACCCAGACTTGAGCTTCAATAGCGTGTATTTCATTTGTGGACCCAAACCCTCTATCACCTCTGACCATTAGTAAGGTGGGAGGTTCTCTGTTTTGTACTTTGCCAGTTACAAATGGAAGAATCAGCAGTTGACAGTTTGATTATGTTTATTAGTAAGTAGATCATCCTTTTCCTCATTTAGTAAAATTACTGAAATTTCTCCTTGGTAGTCTAGGTCTGTAATTCTCCCATGGACACACATCCCTTTTAATGCTAAACTGAAGCATTCTTGGATTAATTCAAAGTGTCTGGGAGACATTTTAATTGCAACACCAGTTGAAATAGCACATATCAATCCTTCTGTAAGTCTGTGTTCAGATGTAGGTGACAAATCCAGTCTTGGGGCCTCAGGAATAGCTCAGAAAGGAGCTAGTGCTCCTGGGCTGATTTCCAATTCTAGCTGTCTCAGGATGGAAGTCTGTTTTATGAATCTGTAAGTTTAGAATAGTCATCCTCATCAAAGGAGTTTCTAATTATCCTATAGGTCTATTATTTAAAATATTGAGGGCAGTATTTAAATCAGTCCTTCAGTTTTTATAAGAACCCTCTCCAAGTTTAATTAATTGCTATTTAAGCAGATCATTCATTCTTTCAGTCAAGCCAGCATCTTGAGGATAATAAAATCAGAAAAATCCATTGTACATTATGTTCTTGGACAAACTCTTGTATTAACTTTACTTTAAAATGTGACCCATGTCACTCTGAATTTGAAGTGGAACACTATAATATAGATTGATTATCTCCAGTGTTTTAATAGTATTATTCCGATTGGCTTTCCCCAAGGGAATGACCACTAAATATCCAGAATAGGTGTCCACAGCAGTACATTGGCATCCTTCTTCCCAAGTTAATGGACCAATGTAATCAGTTTGCTGTATTTGCCCAGGCAGCTTGCCATCTGCCGCTTGTCCTTTACTGGTTGTGGCAAGCTTCTATGCTTAATTGTTGACAAATTGGACATTGTAAAGTAACAAATTTAATGAGATCTATAGTTAAAGAAATACCTCGATCCTGAGCCCACCTGTATGTTGTTTCTCCCAAATGGCCACATTTTTGGTGTGCGCATGAAGTCGAACATTTTAAGTTGCTAGAGTCTGGATCAACTTCTGCTGCTTGAATTTGGGTTTGTACATCTCTAGTAGAGTTACACTATTGTTTCCTAGAATTTGGGACACTGTGAGCATCTACATGAAAGACTGAAAGAGTAGTAGTTTTGAACAGTTTCCCAAATGTAAGACCATAATTCCTTTCCCCATAGCTCTTTGGAGTGAATTTGCTAGTTATTCTTTATGCTTAGGGGAAGCCAAATGGCCAGTCTGTTCGTTGGCTACTGACCAAGAATCTGTATAAATATGACATTCTGTTAAATTTGTTGTTTTAGAGCCTGACATACTGCGTATAATTCAGCAAATTGACTACTCTTAGTTAACTCTTCCTGGCCTCTGGAAATTTCCTGTTCTAGAAACCCAAGGGCTCTGTTTTGTTTTTTCCACAAGCTCCAGTTGGCATATAGTTCATTGATTGTTACAGGTTATTTTATGTCACAGGGTATCTGCTCTCCATCCAAAGATAGATTACTGAGATAAGCTTTAGAATAATTCAGTTAAACGTCTTAGCAATAAAATACAACAGCAAGGAGCTATCTGGGAAGTGGGTCTTGGTCAGCATAGATTTCAGTTAACAAAACTAGAATTTACTATTAAGTGAAACAATTTTTTGTGAAGGCATTAGCCCTCTAGCCAGGGTTAATGGTTAGTCCCATCAAACAAAAAATGAGGTTTATCTGGGAGCCGGGAAAAGTCAAGCAGCCATCTTGGATTTCCCTGTGCCCTGACTGTTTGATTTATAGCCTTTGTTTACCCATTTTAAATTCCTTGATTTAGAAGTAGACAGTTGCCATGTTCTAAGAACATCAGGATAGCAAAAGTCTGACAATGAAGGATTAATTTTTTGTAGAAACAAAATGAGCTTATCTGTGTGTGCCACATTCTTCATAGGTCATTGTGAAATAATATTTATTTACTTTACCAAAGTTGCAAAAGATTTTAAAAACAAATATAAATCATTTAAAGGCAAAGAAATTCACATAGTCTTGTTATCAAAAGCCACATCCCAAGAAAGCTGTTCTCAACAGAGAAAACCAAGTTCCAGTCTGATACCAGCTTACTGTTAATAACAAAATTTGTTTATCTATTAATAGTTAATTTAATCTTCAAGATTTCTGTAAATGTTGAAGAGGTGATATTTTTACAAAGTAGTTGTTACTCAGTCGCTAAGTCATGTCTGACTCTTTGCCACCCCATGGACTGCAGCACGCCAGACTTCCCTGTCCTTCACTATCTCCCTGAGTTTGCTCAAACTCATGTCCACTGAGTCAGTGATGCCATCCAACCACCTCATCCTCTGTCTCATCCTTCTCCTCTTGCCGTCAATCTTTCCCAGCATCAGGGTCTTTTACAGTGAGTTGGCTCTTTGCATCAAGTGACCAAAGTATTGGAGTTTCAGCTTCAGCATCAGTCCTTCCAGTGAATATTCAGGGTTGATTTCCTTTAGGATTGACTGGTTTGATGTTGTTGTCCAAAGGACTCTGAAGAGTTTTCTTCAACACCAGTTTGAAAGCATCAATTCTTTGGCGCTCAGCCTTCTTTATGGTCCAACTCTCACATCCGCATATGACTACTGGAAAAACCATGGTGTGTGTGTGTTAGTCACTCAGTTGTGTCCAACTCTGCAACCCCATGGACTGTAGCCCACCAGGCTCCTCTGTCCATGGCATTCTCCAGGCAAGAACACGAGTGCGTTGCCATTCCCTTCTCCAGGGGATCTTCCCGACCCAGGGATCGAACCCCGGTCTCCTGCATTGTGGGCAGTCTCCAGCATTCTTTACCATTAGCACCTCCTGACCTACTGTGGAAAAACCATAGCTTTGACCATACAGACCTCTGTTGGCAAAATGATGTTTCTGCTTTTTAATACACTGTTTAGGTTTACATAGCTACTCTTCCAAGGAGCACGCGTCTTTTAATTGTTTTTACAAAGGCATCAGAATAAAGCCATAACTATAATGACAAAAGACTTTATTTAATAATTTTATTTATTTATTGGCTGTGCTGGGTTCATTGCTGTGTGGGCTTTATCTAGTTGTGGCGAGTGGGGGCTACTCTCTATTTGCGGTTTACAGGCTTCTCGTGGTGGTGGCTTCTCTTGTTGTGAAGCAAGGGCTCTAGAGTCTGCTTGCTTCAGTAGTTGCAGTGCTAGCGCTCAGTAGTTGCCATTCCGACTCTAGAGAACAAGCTCAGTAGCTGTGGTGCACAGGCTTGGTTGCTCTGTGGCATGTGGGATCTTCCAGACCAGAGGTCGAATTCGCGTCTCCTGCTTTGGTAGGTGGATTCTTTACCTCTGAATCACCAGCGAAGCCCTATTATGTTAAGGAGACTTTCCTAAAGCATAATTATTCTTAATAAAGTTTAATTTAAAAGCTCTTATCTCATTTACATTTTCTTTCCTTAAAAATTTCTTCACATTGAGTTACTTTCCTTGCTGACAAATTTGTAAAGGAAACAGCAAGATTTTATTTAGCTTATATTAAGCTTAGGCACAGTGAAAGTATTCTACTGATTATTATATGATGACTCTAAGACATGTCTATACTGATTAACTCAACAGACTTAAACCATCTTCAGTAGCAGATGTCGTCTTGGTACCAAACATTTCCCAGATCATGTGGTCCTAAAATTTATCTTGGCCGGTTTTCTAGATATTTAGCTTTAACTTGTAAGCACTTACTTTTAAGTCAGTTAAATAGAGCTCATTTACAAGTTAATCTTAGCAATGTTATCCAAGGACAAAGACAAATACTGAGACATACACATATATCCAGGCAGGCAGCGGTTTCAGTTTCTGTTGGAGATTTAAAATGTCTCTTGGTCTCCTTTCTTTCCCCCCTGTCATCTCCTGAGAATGAACTTCTTTTTGCTAACCTTACCGTGCTCCTTTCGATATTTAGCTTGTACAGTCTTTACAGCAGCTTTTTCAGCTACCAACTGGAAAGTGGACACTTGGTCAACTAAAATGTAGTTTTGACATTGTAACGTGGACAGTCACCTTGCAGGTCGCATAATTCTTTCTCCAGTTTTGACTTCTTTTCAACCAGTTTTAATTTGGCTTCTTGAACCTTACGGTAGGCAGAGAGGATCCAGCATCTCTGATCCACCACAGTACATTTTTGTTCTTTCTCAGTTGGCAAGAGCCGCAAACATTCAATAACTTTTAAAGGTTCAGCCCTCTTTAATTTCGGGTCCCAATTCTCACACAATCCAGTGGATATGTCCCGCTCAGTAGCTAACAAGAAGTAAGGCAGATCTTCCCATCTGGAAATAAAGACTTCATTAATCTTAATGTCTTCTTAAAGAGTGGCATTTTGCTTCACGAATCCTGCTCACAGTGCTGATTTATGTTTTGCCAAAAGTTTTACTTTCGTTTTAGGTTCGAAGGATTCATTAACAAAAGAAACCACTCGTTACACACAAATAAACAATTTCATTTTTTTGTAGAAGATTATTTGACTTAATTTCAATATACAGTCATTAAAAGAAAAGAAATAGAAGTGTAACAGTGTATACAACACCAAATTGGGCTGACACAACCTACATCCAGACTTGAACAGGCGTGAGAAGTTAACAGCAATCTGGAGGCCCAGTTGGAAAAGATCAGGGTGGTACATCTACCCAACGGGTGAGACTTCAGATTGCAGTTTTGGGGACTCCTGCTTATTATAGTCCTATGCTGCAAACTGATATCTTCATCAGTTTGCTAGCAAAAAAGCAGCTCTGGTTTTACTTTAACTTTACAGTGCTGTTTATTTCATCTTGTTAGTCATAAGACTTCTTAGATCCTGGAGGTGGGACTGGGCTGGCCAGGCCCTTAGGGGCTTAGAGATTTCAAGTCCCACTCCCTTTCTTCTCTAAAGTGCCTCTTGACTTGCTAGTACACGTTGGTGTGCCTACCAGGCAGACATGTAGTCCAGGCAGAGTCCGGGCAAGGTCAGAAGTCGGGTCAGAGGCCTGCTGCCCTACTTCTGAAGTCTGAACAAGACTGGTGGTGGTGGTTAAACCGCCAAGTCGTGTCTGACTGAGCCCACCAGGCTCCTCTGTCCATGGGATTTCCCAGGCATGAATACTGGAGTGGGTTGCCATTTCCTTCTCTAGAACAAGATTACCTCTATTTTAGTTTCCCTAACAATCCTTAAAAAAAAAAAGTATGTAGAGTGCTTTGATAAAACTTAATCTCATTTTAAATAGAAAGCTGTCTACTTCTAGTGGCTACTTGAAAGTAGCTTTTAATGAGAGTTCATTGAAGGATTGATTTAGGAAGTGGGCTTGGGTTAATGGATAGGAGAGAAGAAGATATTTTAAATAGAAGGGAAAGCATAACAAGAGGTGATGAAAATTGAGGTAAGCAAAGAAGTTGGTTTAAAACTTAGTTCTTTTTTAGAACTACCTTGCTCTAGAAATAAATAATAAAAGTGATTTATTTTCTCTTCATCCAGTCTGTGGCTCCAGCAGCCTTATTTTTAGCAGCCAAAGTAGAGGAGCAGCCAAAAAAATTGGAACACGTCATCAAGGTAGCACACACTTGTCTCCATCCACAGGAATCACTTCCTGATACCAGGAGTGAGGTAGGGGGTTGATTAATTGCATACATCTGTTTTTCTTAATTTATTTTTATCATAATTTAGTTTTGCAACTTTGATTTATGGAAATCTCAATGTGGACTGTTAAAGGAACTTTTCGTGTTTTTTTTTTCCTTAAAACATCATAGAAATGTTATGGCTAAAGTTAATTATATTTTTTCTGGTAAAATTGGAAAATGCAGAAAAAGAAGAAACTATATTAACTAGGTGTAATTTGTACCACAGATATATAAATGAACCAGTATTTCCAACTGCTTTTCTATAAGTAGCTGTACATGTATATATTTTATACCTACTTTTTTCACTCACTGTATGTCAAATATTTCCACAACAATTCTCTACTTTCTTTAAATATTGATATAGAATTTCATCATGTACATACATATATTTTAACCATTATCTCTCAAGATAATTTCCAGCTTTTTACTGGAAATACCTCTATGAAGAACATTTTTTTTGTTAATGAATTTTAAAAAAACGGATCCTGTCACTTACGTGTTTAACTTTTTAAGAAATTCAAGTATGCTCATTTCTTAGAAAAGAACTCAAACACTGAAGAATCATTTAAAGTAAAAGTCAAAGCTCATCTCCCCTTCTTCTGCTAGGAGAATACTGTTGATTATAATTCAGATATATATTCTTCTACCCCTTTATCCTTTGTGTCTACATATAGCTTCCCCCCCCCCCCGCCCCACACACACCTCCTTTCATCTTTCCTTGACCTTATGAAGAAGGGAAACTCTCCTGGCTTTAGAATTCAGTGATTGGGGAGCGATGAGTTTGAAGAAAAACTACAGATTTCTGTACCACATTATTAGTCTTTTACAGTGGATGTACGTAATAAGTGGAATGGTGGAATCACAGCTCCTAGTTATATGAGAGAAGTGTTTAGAATAGCAGTGTCTTGACTTCATTTTCTCTCTGGGCTATACCAGAGTAGTTTTGTTGAAAAGTTGTTGGTCTGAACTTTTATTTATGTTAGAGACTACTGACTGCCATTGGTCCGTAGAGTTGACCAAATAACAAAATTTTAATGAAATAAAAAGTAAAATCCCAACTTTTTTTCTTTAAAGTATATTTATATGACTTCTCACCTGAGTCTGTCTTATGAGGTGACTCAGAGAAGATACTTTCTTCATTATGTGGAAAGGAGAGCTACCATAGTTTACATCCTTATTGGACTTACTCAAGATCATAAAGTGCAGTAGAAAGTTAGCAGCAACATAAGTCTCTTAACTCTTGGCTCAAGCTTCATTTCTCCTAGAGCTTAGACCAGTGCTGTCCAATAAAAATATAAGGGAAGTCACATATGTAATTAAAATGAAGCTTTTCATTAAGCTTTTATTTTAAATTTTTATTTAAATTTAAAATTAATTTAACATATTTTATATAGCATTTTGTTTAACCCCAAAATATAGTCATTTCAGCATATAGTCAATTTAAAAACATTATTAATGAAGTATTTTTTAACATTATTATTTTTTAACTAAGTCTTTAAAATTCACTGTATTCTACATTCATAGCACATATCAGGTGCTTGATGGCCATGTATGGATAGTGGCCACGGTAATGGCTGTACAAATCTGAAGGAATTTTGTTTGTTCCATTTTCTTGTGAACTCCTCTGTGAATTTTAAAAATCTAGCATTACTCTAAAAGGAAAGTTTAACAGGAATCAAATGTTTGAGAGTGCGTACAGTACTGTGGGAAGGCTGAGCAGTGTGTTTTGAGGATATTAAAAAAAGGTATGTTAATATTTAAAAAGGTATGTTAATATTTTAATTTAAAAAGTTTTTAATCTGTATCATATGAACATTATAATCTAAAATGTCAGTCTGAAAATGAACCAGATACCTGGTGTTTATTCTGTAGCCATTTATAAATAAAGTGACATCGTTTGCTGTACCACTTATTTATCTGTTTCTTTTTTTAAAGGAGAATCTGTTAGGGATAAGGATTAATTTCAGTTCCTACTTTCCCTCATAACTGCACCCTTGCCTTTTGTGGCTTTGGTTTCCTTTGGAGATTGTTAATGATAGAACTGTCTACACTTTGTTATATCCTGTGTGTTTTGGGGGAATAATTTATGTGTCTTCTCACACCTGCAGGCTTACCTGCAGCAAGTTCAAGATCTGGTGATACTAGAAAGCATAATTCTGCAGACTTTAGGTAAGTTTATTTTCCTTTAAAACATTAAAGAAATATGTATGCAATATAATGTTTTTCTAATTTGCAAAATAGGAAACAGGAAGAGAATTTCTTGGGAAGGTTTTTGCACATTGTAGAGATTGCTTAACCCTGCCACAGAGAGAATGAAGGCACCACCAATCTTTGAGATAGCCATTAGCAGAGTTTTTCTGCTTGTTTTTATTCTAGGATTCATGATTTGCTTGCTAAGATTTGGCAGTTTTTAACTTTCTGGTAAATAATGGCAGAAACTATCTAAATAACTTTTTTCCTTCTAGGAGTTTTTATAGTCTGTCCTTAGATAACAGTATTTGTTTTTAAAATTGGTAATCAGCGTTCAAAACAGTAGAGTGGAAATGGAAGAATTCAAGCTAAATTGTTCTTTTGGGCTATCATTTTTCTCTTTAGCTAGGAGAGTATTTCATGAGTCATGTTGGAAAGTTGCTGATCAGCCTGTATTTTTTGCATGTATACCTATACACACAATTAATTCTTCAAAGTTTGTCTCTGAAATTAGTTTCTGCTAATTTTTACTTTAAATTAGTTATCTTCAAGGTAACCATACTTTAGGGGACAATGATATTTTTCTGGTGGGGTACATTTTTATTAATATTTTAATGTGGAAACCTGTAAAATCTAACTTGTAAGAATCAGTTGTGCTTGTAGAATAATTTGCATCAAGTAAATTTTGCAATAGAATCGTCTTCTTTTTTTTAATCAGTTTGCCTCAGACTTTATTTTTATTTTTTGGCGTGCTGCACATAGCTTGTGGGATCTTAGTTCCCTGACAGGGATTGAACCCAGGCTCTTGGCAGTGCTAGTGTGGAGTCCTAACCACTGGACCGCCAGGGAATTCCCTAGAATTTCTTTACTCGTACTAGATAATTTTATTTACATACACAAAAAGAAACTTCTTCAAAAATTTTTATAGATATACTACATTTTGGTTAAGATTATTTAGAGTTAGATAAAGTGATCAGTACTTAATGATGATTGAGATGATGAAAAGGAAGAAGACTGAGGTAAGAGAGGAATAGGTTTTAAAAATATTTTCTAACGGTTAAGCTTCTGGAGATAATCATTATGTAACTGCTTCTTTTCTAATCATATATTCTGTTGTCCCTAAGAACATGCTTTGTATTCAGATGTTATTGATAGCTCAGGGATCTTGAGACGGCATTAACTTTATTATCTGAGTGGTGCCTTTGAAGATAATCTTAAGAGTGTGCTGCATACTTTATGTGACACTCAGCCTCTCAATAGGCAGTTTTGGGACCAGAAAATGAGAGAATCCTTCAATGATGACTCACATAAAAGCAGTATAAAATATTCTGAGTATCTAGCTTTTTAACCAGTTACTTTTTTTTAGGCTTTGAACTAACAATTGATCACCCACATACACATGTGGTAAAGTGCACTCAACTTGTTCGAGGTAAGGAATCTCAATCCCAACTTGAGATGCTATCTTAAATTGTTTTACCATTTAGAGGCTAAGATTTACTGTGGGCTAATACATAATACAGCTGCTTTGGCCAAAATTTAAATTAAAAAACCTACCTGGCTTTTTAATTTCAAAATGAGTGATTTGAGCTTTTCTGTTGAGTTCTTATAGTGTTTTTAGGTGATCTCCAGATAAAGTGAGTTAGTTTATTGTTTATCAAAGCTGGAGGCAGATTTTGAAAAGTCACTAAAATCAAAGTATCCAATAGCAATTTTAAGGATGTCTTGGGAGTGAAAATGAAAGTGAAGTCTCTCAGTTGTGTCCAACTCTTTGTGACCCCATGGACTGTAGCCTACCAGGCTTCTCCGTCCATGGGGTTTTCCAGGCAAGAGTACTGGAGTGGGTTGCCATTTCCTCCTCCAGGAGATCTTCCCGACCCAGGGATTGAACCCAGGTCTCCCGCATTGTAGGCAGATGCTTTATGGTCTGAGCTACCAGGGAAGTGATCTTAATTTGATTCTAGGGTTGATTGTCCTGGGCACTGTCAAAGGCCACCCAGAAGGCTGTGTAGAATTGATTTGCACTTTCATTAATTGTTAATTCCTTGGCAGACGTGCTTTTTATTCTAATTTAACTTTAGTAGCCATGATTGCATTAAACCTAATTTTTCTTTTTATTCAAATAGTAATATCAAGAAAGAATATCTTAAATACCATTGTACATTTAAACGCAATTTCTTGTTTGTAGACTTTCACTGATAATTAGCCTTATCATGTGTTTCATCTGAAAACTCAAGAGTTTTTTGAGTTCTTTATATTTTGAGAGCATTAAAAGGTTTACATTGAGCAAGCTTAAACAGAGGTGGGTTAAATACATTAATATTTCATCTAAGGAAGATTAAAATTTACTTTGTCACCCAGACAAATTTTTTTGAAGGAGGAATTTTTTTATTGTAATATGTTTAAATAATTTATGTCATTTGCTAATTTTTTCCAAATATATAAAGGTCTTCTGATCTTGCCTCCAGATTAGTTCATCCCCTAGCTTAGAATTTCTCAGTGGACTCTTGTATCAGGATCTCTGAGTTACTTGTTAAAAATGCTCATTGTTACTACATCCTTCTCCAAAAGTGTTGAGTTAAGACTCTAGGGAGGATGCCCGGGAATTGCATTTTAAATATGTAACCCATATACTAGGTGTGTAGAATAAAGCTTAAGTCCCTAAGTCTGGAAGCAGCATAATTGTTAATATAATTAAAAATCACTTAAACTGTTTCATTTCACAGTGGAATATAAACATCAGGTAGTCAGAGACCATGTCTGTCTCATTTGCCACTGTATTCTCTGCCTTGCAAATATTAAATGCTTACTATATAATTATTGAGAATGAATGAAACTAATAATCCCCCCCCCCTTTTTTTTTTTAGCAAGCAAGGACTTAGCACAAACTTCTTACTTCATGGCAACCAACAGGTTTATATTTTAATATTTTTTTCTTCTCTTTTTGGGATACTACTTTACTTGGGTTGGAATTGTCACTTTTTGTTGGGTATATGGAAAGATGATAGGTCTGGCACTTAGTAAATTAGAAGCCAGAGATCTAGTCAAGGATCTCTGATATTAATAGAATGTGTTATAGACAAGTCCATGGTAAATGTTGATTTTTCTGCACAGTTGTCATGCGTGCCTTAAAATTTCCATGCTGCCTTTTAAATTTGTTAAGGTGATACAATATTTTTGTTTCTGATTGATAGCCAACTTAATTCTGCATTTGTTACCTTGCATTAAAATATCCAAAAGCATAGTTCTGAAAGTTTATTTAAACTTGGATTTCATTGCCAGTCGGTGACTAAAAGCTAATTTAGAGGATTCTGCTGTAATTGTGGTATTTTAAAAGGTTCTTTTTGTCTTCACTCACTCCCAGATAAATGGGCACATATATGTGCAAAGAGTTGTGACACTTTTTCGTTCCCTTTTTAAAGAAAAAAACTAACACATAACTTGTATTACCAAATGATTTGCTCATTCTCATCTCCAATCTACTACGTAGTTCTTGGAAACCAAAGATACTCCTAATGACCATCGAGGCTAAGAAGTTCATTTTTATAGCCTGATGGGAGAGATTTTAAAAATAAACTATCAAGCATATTCACACTTGAGAGAGTGATTATCTATTCATTATTTAAAAGAGACCAGACCTATGACTGGCAAGAAATAAGATAATTTTTAGGATAGTTCCTTAAGTATTTGATTTAGGGATTGTACATATTAAAAGTCTTAAAGTTTTTCTTATGTTCTGAACTTATTCTCAGGATGATTAATCCTTATTTAAAAAAACTGAGTACTCAGTCTTTTATTTTTGTTTTTATTTTTTCCGGTCCTTCATCAGTGTGTGGATTAAATGATGTATAGTCAAAAAAATTAGAAAAGTTGTTACCTGAGCAGATGGGTTAATGGAAAGATTAGGTTGGGTGTTGGATCAGAGCTCTGGCTATTTCTTGCCTTTCTTGCTCTCCAGTGTTTTTATCTTTTTGGGTTTTTTTACTTTTTTTTTTTTTTTTAAATAATGGAGAGTTTTTTAACTTTGGGTTCAGAATGGAGAGCTCATGATACTCTCTTGTTTCCTTCCCTCTGATGTCAGCCTGCATTTGACCACATTTAGCCTGCAGTACACACCTCCTGTGGTGGCCTGTGTCTGCATTCATCTGGCTTGCAAGTGGTCCAACTGGGAGATCCCAGTCTCAACTGATGGGAAGCACTGGTGGGAGTATGTTGACGCCACTGTGACCTTGGAACTTTTAGATGGTAAGTTTTAGAGTAAGGGACCTTGAAAAGCACTTGTTCTTGATCTGTCACATATCTGGCCAAAGGTGACTTGATTTCAGATGAATACAGTTAGTTGAGGTTATTCTTGTTTCATTACTTCTGCCTTTCTGAATTTTTCTTAAATGTTCTAATTTCATTTGTAGAACTGACACATGAATTTCTACAGATTCTGGAGAAAACCCCCAACAGGCTCAAACGAATTTGGAATTGGAGGGTAAGAATTATTGCTGTCACTTTCTTTTGACTGCACCAGTGAGATACCAGATATGTATATGGATATGTACCCTAGGTTTGGAATTTCCCTTTTTTATAGTTATGCAATAGTCATGATTTCAACTTCATAGCTGGGATACTGGCTCAGAAATCCATTGATGTAGGTAACAGCAGGATTTATTTTGTGTTTTGCAACTCTTCGTGGTTTAGTCATTTGGTCAGCAACATTGGTTGAGTATTTTTTTGTGTGTAGAGAGTGTTAAGGGGGAAAATTTGGCTTTTCTGAGACATAGAATTTTGGATTCTTATATAGGAAAGATACAGAGTTAGGAGGTTAGAGCTGGTATTGTAATTTTATCTTTGATATTACTTGATTTTAAACGGATTTTAGAATTTTGTTTTTATATAGATCACAGTTCAAAGTTCTATTTCGGGTATTCTTGAAAGTCTTATCTATGATTAATGAAATTATTCTTTTTTTTCAGTGTCAGAAAGCTTAAAAGTATTCCTTGCGTTTCTGAGAATTCTAGACAGGATGCTTAATTTCTTTCTCTTAAGTTGAGTTATAGAAAAGGAGTTTGCCTAGGGTTCAAAGGAGATTTGAGAGGACACAATTCTTACCTTTTACTTTTGTGTAAAACTTTACCAAAATTTTTAGAGTTTAGACTAACTAATTATAAGACAAGAATGGTCATGAATGAATACAACTTCATTATTTTTATTGCCTTGTAGTGGGATCTTAGTTTCCTAAGATCTTAGTGTGTGTGTGTATGTGATCAGTTGTTTCTGACTCTTTGTGACCCCATGGACTGTAGCCCACCAGGCTCCTCTGTCCATGGAATTTTCCAGGCAAGAATAATGGAGTGGGTTGCCATTTCCTTCTCCAGGGGATCTTCCCGACCCTGGGACTGAACCCACATCTCTTGCATCTCCTGCAGTAGAAGGTGGATTCTTTACCACTGTGGCACTTGGGAAGCCCCTATCTTCATGACCAGTATTAGAACCTGGGACCCTGGCAGTAATAGCACTGAGTCCTAATCACTGGACTACCAGAGAATTCCCACAATATTATATGTTTCACTATGGGTACTATGTTGTACAGAGGGTCTCTTGCATATATTCATCTTGTGTAACTGAAACTTTTTGCCCTTTGACTAATATGTCCTTGTTTCCTCCTTCCCTCAGTCTCTGGAAACCACTATTCTACTCTCTACAAGTTTGACTATTTTAGATTCCTCACATAAGTAAGATCATATAATACTTGTCTTTCTGTGTCTGGCTTATTTTACTTAGCAAAAGGTCCTCCAGGTTCATCTGTGTTGTTGCAAATAGCAGAATTTCCCTCTTTTTAAAATTTTTTTAAAAATTTAAATTGTGGTAAAATACAAATAACATAAAATTTACGGTCTTAGCCATTTTTAAGTATATAGGTATTACATGCATTTATACTGTACTCCAGTGGTCTTGCCTGGAGAATCCCAGCGACGGGGGAGCCTGGTGGGCTGCCGTCTATGGGGTTGCACAGAGTCGGACATGACTAGCGTGACTTAGCAGCAGCAGCAGCATACTGTTGTGCAGTCATTATTACCATCTATCTCCATAACTTCATTTTCTAAAACTAAAACTCTGTAACCATTAACAATGATTGTCTATTCCCTGACCGCCACAATTATATTTCATTATTTAGACTATTGTTAGTACCTTTAAACCTCATGTGAGTGGAATCATACATTATTTGTTTTTTTGTGACTGACTGATTTCAATTAGCACGTCCTCAAGGTTTATCCATGTTGTATCATATTGTAGAATTTTAATTGTTCTCTTAAAAGGCTGAATAATCTTTTGTGTATTTGTACCACATTTTATTTATCCATTCTTCCATCAATAGACATTTGGTTTGTGTCTTCTGCATTTTAGCTTTTGTATATAATGCTGCAGTGAATGTTGGTGTACAGTATCTCTTCTGAGACCCTGCTTTCTATTCTTCTGGGTACATACCCAGAAGCAGAGTTGCTGGATCATAGGCTAGTTCTGTTTTTATTTTGTTGAGGAACCACTGCACTGTTCTCCATACTGGTTGCACCATTTTACATTCCTACCAAACAGTTCACAGAGTTCCAGTTTCTTTACGTCTTTGTTAACACTTGCTGTTAATGTTTTTTTTTTTTTTTTTAACAGTAGCTGTCTAAAGGATGTGAAGTGGTCTTTGATTGCAATTCCCTAATAATTAATGATCTTAAGTATTTTTCATATTCTTATTGACCATTTGTGTATCTTCTTTGGAGAAATGTCTATTCTAGTCCTTTGTCCATTTTCAGATTGGGTTGTTTGGTTTTTTGTTGTTGAGTTTTAATTCTCTGCACATTCTGGATACTAATCCCTCATCAGATATATAATTTACAAATATTTTCTCCTATTATGTGTGTTGCCTTTTACTCCAGATAGTGTCTTTTAATGCACAAAATTTAAATATTTCCATGGAGTCGTTTTTGGGGAGGGGTGTGGTCACCTGGCCTTTGCTGTCATATCTTAAGAAGTCATTGCTAAATGCAATGTTGTGAACCATTTGTTTTTTTTTTTCTTCTAAGAGTTGTATTTTTTTTTGAATTGGAGGATAATTGCTTTACAGTGTTGTGTTGGTTTCTGCCTTTTAACAAGGGAACCAACCATTGTTGTTGTTGTTCACTTGCAAAGTCATGTCTGACTCTTTGCAACCCCATGGACTACAGCATGCCAGGCTTCCTTGTCCTTTACTATCTCCTGGAGTTTGCTCAAACTTGTGTCCATTCATGCTATCTAGCCATCTCATCCTCTGTCGTCCCCTTCTCCTCCTGCCTTTAATCTTTCCCAGCGTTGGTTTTTTCCTTTGAGTTGGCTCTTTGCATTAGGTGGCCAAAGTATTGGAGCTTTAGCATCAGCATCAGTCCTTCCCATGTATATTCAGGGTTGATTTTCTTTAGGATTGACAGCTTTGATCTCCTTGCTGTCCAAGGGACTCTGAAGAATCTTCTGTAGCACCACGATTCAAAAGCATCAATTCTTTGGTACTCAGCCTTCTTTATGGTCCAACTCTCAGATCTGTATGTGACTACTGGGAAAACCATAGCTTTGACTATATAGACCTTTGTTGGCAAAGTGATGTCTCTTCTTTTTAATATACTATCTAGATTTGTCATAGCTTTTCTTCCAAGGAGCAAGCATCTTTTAATTTCATGGCTGCAGTCACCATCTGCAGTGATATTGGAACCTAAGAAAATAAAATTTTTCACTATTTCCACATGGTAATGTATATATTTCAGTGCTACTCTCAATTCATCCTACCTTCTCCTTCTCCCACAAGGGGAAGTTCTCTGTGTTCACAAGTCTGTACTCTGTGTCTATTCCTGCCCTGGAAATAGGATCATCAATACTCTTTTTCTAGATTCATATATATGCATTCATATATGATATTTGTTTTTCTCTTCCTGACTTACTTTATTCTGTATAACAGGCTCTACGTTCATTCACTACAGTTCAACTGCCTCTAATTCATTCCTTTTTGTGGCTAAGGAACATTCCATTGTATGTAGGTATCACAATTTCTTTATCCATTCATCTGTCGATGGACACCTAGGTTGCTTCCATGTCCTGGATATTGTAAATAAATAGTGCTGCATTGAACATTGGAGTACATGTCTTTTAGAATTATGGTTTTCTCAGGTTATATGAGTTTTATTGTTTTGGATCTCCGATTTGGATCCTTTATCTGTGTTGAGTTAATTTTTGTATATGGTATTAGGTAAGGGTCCAATCTCATTCTTTTGCATGTGGATGTGTAGTTTTCCTAGCATCATTTGTTGAAAAAACTGTCTTTTCCCCATTGAATGGTCTTGGCACCCTTGTCAAAAATCATTTGATCATGTATGACAAGGTTTATTCTGGACTAATGTTCCATTCATCTATATGTCATTAACCCATTACTGTGGCTTTGTAGTAAGTTTTGGAATCAGGAAATGTGAGTCTTCCTGCTTGGTTTTTCTTTTTTTTTTCTCATTTATTTTTATTAGTTGGAGGCTAATTACTTTACAATATTGTAGTGGTTTTTGCCATACATTGACATGAATCAGCCATGGATTTACATGTGTTCCCCATCCTGATCCCCCCTCCCAACTCCCTCCCCATCCCATCCCTCTGGGTCTTCCCAGTGCACCAGCCCTGAGCACTTGTCTCATGCATCCAACCTGGGCTGGCGATCTGTTTCAAACTTGATAGTATACTTGCTTCAATGCTATTCTGTCAGAATATCCCACCCTTGCCTTCTCCCACAGAGTCCAAAAGTCTGTTCTATTGGTTTTTCATTTTCGAGATTGTTTTGTCTATTCAGGGTCCTTTGAGATTCCGTATAAATTGTAGGATGGATTTTTTATTTCTGCAAAAAATGTCATTGGAACTTTGACATGGATTGCAGGAATCTATACATTGCTTTGAGTATGCACATTTTAACAAAACTAATGTTTGAATTAATGTTTGGATCCAGAACACAGGATGAGTTTCCAGTTATGTTTTCCGTAATATCTTTCACCAGTGTCTTGCAGTTTTCATTGTTCAAGTCTTTTGTGTGTTAGTCGCTGAGTCGTGTCGGATTCTTTGTGACCCCATGGACTGTACAGCCCACCAGGTTCTTCTGTCCGTGGGATTTTCCAGGCAAGGATACTGGAGTGGGTTGCCATTTCCTTCTCCAGGGGATCTTCCCAACCTAGGGATTGAACCCCAGTCTCCTGCATTGCAGTCAGATGCTTTACCATCTTGAGCTACTAGGGAAGCCCATGCAAGTCTTTTACTTGGTAATTTCTAAGTACTTTGTTCTTTTTGATGCTGTTGTAAATGGAATTGTTTTCATATAATTTCCTTTTCAGATTGTTTACTGTTCATTCAGGGAACTGTAACTGAATTTTATTTGTCCTGCTGCTTTGCCTAATTCATTGATTAATTCTAATAGAATTAGAAAAAATAATTTTTTGATGGAATCTTTGGAGTTTTCTACATATAAGCTCATGTCATCTACAGACTGATAATATTACTTCTTTTCCAATTTGATGCCTTCTTTTTTTTTTGCTACGCTTGGCCTTCATTGCTGTGCACGGGCTTTCTCTAGTCATGGCTCACAGGCTCTGGAGTGCTGGCTCAGTATTGATAGCGCACCAGTTTTGTTGCTCCATGGTATGTGGGATCTTCCTGGACCAGGGATTGAACCGGAGTCCCCTGCATTGGCAGGCAGATTCTTAACCACTGGACCACCAGGGAAGTCCCAATTTGATGCCTTCTATTTCTTTTTCTTGCCTTGATTGCTGTGGCTTGGACTTCCAGAAGTGTGTTGAATGCAGGTGTTGAAAGTGAGCATCCTTACCTTATTCTTGATATTAAGGAAAGCTTTCAGTCTTTCACTATTGAATGTGATATTCACTGTGGGTTTTTTATAAATATGGCTTTTATTATGTTTAGATAGTTTTCTTATATCCCTCGTTTGTTGAGTATTTTTATCTTGAAAGTGTGTTGAATTTTGTCAGATGCTTTTTCTTCATGAATTGAGA
The DNA here is from genome assembly GCF_019320065.1 of Cervus canadensis. Taxonomy (NCBI): domain Eukaryota; kingdom Metazoa; phylum Chordata; class Mammalia; order Artiodactyla; family Cervidae; genus Cervus; species Cervus canadensis. Next base: position 24,896,610 of record NC_057410.1, on the reverse strand, counting down.
TGATCATGTGGTGGTGTTTTTTTTTTCCCCTTCATTCTGGTTATCTGATGTGCTTGTGTACGTGCTCAGTCGTGTCTTACTTTTTGTGACATATTATATCAATTGATTTCCGTATGTTGAACTGTCTTTATATTCCAGGAATAAATCCCACTTAGTCATGATATGTAGTTTTTAAAATAGGCTGTCAAATTCATTTTGCTAGTATTTTGTTGACGATTTTTTATCTGTTTTTAAGGGATATTGGCCTGTAGTTTTCCTTTCTTACAGTGTTTTTGTCTGATTTTGGTATCAGGGTGATGCTCACCTCATAGAATGAGTTGAGAAGTATTCCTCCTCTTATTTTCTGGAGAGTTTGAAAAGGATTGGTGTTACTTTTTGTGGTGGCTTCTCTCGCTGTGGAGCACGGGCTCTGCGTGTGCAGGCTTCAGGAATGGGAACACACAGGCTGAGTAGTTAAGGTCACGGGCTCTAGAGCCTGTGCTCAGTAGTTGTTGTGCATGGGCTTAATTGTTCCATGTCATGTGGGATCTTTCTGGACTAGGGATTGAACCTGTGTCCTCTGCATTGACAGGCAGATTCTTAACTACGTGACCATCAGGGAAGTCCCCAAATTTTGTTTTTTGATTTTTCTCTATTTTTCTTTGCTTCATTTTATTCTCTGCTCTAATCTTTATTGTATCTTTCTCTCTGCTACCTTTGTGTTTAGTTCCTCTTTTTCTAGTTCCTTAAATTGTAAGTTTGTTATTTTGAGATGTTTGTTGATTTGTTTTTGTGTTTCATAGCTTGTGGGATTTTAGTTTCCTGATTTTAGTATGTTTATAGCTGTAAATTTCTCCCTTAGCACCACTTTTGCTACCTCCCTTGTTTTGAAATGTTGTACTTTTGTTTTCCTTTTTCTCTAAGTATTTTCTCATTTCCCTTTTGATTTCTTTGATCCATTGGTTTAATTTCCACAATTTGTGATTTTTTTCCCCCAGTTTTCACTAACTTTGATCTCGTTTTGATTTTTAGTGTGATTATGTGTTTTTTAAAATCTTTTGACTAAGTTTGCGGCCTAACATATGGTCTGTCCTGGAAAATGTCTCATATGCACTTAAAGAATGTATGCTGCTGATTTGGGGGAGAGTGTTCTGTATATATTTATTGGATCTAGTTAGTTTATTTATTATTTAAGTCCTATTTCCTCATCTTCTGTCTGATCTATCATTGTGAGGGGGCATTGAAGTCTTCAACTATTACTGTAAAGCCGTCTATTTTTCTTGAATTCTTTTAGGTTTTGGCCTCATATATTTTGATGGCCAGTCACTAGGTATGTAAATATTTATAACTGGTGTGTCTTACTTCTGTACCTAGCCTTTTAACATATATAATGTCCTTCTTTGTCTTTTAAAACCTTTTTTGATTTAAAGTCTATTTTGTCTGCTCTTAGAGTAGCCATGCATGTTCTCCTGGTTACTGTTGGCATTGTATTTCTTTTTCCATCCTTTCACTTTGCTTGTTTGGGTCTTTGGATCTCAGTGGCATATAGATAACTGTAAGTTGGAGTTTGAGCATATGTTTTTACCCATTCTACAAATCTGTCTTTTCTTTAAGAGTTTAGTCCACTTACACTTAAAGTAATTACAGATAAGGAGAGACTTCTGTCACTTACAGTATTTTTTTAATAGGCATACCTAGTTTTATTGCACTTTGCAGATATTGCACTTTTTATAATGAAGGTTTGTGGCAGCCTTGCAATGAAAAGGTTTGTTTGTGCCATTTTCCCAACAGTATTTGCTTACTTTGTGTCTGTTACATTTTGGAAATTCCTATCATGGTGATATGCCATCAATAATCCTTAATATTACTACCACAACTCAAATGATGGTTAGCATTTTTTAGCAATAAGGTATTTTGAATTAAGGTGTATGCCTTTTTTTTTTTAAAATAATGCTGTTGCATATTTAATAGACTTAATATAAGGATAATTTTTATATGCAGTGGGTAATGAGAAATTTTTTGGTGCTTGCTTTATTATGGTGGTGGTGGTGGTTTAGATGCGCAGTCTGTCTGACTCTTGCGACCCTGTGGACTGTAGCCCACCAGGCTCCTCTGTCCATGGGATTTCCAGGCAAGAATACTGGAGTGGGTTGTCATTTCCTTCTCCAGGGTATCTTCCCAAGCTGGGGACTGAACCCGGGTCTCCTGCACTGCAGGCAGATTCTTTACCGACTGAACTACCAGGGAATTCCCTGACTTTATTGTGATATTAGCTTCATTGAGATGGTCTGAAACTGAACCCACAGCATCTCCACAAGTATGCCTGTATGCCTTAGAGCTTTTTGTCCATTTCCTGCATTACTGTTTTTTGTACTTAGTTGATCTTTCACAGTGAAAAATTTTAAACTTTCTTGCTTGTTTTTTGTATTCCAGGCTGTTTTCTTTGTATGTATCATGGGATTATCTTGAACATCCTAAAGTTATAGTGCTCTAATTTCTTTTTTTTCCTTTCAGTTCCTCAGACTTGATACAATTTCCATTGTGCTGTCTTCAAGTTTGCGGATTTTTCTGGCTGTTCAGATCTGCCTTTGAAACCCTCCAGTGCATTTTCATTTCAGTTATTGTACTTTTCAGCTCTAGGATTTCTTTCTGGTTTCTTTAAAAATTTTTATTTTCTTTTTAAATCTCTTATCTCATTTTGTTAACATGTTGTTAAACTTTCAACTTCGTTTCCTTAAGTATCTTTAAGGCCGTTATTTTAACGTCTTTGCCTAGTAGATTTGCCATTGGGTCTTTTTCAGGACATTTTCTGTTGATTTTTTTTCCCTTTCAAATGGGCTATACTTTTTGTTTCTTTATATATGACTTTGTTGTTGTTGAAGATTGAATGTTTGAATCTAATAACATGGTAACTCTGAAATCAGATTCCCTTGCTTTCCTGGGGTTTGTTATTTTTTCTTTTTGTATATTTGGGCTGGTGGCTTGATTTGGAGGGATATCTCTGTGCTGAAGATTAGCCTGATGTGTAAAATTATGGACTTCTCTTTTCTGAGCCTTCTCCTAGACATTTCTGTATATGTAGTTTTTTAATGTTCTACCATAGTATCTGGCTCCTAAAGAGGGAAAAGGAAAAAATGAAGTGGGGGAGGAAGGGTATTGGCCGTTTGTATTTGGGGAATTCACTTCAGCCAGAGGAGGAGGGGATCACAACAATGGAGGGAGGTGCAACAACAGTGGTCACCTGCTTCTTTGTACCTCTGTGATTGAAAGCAACAGTCAGTGATCAGAGCACAGATCTCCAGTATTTGCCAGTCAGGCTTCCCCAGGCTGTGAGAAAGCTACTGTAGGAACAGATGCACAGCTGCCTGGGGCTGAGAGCTGAAATTGAGGGAAATTAAACCCAATTATTTGTCCATGGCTTACTTACCCTGGAAATTACAAGCCTTCAGCAGACTAGTGTTCCAAAATAGTTATATCAGAAAGATTCTGCCTGTGCAGTTGTTGTTTAGGTGGGAGACAGATTCTTGGGGCTTCCTATTCTGCTGTCTTCACAGAGTCTCCCTCCTCTTTTAAGGTTAAATGATATTTCATTGTATGTATAGGCCACATTTTTTAAATCCGTTCTTTTTTTTTTTGTTGGACACTTGGCTTGCTTTCATACCTTAGGTATTGTGCCTCTTTGCGATCTTGTGATTCTTGATTGAAGTTTTAAAAAATCTTAAATCTCCTGATAGTAATAATTGTCAATCTCATGTTAGAGTAGCCTTCTGGTTATGGGCTATCCCAACTCCCAATGCCACAGCAGATACAGGCTACTCATTTCAGTGTTTTTTCCCCATATGATGAATTACTTGAAGTGAAAAAATGTTATTTGCTTCATTCTAGGCATGGCAGGCTGACAGGAAAACAAAAGCAGATGACCGAGGAGCAGATGAAAACTCTTCGGAGCAGACAATCCTTAATATGATTTCTCAGAGCTCTTCAGATACAACTATCGCAGGTTTAATGAGCATGTCAGCTTCTTCTACCACAAGTGCAGTGCCTTCCCTTCCAGCCACTGAAGACTCAAAGAGCAACCTAAGCAATGTGGAGATGTTGTCAAGTGAGCGTTGGCTGTCCTCCCACCCTCCTTTCAAGGTAGAACCTGCTCAGGGTTATCGGAAGAGTGAGAATTTAGCACTTGTAGGAGTTGATCATTCCTTACAACAGGATGGTTCAAATGCGTTTGTTTCCCAGAAACAGAATAGTAAGAGTGTGCCGTCAGCTAAAGTATCACTGAAAGAATACCGTGCAAAGCATGCAGAAGAGTTGGCTGCCCAGAAGAGGCAACTGGAGAACATGGAGGCCAATGTGAAGTCACAGTATGCGTATGCTGCCCAGAATCTCCTGTCTCACCATGATAGCCATTCTTCGGTCATTCTGAAAATGCCCATAGAGGGCTCAGAAAACCCTGAGCGGTCTTTTCTGGAAAAAACTGACAAAACTGCTCTCAAAATGAGAATTCCAATGACAGGTGGAGATAAAGCTGCCTCTGCAAAACCAGAGGAGATAAAAATGCGCATTAAAGTTCACACTGCAGCTGACAAGCACAATTCTGTAGATGACAGTGTCACAAAGAACCGAGAGCACAAAGAAAAGCACAAAACTCACCCATCTAATCATCATCATCATCATAATCACCACTCACACAAACACTCTCACTCACAGCTTCCAGCTGGTCCTGGGAACAAACGTCTGGGTGATCCAAAACATAGTAGCCAGACAAGCACCTTAGCACACAAACCCTATGGCTTGTCTAGCTGTTTCTCCTCTTCCAGTTCTTCTCGTAAAAGGCCCCTCCCTGAGGAGACTGGAGGGGCGGCGTATGATCATTCAGCCAAGACTGCCAAGAGTGCTAAATCCTCTTCCATAAATTTTTCCTTCCCACCTCTTCCTACAATGGCCCAGTTGCCTGGGCATAGCTCAGACACAAGTGGCCTTCATTTTTCACAGCCCAGCTGTAAAACTCGAGTTCCTCACATGAAATTGGATAAAAGCTCCACTGGGGCCAATAGTCACAATACACCCCAGACCACAGACTATCAAGATACTGTGAATATGCTTAACTCCCTTCTCAATGCCCAGGGTGTTCAGCCCACTCAGCCCCCAGCGTTTGAATACGTTCATTCTTACGGAGAATATATGAATCCACGGGCTGGTGGAATGTCCTCCAGATCTGGCAACACAGACAAACCCCGGCCACCACCTCTACCATCAGAACCTCCTCCACCACTTCCACCCCTTCCCAAGTAAAAAAAGAAAAAGAAGAGGAGAAAAAAGCTTCTTTAAAAACGCATTTGTTTTTAAACTACTGATTCTGGACTAAGAAAATTACTTCTCATATAAAATATGTCACCCTTCTTGGACTAGGGAATAAATTAATATTGAGACATAGGTGGGAGGATGGTTGAGGACCTTGGTGGTTAATATCTCCTGCCTCAGAAATTTAACTATTTTATTATAGTTTTTACTGGTATTGGAGAGGTGAGAATGTGTTAAAGCTGTGAATGATTCAGAATACTTTCTCTCTTCTTGGCCCCTCCACCTCCTGATTAGGTTGACTAGAGTTGGTATCTTCCCTCTTCTTGCTAGGACTGAAACATGGAGGGTGTGTTTTATCAAGCAGTTGTGTATCCCTTTGGTGTTTAATATATCAGAAGAGAGGAAGTATTTAAACGTCAAAATCTTTTAAGAGACTTTTAAAAAATAATTTAAAGAAAGTAAGTTATCTGTTTAGTTTTTTTTTTTTTTATATATATAATTGGGGAAGGGGTAGGGATTTTGCTGTGTGTATGAGATACACAGTAATGAGTCCTTCCGGGTGGGATTGGAGGGTTGGGGGTGTGTGTAGGCGGGACGGGAAGATAGGATTTTGGCCATGAGTTCTGAGACAGGCTCTGGCCACTTGAAGTGTTTTGACCTGTAAGTGTGTAAATAAGTGTGGGTGCGTGTGATATTAAGTGTGTGTGTGTTTAAAAATCATGTTTTATCTTTCCCTCCCTGTCCTTCACCATTTCTACTTCTCGACAGTCTACTAGAAAGAACACGGTGTGGCCTTTCTGAGCATAAAGGGAGGAAGAGGCATATATTTGGCGTGATGATTTCCCCTATTCTTTATGTTGTAATTGGAGGTAGCCTTCTAAATTCTAATTTGGGCAGGTGCAGTCAGTAGTCTGACTTTGGACTCTTACACAAACTTCCTTTTTTACCCTCTTTTTCCTTTTGATAGAGAACAAAGATGGGATCGAGGAAGAAGGCTAGAGAGCTAGGCTGGCTTTGGCCCTACAGAATTGTATCCCCCCCCCCCACCCCTCCACGTTGGGCTTTAGGAAGGTGTTCAAGTGAGAGCAGTCTCAGGGTCTCTGAATGGAAGTGGGGTGTGCTGTCCTTTCTGTGAAGCCCAGACCATATGTAAGAATAGTTCTGGGAGAAGCCATGGAGCTAGAGGATACTGAAAACAATGAAAATTGTGATTGGGAATTTTTAGGACATTATATTTTAAATTATATTATGAATGTAAGACTTTCTGTATGTCTGAAGGGAAGCAGCTGCATCCTCAAATTTTGCAGTCTATATGACTTCAGAGATCGAAACTTAGGAATTGAACAGTGCTGATGCCATGAGGGTGAGCTAGCCTAGCCTACAGATAACTGTTACGTTTAGATTGTCCATCTTTGGTGGCTTTAATTCTAGGCAGAAGTTCTTCTGGAGATTTCTAAAAGTCCTTTAGAAACATGGATCAGGAGTCCTGTTCTTATGGGTACTTAATTGTCCCATGTTTTAGGAGTGAATGTTTTGTTGAGGAAAGAAGTCTTTCAGGGGGCTAGAAAGAATTCTAAGCCAAGTTGTCCAGCTGAAAATGCCACCAAGTCACAGATCATTTAATGTGATATTCTTCAGTCTTCATGGTGTTTTTTGCTATGGAAAAGGTGATGCAATTTGAATTTGTCTTCTTGATTTTAATGCAGCTTTTTTTCCACACCAAATATTCTTTATGGATAAATTGAATTTTTTTATTGGAAGTCATAGGGAGATAGGAGTTTTATGTGTGCTGCTGCTTGCCAGGAACAGGTTGGGGAAAAAACTGAGGCAGTTGGAATTGATGATGCACTGGCTTAATATAGGAGGGAATTTGTACAATAAACCTTAATCAAAGGTGAGTTAGTGTCCTATGTCTCTACATATTTTAACTGTCCAGAGTGCCTGCCATTGCTGTGTAAAGTGAGCTCTCTGCTGATCGATACACCAGTAATACTTTTGACTTGGAATGTCACTTTACTTTTACAGATGACATTTTCCTCTCTCTCCTTGATATTTTCTGTGTTACGTTTGGTAATTGGTAGATGCGTGATGTATTTACTAAATTTAGGCTGTTTGTTTAGATTTTGTTTGGTGGAGTCAGCTTTCTTCCCTGACCTTTAAAGGTTATTTAGTTTGCTTTTGTATCTTTGTGGAAGTGATGATCACTGATTTGATTATGAAAATGTCTCTTACAGCTTTAAGTTTTTCTCATGAAATGTCACATATTTTCTAATCACATTCACTTCCTCACCACAGAGATACATATCCACTTGGCCTCAGCAGTTCTCCATGGCAGTCTGGTTAGTTCCTTAGAACTTTGTCAGGAGTGACCTTGAAAAAAGTGCTTACTAGAGCCTAAAAGCTGCTTTCTGCTGCATAGTCTGGCCTTTGCACTAGTAGATCATTGCTGATATAGGTCAGTTTAGAGACTTTTCTATATTAGTGCCTCCTGATACTGTTTTAAGATAACCTGCAGTGTCTGCTTTTATATCTGTGCATATGTTATGAGACTCATGGGCTCTGCATGAAGTGTTTGCTGCATTGTCTTTGGGTTAGCACATGTCCCTGTCAACTAGCATGCATGTTGTCCAAATTCCGTAAACTTAGGCTTCACGAGGTTGTGTGGTTTCTAAACACTGTGTCGTCTTTTACCCTCACCACTTCAAAGGGTGAGAAACAGGATTTATACATCTAAAGTTAGTCTAGTAACCATGACTCCCCCCCCCCTCCTTTTAACCTAGACTATCAAGGATAAGTGGTGATAAGCAGGCCTGGAGCCTCAGGTTCTATAAATCTCATTCCTGAAACTTTGCTTGAATCTCATGTTGGCAAAAAGATTATCTGTGAATTGTCCTTAGGACTTTTAATCAGATACCTGTGTTGCTTTTCGCTTACCTTTCGTGAAGCATTAATCTAAAGCTACGTTGGTCTTCTGAAGTATCAGTTATGCTTTTTGGGTTTAGAAAATACATAGGAATTAGTCTAGTCTTTTTACTTGAATCAATGTGTTTCCATATCTGAGACCCTCAGCACCCTACCCCCCCCCCCTTTTTTAATGATTTTAGTGTTTTCATTTAATGTATCCTTTTACATAGTTCTGTATTATTGGCTTCACCAGTATTGATAGAAAAATTAAATCTCCAGTTGGAACAGCAATGGATTAGAATATAGAAATAAAATCATGGTAACATCAGTGCTGGATTTACTTTCACCTCTGCTACCTAACTCCCCATATTGAAAATCCATTCCCCTCTTTGTTCCTGGACAAAGGCCGATTAGAGGGGTCTTATCCCAGTATGGTTGGACTCTAAACATACCTGTATTTCCCACAGAAACAGGGGACTGTGGGAACTTGGGAACTGATTAACTTTTAAGAGGATTATTCCTTTGTTGATAATCTGTTTTGATCTTAATGCCAGGGAAAAGGGAATTCCATCTTGAAGTTGGAATACAAATGTTATTCTCTTGGGGTTGGGAGAATTTAAGCAGCCTGTGCAACCCTTCACATGGTGAGAAGTAAGCCCTTTGCAGTCCCACTAAACTTTCAGTGACTGATGCCTCCCCAGATTTCTTGTGTTGCTGCTTGTCAACACCCAGCTTTTAACTGAGTGTCTGTTCCTGGTGGTTTAAAAAATGTTCATGTTGTATCACACTGTCAAGTTTTATCTCTTTATCCTTATGTGGGATAAAAAGCCTGGTACTATAATCCTGCCTGATAGAGTGGTCTTGAGTGAGAATTATTTTTACGTGGGAGACCCTTCCATTTTAATGTCTCTAAGGGAATGTTTACTGAAAAGTGGTGTCTGCTCTTCCTGTTTTTAAGTGTGTATTCATGGCGAATGAAAAGAAGAGAAAGCCTTGGGTTTTCTGTTGCCATAGTAAGCGTGGAGAGGGATGCTTGACAGCATGCTGATTGAAGCCAGAGCAAGTATGTCTCCATCAGGTTATCAGGAACTCTTCAGTTGAAAGCTGAGGCCTTAACTGATTAGTGGTTGATCACATTGGATTGGTTACAAGATGGAAGTGCTGGCTGGGTTAAGCACACACAGAAAAGAATGCAGCTGACTTGACTTAGTGTTAACCTAGGTTTCTGGATTTGAAACTGACCACCTCCTCACCCGACTCCACACACCTAAAACTGTTTTCTTATCAGACCAAAGAGCAAAGAAGGAAAAAAAAAAAAAAAAAAAGTGAAACACTTTACCAATCTATGTCACTCAGGTACAATTTTGTGGTGATATTTTTGTCTTTTTTTTTTTTTGTATTGCTCTTAAGAGTCCTTTCTCAGCATATTATTCTGCTCTTGCCTCTGTCTTCCTTGGGGCACCTCAATTCTGGATGCTACTCCTGGGATCTCTACTGCTGTTATGTGAATGATAAGATGTAAGTGACCATTACAGTAAGGGCTCTTTGTAAAAAATTTTAAAAAATGTTTTTAAAAATTAAAAAAGTACATTGTATACATTTTATAGTCTGGCTATCAATTTGATATTTTGCTGTCAAGTATGTTTCTCAGTCTGTATTTATCCATCCCATCAATAAATGTTAAACACTCATCTGATCATTTATGTGTGCTGAGTCTTCAAGTTAGTCTTTAACTGTCATTTCATTGATATGATAATAGTTGTCTTAGTTTTGGTAGTATGGTATGTACTTTCTTACTGCACAGGATCCTGTGGGAATTGACTTCAGTGGGAATACCTAAGATCTGACCATCACCGTGAACCTGACAGTATAAGTATGATGTGGCTGAGGGGAGAAACCCCTCATTCTATATTGTCACATGGATACCTGGAAGGATGACTGGTACACAGAAAAACAGACAAGTCTAACAGAAGATAGCAACATGTACTGCATATCTAGTGAGCATTATCAGTGATTCATACTTGTATATTTGGTTCTTTGAAAAAATCTGAAATGTTGGTATAGACAGCAATGCTTTTGTAAGAAAAAAAATTAATAGCCTCTGATAGTGAATACTCACCCTTTTCCTGGGAAATGATAAAACCACATACACAAGGTAATTTTTGTAAAGTACACATTTAAATGGAGAGAATTTTTATGCTATAAATTATTTATGCTTAAATTATAAATTTTTATGCTTAAATTATTTTTTAAAAAGTTAGGAGTAGCTATAGTTTAAAAGCCCTAAAAGGAAAGAAAGACAAATTTAACAGTGTTAAACACTTCTGAAAAAAAAATTGAGTTCTGTGCATTTCTTCTTCCATTTTCTGAAATACTGAAGTAAGTGAAGTCAAGTCGCTCAGTTGTGTCCGCCTCTTTGCGACCCCATGGACTGTAGCCTACCAGGCTCCACCCCATGGACTGCAGCCTACCAGGCTCCTCCATCCGTGGGATTCTCCAGGCAAGAGTACTAGAATGGGTTGCCATTTCCTTCTCCAGAGGATCTTCCCCATCCAGGAATTGAACCCGGGTCTCCCGCATTGTAGGTAGACGCTTTACCGTCTGAGCCACCAGGGAAGTCTTCTGAAATACTACAAGAACATTTTTGTTGGCTGCGCTCCTCCTGAAACTTTAGTGATAAAGTTGCTCATATTTTAGGAATATTGGTCTGACATAAATGGAAGAACAGAGAAGTGTAGTAAATGAACAGTGTGAGAATGGATGATATAAATTTATTATAAAGTCATACATTTAGTGATTTGCTTTTGTTAAAAGAGATATCAACTGTATCATCCTGGGGAATAGATGAGGTATAAATCAATATAAACTTCCAAACAGCTGTATCCCTAGTTACAGAGGTTTGTTAAACTAACTGGTATAGCATTACATTTCATCTTACCATCAGTGCCTAAATCATCCTGGTCTCTGACAGTTTTGAAAACCAGTAAGATTGGCTTGATCTCTATCATTCAACATTCTGTAGAAAGTTTGAAGCCCTCTCTATGACTCCTGTGGATTCCCTTAGAGGCTTCTATTTATCGTAATCTCTAGCTCTGGGGCCTACTTCTGTTGAATTGATTTCGTTTGTGGATTGTCACTTGTCTTGTGCTACCTTTTTTGCACTGTGGAATCCTAACCCCTTTTCTTGATTCTCATAACACTCAAAACCAAAGAACCCCAGTGATGAAAACAAGTTAAAACTACGATACGTCTTTTCTGGAAAGTAGTTTCAGGCACTCCCTTGCCTTTCATTTATTCCTTAGTTAGAATACAGTATTTACTAAGTACTATATTACCATTTACTGATGGCAGTAAACAAAGCAAGCATCTTGCTCTCATACAACTTACATTCTAGTTGTAGAAGAGATAAAACATGCTAGATGATAAGTACTTTGGAGAATGTAAAGCAGGGAAGGAGAGGGATTTCGTGTGTGTGGGTAAGATTGTTGAAGTTGGAAATAAGATGGCCAGGGAGGAAGGCCTTATGAAACTACAGTTCATCAAAGACCTGAAGGATGAGATGGCTGGATGGCATCACTGACTTGATGGGCATGAGTTTGAGTAAACTCCGGGAGTTGGTGATGGACAGGGAGGCCTGGCGTGCTGCGATTCATGGGGTCGCAAAGAGTCGGATACGACTGAGTGACTGAACTGACTGACTGACTGACTGAAAGACCTGAAAGAGGTGAGAGAGCAAGCCATGGGAATACTTGTGAGTAAGAGGATTCTAGGTTGCAAAGTTTGTGAGGTGAGAAGAGACTGGCATGTTTGAGAAACAGCAAAGAGGCCAGTGGGGCTAGTTACAGAATTGACTGAGGAAGACGGTAAGTAGTAGGAAAATGTGGTGGTAGAAGCAGCAGAAGGCTAGATAAAGTAGGCCCTTGTAAGCCATTATAAAGACAGTGAAATGGAGCACCATTGACAAGTGTTGAGAAGTGACATGATCTAGCTTGGGTTTTTAAAATACTCATGTTGTGGGGAATTCCCTGGTGGTGCAATGGTTAGGACTTTCACTGCCGAGGGTCCAGGTTCAATCTCAGATCAGGGAACTAAGACCGTGAGATGCTGGAAGCTGTGAGGCGTGGACCCCCACCCCACTCCACTCCCAAAATATTCATTTGGCTGCTGTGTTGAAAGTGGACTACAGGAAGTCAAAGGTAAGAATACTCACAGTAACTAAGGTACCCGATGAAAGTGGCTTGGACCAGGTTGGAAGTGCTGAAGGTAGCAATAAGTACATATCTTGAAATTGGAGCTGGTAGGATCTGCCGTAAGGTTTGAAGAGAAATCAAGGATGACTCCCAGTTTTGGCCTGATAAGCTGGAAAGAAAATAGATGAAGATGACTTTAGAAAGTACAGGATTTTAGCATTAATTTATCCCCCTCTCCCCCAACACTCACTTCCTCTAGAATTAGCCCCCAAAACTCCAAATTAAAAATGTCCTTCAATTCATCTTTCCTTAACCTCTATTTATAAACAGCCTCAGGTCTACTTTAACCTGTTCAGTAGCTAACAAGATGTTCCTTGGATTAAAATCAGCCATCTACTTTGATGAAAAGCAGAAAGAATTTACCAATATCTTGACCGTTGAATAATTTCTACACCTCCTCAACTTAGAAGTGGTTCTAAACAGCATTTTTTGTCTTCTCAAGCTTAGCAGGATTTCACAGTCGCCCCCCTACTCCCTGCCCCAACTAAGGCCTTCTCTAGACTCCCTAATTAAAGCCTTTGTTGCATCTCTACCTAGTCCCTAATGCTTCTTTACATTGTTCCCTATGGTGGCTTTAATTTTCCTTTTTGATATCACTGCATTTGGTTGAAGATTCCCAGGTTTTCTGTAATGTGACTGCCTCCCCTAGTTTTGAGTTACAGGGTGTTTATAACAAATGTCTCTGTACTTCTGAGGGTCGGAGTGTTTGCTTATGTAACACAGTTGCTATTTAATGGTTGTATTGCATCCACAATTCCAAACTACTCTAGAATGTGTACTCCAGAAGAGCAGAGTTATCATTCTCATTCTCTGAAAATGCCTTCTAGGATTGCCCTCATCTTTGGGAAAAGGCACCTATAAGCCTTCCTTTCCCCGTTTTGGTTTTAATCACTTCTTGTGCCTAAACTTCTGTTCTGGAGCTTTGTACATTCTCTACGGTCACCATGCTCACCGGCTCATTGGTAGTGGAGAAATAGCTTACTTAAACTGACAGCAGATAGAGAGTTTGGGAAGGTTGGGATGCAAAAAAGATAAAGAAGGGTTATGGAGAGAAAAGTTTGGCTCATGTCTACCAAAGTCCTGGTGAGATGAAAGATGCTTTTAACTAAAAATCCTTAAAGGATTATAAGATTGGGATTTATCTGCCATTCTATATACCTGCGTTATTTAGCATGGAATTGTAGAATATTTTAGAGAAGCAAGGCCTCAACTAGAACTCATCTACTCAATTTTCTCAGAACTCAATTTTCTCAGTCCAAAAAGAAAAAAAGTGAAAGTGAAGTCGCTCAGTCGTGTCCGACTCTGCGACCCCATGGACTATAGCCTACCAGGCTCCTCTGTCCATGGAATTTTCCAGGAAAGAATACTGGCGTGGGTTGTCATTCCTTCTCCAGGGGAGCTTCCCGACCCAGGGATCGAACCTTCCCGACCCAGGGATCGAAAAAGTGCTGGCAGACACTTTTACCATCTGAGCCATCTGGGAAGCCCTCTCAGTCCAATGCACTTCTCCATAGAAGAGACAAGGGATAAAGAATGAGTGTTAGTCGCTCAGTTGTGTCCCACTCTTTGCTACCCCTCTCCGCCAGACTCCTCTTGTCCATGGGATTCTCCATGCAAGAATACTGAAGTAGCTTGGCTTTCCCTTTTCCAGAGGATCTTCCCAGGGATAGAATCCGGGTATCCTGCACTGAAAGTGGATTCTCTACCGTCTGAGCCACTGGGGAAACTCAGAATAAGGGCTGGGTTCAAATTCACCTCCTTGCACTATTTACTAGATATGGGCCCGTTCTATTCCTCCATTATCTTATCTGTAAAATGGAAATCATAGTTTCTACTTCTCAGGGTTCTGAAAATTTAAAGTTTATATGTGTAATTTCCCAGGCTCAGTAAATACTTGAAAAAATGTTTCCATAAATAAACTGTTCACAAAAGAAAACTAAAGCCTTTTCCTGTATAAACAATGAGAGTCAAATGTACAGTGATTCTTTGGCCTCTACATTTCGATTTTGTTGTACCCACTGTGTAGGGGTGGTGAAATAGCTGCGGCCTAAGATCACACACAGAGCGCCCCAAATCCGCCTGGACATCAGCCACGATCGGAAATGGAAAGAGCCGTACCCACCGAGGAGGTCCCACAACCCACGCTCCCTCCGCCTCACTCTCTCTGGAGCTGAGTTGCTGACAGACACCTCTTCTAGCCACCCAGCCGCGCCTTTTCCCAGCGCCCCGCCCCCTGATCTCGATAGATAGCCAATGGTGACACAGAGTCGTAGGCTCGGTATCCAATCAGTGACTGGGAGCCCGGAAAAGAATGGTTAGAGGTGGCTGGCGCTGCCAGAAAGCGAGTGGCGCGGCGCAGCGGCAGAGGTAAGATGGCGGCTGTGCTGGCTCTTCGCGTTTGGAGTTAGGCTGCTGCTTCGCCCCTTCTGTTTTTTACCGAGCTGCTACTCTGTCTCAACCAGCGTCAGGGTCGCTTTACTCCTCTAGGCTTCCAGGACCCAGATAAGCCAGTGCTCGGAGTCTTAGGACAAAATGGCGCTTGCACGGGCCTCCGAGGATGGGCAGGGCCCAGCCTTCAGCTTTGAGGCGGGCCGGGACAAAGGCGGCATGCGGGGAGGCGGAGGCCAGGGGTGGGGCGGGCGGCTCTGCGGCGTTGCGGCGCGGCGTGGGGCAGGAGCTGGCGCTTCCGCCTCTTGCTGCTTCTCCCTCGTGGGGGGACCGTGCGCGCTCTTGAGATACTTTCAACGTGGCTGTGGTCAGAGTTAGGGGACGGCTTGGACAGAGAAGTTGAGATGAGGCAATTTCAGTAACATCTTGGTAGACCTGGGCAGAAGGGAGTTAAGGAGCGAGACTTCCGCCTGGCGTTTTTAGAAGCCGCGCGCAGTCTGCCCGGGTATTGTGGAGCTGGGCTTTTCGGGAACGGTAAGGGCTGTTTGATCTTTGTGCGACCCTGCAGGTTTTGGTATGAACAGGATTCGGATTCACGTCTTGCCGACCAATCGGGGGAGGATCACCCCAGTGCCCAGATCTCAGGAGCCCCTGTCTTGTTCGTTTACTCATCGTCCATGTTCGCAGCCTCGTCTGGAGGGGCAGGAATTTTGCATTAAGCATATCCTTGAAGACAAGAATGCGCCTTTCAAGCAGTGTAGCTATGTATCGACGAAGAACGGAAAAAGATGTCCCAGTGCTGCCCCAAAGCCTGAGAAGAAAGATGGGTATGTGTGTGTTGTGTATATATATATATATATATATAGAGAGAGAGAGAGAGAGAGAGAGAGTGTTAGATACCTGTCGTATGTACTTTTAGCTTTTAAGTGAGAGGAAGATGTGGCAGGATGTGGCCTTGGAAACAGCCGCCAAGTTTTTTAGGTCACGTTTGTAAAATTGAAGTTATGGGTATATCCTTGGAAAATTTTTTAAAATGATGAAAATGAGGAGACATCTCCTAGTTGGGCCATTTTATTATCTCTTTGGCTATTTTACTTTACCTGTAAAATATTCTTAAGCCTAGGTTCCATGGCTCGTTTGGCTGTCCTTGAATCTTAGGTAGTGCAAAATTGTATACATGTGTATTTTTCTAGGAAAAGTTTTCATCATTTAAGCAAAGTATCCATGCAGAAATAATTTGGCTAGATAATTCTGCATTGTGTCCCACATCTTACTACCTGCAGTGGATTGATTTTGAAGTGTTATAAAATGTCAAATTGCTTTCCAGAACCAATTTTGAGAGATGAAAGTGGATCAGTGTGATTTGTTGCAAAATGATACCAGCATTAGGTTGGAATATTTCCTTAGATGGATAGATCCCTAGGGTATGTTAACCTGCATTACCCTTCAGTAATACCAAATGAGTTGACCTTGCCTGTTAAATTATTCTGCCTCACTAGCATTTTTAATCTCTAAATGAAGTTAAGAGTCATTTTAATTTCCTGAAAATGATCTAAAGATCACTGTCTGTGGAAATCATTGAGCTCTTGTAAGAGGGAGCATGAGTATAAAACGTTAATATTTTGTCTCCTTAGGGCATCCTTCTGTGCTGAACATGCTCGTAGGAATGCCCTGGCACTTCATGCGCAAATGAAAAAGACCAATCCAGGGCCTGTGGGCGAAACACTCTTGTGCCAGCTGAGCTCATACGCTAAGACAGAGCTGGGGTCTCAGACTCCAGAAAGTAGCCGCAGTGAAGCCAGCCGAATTCTGGGTAAGGATCTTCTCTCTCATAATGAAAAAACAAGAAAATTAACAAAGAACTTTGGTTTATCTCAGTGCCTTAAACATATGTGGCACTTGAAAATACAATATAATTCATTGCCAGTTTGGGAGAATTCAGGACTGCTGCTGTTCACCAGTCTTTTTGGTTTTAAGTAGTGTGTGCTTAGGTTTACTTTCCTGAGTTTGTGACTCTTTTAGTGCTATTTTTATACTTTGTTAGGTAAGATAATTTCAGGAAACAGAATAATTTTGAGTTGACCTTTCTGTCCTTTTGAGGCTATGGTTAACTCATTTGTGTTATAAGTACTTATACTCAGGAAGTATATTTCTTAAGCCATTTTTATTTGCCAGTGCTTCTGTATTAAGCATTTTTAATTTTAAGATTTGGATTGGTGTGTTAAGTAATCTAGTTTTGTGTGGTGGAGTTACAGAGGTGGGAAGTCTTAATGGCTGCTCTCCCTTCCTTGCCTCAGATGAAGACAGCTGGAGTGATGGGGAGCAGGAACCCATTACTGTGGATCAGACATGGAGAGGTGACCCTGACAGTGAAGCTGATAGCATAGACAGTGATCAAGAAGATCCCCTAAAGTAAGTTGTAACTCCACATAGGGCTTTAAAATATGTTAGTAGGTAGTATGTGGAATGTAGTACTGCATGCTGTTAATAGATTAATAAGCTAGGAGGGTTGAAGATAGCTTAGCCATTTGTGAACAGTAATAGCTTCTGCATATTAAAGTGTCATTGTTCATCACCATCTTGCCTCAGAGTAGGATTCGATGCTTTTTTAGAAGTCTTGTAGTTTGGGAAAATTTTTGGACATCAAATTCTACATGTGAGAAAGTGCAGGGGGGAAATAGATTTCTCGGACATAGGAGCTGAGAGATGGGTGGAGATCAGAGAAGAGAAAAGTGATGAGAATTTGTTGTTGACTTAAACCTCAGGAATAAAAAAACTGATTATATTTGAATAACAACTCCCCCCCCCCCAAAGTTCTGATTAATTTATATTTTGTTTACCTTTATATGTTTAAGAAAAATTAAAAGGTGTTTAAGAGCTTCCTTTGGTTTCATGCCTAAGAAAGAGAAACTGATTTAGAAACCCAGGAGTAATCATCCTAATTATATCTCACTAAGGTTCTGCTCTTTACTTAACCCACGATTGCTTTGGAGTTACAGAACATTACCACTCAGAAGTCTAATGTTTCTGTGTCTCATAGTTTGGGTTTAGTTTTTGTTTTTTTCTACCTTCTGTCTCTTGATACTTCCCACTGACAGTTTAGGTCGAAGAACTCTTAAATAGTGGGAGGGGTAATGCATTTCTAGATTTGACTGTTTGACAAATTCTTAGAATAGCATCTTCATTCCTTGGATTCTGAAGTTTATAAGAAGTCATTTAGGGTTCTGTTTTCTGAGTAGAATAATTTTATCTATTTTAAGTAATCTGAATATGGAGAGCTATTCAGAAACTACTTGTTTGGAAAGTCCATGTAAGTAGTTTGAGAAGGAATGCTTGTTTCTAGCAGGATATTTTCACAGTAGAAACTTTATACTAAGCCATGGATAGGTAGATATAGGTATTATATATAGATATATATATAGATGTACATATAGATAGATATAGATGTAGTTGTAATTTATATAGTTACATTACATTGTGCTTCTGGAAATGCCATACTTGATTGTTTGAGGTGTACGTGCTGTAGGATCACAAAGTGATTGTCTTTTGGTGTGGTAAACACTCAGTTTGGAAGGTCCAGAAACTTTGTCTCTACTAATCTAGAGTGGGTCAGTCTTCACTGATCCACATTTATGCTAACCTGACTTACATACAGGAGATTTGGTGGTTTAGTTGCTAAGTCATGTCCAACTCTTGCGATCCCATGGACTGTAGCCTGCCAAGTTCCTCTGTCCATGGAATTCTCCAGGCACGAATACTGGAGTGGGTTGCCATTTCCTTCTCCAGGGATCTTCCCAACCCAGGAATTCTTCCCAGGATTCTTCTCAACCCAGGATTTGAACCTGGATCTCCTGCATTGCAGGCAGATTCTTTACCGACTGAGCTAGGAGGGAAGCTCTTACAGGAGATTGTTGCATGAAACAAAATACCAGTTAATTTTATGAGAAACATAAGTGTTAAAAGGGCTAGATGTCAGTTTCCTCTAAAAGGAACATTTAAAGGGAAAAAACAATTTAACACAATATAATAAGTGATTCCCTTTTTTGAAATTGGTCTAATAATAAACCTAGACTTACAATTGTGCATATCAGAGCAAGAAGAGTTAGTACATGATTTTTTATTTATGTATTTATTTTTTTTAGTACATGATTTTTTAAATTATAACTAGCTGTGAATATTTGCGGCTCCATCTTTAAATAAACAACTCATTTGTCACATGAACTAGGCCTTTACCTTAGTTAGGATGCTCATCCGCCTCCCCAAATGATTTGTTGTAAATTCTAATTGTAGTCCCCAGTTAAGTTCTCTTCTGACAGGGTACAATGAAATTAATTTCATTTTAACAAATGATGTTAGGTTAAGGCCTCAGTATTTTAGGGATACAGGCATTAATGCAGACATGCCCCATTTTCCTGAATATGAATAACCTCATCACCTTGTTTAAACATTAGATATTTTTAAAATTTTCACATTTTCTGAGTCTTAGATTTTTCCATTTTTATAATTTCAGAGTACTTTGTAGTTGTACTTTTCTTATACACAGGTATTATCTCCTGTTTATATTTAAGAAAAGTTTTTGGCAGAGATTATTTGCTCTCAGTCCTAAAGTTAATAGTTTTATTCTGTGTATTTCAGTGATTTAACAGTTAAATTTTAAAGAGCACATACTTTTTGGATTTAAAATCAGTATATAGTTCATGTATATTTTGCCTTTTAAATAATAGAAATAATTTTTACTAGGTCACAATATGAGAGTATCAAGTCAAGGTCTATATCTAGCTTTTTTTTTTTTTTTAAGAATAAGGTTTTTTTTTAAGTTTTGTTAATTCATAGTTGGTGGCAAAGCTTAAGTTGATGTGGATCTAGATCTTTGGCAATTAAGGGTTTCTCCAGGATACTATATTTTGAGAATATTTTTGGCTATGCTTTGTGGCTTATGGGATCTTAGTTGCCTGAACAGGGATTGAATCCAGGCCTTTCAGCAGTGAGAGCGCATAATCGTAACCACTGGACCACCAATTAAAAGTGTACTTTTAAATTAGAAGTTGTAATTATTTGTGATTTTTTGTACTTTAGTTAAAATATATTGAGATATATGCTACTAAATTAACACTTTAATTTACTGGTAAGTGATTTTTTCTGTATTAAATGGAACAAGACTATAGAGTAATAAAAGTTTTGAGTGTTCTGTATCTACTCCTGTTTAAACATAATGCAAATAACTGGGGGGCATAATGAAACATTTTTCCATCTCCACATTTTGAGATCATACATTGGTATCCGTTCTTGGGTATTTTGTTTTTTAATAACAATAGTAAAATGCTGTGAGAACATTCTTATGTAGTAAGGTGATTGTCTCAGCACTGACTGCTTGTTGAATAGCAAACCTAAGTCTAACCTTCACTCTTTGCTGCTTTTAAGCTTGGGTCTTATTGTTGTGCTTTCTTATCCTTTTTGAATCGTCTTATTCTAGACATGCTGGTGTCTACACAGCAGAAGAAGTGGCCCTGATTATGCGTGAGAAGCTTATTCGTTTGCAATCTTTGTACATTGATCAGTTTAAACGACTTCAGCATCTGCTCAAAGAGAAGAAGCGACGTTATTTACACAATCGCAAAGTGGAACATGAAGCTCTAGGCAAGTTTTATGCCAGTTCCAACAACCTGCCGTGGGTTTAACCAACATGTGAATTTGGTAGTTAGGCTTATTTCTTTTTTGTTACCTGGACTGGAAGAGGATTTGCTTTTGAAACTGAAGATGCATCCTTGGTTGCTTGGCAGATAACATCTTGACTGTTTTGACTTTCCAGGTAGTAGTCTCCTGACTGGCCCAGAGGGACTTCTGGCCAAAGAACGAGAAAACTTAAAGCGTCTAAAATGTCTTCGGCGGTATCGTCAGCGCTATGGAGTGGAAGCCTTACTACACAGGCAGCTGAAGGAGCGCAGAATGCTGGCCACAGATGGTGCCGCCCAACAGGTATATAATTTGTGTATATACCTCTAAGGTGTATACATTTGCTTTTACAGAGTTATGGTGAACACTGTTGTACAGTTTTGGTTCTAAACTCTATAACTTACTAGGCTTACAGGGCTTCTCTGGTGGCTCAGATAGTAAAGAATCTGCCTGCAACATGGAAGACCTGGGTTTGATCCCTGGTTTGGGAAGACTTCCTGGAGAAGGAAATAGCTATCCACTCCAGTATTACTACCTGGAGAATCCATGGACCGAAGAGCCTGGTGGGCTACAGTCTATGGGGTCACAAAGGGTTGGACATGACTGAGTGATTAACTCTCACTTTCAAAATTTTTGTTCTGAAATCTAACTTACTGGACATGGGGTATATTGGGCACTTACCTGGGAGTCCAGAGATGTGTGTTTTAGTTCCCTTCTGATCAATTCTGTGCCTGCTCTGATAAATGAACTTCTCTGGACTCTTATTTTCATCTGCATATTGAAGGATTGCCATAGATTTCTAAGTTACTTGGTTCAGAAATGTTCATTTCAGAAATAGGCACAGAACACCTAACAGTTTGGGACTCTTGTTTTAGAAAGCAGAGAAATAAGTAGAATAATAAGAACAATGAACGTCAGTACGTTTGATGAACCAAGTTAAGTGATCATTTTTAAATTTGTTTAAAATGATTTTTAAACAAAACATCAGTAAGAGTAATTCCATTTTTCTCATATTTTTTGAGGCTTAACGTAAGACTATAAGACAAATAAAAGGTAGTTTGAAAAACACTAGGCCTGTGTATCACACTTTTGTAATATGGAGGAGTTGTGTTTCAAATTACGGTTGGCTCGTTATTTGGACATGAAGTTTAAATTTTTTTTTTCCTTTTGCATAGCATTGGTGAATAAATTGTTAAATGATAGATAATTTATTTTGACTAATGTGTTTTCTCATTTTTTAGGCCCATACCACTCGTTCCAGTCAGAGGTGCTTGGCCTTTGTGGATGATGTTCGTTGTTCCAATCAGTCTCTTCCAATGACCAGACACTGCCTTACCCGTATCTTTTTTGCTCTGTTTAGTTTGCTAGCTAATCTGAAGGTAGTGGGGATCTGTGATAGTTCAGTTAATTGAAGGTCTTTGTTTTCTTTTGGCCCTGAATCAAGGCCAGCAGTTTACTGACGCTGTTGGTTTCAAACAGGAGCCTAAAGAAGTCTCTTTCTATGGTCTGTTGGCCATTTCAGATCTTCGAAATGTAATGGTCAATTCATTAGAAAGAAACATCTCAGTCACTGGTGATAGGGGCTAATACTTATTTGTAGTTGATTAATACTGGGATTCCAAAATTTAGAGATCCCTGGTTTAACTTTTTCATTAAAATTATAGTAATGTTAAGTCCAGTTACTATAATAAGAGAAAATTGTGTATCCAAAAACAGTGGGATGGTTCTGAACTGTGAGCTGTCTTTGAATATTATCCTTTTGTGTGGTCAGGGCCATGGTTGTATATTTTAGTTTTCATTCAAATGGGACACCTTACGTTTATAATTGGGTTATAAAATTTTTTGAGTTGTGTTATTAGATTGTGAAAGTGCATCTACATTATGAACATTGAGAAAAGTCACTTTCATAGTTAATGCACTTTAAAAATATAATCTTCATTATATGATATCAGTATATAAAGTTTTTATACAGTGTAATTAAAAGCTAAAGATAAATACTGAAAACATAATTGGGCAAAGGCTACCTACGGACAGATTAAAAGAAGTGGCTGATAGTTGAAAAGTATTCATCTTCACTATAAATAAGTGAAATAAGAAAACAAGGAAGTTTTTTTAATCTCTGCATTTTGTTTTTCTTTTTGGCTGCACTGCCACAGCCTGTGAGATCTTAGTTCCCTGACCAAGGATTGAACCCAGGTCCTGGCAGTGAAAGTGCTAGGTCCTAACCACTGGACCACCAGGGAGTCCCCTAATCTAGAAATTTGATACTTATCTAGGTATGAAATAGTAAGTTTCAAAAGTTTGTGAGGGAATAGTGAAATGGGCCCTTCTAAACACTGCCAGTGAGACTGTAAAATGACACAGGCTTTTTACAAAGCAGTTTGACAATATTCATATTCTTTTTTTTTTTTTTTCCTTTTTTAATGTTCATGTTCTTTGACATCTCTGGGGATTTAAGAAGATAATCAAATACATATTAATATTTTTACATAAAATTCTTCCAACTAGAGACAGCCTTAAAGTTTTCAGGGATGGAAAATAGGAAAATTTTGATTAAATGTAGTATGGAATATGTTCAGGAATTAAACATATTTAAAGTTTATGAATGACAAGAAAATGATAGTGACACAAATAGAATATGGAATTCAGTAGAGTATGGTTTTAACTACGTGGAACTAACACTGGGAGGGAATATAACAGAAATGTGACTATTTTTGGATGGTGGGGTTATGAATGCCCCTTTTCCCTCTGCCTTGTACGTTCAGGTTTTCTTCAGTGGCCTTGAATTACTTTATAAGGCAAAAACCCCAACTTATGGATATTAAAGAGTATTCTAGACTTTTTCTTACTGCAGTATACTCAGTTTATTAGAATTTTAATATTTTAAAAATGCAAAGTTGAACGTAAAATGTGTTTGAAAAGAGAAGGGAAGTATTATTTTTTTTCTCTTTTATGCTCTTTTCCTTTCCACTCCATGGTTGCCTAAGTCACTTACCCTTCCTTAAGTCCTTATCCCAGAGAAAGATGCGACTGCCATTGGTGACCTGTTAACTCTTTACTCTGGTCTAATGGAGACAGCCCTGGACTGAAAGTGAAGGACCCAGTCTCTAGTTGTAGGTCAACCATTCCCTTCTTTGTCTGTTGTCCCCATCTGAAAGGAAAGGGGTGGAGGAGGGGGGTAAAAGGATTTTTAGGGATATTGTGATAGTAAATAAGAGGCTTGTGAAAGTCCTTTGAATTACATGAAAAAGGTTCTAATTAAAACATTTAATGGATTCACATTTAAGATTTTGATAATTTAAACAAGATCGGGCTTCTTAAGCACACAGAGATTGCAATTTATTGTTCACTTGAGCATTGATTTTCATTTCAGTAGTTATTTGTTTACAGTGAGCTACATATTGTACCCTGAGAGCAGTGGCTCTCGGCTGGGGCCATTGTCCCCCATTTGGTAATGTGGAGACATTTTTGTCAGTCATAGCTCTGGTGGGGGTTGCTGCTGACATCTAGAGGGCAGAGGCCGGGAATGCAGCTAATAAACATTTTACAGCACACCCGTGGCCATAATGCTAGTAGTGGCAGTGCTGTGTAACTCTGTTTTAGAGGGTTTGGCAAGTTCTAAGAATGGATTTAAAAAAGGAACTTTCTTCAAGAGGTTTTATTTGGCTTAAAAATTATAATGTACGTTAGATTTTTTACCTTTAAAAAATTACCTTAAAATTTGGAGGATTAAAAATTACCCATACTTGCATAATTAGTTTCTAGAAAATTGGGTACAATCAATTTATAGAAAATTGTGCTTTCTGGTTTAAAAAATAAGCCCAAATTTGAAATGACAGTTGTCTATTAATTTTGGGAAAACAACTGTGTAGGTAGGATATCAGGAAATGCTAAAATTTGAGAAAAATGTATTTTGTAGACTGACTTCTGAAATTTTGTTATCTAATCATGATTTCAATGTTCGTTCATCCTACAGCACTTCTTTGCCAACTTGGAAATATAGCCCCTTTCTGCTTCTACCCATAGTAGAAGTTAGGGCTCCTGGAGTGTTCTTGGAGTGCTTCTTTCCATGGGCCCTCTTAAAGCAAAGTGTTCCCTGCTAGAGTATGATACCTAGTTACATTACTAGAGCTTCTGTTTTCCCCAACACCCAGTTTCTTTTAAACAAATTTATGTAATAAATATTTTGGAAACAAAGTTCAAAATGTTTTTTTAAAAAAATAAAAACAACTTTCTGCCCATCTGCTTAATAGCAGAAACAACATTGTATCTTTTGACTCTCTGAAGGAGTTGGTAGGGGCCTCTGCAAGCTATTTGCTTTTGCCCTGACATGTTTCTTCTGCATAGGTATAGATTTCTAGGATTATTACTGTTGACACTTAGCACTATGTTTTTAAATGTTTTATGTTTGACCCTCATGGAGAGAATGAGATTAGTGTCTACTCTAAAGGATAGATCCTGAAATGGAGGTTGGGGACTAGTTTTACACTACTGGTAGAGCTAGAATTACTCTAGTAAATGAAAATTTGAGAAATAACTTTAAAAATTGTTACCTGCATTTGATTCTGTATCAGATGTAACTAATAATCTTGTGTAGTCCAGACCTTGAATTTTACATGGCAGACAACATTTTGTGCCTTCTTAGATAGATCCATTTTATTTCCCTTGACCGTTTTTCTACAGATATTTGTCAGGACACGAATCAGGTTCTCTTCAAATGCTGCCAGGGATCTGAAGAGGTACCCTGCAACAAACCAGTTCCTGTAAGCCTTTCTGAGGATCCTTGCTGCCCACTGCATTTCCAGTTGCCTCCTCAGATGTATAAGCCCGAGCAGGTACTGTCTGTGCCAGACGATCTGGAAGCCGGCCCCATGGATCTGTACTTGAGTGCTGCCGAGCTTCAACCCACTGAGAGTTTACCTCTGGAGTTCAGTGATGTAAGTTAGAGAAGCTCTGCTCTGGTTGGCCCTTGAGGCAAGGCCTTATTTATTAATGGTGAGACTAGGTTAGTCATTTGTGGTTTAAAAAAGAAAAAAGCTGATAAATTTTTTGAAATGATATGTATGGTTGTATTTGTATGTTAACATTCGTTTAGAGACAGTTTAAATTTTACAGAAGTTTTTCTGAGGGCCTGATAAGGGAAATTATAAACTAAGAGAAGTTGGAGGAAAGTCTCTTTGTGATTGGATTTATGTAGCTGGGAAATTTGGTGCCCATTCACAAGATAATTGACTAGAATCTTAACAAATACAAATGAATTCTGATATCCATTCAGCAATGTAAAGTGTTTGGTTGTGTAGTCAGGGTTATCATTTTTAGATGAATGTGTCCCTCCTAAAAAACAGCCCTAAACTTAGCTCTGCCTATTGTTTTTCATTTTTGATAATTATTAAAAGATTCTTTTGTGAAAGGACTCAGATATCAGTGAACTCTAAATATTTACTGTGACAACCTTCTAAGTGTATACACTTCATTGCTTTTTTCAGCCTGCTCCTCAACTGGTCCCAGCTCTTAAGCGCATCTCTGATTGTATTTGCTTCCCTAATTAGCACTACCCTACTGTGTCATTCACTTTAGGGATCAATTGACGTTCCTTCTCTTTTGGCACTTGCCTTAATCTTTAGCTTTCTGAATAAAGGTTTTCATTATTTATTATGAAGATAAATCTTCTGAATTTAATAAATAAGATGTCTTGTATATAACCATGGCATATTTAAAGTGACAAATCTAAATAGAAAATTTAGTAAAGGTTGCAGTATTGTTTATGTAGGGGTAGAAGCAGGATTTGGATGGCCTCCAGTGTTGCTCACTAAAAAGATACATCAGGAAAGGCTAATATCTTAAAAAGCCGTACTGATTCAGTAAACTGATTCAGTGAATCAGTAACCTGATTCCATGGAACTCCCTGGAGGTCCAGTGGTTCGGACTGGGTGCTTTGACTGCTGTGGCCTGGGTTCATTCCCTGGTTGGGGAGCTAAGTTTGCACAAGCCAAGTGGTATGGCCCCAAAAGAGTGAACTGAATAAATTTCCTTGCCCTCTTTTTTGATTGTATACTGTCTGTAGGCTTTTTTAAAAACAACCTGATCAAGTACTACGTTGCCAGATTCCCTTCACATAGTAATGTATATATGTAGAAATTAGCACGTGTTTTATTTAGATGTACTAGATTATTGTTATTTTTTATTTCATGTGATTGTTAATTTCTAGAGCCATTTCTCTTTTGACCCTTTTGTTTCCCCTTTCACTTGTTTTTGTCGTTAATTTTAAAGTGTGCTCTCTCAAACTTTTGATGATTTAGATCTGAGAAAATGTGACTCTTTTTGTTGAAGATTACGTTCTTGTTTGCTTTTCAGAGAATAATAACACAGAATGTTAGCGATTATGAGATGTGAAAGAATGTATGAGAAGTAACTTTATTTTTGAGAATCTAATGAGTTTTTAAGAGGGACCTTTGTTGTTAGAGGCTTAAAAGTGATAATTAGCTATTTGTACTTGATCATCTATTATGTCTGTATTAATGTACTTTAGATGAACCACATTGGTCGTTTAAAAAGTAGTTTTATTCTTTGGAGGTAAAAATTCTCCAGAAAATGTTGAAACACATTCAAATTCAGTTTTATAAAAGAATTTTTGTCCTCCCATAAATTCTGAATATACTAGTCTTCTGGGAAAAAATAGTTTCTTAATTATGTGAATTCCACCCAGCAATCTACCTATGTTCTTTCTTAGATATCATTTCTGTAACTTAATAATAATTTCTGGTAACTTGTGGGAGGACCAGGTATCAGACATTAATACTTGTCTGTTTTCTGTCCTTTGATCTAAGAATATTTGACAAATAATAATTTAATACCTTAATCCTATTACTTTGAGATTGCTCTCTTTTTGTGTTTGTTTTTTGAGTTCCATTTTTGACATCAGAAATGTGGATTCTATCCTATATTCTGGTATGTCTCTACATATTCCTCTTATGTTAGGCATTTCTGCTGATACTTTCTTCCTTTCTTATTTTAGGTTCCTGTTCCCAATTTTAATTCTCATAACAGACAACATTCAATATGTGAAGAAAACTTTTTTAATATCTATTTTTCTTTGAAAAATTTCTGTGCCATTGTCATCTTGAGACTTTGAAATGTTTTGCCACATTACTTACATGGGTTCTTTTAAATTTCACGTTAGTTAATTATGCAGTTGACTCTTGAACAACATGGCTTGAGCTTGTGTGGGTTCACTTATTATGCAGATTTTTTTTTCAGTGAATAATTTTTACAGTCTTCATGATCTGCAGTTGATTGAATCTGAGGGTACAGAACCATGGACACAAAGGGCTGCCTTGAAGTTATGCACTGATTTCTGACTGGACATTGTTGCCCCTAAACCACTGCATTGTGCAAGGATCAAGTGTATGATCATTGTGCATGCTAAAAGAATTGGATAAAACTGTTCGCAGTCTTTCCCCCCTCCCCTGCCCTGCTTCTGTCTGCAGCATGCAGGATCTTAGTTCCTTGAAACCAGTGCAGGGATCGAACCTGCACCCCCTACAGTGGAAGCACGAAGTCTTAACCACTGGGCTGCCAGGGAGTCCCAGCAGTTAATAGTTTTAAAGGTGTGAGAACACTGGTTTCTGTGTATAGAAGTTTCTGACACATCTGAAATAGATGTTACGTAGCCAGCTATATCCTTTTCCTTATGTTTCTGCTTAAATTGAGCAGCTTTAAGTCTAGCACATCCTTTATCAGTTCGGTTCAGTCGCTCAGTCGTGTCCAACTCTGTGACCATGGACTGCAGCACGCCAGGCCTCCCTGTCTATCACCAACTCCCGGAGCTTACTCAAACCCATGTCCATTGAGTCAATGATGCCATCCAACCATTTCATCCTCTGTCGTCCCCTTCTCCCACCTTCAGTCTTTCCCAGCATCAGGGTCTTTTCAGATGAGTCAGTTCTTCACATCAGATGGCCAAAATATTGGAGTTTCAGTTTCAGCATCAGTCCTTCCAGTGAATATTCAGGACTGATTTCCTTTAGGATTTACTGGTTGGATCTCCTTGCTGTCCAAGGGACTCTCAAGAGTCTTTTCCAACACCACAGTTGAAAAGCATCAATTCTTCGGCGCTCAGCTTTCTTTACAGTCCAACTCTCACATCCATACATGACTACTGGAAAAACCATAGCTTTGACTGGACGGACCTTTGTTGGCAAAGTAATGTCTTTGCTTTTTAATATGCTGTCTAGGTTGTTCATAACTTTTCTTTCAAGGGGCAAGTGTCTTTTAATTTCATGGCTGTAGTCACCATCTGCAGTGATTTTTGAGCCCCCAGAAATAAAGTCTCTCACTGTTTCCATTGGAGAAGGAAATGGCAACCCACTCCTGTATTCTTGCCTAGAGAATCCTGTGGACAGAGGAGCGTGGTGGGTCACAGTTCATGGGGTCTCAAAAGAGTCGGACACAACTGAGCGACAAAACACACACCCACACACACAGTTTTCACTGTTTCCCCATCTATTTGCCATGAAATGATGGGACCGGATGCCATAAACTTAAGTTTTCTGAATGTTGACTTTTAAGCCAACTTTTTCACTCCCTTTCACTTTCATCAAGAGGCTCTTTAGTTCTTCACTTTCTTCCATAAGGGTGGTGTCATCTGCATATCTGAGCTTATTGATATTTCTCCTGGCAGTCTTGATTCCAGCCTGTGCTTCATCCAGTCCAGTATTTCTCATGATGTACTTTGCATATAAGTTAAATAAGCAGGGTGACAGTATACAGCCTTGACATACTCCTTTCCCAATTTGGAACCAGTCTGGTTCCAACTGTTGCCTCCTGATCTGCATACAGATTTCTCAGGAGGCAGGTAAGGTGGTCTGGTATTCCCATCTCTTGAAGGATTTTCCAGTTTGTTGTGATCCACACAGTCAAAGACTTGAAAGTTATATTCCTTCCTTTACTTTAATTATCTTGAGTATATGATTCTTCATTTTGGTGATCAAAACCAAGGGAAAGGATTTCAAATTCTTAAGACCTATTTTTAAAGCATAGAATTTCGCTTTTTTCAAGAAGCTGAATTACTGGAGACATAGATCCTCTGTAAAGTGCCTTGAACACAGGACAGCTTAAACCCTTGGATAGTTTTCACTCTTGGGAAGCAGAGTTTAGCAGTAATGCTTAGAAAGCAGAGGCATGAAAGTGAGTTTGACACATTGTCTGAGCTTTTACAGCTCTTTAGGCCCTGAATCAAGACCAGTAGTTTGCTGTAGCTGTTGGTTTCAGACAGGAGCCGAGAGCATTGTCTTCCTATGGTCTGTTGGCTTCAGCCTTCCTGTGGGAATAGCCAGTTCAATTGGAAGAAACATAGTCTGTAAAATATAATGTTGTCGTGTGTGTATTTTAAACGGCAGTTGGATTATGTTAGGTTTAAAAATCAGGGACTTATTCTCTGTGGGGATAATGACTTAACCAAAATACTTCCTGGCCATTCAGAAGGACTTTGAGTTTTTTGTCTTCCTTCTTTCTTCCCTGTACCTCGTCCTGTTTTTACTCGCTGGCTGGCTTTGCGGCTGTTAGAATATTTATCAAGTGGTCTCATATTGTCCAATCTATTAAGTCAGTATTTCATTTTAATTTATAATTACGCTGCTGTCCATTTTAGAGGCATCACTCATGAACTTAGAGGTTGAGTGCAGCTAGTCTTAGAAGGATATGCCTGTTTTGGGGAGGGCAGGGTGCTGCACAGGTCTAGTTCCCCAACCAGAGGTTGAACCTACACTCTTGGCAGTGAAAGAAAGCATGGAGTGCTAACCACTGGACTGCCAGGGAATTCCCAGTATATGCTTCTTTAAAATATTTTTTATTGTAAGATATTTATAATGTAAGATTTGCCATTTTAAAACATACTACTCAGTGGTATTAAGTACATTTAAACTATATTGCAACCATCACCACGATCAGAGTTTCCATTGAATTTTCCACAGAACTTTTCTCAGTGGAGACAGAGACTGTATCCATTAAACTGTAACTCCCACATTGCCTGTCTCTAGCCCTTGGTAGCTACTATTCTACTTTCTGTCCCTGAATTTTCCTATTTAAAAAATACTCTTTTTAAAGCTACTATAGTGGTCTGTAGTTTATATTTGGCAGCAAGAATCAGTACTTCTCAAGCTTGTCCCATTTGTTGCATGCACATTTGTTATTGTTTAAAGGTAGACGAGGGGTGAGGGAAGGAAGGGAGAACTGCTGTGAGTTGCTAAAAGTAGGCAAACTTTAGCTTGTTGGCTCCCTCGGTGTTGCTGATAGGCTTTTTTCTTTTTCTTTTCTTAGGATTTGGATGTTGTGGGTGACGGTATGCAGTGCCCTCCTTCACCCTTGCTTTTTGATCCTTCACTAACCCTTGAAGATCATCCAGTCAAAGAAATTGCTGAAGGCCCAGTGGATATTTTGGCAAGTGAAGAATAACTTCATCCAGGCAGAGAGCTCCACGCTGGCTGTGGTTGGCATGTGCTCCCGGGGGTTGAGGTGGTCATCACTAGCTGGAAGGGTGCCCCTGGTTGCAGTTTTCCAGATGGGCCTTAGAACACTTACTAGCCCCTGGTCCCCATATCTGGGAGAGCAGGACATAAATTTATTTGGTTAACTAGGAAAGGTTGAGGCAAGGAATGTAGGTAAATTGTTGATATAAGGGAGAGTTCAGTATTGGAATTGTTTTCATCAGAAAGTTAAGCACAAGCAGTGTGATTTGGTTTCTTTGAGCTTTGGGTGGGACACTCATGGCCCTGACTGAAGACCTGCAGTTACACTATAGCTGTTGGTTTCAAACAGAGGCCCAGAGCACTGTCTTCCTGTGTGATCTGTTGGTTGTTCTGGAACCTCAGCAGGGAATGGCTATTTCATTTGGAAGAAACAACCCACAGCTTTCCTTTGCATTGAAAAAGCCTCGGGAATGCTACCAGTAATGATTTGTGACTCCAGGAGTCAGGAATAGTCAAGTATGGGGAAGAGCAATTACATAGAGTTATAAATATCTGCTGTCTTGTTCTGGCTACTTACTATACATGGGCTTTATATAAGTCAGATTCATGTTGCAGGCCACAATGAATGAGTTTGTAACCAGACTGACTTTGTTTTAACAGGGCCAGATGCAGATGGCTGGAGATGGGTGCAGATCACAGGGACCTCGAAATTCTGAGAAAGCCCTTGCACCATTGCCTCAGAGTGCAGTGGCTACTGCAAATGGGAAGCCGGAACCCCCTTCTGTTAGTTGATGGCTTGTTCTGGGAACCAGTTGACTTTGGAGGATTTGTATTTCCCATTCTTTCAACAAGTATTTCTGACCCATCTCTCACTATAAAGGACAACCCAGACTACCTTGTTTTTCTTTTGGGTTATCGAGTGCTCCAGTCAAACAAATGTTGAGGGCAGGGACCAATTGTGTGTACAAGCTGTGGATGTCTTCCCACTCCATGCCAAGGGGGAGAGGTAGGTGGTTCCCATCAGAGCTGCTGGGATTGAGAGTCCTGGAGACTGTGCCTAAGGGAAGAGAGGTTTTTGTAATGCTGTTTCCCAAGTCTTGGGATGTTGAGGGACCCAGTGGTTGGTTATCTCTGTCTAGCAGCCTGTATTTTAGCCTTTCCTCGCCTCTCATCCTTATTGGGTACTCCGAAGCTCCTCTCCTCAATGAACTCTGACCCATAGCCTCTGAGAAAATAGCCCACAGGACTGGGCCTTGCTAAACCATCCATCGTGCTTCTAACCTATGTAAATTTCTGTAGTGGCTATCTTATGTAAGATACAATAAAAATTATTGTACATAGTTTCTATTAAATGTTGAAGTGTTACGAAAATGTAGAACAATGAGTTGAATGCATCTTTGTGTTTGAGAGTGTGGTATCTATATGTTGGTGGGGGTGGGTTGGGAGCTGTCTGATGGGAAAGGGAAAACAAGACAGATACACTTAAAAGATTTAAAAACCTGTAATAAGTAAATGGAAAGGGTTCCCTTATTAAAACCTACTTGCCTAGTTAATGGTATTTGCATATTCCTCCCAAATGTCTTCTTTCTTTTTTATCTTCACTGCTCCCTCTTCCCACTCACATTTTTTTCTCACAATTAATGGTTGTTGTCTAAAAATTCTCTTAAGGCTAGGAGTGTGTGTGTGTAAAGACTAGGAGTGTGTGATCTCCAGGGTTCTGTAAGGTTAGGAGTGTGTGTGTAAAGCTAGGAGTGTGTGATCTCACCATAACATAATACGACAAGGAGGCAAAAAGTTACCCTTTGTAAAAACGGAATAGAGAAAATAAAATATAGTTACATTATCACCGTGGCTTTAGTTTATTTCCTGGGAATGGTCAGGAAGTGACTCAGAAGACCTGTCAGATGAATCCTGAGATCACCTTTAATAGGGCTTGCTGTATACTCCAGTTTATTTGTTCCCACTGCTTTCTTGTCTAGTACTTTTTACACTATTCATGAACATCCCTTATGCAGATTGAAAAACTTCTGCAACAAGATTAGGGATTAAAATATCTTCTTCCCATTGTTTTTTTTTTTTTGCTCTACCACACAGTATGTAAGAGCTTAGTTTCCCAATGAGACCCCTGCTCCCTTGGGGTGGTAGTGCAGAGTGCTAACCACTGAACTGCCAGGGAAGTCCCATCTTTCCATTGTTTTAAAGTTACTGGCAAATTGGTAGCATCCACGTCACTCAGTCTGGTGGTTTTATAAGTTTAACAGGTTCAGGTACCTTTGGGTGGAGGGTGGGGTGGGGGTGGGGGTTGCAGTGTGGAGTAGAGGCCATGGAACCTGTATCCTAGCACCCAGAGATTTTGATGGCCATTTTTCTGCAAATGCAAAGTGAAGAGTTTGGAAAAGGCTACCACTCTCCAAGGTTTTATCTTCTGCAATTAAGATTTGGTAGGAAGAGACTTATTTGGGCTGCATTATAGCTCAGGAAATGCTGTTGGATGGGAGTCCCTAAGCAAAGGGTTACCTGTTAGAAGACATGGCCTGCCTGTAGTGGCAGCAGCCTGAGGGAGCTCTGGCCTCCCTGAGATCTAAAGATGGAGCTGGAGCCCTACTTCATCCAGGTGATCAGTCAGTTACCCTCCTGGAATGGAGCTCCTTTCCTGGACAGAATTTGAAGTTCCCTGGTGGTACTTCAGAGGAGGAGATGATTGGGGGTGTGATTGACTCAATGAAAAGGAGTTTGAGCAAACTCCAGAGAATAGTGAAGGACAGGGAAGCCTAGCATGCTGCTGCCCATGGGGTCGCAAACAGTTGGACACGACTGAGTGACTGAACAACAAATGGATCCTATCCTTCCCCAGCAAGAGTGCCTTTGGGATCAGGACCTGTAATCTCACAGAGCCTAAAGTCAGGTGGAAATACCCCAGCAGGTCATAGGTGTAATAAGTAGGCCTACTCTGCTTCTGTCTCTTTGTCCCAAGCCCATTTTTTTTTAACTCCCAGGGGAATATAACAGTTTATAGAGATCTCTTATTTAGGGCATGTTGTGCCTGCTGAAGAGGGCTTCCCCAGAGGCTCAGCACCTGCAATGCAGGAGACCCGGGTTAGATTCCTGGGTTGTGAAGATCCCCTGGAGATGGAAATGGCAACCCACTCCAGTAATCTTGCCTGAGAAATCCCATGGACAGAGAAGCCTGGTGGGCTACAGTCCATGGGGTCGCAATAACAATCAGACACAACTTAGCGACTAAAATAACAACTAACAACTGTGTCCTGAAGGATAGCACCCATCCTTGAAAAGTATTTCCTCCATGCTGGTGTTTCAACTGTACCTTCAGTAGGCTGTTCCAGGGCTGTCTAAGGCCAGCTGCTTCTGGATGGTGCAGTGTGTGATATGATCAATTGATTCTCCTTTGCTGTGCAGTGGATTCCCTAGGTGCCATGTCATGTGGAATTTCATGCCTGCGGTGCTGCCTGAAGCCCTGTGAACGGGAAAGGCAAAACCCGTACCTGGACTAGGCATCCCTGTGAGGATGTATCACTTGCTCTTGAAGGACTGAAAGGGCCTGGTGTATTCTGCTTACTACCAAGAAGGTGGTGTGGTTGAGGGATAGTGCGTAACGGGGGGTCAGGGGTCAGTGTTGCCTCTGTTGGCTGCTTAGACGTTTGGAGGGGACAGTAGCCAGGTGATAACTAGGAGTCCTTTTCGGTATAATCTCCACCTTTGTCTACTTCATTTATGTATCTGTCCTGGTTCTAGGGTGGTGATGAAGGACATCATCTGATCAAGTCCCTTTGTCTACTTGGTTTTTCAGTGCCATTTTTAAGTGGAGAATGCTTTCTAGTGGGTGTTAACAAGTGATAAGAGAAACATTTTCCTATTTCATGTGTATTCTCATGTCTTGTTATGTATCTTTACCTCACTCTCTTTGTGTCTTCTAGTTCCTTTTCTTCCAGTTTCCTGACCAGTCAGCCAGATCCTTGGTCGCTGCTTAAGAATCTGTATATATTCTCACCTCGGGCCACGTCTCCTTCCACAAAAAGTAGATGGCCAAGTGCACTGCTCACATCTTCATCTACTGAGATGTTTTTCTCTTTTCACTGAAGGCTGAATTAAAGCATATAGGAAGATGTCCCTAGGTTATATGTGAATACTATGCAGATTTTGGTATGCCCAAGTGTCCTTGAATCAGCTCTCCACAGATACGAAGGGATAACTGTTAAATGCGCCAATGAAACATGGGGATAAATCTTCATAATTTCGGATTTAGCCACAGTTTTGTAGATCTGAACAGCAAAGCACAAGCAATGAAAAAATAAATTGGATTTCCTCAAAATTAAAAATCTGTTTGCATCAAAAGATACAATTCAGAAAGTGAAAATATAGCCCATAGAATTAAAGAAAATATTTGCAAATTAAATATATGATGAAATGTTATCCAGAGTATGCCAACATAAAGACAAACCCCCAATTTTAAAATGGATAAATGACCTCAATAGACCATTCTTCACACAAGAGATACAAATGGTCAGCAAGCAGAAAAAAAGATGTCAAATATCATTACTCATGATGAAAGTGCAAGTTAAAATCACAATTCAGCAGCTCCTTCACATATTCTAAAATGGTTATAGTCAAGAAAACAAAAATAACAAATGTTAGCAACAATGTAGAGAAATTGGAAACTTTAAAAATTGTGGAAATGGTAAAAGGCACAACCTATGTTTACAACATAAATGTACAATTAGCATATGGTTCAACAACTCTGCTCTCAGATACATACCCCAAGGAATTGAAAACAGCAGTACACGTGTATATTAATAGCAGCACTGTTCACAAGAGCCCAGAGGTAGAAACAATGCAGATGTCCATCGGTGGGTAAATAGACAAGCAAAATGGAGTAGATGCAGAGGTTAAGTGAATCCTGATGGTCCAGTGGTTAAGACACCACACTTGCAGTGCAGGGGTGCGGGTTTAATCCTTGGTGGGGAACGAAGATACCACGTGCTGCACAGTGTGGCCAAAAAATAACAAAAATGGGGTAGATTTCATACACAGCATTATTATCTGTCATAGGAGGAATAAAGTAAAATGGTTCAGCTTCTGTGGAAAACAGTATGGTAGTTCTTTAAAAACTTAAACACAGAATTAATGTATGATCAATTTCACATGAGGATATATACCAAAAAGACTGAAAGCAGGGACTGGAACAGATAATGGGTACAGTCATATTCATAGCAGCATTAACCACAAGAGCAAATGGTAGAAGTAACCCAAGTGTCCACTGATGAATGAATGGGTAAACTAAACGTGGCACATACACAAAGTAATGTAATTCAGTCTTCAAAACTAAGGAAATACCAGCACATGTTACAATGTATATGAGCCTTGAAGTCATGATGAGTGAAATAACTCTGTCACAAAAAGACAAAAATGTGATTTCACATGTATGTGGTATCCAGAAAAGTCAAATTCAAATTCAGAACATAGAATGCGGTTGGTTGCCAGGAGCTGAGGAAAAGTAGAGCTTAATGGCTACAGAGTTTCACTAGTGAAAATTGAAAAGTTCTGAACATGGATGGTGAGGCTATTTGTATAAGAATGTGAGTGTTGTTAATGTCATTGAATTTAAAGCACAGTTAAAATGGTTTGAATGGTAAATGTTATGTATATTTAAGCACAATGAGAAAAATGAAGTACTGATACATGTTACCACATGGATGAACATCCCAAGTGAAAGAAGCCACACAGAAAAGAGTAGCTTGATCATACTCATCGAGTGGACTTTAAATCCATCAAGATTGTGAAACTGAGGTAAAGTGTCAGTAATGGTTCCAGAAAAAGAAAACTGGATCAGTTTTAGTCTGGTGACAACCAGCCCTGGTGACAAAGGCCACAGTAGATCCCCTCGATGGAAGAGTGAACAGACACTCCTCTGAAAGAACAGTGTGCAGGACCCATCGAAGTCCCGCAGTGCATTTTTGTATAGCAGTGCTGATCCTCAGAGTTGGCCCCACTAAAATTCTTGCTCAATTTTTCAAAGATCCATCACAGTACTGGTTGAAATAGTAGGAAATTGGCAGCAACACTGAGGTTCATGGAGATGGGGCTGGGATCCATCAGTTTTAGTCCACGTGACTGGACGAATTCTGTGCAGCTAAGAAAGTGGGTGTAGAGTCTCTCTCTGATGATGAGGAGACCTTCGGGTTCTCTTTGTGGATGTACATAGACCAACGGTCTGCATCCAGGATCCTATCTATAAGACCACATTTATGTGACATCAGCATAGATATAAATAAATCTGCTTGTGTGTGAGAGAGAGAGAGACAGAGGAGAGAAGCAGAGCCTGAGAGATACACACAAAAACATTTATAATGGTCACTTCTGGGGAGTGAAGTGAAAGTTGCTCAGTTGTGTCTGACTCTTTGCAAACCCATGGACTATACAGTCCATGGAATTCTCCAGGCCAGAATACTGGAGTGGGTAGCCTTTCCCTTCTCCAGGGGATCTTCCCAACACAGGGATCGAACCCAGGACTCCTGCATTGCAGGCAGATTCTTTACCAGCTGAACCACGGGGATGGGACTTACAAGTCTCTTCTCCTTTAGGTGAAATTTCATTTTTCAATAATGTGTATGTAATATTTTAATAATTAAAAAACAAAATCATGTGTTAAATATGGTCCATTCATCACTCATCTCTGGTGGCACTAATGGTGAAGAGTCTGCCTGCTAATGCAGGAAATACAAGAGACACTGATTCGATTCTTGTGTTGGGAAGATACCCTGGAGAAGAAAATGGCAACCCACTCCAGCATTCTTGCCTGGAAAATTCCACGGACAGAGGAGCCTGGTGGGCTACAGTCCATGGGGTCATAAAAAGTTGGACACGAAAGCACAGCAGCAGCACAGCATAAAGAACTACAACTTAACAGCAAAAAAAAAAAAAAAAAAAAAATCTGTTTCAAAATTGGGCAGAGGAACTGAATAGACATTTTTTTCCAAAGAAAACATACAGAGGGGCAACAGACACATGAAAAGATGTTCAACATCACTCATCATCAAGGAAATGCAAATCCAAACCACAATGAGGTATCACCTCACACCTGTCAGGATGACTATCATCAAAAATACAAGAGAATAAGTGTTGATGAGGATGTGGGGAAAAGGGAAACTCATTGGTGGGAAGGCAAATTGGTGCAGTAGCTGTGGAAAATAGTGTGAAACTTCTTCAAAAAATTAAAAGTAGAATGATAATGTAATGCACCATTTCCACTCCTGGGAATATATCCAAAGGAAATGAAATCACTATGTCAAAAGATGATGCTGTTAAAGTGCTGCACTCAATATGTCAGCAAATTTTGAAAATTCAGTAGTGGCCACAGGACTGGAAAATGTCAGTCTTCATTCCAATCCCAAAGAAAGGTAATGCCAAAGAATGTTCAAACTA
This sequence comes from Cervus canadensis, assembly GCF_019320065.1. Lineage (NCBI taxonomy): Eukaryota > Metazoa > Chordata > Mammalia > Artiodactyla > Cervidae > Cervus > Cervus canadensis. Next base: position 24,858,209 of record NC_057410.1, on the reverse strand, counting down.
TCATACAATTGCCCTCATTTCACATACTAGCAAGGTAATGCTCAAAAGCCTTCAAGGTAGGCTTTAACACTATGTGAACTGAGAACTTCCAGATGTACAAACTGGATTTAGAAAAGGCAGAGGAACCAGAGATCAAATTGCCAACATCTGTTGGATCATAGGAAAAGCAAGGGGATTACAAAACAAAACATCTGCTTTATTGACTACGCTAAAACCTTTGCGTGTGTGGATCACACAAACTGGAAAATTCTTAAAGAGATGGAAATACCAGACCACTTGACCTGCCTCCTGAGAAATCTGTATGCAGGTCAAGAAGCAACAGTTAGAACTGGACATGGAACGACAGACTGGTTCAAAATTGGGAAAGGAGTATGTCAAGGCTGTGTGTTGTCACCTTGCTTATTTAACTTATATGCAAAGCACATCATATGAAATGCTGGGCTAGGTGAATCACAAGCTGGGCTCAAGATTGCCAGGAGAAATATCAGCTACCTGATATGTAGATGATACCATTCTAATGGCAGAAAGTGAAGAGGAACTAAAGAGCCTCTTGATGAGGGTGAAAGAGGAGAGCAAAAAAGCTGGCTTAAAAACTCAATTTTCAAAAAGCTAAGATCATGGCATCTGGTCCCATCACTTCGTGACAAATAGAAGGGGAAAAAGCGGAAACAGTGACAGATTTTGTTTTCTTGGGCTCCAAAATTACTGCGGACGGTGACTGCAGCCATGAAATTAAAAGATGCTTGCTACTTGGAAGGACAGCATATTAAAAAGCAGAGACTTCACTTTGTTGAAGTGACGGACAGGGAAGCCTGGCTTGCTGCAATTCCTGGGGTCGAAAAAAGTTGGACACGACTTAGTGACAACAAAAACAGCAATGTCAAAGAAATACCTGCACCATGTTCACTGCAGCATTATTTACAATAACCAAGATATATAAATAGCCTAAGTGTCCATCGACAGATGAATGAATAAAGAAAATGCAGTATATAGATAAAATGGAATCTCATTCAGTCATAAAGAAAAAAGCAAACCTTGTTATCTGCATCAACATAGATGGACCTCAAGGGCATTATGCTAAATGAAATAAGTCAGACAGAGAAAGACAAATATTTATGATCTTAATTATGTGTGGAATCTACAAAATAAACAACTCATAGAAACAAAGAACAAGTTGATGGTTGTCAGAGGCAGGGTGTTGAGGTGAATGGGTGAAATGCGTGAAGATGGTCAAAAGGTGCAAACTTTCAGCTATATGATAAATCCTGTGGATGTAATGTGCATCAAGGTGACTGTAGCTAACAACTCAGTATTGTGTGTTTGAAAGTTGCTGGGTTTGATCCCTGGGTCGGGAAGATCCCCTGGAGAAGGGAATGGTTGCCCACTCCAGTATTCTTGCCTGGAGAATTCCATGGACAGAGGAGATTGGCTGGGCAATTGCAAAGAGTTATGACTGGGCGACTTTCACTTTTAATTCTCTTCCCTACCCTCAGAGGGAGCTTACCAGGTGGGGCCAGTGGTAAAGAACCCCGCCAGCCAATGCAGGAGACCTAAGAGACAGTCCATGGGGTCGCAAAGAGACATGACTGAAGTGACTTAGCACACACACCATGGGAGAAGTCTCAGTGTTCCCATTTTACACATGAGAAAACAGGCTCATTTTGCTTTTAATAGCCATCCCAGTGGTGGAGCAGCTTTGAACCCCAGTGTTCTTATTCCAAAGTCCCGATTTCTAGACGGTGGAGTCCAGGCACTGGAGACTATCCCTCTCCCACACTGATGGTTTGCTCTAGGGCCAGCCATCCCAGAGGCTGCTGGATTAACCATTTAATCCACTTACTCTGCACCCCTCAGCCCTCTGGCGGCCGCCCTCCGGCTGCTGCTTGACACTTCAGCCGGCTGAGGTTTTACAGGTGAATCATCACCATCCCCCCTGCCCTCCCTGCCACGTGGGGCAGGCCCCTCCTATCCTCATTATTCTAAGTCTTTAGCTCACAAATCTGCAGAACTGTGTTAATAAAGCCCTGTTCACCACATGTGTGCAGGCTTTGAAAAGGGAATCTAAGGGGGAGTTTGGGGTATGAAAGGGACAGTATTTATGTCCATAATGTGACTTAATCTGAAGCTAAAAACTAGGTTTCAGAGAGAAGAAAAAAAAAAAAAGCTGAGGCTGAGGGCTACAAGGTGCTGAAAAGGGGACTTGACTACCGGATTGTAAATGTGTAATTTAATTTAAAAAAATCAACACCTGGATGATAGCAGTTTGCCTTATAAGGCCAGACTGGCCACCTGACACTTGGGCATTCTCAATTCTGGGATGTGATTGTCTCTCAGCTTTGGGGGGCCTTGATTGGGGGTGCTTTCCTGTCAGTCATGGGCACACCCACCCACATATGCACCCATGACTGCAATCCCTAGAGGGCAGGGTGCTCCTCATGCCTGGCCCCAGGTCATAAGGAAGGAATGGCATGTCTGTGCGGTCACACGTGTGCCCTCTGCAGGAATGAGCATCACGTGGAGCAGAGGCCTCCCCGTTCAGCAAGCAGCCTGGCTGGGAGTAGGGGAGCTGCCCTGCTCTGAAGTCATAAAGTGGATGGTAGATTGGGATCCCTCCACCCCAGACTCACCAGCAAGCCTCTCACCCACATCCACCTTCTGCTCTCTCCTCTGTAAAGTGCTTGACCACTATGTAAATTATAACGCAAAGTACTGGGTGTTTGGGGCACCTTGGGTTGTGCGGGTCCCAAGGCTGGACAGAGGGCAGACGGAAGAGGAAAGATGTGCGTGTATCAGGCATGAGAGCAGAGCTAAGAACTGGCCGAGGAGTGGATTTTAATATCCAGAAACAGGTAGTTGCCACAAGCAAATCCATTAAGGCCATGTTTACTCTCTCATCAGTTACAATCATCTGTTTAAACAGAAGCCTCTGGAGTTTATGAATGACATTATTGCCCATCACAGAATGACTCTGCTCAGCTCCGAGGCACTGGGGCCTCCACACACCACAATTTTCCATGTGCTTGTGCATTCACTTTCTTGGTTAGTGCCTCCCAGTAGCTCCCTGTTGCCCAGGGCCTGTCCTGCTCCAGGCAGAAATCGCCATATGAGGTCCTGCCCGCCTTCCCCACCTGTGCTGTGTGCCTGCAACAGTGAATCACCTGCTGACTTAAAGAAGAGTCACAACCTAAAATCTGAGAGTTATGCTTCATTTGGTGGGAATTTTTAGGACTTCAAGCCCGGGAGACAGCATCTCAAGTAACCCTTGAGAGAACTGCGCTGAGGAGGTGAGGGGAGGAGCCAGATTATATAGAAGTTTTGCAACAAAGGGCAGGTAATCTTAATATTAAAAGATCATTGTTAATCATCCAAAGTTAAGGAGTTTAATGCTTTTCTATGTATGGGAAGATACAACAGTCTGGGCTCACTGAAATTCATTTCGTATGCATGTCAGCTATCCTGGGCCAGTATCCTCTGGTCTTTCACATCCTGAGCTCCCTTGGGGCTCACCGTAAGGAGTGGCTGCAGTCCTGATGGCTGTCGGATCACAGGTATTCTTCTTCATGAGTGCACTTAGGGCTTGCCAGCCCACATTGGAGGGCTGAGATTGCTAATGATTGTGGCATCCTTGGTTACTGGCATGGCAGGAAGTGCTCCATTCCTCACACCAGTGATCCCCAAGCACTCGGGTCAGGTCATTGCCTGTACCTCTACACCTTTGCATGTGCTTCTCCTCCTGCTCTCCTGTTCCTTTGCCTTTGAACCTTCAGCTCTCTTGTCATTTCCCCTTTACAGCAAGTTGGTGTTGGTTACTTACCTGGAAATCTTTGCCCAACCCATCCTGCCTGCTTCCTGTGGATGTTTGATGTGGAGGAATCATTATTGGTCCAAGCCAGCCATGACAACCACTTCCCCCACTGGTGATTGGTCAGGACAAGGACTCATGATCCAGTTCTGGCAAATGAGATACTAGAGGAAGTCTACAGGGGCTTCTGGGAGAGCTTTTCCTTCCTGAAAAGAAAGAGATGGGCAAGGAAGAAGGTGCCTCCTTGCTTTTGGTTTGAGCACTCTGCCACACACTATGTGATCCTGAGGAATTCCTCCCCCTCTCTGGGCTTCTGCTTTTTCATCTGCAAAACAAGGCAGTAGGCAAAAAGAGGTTCTGGAGCCTCCTCAGCTCTGACATACTGTGGTGGGTGTCTTAAAAATATGTCTCCCCAGCTGTAAGTCAGCCTGTGAGCACCATGGACAGTGACCACTATTTTCCCAGGACAGGGCTGGGCTGAGATGAGTCCACAATCAAATCTAAATCCTTCCCTTTCATGGCTGCTGAGGGCACCCAGGACAGAAGAGGGTCAGGGTTTCCTGTGCCTGTGAGGACTCTGGGCTCTAGGTCCCTATGTGATTCCCCAGTGCTGCTGCTACAGAAAATCTCCCTTGGGGCATTTGTGAATCTCAAGCCCTCCCACTGAAAGGCAAGTTTGGAGCTCTGAAAGGGAAGTAGAGGGAGACCACATGGAGGGGAGGGAGGATGATGCAGAGGTTTCACAGAGCCTGTTCATCATCAGCTTCTCTCTTCCTCCCATCCTCCTCTTCCCACATCTTTCTCTATCACAGATGAAATTTTTTGTGGCTTCTTGGAAAAATAGAGATCCCTGGTGTATTGATGGGGAAGGTGGGGGTCCCTCTGAGGCAGGCCCAATGGAGAGACTATTTTCTTCTGGATAAGTCGAGTTTCTCTTCATTCTTTGAACATTTGGGGACACGAATTAATTTCCTTGGTCATTCTGTCATTTATTGTTGATTCACTCAGGCTCTCATCACCTTGTTAATTCATGTGTTCCCTCCTTTATTTAGCTCTTACTTTTTTTTTTAAGCAAGAAGGGAGTTTTATTAGATGAAATCTAAGAATAAATTATGGAACCATAAAAGACTCAGAATTGCCAAAGCAATCCTGAGGGGGGAAAAAACAAAGCAGGAGGCATAACTCTCCCAGACTTCAGACAATACTACAAAGCTACAGTAATCAAAACAGCGTGATATTGGCACAAAACAGACATACAGATCAATGGAACAGAACGGAGAGCCCAAATAAACCCCCACACTTGTGGTTGATTAATTTTTGACAAAGGAGGCAAGAATACAAAATGGGAAGAAATCCTTTCAGTAAGTGGTTCTGGGAAAGTTGGACAACTGCATGTAAATCAGTGAAGTTAGAATACACTCTCACACCATGCACAAAAGTAAACTCAAAATGGCTTAAAGAGTTAAATATAAGACATGATACCATAAAACTCCTAGAGGAGAGCATAGCAAAATATTCTCTGACATAAATCATACCAGTGCTTTCTTAGGTCAGTCTCCCAAGGCAATAGAAGTAAAACCAAAAATAAACAAATAAGACCTTGCTTTTGCACAGGGAAAGAAACCATTAGAAAATGAAAAGAAAACCTATGGAATTGGAGACAATATTTGCAAATGATGCAACAGATAAGGGCTTAATCTCTGAAATATACAAACAGCTCATACAACTCAACAACAACAAAACAAACAACCCAATCAAAAAAATCGGCAGAAGACCTTAATAGACATTTCTCTAAAGAAGACATACAGATGGCCAGTAGGCACATGAAGTTGCTCAACATCACTATTAGAGAAATGCAAATCAAAAATACAAAGAAGTACCATCTTGCACCAGTAAGAATGGCCATCATTAAAAGGTCTAAAAATAACAAATGCTGGAGAGGGTATGGAGAAAAGGAAACTCTCCTACACTGCTGGTGGGAATGTAAGTTGGTGCAGCCACTATGGAAAACATTGTGGAAATTCTGCAGAAAACTAAAAATAGGATTACCATATGACACAGCAATCCCACTCCTGGGCATATACCTCGACAAAACTATAATTCAAAAAGATACATTCATGTCTATGTTTATAGCAGCACTAGTCATGATAGCCAAGACATGGAAACAACCTAAATGTCCCTCAAGAGACAAATCAATAAAGAAGATATGGCTTATATACAACGGAACACTGCTTAACTATAAAAAGGAATGAAATAATGCCATTTGCAGCAACACGGATGCAACTAGAGATTATCATACTAAGTGAAGTAAGCCAGAAAGAGAAAGACAAATGGCATATGTTGTAACTTACATGTGGAATCTAAAATATGGCATAAATGAACTTATCTACAAAACTGAAACAGACTCACAGACATAGAGAACATACTTGTGGTTGCCAAGGGGGGTCAGGGGTGGGGGAGGCAAAGATTGGGAATTCGAGATTGGCAGATGTAAACTATTATATATAGGATGGATAAGCATCCTATATGTAGGATGTATAGCACAGGGAACTATATTGACTATCCTGTGATAAACCAGAAAGGAAAAGAACATTAAAAAAAGAACATATATAGGTGTGTAACTGAGTCACTTTCCTTTACAGCAGAGATTGGCACAACATGTAAATCAACTATACTTCAATAAAAAAAATAAAAGGTAGCATCATCATGGGTTCATGGTGATGCTTCTAATTCAAATACAGAACTTTATAGTATTTTAATTTAACCCTATCAATCTTATATCTGCTTCTCCTTTCCACACATTGAAATTTTCAGGGTGCAAAACAACAAAATAATTATTTATTTGCAACATCCCACTTGTGTAGAGCATTTCAATAACAGAACACGCAGTTTCTAATTTTATCTGAAAGTTCAGCGTGAAAAGAACATTTGTTGACAAGATGATAATGCATATTCTGATTAGAACAAACAGCATGTGCAAAGATCCAGCGGCTTGGAGCATTTAGTTCACTTAGGAAGGAGCAAATATTCTTCTTTGGGAGGAGTGAGGGGTTACAGAATTGGAAAGGCATTGGAACACAAGGAGCCTCACATTCAATGCTGGTATGTTAGAGTATCAATCAGATACTTAGGCTATTTGTTTTCGTTTTCAGGAGGAAACTTGCTTTTGTTTTTCCCATCCAAGTACTAACCAGGTCCAACTCTGCTTAGCTTCAGAGATAAGCAAGATCAGGCACATTCAGGGTGGTATGGCTGTAAACTTGCATTTGTTTTTAATAAAAATACTACTTTTGTATTTTGTCCATATAAGCAGAACTCAGGTGTGAGAAAAGGGTACGGGTTATTTTAAAGATACTATCCTTGCTTTCCAGGTGGTGCAGTGGTAAAGAATCTGCCTGCCAACGCAGGAAACACAAGAGACCTGAGTTTGATTTCTGGTCTGGAAAGATACCCTGGAGTAGGAAATGGCAACCCATTACAGTATTCTTGCCTAGAAAATTCCATGGACAGAGGGGCCTGGTGGGCTACAGTCCATGGTGTTGCAAAGAATCAGACACGACTATGCACACACGCACACATACACAGCAGTTCAGGGAAAACATCAATGAGAGTGTAACTCACTTATTTTCTGACATTTGAAGATGCATTTGCATATTAATGCCCCATTGTTGTGGCATTTTTCTCCCCACAGAGGACAAAGTATGTACCATAGTGTCTCCAGATTCACAGATGCAGATGACCTTGGTGGGCTACAACCCAGAAAAATACACAGTGATCCAGCTTATTTACATCACCTCCAGGGACCAGATCAGCACCATCACTAACAGTGCCAAGTACTTTGAGCAGTACATCTCCTATTTCTGTAAGATGTTGAGGTTGTTGAACACCGCAGGTAGGCTGAGAATGGAATTTTACTTTTAAAATTACTATCTCAACTGGTGCTTGGAATGATCTAAACAGTGTCTTTTTTCAGTCAAATAAGGATCATAATACCTATTTTAGAGTGATTGTGAGAATTTTATGAAGTAATGCACTAAGTGCTTATTATAGGACTTAATAAATTACAGATAGTATATTATTTTTTAATATCAAGAAGCTTTAGAAGTGGCATTATGTCAGAGACCAATGGGCTGTTTGATGTCCCAAATCAGTGCTGTATTGGAATCAGTGTTGTAGGGAGTCACTTACAGAGGAGAGTTATAAGCAAGACAGTATATAATATTTTGAAGACTAAGTACTTTTTATGTGCAAAGTCTTGTGCTAAAATTACAGATGAATATAACCTATGAACTCTGGGAAAGTAAAACCTATAAAATATGAAAATGATAAGTTCAGACAATCAGGGCTTCTGCTATCTGGAGAAAGAAGACATGACCGTGGCTGAGATGTTAAAGTGATGCTTTAATGAAGGGTTGAAAGACAATTTGAGGTTGGTGAAAGAGTGTAAACAAGAGTCTAGAAGACAGAGTACAAGTGATCTTTCAGGCCATGTTGAGAAATAGTTTAGCAGAAGCAGAGTTCGTGGCCAAGAGCAATAAGAAATAAGGTTGGAAAGTAAAAATGGGAAAACCTATGGAGAAAATGAAATGCAAGGCTGGGAATTTTTCCTTCAGGCTTGTGTTTCTCAGGCCTTAATATTTATGCAAATCACCAGGGGAGATTAATAAGACGCAAAGTGCTGGACTCCATTTCCTGAATTTCTGATTTGATTGATCTGAGGCAGGGCTCCAGCATTTTCATCTGTAACGGGTGCTGTGGGCTGAACCGTGTCCTCCCAAATTTGTGTGCTGAAGTCTTTATCCCCAAAGTATTTGAAACGTGGCTTTTAGAAGGTTATTAAGGTTAAGTGAGGTTCCCAAACTGATTGGATTGGTGACTTATGAAAAAAGGAAGAGTCAGGAAGAGATCTCTCACTGGAAACCAAACTGGCCAGAACTTTGATCTGGGAGTTCCAGTCTCCAAAATTATAAGAAAACAAATGTTTACTGTTGACTCCACCCAACCAGCCATATTTTGTTATGGTGGCCTGAGCAGTCTAGTACAATGAGTTCCCAGGTGCTACTGCTGCTGCTGGTCTAGAGACCACTTTGAGAACCGTGGTTGTGGGCAATGGAAACCTGTTAAGGTCCCTGCTGTTTTTCTGTCCACCTTCACTATCACAGATTTTTTTTTTTTTTCCCCTTACTGGATCCTGTTTCCAGTGCCAGGAAAGGTCAACCAAGGATTATAGAAAAGCCGGGGCACTAGGCATAATGAATGAGTCCCATCAGCTTGCTTTGCCCTCAGTTTCACGAGTTTCACTTTGCTCCTTGTTGAAGTTAATGCCAAAGATTTCAGTCAATCAGTCTCCAGTTCTGGAGGTGTTAGGGGTGAGGGCAAATTGCTGGCCAGAAAAAGTAATTTCTAAACATGTATTGTGGAGAGAGGGTGAACCAATACCACAAAAGGTTTATGGCTTCTGTTTACATAAAATGTGTGTTAGTCGCTCAGTTGTGTCTGACTCTTTGCAATCCCATGGACTGTAGCCCCCCGCAGGCAAGGTTAATATGACGGAAGTTCTAGTTTCTCTTTTCTCTCAGTCTGTAATAGGCATTTTATAGGCATCTTAGATTGCTAAAAGCAACCTGGTCAGAAAGGTGCTGCCTTTGGTTTTGTGTTTCTCACATGAAGTGGTATCCTGGAATTACTAATTTGTATACTCTTGTTATGTATAAGCATAAAGGAGTTTAGCTTTTAAAACTCTTTATTACTAAATGTAGACTTGTTAATTTATTTACCCATTCATCTATCCTGTAATTCATTAATTCTCTGTACCAACACTTGCTGAATATCTTTACTATGTAAATTAACTTTCTAAGTCCTATGGAGAATAAAAATAAGGTCCAGTTTTCTGTGTAGCAACATCTGTTTAACACTAAGACATTATGAGACTAATATAAACTTTCCATTTTGTTTAAACCATTTTATTTTAAGAGATGGAAGTACATAGTAGTGAAATAATTTAAAACAGGAAAGGTTTTGTACAATCACATACATACACGGGACTTCCCAGGTGGCACTAATGGTTAAGAACCTGCCTGTCAGTTCAGCTGATGTAAGAGACTTTGATCTCTGGGTTGGGAAGATCTGCTAGAGGAGGGCATGGGAACCCACTCCAGTATTCTTGCCTGGAGAATTTCATGGACAGAGGAGCCTGGCAGGCTACAGTCCAGAGGGTCTCAAAGAGTTGGACATGACTGAAGCAACTTAGCATGCATGCACATGGACGGGCTTCCCAGGTGGTGCTAGTGGTAAAGAAACCACCTGCCAAGGCAGGAGACATAAGAGATGTGGGTTCGATCCCTGTGTTGGGAAGATACACTACTGGAGGGCATAGACACCCACTCCAGTATTCTTGCCTGGAGAATCCCATGGACAGAGGAGCCTGGAGAGTTACAGTTCACAGGTATGCAGAATCAGACATGACTGAAGTGACTTAGCACACATACACAAATATATAATTCATGTATGAGTATATATGCATGCATATGTATATATAGTTTTATATATAGATACAATTTTAGAAGTAATAAACATGAGTTTCCATTGTTACTTCTTTAAGATAACAAATAAAAGTCTTAATGCTTATATTTGATTCAGAAGATATCCATTCACAGAACAATCAAGGAGAGTAATTATTCATTTTTGGCATACGAGAACAGACATAACAAGTTACCTTAAGCTTTAGGTTGGGGCTTCCTAGCTTTTTTGGGATTGAGAATGTTAGCTTCATAAAAACACAGCTGCTGTCTTTGTATTATCAGTATTTAGAACTGTGCCAAGCACATAGTGATACACATGAACACAATTAACATTAGTTGAATGGCTGAAGGACAGAATGCAAAACCCTTTCAATGATCGGCAAAGATAAATGAAGCATTTCCACAGAAAAGTGACCCAAGTCCACACACCATTTTGTGTACATTTCAGGGAAGCTTTGGTATCTCCTAATCCTTACCCACAGCTGCCAGGTTAAGAACCCCAGCCTTAGCTGAAAGAAAAGAAGAAGACAGGAAATGTACAAAAGAACATCAGCCTAAAGCAGAGAGTGTGGCTTCTGTCAGGGGCCAGGCCATTCCTGAAATGTCCACATGATACTAGGAGGAAATTTCCATAAGTAGAGTTCGTGTTAGGTAACTAATCTTTTAAACCAGTTGTGCTATTCCAAGATTATCTCAAATATACCAAATATATCTCTACTAGTCAACTTCATGTCATCTGTTTTTCTTTGTTATCTGTTTTATCATTCAAAGAATGTTAGGAGGTAGATATAGTATGTGATACTACATGGATAAGAAAAATGAGGTTCTGGTGGTTTTAGAAAGCACTAATAGTGTGCTTAAGATACTGACTGGCAAATCCAGTCACATTTGGACTCCTGACACCCATACTCTCTTTTGGACACCTCACTGGTAATTTTCTGGGTCATGGTGTTCTAACATTTATCTGTTGCTTGTTAAAGAGAGATTGGAGTGTTGTCACTTAGTTTTAAGATGTGAAGTAATGACACTGGAAATGTAAAAGCAGGTTTTCTTTTCTATCTGTGATAACACAAAAAATTAACGTTTTCATTTTTCTTCCTCATGGAGAAACACGGAAAGTGAAAGTGTTAGTCGTTCAGTCGTGTCCAACACTTTGTGACCCCATGGACTGTAGCCTGCCAGTCTCCTCTGTCCATGGAATTTTCCAGGCAAGAGTACTGGAGTGGGTAGCCATTCTCTTCTCCAGCAGATCTTCCCAACCGAGGGATTGAACCCAGGTTTCCTACACTGCCGGTGGATTCTGTTACCATCTGAGCCACCAGGGAAGCCAAACCCAGAAATTAATGTTAAAAAAAAGTGATTAATAGGATCCATTCTTCTATTTGTATTAAAAGGTCAGAGAACATGTAGCCAAGACTAATGGATTAAATTGTTCACCTTGCCCCTAAGATTTAAGAGATAATCGGTTCAAAAAAGTTAGTTTAGCACAAGATAATTTTTAACAGAGAAAAGACACAGGTTTAGCATATTTTATCAATGTTTATACTCTTATATACTTCACAGTTACACTAAGAATATTGTGTAATTGTTTATCATATTCTCTAAGAACAAAAATTGCCTGCTTATAAATCATAGATGTAGAACCAAATGGTTATTATTCAAGTTCTTACAATTTTTTTTTCTTAGCACATGTGTCAAAGTTCCCAGAAATCAACATAATGGTTGGTTTTGTTCTGATGTAATGCAAGCAGAGCTCCAATTTCATTTCTCTGGAAAAATCCTTTATATATTTGAGGGATTTTCAAAAAGATATAGCAGTACTAATATTGTTGGATAAAATGCCTCGATCCATCTTATTCATTCTCCCTTTATACTGTGATCTCTCAATGTATTCTAATATCTACAATTGTCGAATGATGGTACCAATTTTAAATTGAGTGAAATTCTGTTTTTCATTTTATACTTTTAAATTGCCATCCTCATTGTTGGTCTCAACTACTTAGTATTTTCTTAGTGCCTTTTTCTTTCAAAGTAAACTGTCTACTAGATTTTGGGAGGTTTCATTTCATTATACAAGTATTTCAATTACCATGGCTATCAGTATAAAAATCCTATTTATTTTTAAGTAAGCATGATCAAGTAAGAACACTGTATTTCTATTAAATGCATAGCTGTCAAAGGAATAATGCTAATTGACTTAGGGCATCTGTCAGTTGGAGAAGAGAATATTTCATGTGGATATTTGTCTATGGTAATAGTGATAGGACAGGGAGATGGTTTTTAAAAAAAGTTTTTCTTTTCTTTGGGAGGGGATGGAGAGAAAGCAGAGTCTCTGACTGACATGAAGTGAAAGGAATTTCCTTTCAACCCCAAATAAAATTTCGTGCTTGCGTGCTAAGTCGCTTCAGTCATGTCCGACTCTTTGTGACCCCAAGGACTAGGGATTCCTCTGTCCATGGGATTCTCCAGGCAAAAATACTGGAGTGGGTTGCCATTTCCTTCTCCAGGGGATCTTCCCAACCCAGGGGTTGAACCCCCATCTCATACGGCTCCTGCACTGGAAGGGGGTTCTTATCACTAGTGCCACCTGAGTTCATCTGCTTCCAAAGCTGTGACTGGCTGTGCAAGCTCTTAGTGTAGTCTTGCTTTCTCTGTCCCCTTTTGGTTTTTCTACCACGATTTTAAGATTTATTTTCAGAATTCAGTTGTCTTTTTTCTCCTTCATGATAAAGATGTGTATTGCATAGAACTTGAAGCATTTTGAGATTTTGTTGTTGTCTCTCTACCTAAGCTAAGAATGAAAACCAAAACCCTTATCTTGACTTTACAGAGTCTTTCACGGTCTAGCCCCTGACTGTATCTCTGGCCTAACCCATTGCTCTTCTTGATGCTTATGTAGCCAGAAGCCTCAAAATGGGGATTCAAATCCAGTTCTATCTGGCTCTGAACCTCATCCTCTTAGCCATGTCCTACACTACCTTCGTAAGCACCTCACCTCTCTCCCACAGGGTGTAGGTGCCAGGTGGTCCCAGGTCTAACTCCAACTCCTGTCTCCACCTCAAAACAGTTCTTTTCTTGAAGTCAAATTTTGTTAAAGTATAACATCCATTGAGGTATAAGTAAAAATCATAGCTGTAAAGCTTGATTACTTTTCATGAATAAATATACTCAAGCAACCAGGAACTAGACCAAGAAGTGAAATAAATACTACTGTGTCCCAGCAGAGCTCATGACCACCCCTGCAGAACAAGCTTCCCCCAGGGCAACCACTTTCCTGAAATCTGAAACCACAGGTGTTTCCCTGTGGATGAACTTTATAAGGTCCTCTTTTGTGTCTAGCTTCCCTTGCTCTCAATAGTGAAAACTAGCTCTTCAGCTATAATCACACACCCAAGACCTCCATTTCTAAAATTATATCTCAAGAAAGGTTAGTGTCCAAAGATGTTTATCTGAGAGTTACAAGTTGATTTACTTTAACAAGCATTTTGAATTCCTAAGAGTAGAATGCAATATGGAATATGTCCTACAGTGCTTCCACAGCACAGTTAATAACACGTGGAACACATTACATGATGGGTAAACCTCGAGTCTGGGGGTTTTCTGTGGGATTCTCAAGAGTTCGTCCTCACAGTCTATGCCCTTCTCCATTAATTAGTTCCTCTGGCAGTGACCCATTCCCTGCTAAAGAGAATAGGCTAACTTGAATGGGACGGCCCCAAGTTAATGGACCAGTGCATGCTTGTCCCAGGATACTGGCCATACCTGCTTACACGATTGGTGATTCAATCTTCAGTTCATTCACCATAGTGGATAGTATGGAGGACCATTCAAAGGGGGCTGTGGTGTTTCCCCACTTTAAGGTAAGCCCACTGGGCATCTCTGTCTTCTTTTTGTAGAGAATTCATTAGAGAACCAAATACTGATCTTAGGCAAATGTTGATTTGGATACTCAAAAGATTTTTTTCTTCTTGTAACTGAAAATCTTTAAAAAAATGAAAAAAATTGAAGTATAGCTGATTTACAATATCATGTTAGTTTTAGGTATACAGCATAGTGACCCAGTTATATATATATATATATATACACACACATATATATATATATATATATATACTTTCCAGATGGCACTAGTGGTAAAGAACTTGCCTTCAATGCAGGAGACATGAGACATGGGTTTGATCCCTGGGTCAGGAAGATCCCCTGGAAAAGGGCCTGGGAACCCACTCCAGTATTCTTGCCTGGAGAATCCCATGGACAGAGGAGCCTGGCAAGTTATAGTCCATAGGGTCCCAAAGAGTTGGACATGACAGAAGTGACTTAGTGTGTGTGTGTATATATATATATGTGTGTGTATATATATATATATATATATTCCTTTTCAGATTCCTTTCCTTTATATGTTATTACAAAATATAGAGTAGAACTTCCTGTGCTACACAGTAGGTCCTTATTGGTTATCTATATTATTCATAGTAGTGTGTATATGTTAATCCCAACTTTCTAATTTATCCCTTGCCCACCCCCTTTTCCCCTTTGATAACCATAAGTTTGTTTTCTGTGGTTGTGAGTCTGTTTCTATTTTGTAAATAAGTTCATTTGTGTAATTTTTATAGATTCCACATAGAAGCGATATATTTGTCTTTGGCTTACTTCACTTAGTATGATAATCTCTAGGTCCATCTCTGTTGGTGCAAACAGCCTTATTTAATTCTTTTTTATGGCTGAGTAATATCCCATTATATCTATCTATCTATCTCACATCTTTCTTTATCCATTCACCCATGGATGGACATTTAGGTTGCTTCCATGTTTTGTAAATAGTACCGTAAATAATGCTGCTATGAACACTAGGGTCACTTCCACCTGGCAGGGGTGTAGGAACAGGAGGAAGAGGCTCAGATGGAGAGGGAAGAGGGAGGGTTGGGGAGAAATCTCCAGAAAGAGGGCAACAAGGAAGAACCTCCACCCACCAAAATGCCACCACTTTCACACACTCCACATTCATGGCCACCATGCCAGTTTTCCACATGCCACCACCCACGCAGCCTGCAGCTTGAAAACTGAAAGCTCAAGAGTCAAGGTATTTCTGGGTCCCAAGTCCTGTCTCTGGAGAGACAAAAGGCAGTCAGACTGCAGATGGCTGCCCACTGGGTCACCCGACGAAGCCGGAAGTACCCCATCAGATGCTGAAGACAGACCTCTGTCCTTCTGAGAGGCAAGGGAATGTGGGCCAGAGAGTCAGCTGCTGCTGCTGCTGCTGCTAAGTCGCTTCAGTCGCGTCCGACTCTGTGCGACCCCATAGACGGCAGCCCACCAGGCTCCCCCGTCCCTGGGATTCTCCAGATAAGAACACTGGAGTGGGTTGCCATTTCCTTCTTCAATGCATGAAAGTGAAAAGTGAAAGTGAAGTCGCTCAGTCGTGTCCGACTATTAGCGACCCCATGGACTGCAGCCCCCCAGGCTCCTCCGTCCATGGGATTTTCCAGGCAAGGGTACTGGAATGGGGTGCCTTTGCCTTCTCCGCCAGAGAGTCAGAGGCCTTCGGTAATCAACCCCTCCTCTCTGGGCTCCTCCTTAGAGTAGGCTAACCCCATCTCCAAGGCTGCAAGTCCGGCCCCAGAGCCTCAGAGCTTCCGCGCCCTCTAGCGGCCACTCACCGTAACGCCCACACTCAGGCCTTGCACCCTCTTCAGCACTTCTCCCTCTGCCTTTCCGGCAGCCTGCGGACCACAGGAGCTCCTGCAGAGGTGCTGTTGGGCTGGGCCAGGCTCCTGAGGCCGCCCCCGGGGTGGCCCCAGGCTTTTGGGCGCTTTTCTTTTGTCCGTATCTCTAGCCAGCTACCTGCCACTGGCCAGTACAGACTTCTGCTCTGAGGTGGGCCCACATGCGGAATGCCCCGGAGGAGGCCCACCTGCGAAGGAGGGTCCGGTCCGCCCCGCCCTCCGAGGGGCCCGAGGCTCCAGGTGGGAAGCCCTCAGTCAGGGTCTGATCACAGGGCACTGCAATTCTCCAGGTAAACCTGTGCCGTTACCTCGATAACATTTTTAAAATGGATCTCCTACTCGTCATATTTATGAGATAAAGAATTTCCCCTATTAAAGTTCGGAAATATATTATTAAAAGGAACAGGAAGACACAGGATGCTCCCAAATGAGCTATTACTTGGAAGATTCAAAAATTTTAATGAGAGGACACCCACTCTCCTCACCCTCTGGGGTATCAGCACAAGTTGGGAATTGGTTGCAGTCTTTACTAATTCCTCGAATTTCTCCAGAACCTTTCCTTCAAGGAGAAATCTCCGGGCTCTGCAGGGACTGTGGGTGGTGACAGGTAACTCTGAGACTGAAAAGCTGGAGGAAAAGAGACAGGGGACAGAGATGAGACGCGGTGATAAGGAGCAGCAGGAGCGTCATGTTCAGTCTCAGGCTTAGAGTCTCAGTTCATCTCCAGCGAAGGTAAGGGCCACCAGGAGCTGGCCCCACTGGTCTTGTCACTTCGTGTGGGAATGGGGGACAGCCAAACCACTGTGGCCACTTTCAGAGAAATAAAGAAGAGTGAGAGGGCATCCCTGGGAGCCAGTTTGACATGGTCATGGTTGTGAAATGATGAACTTTTCAGAAAAGTGAAGACTGTTCTTTTGATTCTCAAGGACTTGCAGTTTTATGGTTGAAAGGAAAACTTGACATGTAGAACATCTAGTGATTAAGAAAGAAGAGAAAGGAAAAATGTTAGTGAGAAAAGGAGGGGGGGGAAAGATACAAGGAGGAAGAGTACAGTTGATAACAACATCAGCTGCCTGAGTGTCAAAGATGGTAACAGTGGGGAGATATATGGCCAGGCTGTCAAGAAATACTGGGCTTTTAGACAAACAGAGTCCAAGTATCTCGAGTCCAATTGTGGAAAAACACCATGCTCCTTCAGGGCTCCAACAATTGTAAACTATGTGTGTGTCCCTTGTAACTAAAGGAAAAGATGCCATGAACTACCTAAGACACTGAAATAAGATAGGTCATGCTCACCTTGACTAAGGCAGAATGCAGGTATAGGTTGTGTGTCGTGATCATGGTGCCCACGATGGCCACAGCCTGAATGATCTGTGGGGCACGACAGCCTGAACAGGATGGCAGGAATAGACCTTGGAGACCTTGGAGGACCTGGGTCTGGCTGGGTTTCACTGTAACACACTACATACAAACAGAACAGCTATTAGTCTTTTCTGGAACATGAGACTAGGGAGTAACACAGTACTAGTAAATGCTGTATTCTTTACTCTTTAAGCCCCTTCATCGACAACTACATAGGAAATGAGGACCACAGAACCATCCAAAGAAACCAAGCAGCACAAGGTCAGAGAATTTGGGACTGGGGTATCCAGACATTTCACATTATATTTTAGATATACAAAATAGATGTGTAGAGAATTTAATTAATATTCTAAAAAAATAAAATGTCTGCTAAGGGCTTTATTGATATTAGTGTCACAATAACTCCAGTGAGACACACTTTAGAATATAGTCAATTTTTGACTACCCACACTAATCATGCTTCTGTGCTCACCTATGTAGAGAAAAATCACTTACGCTTGCCACTAGCATCTGCTGAGACTCACTCAGAAACACTTCTCATACACCCTTTTTCCTGGTTCAGCATTTCTCTTGGAAGCCTTAGACATTGCTGTATCATCTACTCACAGAGTAGACACATTTTCAAAAGCTCAACTAGGCCAGTAAACAGAAATCAGTTTATAATAATTGGACTTAGAAAGGTGCTGGGTTTCACCTCACTGCATATAATGGTAGGGTTAACCTAACGGAGTGTCATGACTGGGGCACAAACCAGGAAACATGCACTGTATCCCCTATAGTTCATTAACTGCTACAATACAGAGAAAATCCAAGCTGCAATTACTGTCAACCAGGATGAGCGAAAACAGAACCCGTCAAGGTAACAGCCAAGAATGACCCTGTAGCTCCTCAACTAACCCTTTCTAAGACTGTTCTGTTGTTGGGCTATTCTTTATTGTCTCCTGTTTGTAAAAGAGAGACTTAGACTCGGTGAGTTTTAAATCAGTTATTCAAGGTCATTATGGTGGAGTCATGATTTGAACCCAAGTTTGCTTGACTCCAAGGTTCCTGCATCGTTTACTGTCTCACAGTGCTTTCCCAAATACTTTCTGAGTGAGCTATTTACCTGATAATCTTGACTGAGCATCAACAGGAGAACCATCCCTGGTAAACTCTTCTGGAATGGTAGGAGAGGGTTTGGGACTTCTTGGGGAAATGGTTGTACTCTGAGGTCATGCACATTCCTGAAGCAGTCACTCATCTCAGACTATTTTCCCTGTCCAAGAAAAGGGGACTTGGAAATCCTGATAAGCAATGTACATCATCAACTCTATGAGAGATGCCGTAGAGAGAGATCTGAATTAACTCAGATCCTACTCTCCTGGGAAGTCATTCTTTTTCCTTGGACAAGTGGCCTGGTGACTGTTGGTAAAGCCATTTTTAAACTTTGTCCAGTCTCTGATCAGTTTGTTAGAAGCTGAGGATACTTTCTTTTTCTTGTTTCTCCTGCATTACATTCCCTATATAGGTCAAATGCCCCATTTACCTCACCTAACTCTAGATTCTGTAGAAATATCTGCCCTCACATAGGATTTTTTTTCTCTCAGTTATTGCAGGAAGATAATATGAAATAGAGAGGAAAACCTTCATAAGTGCTTGTGGAATAAATAAATAAATAAGTTACAATAATAACTTTCCAACAGTAAATTGCCATGGAAAATTTTAGCAACTGAAATTAATGCTTGGCTTAGAGAATGAGACATTTAAATGATTCCTAAAAGGAAAAAGGAATCTCTGGTTCCTCCCCTAACTGAGGGAATATTGAAATATTGCTATTTAGAGCTTGAGATGGAACCATGATTAAGATTGGAGGTGGAAGTCAAAGAGGTGTGTGTGTGTGTGTGTGTGTGTGTGTGTGTGTTAGGTTCGAGAAACCAGAAGGCCCAACATAATGTAGAGTTTTCTCATTTTTGAAGTTAAGAAAGATGACATTTGACATTAGCAGATGGTAGCAGGAACACAGGGTGATTGTGTTCTTTTCCTGGCCCTACCTTTCCTTCTGGTCTTGAGCTTACATCTTGCAGACACACACTGGTCACAGGGGATGTATAGACATAGAGCAAATAGAGTACTTTCATATGTTTTTGAACATATTTTGTCTTCTATGTACTAGTGATATCCTTTTTAAACATTTATTTATTTTTAATTGAAGGGTGATTGCTTTACAATATTGCTTTGCTTTCTGCCGTACATCAACATGAATTGGGTATACATATGTTCCCTCCTTCTTGAACCTCCTTCCCACTTCCCACCCTTTCCCACCCCTCTAGGTTGTTACAGAGCCTCCATTTGAGTTCCCTGATTCATACAACAAATTTCCATTGGCTACTAGTGACATCTTAAAAAGTTAGGGAGATACTTGAGAGTGGAATAGGACTCTATGTTTAGCAGAGAGATGGAGCAAGAGAAGAAGCCAGTAAAACTAACCAAATCAATAAACCAGTCCCCTGACTCAAAACTTTTCAAATCTAGACTCTGAATCAATGCTTATGATCAGAAAGTTATTATTGCTCTTGTTAACCAGTGAATTTGACCTTGATCCCTGGTAAAATTCTTAGATGTTTTGCAGAACATTTGGAATTCTCAAAGGACATATCATTAGGAGCTATGTAATACAAATTACAGTGTGAAACTTCACATAATGTCTTCTACTGATAGTATTAATAATAATTTAATAGATGAAAACCAATATAGTAGATTAGGAGAAAGGAGTAGGAAAAGGGGATATCAATTCTAGTAAGCATTGCAGAAAGGATGATGACTATGAGCTTAAAGAGAATACTCTTAGTTTGGCTACCATAACCAAAATTATTCACTAATAACCCTTTGAAAGTCTGAGAAAGACTTCTAGTGAAAAGGAGAAGGTTTTGTAGATCTTGTCTTCTTCACCTGTTTTAGCAGTGACTTTGATAGACATAGACTTTGATGTGAATCAAAGAAGGGAAAGCAATGTTACAGGTAATAAAATTATAATTCAAAATATTCTTGTCTTTTGGAATGCTATACTAAAAAACAAGATGAAATTTAGCAAGGGCATATATAAAATCGGCATGTAGACTTCAACAGTCAGCTGAAAAAATACAGGAAGGATAAGACCTGATTTGGTAGCCATTCATGTGATAATGATTTGAGGCTTTTTTCAAGATTTTTTTGATTATTATGACTTAGCACTTAGTAGGTATAAAGTTGGAGAAGGTAATGGCAACCCACTCCAGTGTTCTTGCCTGGAGAATCCCAGGGACGGGGGAGCCTGGTGGGCTGCCGTCTATGGGGTTGCACAGAGTCAGACACGACGGAAGCGACTTAGTAGCAGCAGCAGCAGGAATAAAGTATGAGCTTCCCAGGTGGCTTAGTGGTAAAGAATCTGCCTACCAATTCAGGAGATGTGAGTTCAATCCTTGGGTCAGGAAGATCTCTTGGAGGAGGAAATGGCAACCCACTCCAATATTCTTGCCTGGGAAATTCTACAGACAGAGGAGTCTGGCGGGCTTCAGCCTGTAGGGTTGCAAAGAGCTGGACACGACTGAGCACACAGGCATACAGGTATAAGGTATGAGGGAGTATCTGAAGAATGTGGAAATATTTAATCAGGAAAAGACAAAACAAATGGTAGATGTGATAGCTGTCTTCAATATCGTTGTTCAGTTGCTCAGTCATGTCTGACTCTTAGCGATCCCGTGGACTGCAGCATACCAAGCTTCCCTGTCCTTCACCATCTCCTGGAGTTTGCTCAAACTCATGTCCGTTGAGTCTGTGATGCCATCCAATCATCTCATCCTCTGTTGTCCCTTTCTCCTCCTGCCTTCAGTCTTTCCCAGCTTCAGGGTCTTTTCCAATGAGTCTTCAGTATTGGAGGGATTCTTATGAAGAAGAGGGATTATAGGACTAAGGGGGTGTTTGTGGTGGAAAATCCAAATCCACCTACCTCTGCTGGTTTCATAGAGGTGATTCCTGTAGGATTAACAGTTGTTATTTACAGCATGGTTTCTGAGTATGAAGATAAAGTAAGGCTCCCTGAAGAGGGTCAGATTGGGGTAAATGAAGTTTCTTCCTAGAGCCTCCAGAAGAATGTTGGCAAATATGGGCCCCATTCATTGGAATTTCCTGGAACAAACACAGGCATTAAAAAAATACGGCAAGCTTCCAGATTTGTTTAGGTTGGGTCAGAGGTGGTACTCTCTGTAGGTAGAGAATAGTGTGGGTCCAGATGAATTCTAGGTACTCAGATTCAGTAAAGAAGGAAACCTGACCTGCTTTGGGCTTGGAGTCAACGATTTCTCTCCTGATTGTCTTACCCCTGGACTAAATTCTTCTGCCAACTTACAGGTCTGTGGACGTTCTTCTTCTCTCCTATGAGCCTTCTTCTCTCCTATGAAGGCTCCATGTATTGGCTTATCCCTAACCTTGGATATTCACAGAAGATTGTTGACTCTATTCTATATATGCTGCTATTGACAAGACAGACTCCTTTTCTTGTAGGGGTTGAAGAACAGCCTCCCTAGGGAGGAGATGTATCTTGGAGTCAACCAGATCAGCTGCAGCTATGTTTTTGTTTCAGGGGAATGTTTTGGCTCATTAGGGAACACATCTAGGTGTTTCACTCAAATGTAATGACCTCTTCCTTATTAGACAGAGAAAGACTGGAAAGAATAACCATCATTAAAACCAATATTTATCTAGTAGTTTGTAATTCACGAAGCAAACATTCACTTATTTAATAACCATCTGATACTCTGAATGAACCCCAAGGTGAAATGTGAGTATGCTGTGATTTGTTCTTGCATTCCTGGGGTGGATTACCTAGAGGTGATTACCTCTAAGATCAACAGTAGTCTTTCTACTCTGGAAGGGGTTAAGACCTGGGTCCTGCTTTAGTCTCTTAGCAGAGAGGAGGCAGGAGAAGATGGCCATAAGATTCTGTAGATTATTTGTTCTCTTTAGCTTTTAATATTACAGATTTATATAAACCATTTTTGTCCCCTTAAGAAGCATACAAGTAAATAGTAGAATGAAGCTAAATGACAGATGTAAAGAAGAGACCCTGCTATAGGAATACAGCACTGAGTTCCTTCTACTTAAAAGAAGAGAATAAAGGTAGGCCAGTAAGAGGACAGCACAGGGTCACGGCAGAGGTTGAATTTTCCTGATTACAGACTAGGATGGCTCCTCCTGGAATAAACTGGATAAGTGTCTTACTTTGGCAGGTGAAAGGCAGAGTGGAAAGACTTGGATGAGGAAAAGGTAACCTGTAAGGAAGTTCCTAACATATTGCCTTTCAGAAAATATTAATAGCTTAGAATAAAGTATGACTGCCTAGGTTTTGGGTTGTGTGAAGAGCCTGAGAGAGATGCCAGGTGACAAAGAAAAGAATAAGAGACTTTTCTAGGTAGAAAGAAAATCCAGTGTTTTTAACTTAGGATTTATTATATAGTAATAGTAGTAATAAAAAATTCACCTTGTGTTTAAAAGTTTAATTTCAGCTTTTTTCCTGAAGTGCTTTTTTTTTTTTTATGAAGTGCTTTTTTTAAATCAAGTTTTATTTTTAAAATTTTTATCTTCTATTGGACTATAGTTGATTTACAATGCTGTGTTAGTTTCAGAAAAGTGATTCAGTTATACAGTTACATATATTTATTCTTTTTCAAATTCATTTCCCATTTATTATAGAATATTGAGCAGGGTTGCCTGTGTTCTACCATAGGTCCTTGTTGGTTATCTATGTTAAATACAGTTTTGTGTATATATCAACCACAAACTCCCAAATGACTCGTCGGAAAAGACCCTGACGCTGGTAAAAAGATTGAAGGCAGGAGGAGAAGGGGACAACAGAGGATGAGATGGTTGGATGGCATCATCGACTTGATCGACATGAGATTGAGCAAGCTCCGGGAGTTGGTAACAGACAGGGAGGCCTGGTGTGCTGCAGTCCATGGGGTTGCAAAGAGTCAGGCATGACTGAGCGACTGAACTGAAACTCCCAATTTATCCCTCCTCCCACACCTGTCCTCTTTGGTAATCACAAGTTTGTTTTCTAAGTCACTTTCAGTTTTGTAAATAAGTTCATATGTATCAATTTTTGAAGTGCTGTCTGTAAGTGGAAATGAAGGGTCTATATGCTGTTTTCTAGGTATTAGGTTCTATTTTTGTATAAAACCATGCCACACATTAATTAATTCAAGAAATACCAAGTATTTATGACCTGTTGGGTGCTGTTCTAGACTCTAGGTATTAATATAAAGCAGCAAACAAGTGGTTAGTGGAGTTACCTGAACTCCTTTCAGTTTCCTGTGCCTTGATGATGGGTCCATATTACCCTCATGGAACACTTCTTTCATCCAGAGCTGGCATTCCTGAATGCAGAAATACTGCTTGCGGAAAAATTCATCTCCATAGGACTAGCTTCCTGTATCCCTTATCTTGACTAAATGCTATAAGCATCAAGAATGAGTGGAGAGAATATAAAGAGGAGCATGTGGCAAGACGTGGTAGCAAAATAATGATACTAAAAGTGATCATTCAGTGACTATCTCTATGTGTTAGGCACTATGATAAGAGTCTTACAAAATTGTCTCATTGAAGCCTCACATGAATCGGGGAGATAGTTATTATCATTATCTATAATATACATATATCTGGCAAATATAACATAGATGTAAGGCAAGTGCGGATAAAAAGAGAGCAAGCCTGGCAGTCAGTCAAGAAAAAGAAATTTATTAGAGGGAAAACAAAAGGGTGACTGGCCCTTGAGCAGAATCGGTGTCCTCCCTTTCTGATGGAGTCTTTCTTATACCCTACCAATGAAAAATTCTCTGAAGAGATGGTTCATTTTTAGCCTGTAGCAGAGTCCTGTGGTCACATAGAGGGAGGTCTGGAATCCAGTGGTCTTGTAGCCTTGAGAAGGTAGGCGCCAGTGGGTAAACAAAATGTCATTTGAGCAATTTTGTAAGTCTCAAGGGTCACTGTGACTTTATTCTTTGTTTGCGAGGTCAACATAATGAGCCATTTTAACAATGAGCCCCATGTAGTCCCCATCAATAGAGAGATCAAGTACATTGTCCAGGACCATACAATTAGTAAGTGGTGAAGCCACAATTCAAATCTAACATCCCACAGTCTAGCCTCTGGATAATGAGGAAAGGTAAATAGAAGATATTAAGAAAAAGAAGAAAATCATGATGGCCTGAAAATATGATTAAATTGGTCCATAAAAGTTATACTCAGATGTTGCTGCCTCCTAAATATTGTGGAACAGACACACAGATCTACAGATATACATAAAATGTACCCTAACTTGGTTCCTATTGATTGTCAAAATTTTATCCTGGAAAAAATAAAGTGCATGTTATCGAACAATGGCCTCAGTCAGTCATTAACAAAGTCTCAATGAAGCCACTCTAACAAGACTACACTTTGAACAGTAAAACTTCCTGGTGAACTCTGCAGGATAAACCTGTTGCAACTACCTGTTTTTCTCAGTAAGACTGTTAGTTTAATCCAGTCAGATGTTGGAAGATTTTTTTTTTTTTTTAGTGGAGTGCAGTTTATTACACCGGCGGATCCAAGGCAGAGTCTCCTTCTTAGCCAAGGACCCCGACCAGCATTTGTGAAAATCTTTTATACCCCATGCATACGTGTCTAAACCCACCACCCCAAATCCCTTGAGGCTTACAAAGGAAGGGTAAATACAATCACAATAACCCCATCATTCACGTGTTATGTGTTCAAACAGTTAATAATCAATAAGCCCGCGGTTACATTCCAACCAGTTAATAACCGATAAGCCTGTGGTTACATTCCGATAGATACTGTCCAGAGGCAGGGGTGATTAGTGTCTGTTTTCTCTTAGGCAATGAGTAACCTGGATGTGATCTTCAAGATTCCCCTGCCCAGAGGGGGTCTTATCCTTCCATTGTCACTCCCACAGGCGTTAAGCACAGAGTTCAGAGTCCACTGGAGAAGTGGCCGAGCATGATCAGCATGGACAGGCCTCAGATGAAGTCCAGGCCCTGTGAATTCCTTCTTCATTCCCCCCTCTTGATGTTCTTAACTCATATTATGAGCATCATTCCTAGGAATATATTGCTCCCTGGCTCTCCAACTGCCAATTAGGGAGAATGACATCAACCTTCAGGTTACAAAGTTCATAATACATTATAAAATTCAGGGTCCACAAAGCAGAACTATCAAGGCAACTGTAACAGTGGTAAATATAGTTTTCCACAAATATTGGAAGATATTTAATAAAAGTAAAGTTTGGCTTTTGGAATAACTGGTCAGACCATGCCATCCTTCATGAAGGTAGTTAGATAGCCAGGCTAATTATCTTTTAAGACTAATTATAGATCATGGCAATAAAAACATGTGAACAGCACATACACCTTGAAATAATTCCATTACTCCAAATTATTTTCCTTCCAGTTTTTTTATATGCATTTTATAAATAGTTGTAATTATTATCATACATACAATTTTAATCCTGATATTTCACCTAACATTTTATTGTAAACATTTTATATTGCTTCTCCATTTAAAACAATCATATAATATTCATTACATATAATAGATACAGCACCGTTTGCTTAACCATTTTTTCATTGGAGCTTTGTGTCTATACATAAACCATATATATATATATACACACCATATATATCCCAACCTTCCACTAAGCGGGAGGGTTATTTATTCTTTGGTTATGTGTTTCTACTGATAAGAAGACAATATATTTTGGGGTATCTCATTTAATAAATGTATTTTTGAACCCTACAACATGTAGGGCATTATGGGATGGTCAAGACATAGAATTTTCCTGTAGATAACTATGGTACAATATGGAATGGGATAACTGCCACAAAAGAGCTACACAGTTTACTGAAATTATAGAGAAAGGAGTAGGGAAATGAATGGGTAGGGTGGAATATGAACTAGGATTTAAAGGACAGTAAAGACTTAAGAAAGTTAACAATGAGGTCGTGTTTTCAGCATCCACCTATTAAGGAGTAAACAGACACCAAGTTAGCTCTCCTAATGTAAACAATAACATAATTGACACAATATGTGAAGTATCTGTTTATAGCTATTGGAAAACATATAACACAGGAGTGTAACCCCTGAGAGAAACAATAAGAGACTATTTTGGGGGCTCCAAAATTACTGCAGATGGTGACTGCAGCCATGAAATTAAAAGACGCTTGCTCCTTGGAAGAAAAGCTATGACCAATCTAGATAACATATTAAAAAGAAGATCAATCCTGAATATTCATTGGAAGGACTGATGCTGAAGCTGAAGCGCCAATACTTTGGCCACCTGATATGAGAAACCTAGTCATTGGAAAAGATCCTGATGCTGGGAAATATTGAGGGCAAAAGGAGAAGGGGACAGCAGGATGAGATGTCTAGATAGCATCACTGACTCAGTGGACATGAATTTGAACAAACTCTTGGAGATGGTGGAGGACAGAGGAGCCTGGTGTGTTGCAGTCCATGGGGTCACAGAGAGTCAGACATGACTTCGCGACTAAAAAACAGCAGAGCAAGTAAAGATTTAACCTTTATTCTTGGGCTAATTTTATCCTATTTCTAAAGTGTAGTCTTTCTGAGGTTCTATTGAATGCTCCCAGTTTTCAATAAGATGTCTCCACTCTGGTTGATTGGACCTTAAATATCTCCCACTCTGTATGAATTCCAGTAGTTACTCAATCTATACTTCTAATAATACTCAGCTAAAGTCTTGTGGCTATCTGTATACAGGTTTCTAAAATTCTTTTTCTGTATGTCTCCCTCCTCTACTGCCCACAAATTCAGACAATTTCTGCCTCCCCAAATGCTGATCTTTGTCACTTCAACTCAGTGAGATAATCATGCCTTGCCCCTTCTTTGATCTTGAGTCTGGAAAGGCAGAAAGCCGTGGTAGTAGTATAGTTCACTTCAATCATTTCTCTTCTCTCAGGAGTTCAGGTCAGTCGCTCAACTGTGTCCAGCTCTTTGCAACCCCATGGACTGCCACACGCCAGCCCTCCCTGTCCATCACCAACTCCTGAAGCTTGCTCAAACCCATGTCCATCGAGTTGCTGATACCATCCAACCATCTTATCTTCTGTCATCCCCTTCTCCTCCTGCCTTCAATCTTTCCCAGCATCGGGGTCTTTTCAAATGAGTCAGTTCTTTGCATCAGGTGGCCAAACTATCGGAGTTTCAGCTTCAACATCAGTCCTTCCAATGAATATTCAGGACTGATTTCCTTTAGGATGGACTGGTTGGATCTCCTTGCAGTCCAAGGGATCTTAAGAGTCTTCTCCAATACCACAGTTAAAAAGCATCAATTCTTTGGTGCTCAGCATTCTTTATGGTCCAACTCTCGCATCCATACATGACTACTGGAAAAACCACAGCTTTGACAAAACCGAACTTTGTTGGCAAAATGATTTCTCTGCTTTTTAATATGCTGTTTAAGTTTGTTATAACTTTTCTTCCAAAGAGCAAGCGTCTTTGCATTTCATGGCTGCGGTCAACATCTCTTTTGGAGACCAAGAAAATAAAATCTGTTCCTGCTTCCATTTTTTCCCCTTCTATTTGCCATGAAGCGATGGGATCAGATGCCATGATCCAAGGTTTTTTTAATGTTAAGTTAAATGTTTAATTTTTTTAAAAATGTTGAGCCAGCTTTTTCTCTCTCCTCTTTCACCCTCATCAAGAGGCTCTTTAATTCCTCTTCACTTTCTGCTATTAGAATGGTATCATCTGCATATCTGAAGTTATTTCTCCTAGCAATCTTGATTTCAACTTGTGATTCATCCAGTACTCTGCATATAAGTTAAATAAGCAAGGTGACAATATACAGTCTTGTCATACTCTTCTTCCAAGTTTGAACCAGTCTGTTGTTCCACGTTTGGTTCTAACTGTTGCTTCTTGACCTGATACGGATTTCTCAGGAGACAGGTAAGGTGGTCTGGTTTTCCCATCTCTAAGAATTTTCCACAGTTTGTTGGGATCCACAGAGTCAAAGACTTCAGCATAAGTCAATGAAGCAGAAGTAGATGTTTTTCTGGAACTCTCTTGCTTTCTCCATGATCCAATGAATGTTGGCAGTTTGATCTCTGGTTCCTCTGCCTTTTCTAAATTCAGCTTATACATCTGGAAGTTCTCAGTTCACGTACTGCTGAAACCTAGCTTGAAGGATTTTGAGCATAATGTTGCTAGTATGTGAAGTGAGCACAACTGACCTGCTCTAACAAAATATAAAAACAAGTCTCAAAAGATTAAACTGAACCTTAAGTACCCTCACTGTCTAGCAGTACAAAGCCAAAACTCTTTAAAGGAAGGCAATACAATTCAGATGCTCAATAACAAAACACCCTTAACGTCTAGCATCTAATAAAACAATCATTAGAAATGCAAAGAAGCAGAGAAATGTGACCATTAGGCAGACAAAAATGAGGCAATAAAGGACATTAGCAAGATGGCCTAACAGGAAACCTCAGAAACTCCTTCGCCCCCGGAGACAAGGATTTAACAATATATAAACCAATTGCCTTTGTGAGAAATCTAGAATCCAGTTAAGAAATTCCTGGGATAGAAATCTTCCTGTTAGATTTTGGGAGTTCAAATTCTTTCAGCTTCAGCTACTAACTGGCTGTCCTCTTCGTCTTTCAATAAAATGACAAACCGAAGCAATGTAAACAGGGACAATCCAGTGCTTTACTTCATTAACATGTGGCAGGCCCCAGTGGAGTGGGAGACCCTGGTACTCCTAAGGTTTGTTAAGTGGGCAAAATATCCTTCCTCAACTCTCCTCCTGGTGATTCCATGAGATTAGCTTGCAGGCTTTCCTGTCCCAGCTGGAGACAAAATTGCCCTGAGTCTGGGGACAGTGGCACCATACTGCTCTCCAAATGGTTATGAAGAAATATATCTTTCATTCCTCATTTCTTGTATCAGAGGAAGAATTGTGGATGTCTGTAGAAATAAGCCATTTGTAATTCTGTGAAAGTAAAATCCTCAGATTTGAAAGATTATGCCATTTAGATGTACCCATTCCTGAAAATGGGTACAAACTATTGTCTCTCATCTTTTGAGGTCAGCAGGCCTGAAACAGGGGTAAAAGAAAATACATACTTCTATTTTTGGCCTGAAAGTGGTAAAGGCTATTTTGTGTTTATAAAAGAGAGGGAAAGAGGGAGAGAGAGAGAGAAATTTCTGCTCCCAAAGCAAACATGAAGCCCGGCAGGAAGGTTCTTTGCATTCATTTACCAGAGAACTTTCCCTCAGAATGACATGGCATAATTAAGGAAATTTCTAACTCCTGAATTCTTCCTTGGGAAGGAATGAAGTGAAACGTATATCCAATATTCTGAGTTTTTGTGGTGCTGTCAAGGGACTTGTTTCTGTCTTGTCTGAGTCTAAGCACTAAGAGGAGTGGGATATCATGTTGGAGGGTCATTGACAACAGAGGCAATCAAGGTGGCTCGGTCTAGCACCAGTTTGCAGTACCACAGATAGACACTAGGTGGAACTCGAGTACCGCAACTTTCTACAGTGTCAGAGAAACTAGAATATTGCAGATACAAAGAGGAGATCTTAGCAAGAACTGGTAAACTTCTTAATTAGGAGATGACATGTGTCCAAAGAGGTTGCATCCCCAGAAAAGACTTGAGAGGTCTCCAGATTCTCCAGCTGGGCTTATTGGAGAAAGTCCTCCCTGAGGAAACCAGACCACAAAAGCTAAGAGCTGAGTTTTCAAATGCTGAAGTCCTAACAGAGAACAACTATACACAAAGAAACAGAAAAACATTGCTTATTTAAAGGAACAGATTAAAACTCCAGAAACCAGCCCTAAAGAAATGGCAATATATGAATGACCAGACAAAGAATTCAAAATAATTATCATAAGATGTTCATGAATTAAGAGAACACAGAGAGACAATTAAATGAAATCAGGAAAATGATACATGAACAAAACACAAATATCAACAAAGAGAAATTGTAAGGAAAAACCATTTAGAAAATTAATGAATTTTTGCCTAGCTAAAAAAATTTATGACATTTTGATTCTACTTGTTTGACTTAGTATGAAGAGAATGCCTGATTTCTAACTTATATTCATTCAAAACTTTGATGTAATTCCTTGTATTTTGACATCTATTATTACTGCTAAAAGTCTGGAAAATTTATTATCTTAGTGATTTTTAAAAAAATTTTATTAATTTGGCTGTGCCAGTTCTTAGTTGAAGCATGTGGGATCTAATTCCCTGTCCAGGGATCAAACCCAGGGCCCCTGCTTTGGGAACCTGGAGTCTTAACCACTGGACCACGAAGGAATCACTCGTTTTTTAATTAATTTATTTTTTAATTGAATGATAATTGTTTTACAGAGTTTTTTTTTTTTCCTTGCTGGAAAATTTTCTTTTTTTTTCTATTTTTAAATTTATTTTAAAACTTTTTTTACAATGTGATTTTTCTTATTTTAATTTAAAATACATATGTATATTATTTTAAATTTATTTAATTAAAGGATAATTGCTTTAAAGAATTTCATTTTTGTCTGTCAGACATCAACAAGAATCAGCCATAGGTATACCCATGTCCCCTCCCTCCCGAGCCTCCCTCTCGTCTCCCTCCCCATCCCACCTCTCTAGGCTGATATGGAGCCCCTGTTTGAGTTCCCTGAGGCATACAGCAAATTCCCACTGGTTATCTATTTTACATATGGTAATGTAGGTTCCCATCTTACTGTCTCTGTACATCTCCCCCTCCCCTCCCCCTCTTCCCACCGTGTCCATAAGTCTGTTCTCTATGTTTGTGTCTCCATTGCTGCCCTGTAAATAATTTCCTCAGTACCATCTTTCTAGATTCCACATGTATGTGTTCGTATATGATATTTCTCTTTAGCTTTCTGACTTACTTCACTTTGTATAATAGGCTCTAGGTTCATTCACCTCTTTAGAACTGACTCAAACACATTCCTTTTTATGGCTAAGTAATATTCCATTGTATATACATAACACAACTTCTTTATCCATTTGTCTGTCAATGGATATCTAGGTTGCTTCCACATTCTAGCTATTATAAACAGTGCTGAAATGAACACTGGGGTACATGCGTCTTTTTCAATTTTGGTTTCCTCAGGATATATGCCTAGGAGTGGGATTGCTGGGTCATATGGTGGTTTTATTCCTAGTTTTTCAAGGAATCTCCATACCATCGTCCATAGTGGCTGTATCAGTTTATATTCCCACCAACAGTGCAAGAGGGTTCCAGTTTCTTCACACCCTCTCCAGCATTTATTGTTTGTAGATTTTTGATGATGGCCATTCTGACCAGTGCAAGGTGATATCTCATTGTAGTTTTGATTTGCATTTATCTAATAATGAGCAACATTGAGCATCTTTTCAGGTGTTTGTTAGCCATCTGTATGTCTTCTTCACATAGCTAGTGGAGGTGATGGAATTCCAACTGAGCTATTTCCAATCCTAAAAGATGATGCTGTGAAAGGGCTGAACTCAATATGCCAGCAAATTTGGAAAACTCAGCAGCGACCACAGGACTGGAAAAGGTCAGTTTTCATTCCAACCCCAAAGAAAGGCAATGCCAAAGAATGTTCAAACTACCACACCATTGCACTCATCTCTCACGCTAGCAGAGTAATGCTCAAAATTCTCCAAGCCAGGCTTCAACAGTACGTGAACCATGAACTTCCAGATGTTCAAGCTGGATTTAGAAAAGACAGAGGAACCAGAGATCAAATTGCCAACATCCATTGGATCATCAAAAAAGCAAGAGAGTTCTAGAAAAATATCTACTCATGCTTTATTGACTATGCCAAAGCCTTTGACTGTGTGGATCACAACAAACTGTGGAAAATTCTTAAAAAGATGGGAATACCAGACCACCTGACCTGCCTCCTGAAAAATCTGTATGCAGGTCGGGAAGCAACAGCTAGAACTGGACATGAAACAACAGACTGGTTCCAAATAGGGAAAAGAGTACATCAAGGCTGTTTATTGTCACCCTGCTTATTTAACTTATATGCAGAGTATATCATGAGATGATGGACTGGATGAAGCACAAGCTGGAATCAAGGTTGCCAGGAGAAATATCAATAACCTCAGATATGCAGATGACACCACCCTTATGGCAAAGTATCTTCAATATTAATTTATTATTAATTTCTCATTTAAATGCTTTCTTCTCTGCAATCACCCTCTGTGCTTTTTTTCAGTCTAACCTTATGGAGGCTTTTGATGGTTAAGTTGAAGATCTCTCTTGGTAAATGTCACATTGCACTTAAACATATGTGGGTTATTTTCAAATATATTTTTATAATGATTTCTAAATTTATTCCACAGTGATAAGAGAATGGACTGTGCATGATTTCAATACCTTTAGACCATGACACTTTTTCATCTTATTTTATGTCTCTGGATACGTTTCAGTGTCCACTAGTTTATAGTCTATGGGAACATGAATAGAATTTGTATCCTACTATCCAAAATCACTGCAGATGGTGATTGCAGCCATGAAATTAAAAGATGCTTACTCCTTGGAAGGAAAGTTATGACCAACCTAGATAGCATATTAAAAAGCAGAGACATTACTTTGCCAACTTGCCAAAGGTCTAGTCAAGGCTATGGTTTTTCCAGTGGTCATGTATGGATGTGAGAGTTGGACTGTGAGGAAAGCCGAGTGCCGAAAAATTGATGCTTTTGAACTATGGTTTGGAGAAGACTCTTGAGAGTCCCTTGGACTGCAAGGAAAGCCAACCAGTCCATCCTAAAAGAGATCAGCCCTGGGTGTTCATTTGAAGGACTGATGCTGAAGCTGAAACTCCAATACTTTGGCCACCTCATGCAAAGAGTTGACTCACTAGAAAAGACCCTGATGCTCGGAGGGATTGGGGGCAGGAGGAGAAGGGGATGACAGAGGATGAGATGGCTGGATGGCATCACCGACTCGGTGGGCATGGGTTTGAGTAAACTCCTGGAGTTGGTGATGGACAGGGAGGCCTGGCATGCTGCGATTCATGGGGTCGCAAAGAGTCGGACATGATTGAGTGGCTGAACTGAACTGAACTGAACTGACATGAATCAGCCACAGATCGCCAGTCCAGGTTGGATGCATGAGACAAGTGCTCAGGGCTGGTGCACTGGGATGACCCAAAGGGATGGGATGGGGAGGGAGGTGGGAGGGGGGGTTCAGGATGGGGAACATATGTAAAGGAAACTTATTTTAAAAACAGTTTTCAGAATATAAACTGCATAGCTTATTAGAATAAAAATATAATGTTGATGTAGCATCAGGTATACAAAGAGATATTATTCAGCTTTAAAAAACAAGAAGTCCTGCCAGTCCAACAATATGGATGGAACTTGATTATGCTAAAGGAAACAAGTCAGAAAAAGCACTCACTCCCCAAATTTTATTTGCTTTAAATAACTAATTCATTTACGAATTTGTCTAAATTTGGGTTTCAATTCTAAGCTCTAACTTTATTTTTCACCTAGTGATGACTTACCTTAATTATAGGAGGAAGCAGAAAATGGTGAGGATATTAATAGTAAGGTGTATGTGTTAGTCACTCAGTCATGTTTGACTTTTTGTAACCCCATGGACAGTAGCTTGCAAGGTTCCTCTGTCCATGGAATTCTCCAGGCAAGAGTACTAGAGTGGGTTGCCATTCCCTTCTCCAGGGGATCTTCCCCACCCAGGGATCGAACGTGGGTCTCCCGAATAGCAGGCAGATTCTTTACTATTTGGGCCACCAGGGAAGCCCCTGTAAGGAGTAAGGAGTAATGGTCTGTAATTGTAACTGTAAGGAGTAATGGTCAATATTATTGTGGCTCTCAGGGTGTTCCCTCCAAGTGGTGGCTGAGGTCTCTATCAATTACTAGTCATCTGCAAACTACAGTGTCAGATGACTGCTGCCAAATGTGTTTTGAAGAAAGTGCTTCTGATTCCTCAATCTCTGGAAGTCCTCCATAGGACAGGTTTGAGAAACTTTGATTTTTACCATCAAAATGTCACCCTCAAAAGCATCCAAGGGAATGAGCATAGCTTCCTAGTGTATTTCTGAAAAATCCAGCATCTTGTAAATATCTCTTCACTTCCTTGAGCCAGATCTTGGCCTGCATAGAGAGCACCCTGTGTCTCTGGAGAGATTTTGGCAGGGGCTTTCCTTCATCAGCAATACTCATGTCTTTCCATACACTTCCTTAGTGCTGAGATTGTTGTTTGTTCTTCTTCGATTCATCTCTAAGAACTGACATCTTTCTCTGAAAAGTTTGTTATTGTTTCCAATAGATATCTATCTTCTTTATCAGACAACCCCAGATATGCTATTTTATAAACATTTCTAAGGAAATAATGGTTCCTCTTGCCTGAGGTATGTTTCTTTTCTTTTTTGCATTTAGTTGTGATTCCTTGCCTAATATGCTGCTTCTTGGAAGGGCAGAGATACTACCAAATTGTAGGCAAACAGGCTACTGCCATAAACCTTGACTTGGCTGGAAGTGTAAGAAAGCCCCTGTGATTCATGACATCCTGGCTCATCATTTTATTCCATTACAGGTACTTAGTCCACAGCCCTGGGCAGGAGACATTTTACACCAGGCACCTCTATTGGAAAGACTAATCTTTAGGACTAGATTTTCTCATCTATCCCTCTTCCACATGGTTCAAGGTCATCCTCTCACTCCCAGCCATCTTTTCAATCATACTTGCTTAGGGTGATAGAATTTCTATTCCTATTCTACATGTACTATTCCAATGCCTCTGAATGGAATGGAGGAGAAATGCAGTGGAAGCACTTCTGCTGTGTTTCTAAACACATATCTCTGATATTAGGACTTTCTGCTGATCGCTCTTGGAACACTAAGATCTTCTACACTCATTTCACTCATGGTGCTGATGCAAAAAACTTGGTCTGTGTGCATTGAATTGAATCTTGGAGACAGAGTTTTGGGTGAAGTAGAAGATAATAGCTGTATTGCTTTTCAAAGCAAAGGGGGACACAATGGGCTCATGCCCCTCAAAACTGTGTGTCCCAACCTGGGAAGATTTGGTGAGAAGTTTTTTGGCAATGGTTCAAGGGCAGGGTTGCTGATAAGACTAGGATGTGTGCGGGTGGCGGGGGAGGGGGGGCGGGCGGGGGGGGCCTTCACTCCTTTAATCTGGCCTCAGGTAGTTTTCTCTGAAATGAATGCTAGCATCTTCCATTTGTTGGAGGTTTTAATTTTGTAAAGAGCTCAAAGATATTGTTATGCATATCCCTTAAGGTGAAACTAGGACCTTTGCCCCAAGGCTGTGCTATTGTTTCTTGGCTGCTCCTCCCTGTCTCTGCATCTCCACCTTTCCCTGGTTAGCAACTTTTTGAATCTACCCTTTAGAATTCAGGTAAGGTCATAGAGGCTGGAGTCTATTCCCTACAAACAAGAAATGGGGGAAATGAAAAGACTTCTATTTTCAGAAGCCCCAGGGGGTCCTGTTTAGTTTTAGTACTTCCTATAGTGATTATCAGTACTTCTTATAGTGATAATCAGTACTTCATATAGTGATAATACAGAGTACATCATGTGAAATGCCAAGCTGGGTGAAGCACAAGCTGGAATCAAGATTGCCAGGAGAAATATCAATAACCTCAGATATGCAGATGACACCACCCTTATGGCAGAAAGTGAAGAGAAACTGAAGAGCCTCTTGATGAAAGTAAAAGAGGAGAGTGAAAAAGCTGGCTTAAAACTCAACATTTGGATAACTAAGATCATGACATCCGGTCCCATGACTCCACGGCAAATAGATGGGGAAACAATAGAAACAGTGAGAGACTTTATTTTCTTGGGCTCCAAAATCACTTCAGATGATGACCTCAGCCATGAAATTAAAAGACGCTTGTTCCTTGGAAGAAAAGCTATGACCAGCTTAGACAGCATATTAAAAAGCAGAAACATTACCAACAAAGGTCTGTCTAGTCAAAGCTATGCTTTTTCCAGTAGTCATGTATGGGTGTGACAGTTGGACTATAAAGAAAGCTGAGTGCTGAAGAATTGATGCTTTTGAACTGTGGTGTTGGAGAAGACTCTTGAGAGTCCCCTGGACTGCAAGGAGATCAAACCAGTCCATCCTAAAGGAAATCAGTCCTGAATATTCATTGGAAGGACTGATGCTGAAGTTGAAACTCCAATATTTTGACCACCTGATGCAAAGAACTGACTCATTGGAAAAGACCCTGATGCTGGGAAAGATTGAAGGCAGGAGGAGAAGGGATGACAGAGGATGGGAGAGTTGGATGGCATCACCAACTCAATGGACAAGCTCCGGGAGTTGGTAATGGGCAGGAAAGCCTGGCATGCTGCAGTCCATGGGGTCGCAAAGAGTAGTATACTACTGAGCGAATGAACTGAACTGAACTGATGGTGATAATCCATGGTACAGAATATAGGATAAAACAGAAGAAGAGTTTGCCCTGATTCTGAAGAGTTGTAGGATATAAAAGTTTAGAATACCTTCAGTTTGGAAGTCTTAAATTATTTACTTAGGATGGGTACCCTCTGCAATATAAAAAATCAGGTTTCAGAGACTGAGGCAGAGAGAATGAGCCCTGGTATACAAGAAGCTAACAGCTATTGGTACCATAGCATGAAGCTTGATGCCAGAAAGTTGAAGGAACCATTCAGAACTAGTATCCTAAAGTCTACTTGCTTCAGGACACTGATCTTAAAGCTCGGGTTCAGAATCTTGTTTTATAGGCTCTAGGTGTACACTGTACTGTGCTGTACTTAGTCGCTCAGTTGTGTCTGACTCTTTGTGACCCCATGAACTGTAGCCCACCAGGCTCCTCTGTCCATGGGGATTCTCCAGGCAAGAATACTGGAGTGGGTTGCCATGCCCTCCTCCAGGGGATCTCCCCAGTCCAGGGGTTGAACCCAGGTCTCCTGCATTGCAGAAAGATTCTTTACCATCTGAGCCACCAGGGAAGCCCAAGAATACTGGAGTGGGTAGCCTATTCCTTCTCCAGGGGATCTTCCCATCCCAGGAATTGAACTGGAGTCTCCTGCATTGCAGGTGGATTCTTCACCAGCTGAATTACCAGGTGTATACTACTCCAATATTAAAGTGCTTAAAGTCCAGGTTTCCCACCTTTCCCAAAAAGATTGGGTCACTCTTTTTTAACCTTCTGTGGCCAACTCTAAGGCTGTCTACAAGTTTATGTATTTATGAACACATTTGTTACAAATTGTTAGTTTTAGATTTACAATGTGGTATCTGGCTATTGAGTGGTATTGGTGGTTGGGGATGGGGAGGCTGATAGCAGCTCAGAGGATAGCTAGGTACTGTGAAACACACTTTTCAAGTTCTCCATTTTTGTGAAATAGAAAGCTCTGGATCCAAGTTATATATGATTCTCAGTCTCTGTTTTCATATTCTATTTCTATTCCTGACCACTCAACAAGGAACCAAGATATCAAGGGACACTTCTTTTGTTTCATGCCTGGGTTGAGTGGGCCAGTGTCAGCTCTAATCCTGGGACCATGACATATGATGATGTACACTCCTTTCCCATATTCTGTGTGTCTCTAAGGGGAAGGAGGAGTTGGCCATGGACCCTTTGTGCATTTTCTGATTGCTTCACTTGTATTACCCCTGAGGCCCGCTTTGTTCCTGAAGTAGGTTGGGCACATCTTGCTTCCTAGAACCAACACTACCAGAAACAAACATATAAATAAAGCCAAATGGGAAACAGGATCATGTTTGTAACACTCTTTGGGCAGGTAACAATACCTAATATGGACTAGAGATTCTGGGGAGGAAAGGAAAAGTGGGTGAAATTACTGAAGGAAGCTAGCAGGCTCAATGTTTCTTTGTTGGTTTGGCTGGCCTCTCTCGTCATCCTCTTCCTGGATGTAAGGCTTGATGCCAGGGCCCCTGAGGCTTTTTTCACAAATAAAAGGAGGTGAGCAGTGTGGTGACCCCATTTCAGGATCTTGGGGGGTAACCAAAATGATGTCCTTTGTCTCTCTGCTCCTGGTGGGCATCCTATTCCATGCCACCCAGGCTGAACAATTAACAAAATGTGAGGTGTTCCATAAGCTGAAAGACTTGAAGAACTACGGAGGTATCAGTTTGCCTGAATGTGAGTTTGCTGCCATTTTGCTTTGTCCCATAATTCATCTTCTTCATTCTTTCCCCCAATTCTCTTCATCCTCTTTTCCCCCCTCTACTTTTAATTTCATTATTGAACAATTCTCTTATTTGTTTACTCTTTTTTTTTTTTTGTTTACTCTTTTATTACATTTATTTATCTATCTCTCCTTTTTCCCATTGTCTGATCCTTTGGAACTCTTTTCACCTTATCAAGAGATACTCTGTGGTCTGCCATATTTGGAGATTGGTTGGAGAGCCTTTTTCTGTCTGGGAATACAGGTCCTCATTTATGCTATACATGAAAAACCTTGTGAAATCTTTTTTTCATCTTTCTTTCAGGGGTCTGTACCGCATTTCATACCAGTGGTTATGACACACAAGCCATAGTACAAAATGATGACAGCACAGAATATGGACTCTTCCAGATCAACAATAAAATTTGGTGCAAAGATGATCAGAACCCTCACTCAAGCAACATCTGTAACATCTCCTGTGATAGTGAGTGACTTCTTTTTACCCTGTTCCTGTGTTTTTCTGAAACCTACTCCTGGGATAACCTCCTTTTTTTTGGTGTCAAGCACACTTCTGGCTTCACTGCCTTGGACTCCAAATTAACTGTGGGACTTGATAATACCAAGTAAGAGGCTCTTAGAATTTTTCAGTAACACCAAATTCCCAGACAGTTTCTTAAAGTTCTTGGGAAGGTGACCTGAGCTGCTTGGGGATCTTGATGTATAATACCCTGTATTTTCAGACTAAGTTGGTTAATGAAGTTGATAATTCCTAAGGTGCTGCTCCAGAGAAGCGAAGGGAGTCCTTACCTAGGGCTAGGCATTACTGTATTAGATTTCTCACATAAGCCTCTAGTTCAGAGAAAACCAGAGAAGAGGGAAATTCATTACTTTTCTGGGTAATACTTATTTCTCTCATTTTTTCCACCTATAACTCCTGCCAGAGTTCCTGGATGATGACCTTACTGATGACATTATGTGTGTCAAGAAGATTCTGGATAAAGTAGGAATTAACTACTGGTGAGTCACCTTTCTATTTTCTACTTAATCTTTCCCCTCTTTCTTCTCAGTCCTTTCATCCCAGCACTATACCCCTTTCTATTTCCTGGTCTTTTAAACTAGAATGTAATCTTCAAAACAGAAATCATCAAGCAGACTCAGGTTTCCAATTTTGAAGCTTCACTTCACTCCCGTTAGCAATTTTCTTACCTAGGGTTCCCTAATAGAGGGCTGAGATCCAGGATTTCCTTCACCAGGACTTGAGCATCTAATTCTGCTTGTTCAGTCCTACATCCTAAGGCACGCCTTTTGTTCCACTGCCCCACAATTTTCTTGGAGTTTTAAAAAATGGACCTTACTCCACTAAGTGGCTCAGTGCCTCTAGCCATGTGGCTAGGAAAGTCTGTCTGTAATTTTGACTCACAATCTTCCACCTCAGCCTTCCCGGGGATAAAGCTAGATGTAAATCTAACCAAGATCCTGTCAGTCAACTTGCCTTGTCTCCTTCTTCATGATCAGGTTGGCCCATAAAGCACTCTGTTCTGAGAAGCTGGATCAGTGGCTCTGTGAGAAGTTGTGAACACCTGCTGTCTTTGCTGCTTCTGCCCTCTTTCTGTTCCTGGAACTCCTCTGCCCCATGGCTACCTCGTTTTTCTTCTTTGTACCCTCTTGAAGCTAACTCATCTCTGAGCCCTGGGCCCTGTAGTGACAATGGACATGTAAGGACTAATCTCCAGGGATGCGTGAATGGTGCTCTGGACTTTTGACTCTGGCTCAGTGCCCCTGATGGCACTTTTAATACAATAGTGGATTCCACTTCTGTCCTGAATAAAAGGCCTGATTTTGAGTGACTGGCTGTATTTTCTTCCTGGCGGGAGAGGGAGGAAATAGGGTGAGTAGGTAGACCTGGCCATGGGTCAAAGACACCTGCATCTCTACTAAAGAGGAGATAGACTGAACTTATAACAACTCAAAGATGGAGATTGCTTTCTGTATTAATTCAATTCAGCAGAGTTTTATTGATCACCTAGCATAATTCAAAGAACTATGGAGGGGATCTAAAGTTGACTAAAAGCATCCCTTGCCTCAACTAGTACAATACAAACATTAATAAATAATTATAATACAAGATTCAATGGACATGGACTTGGGCAAACACTGGGATATGGTGAGGGACAGGGAGGCCTGGTGGGCTGCAGTACGGGGTCACAAAGAGTCAGACATGACTTAGTGACCGAACAGCAGCAACAACGACAGCATAATACAAGATACGGTGTCATAAGGATCATTAGAGAGGTTAGAGAAGTGTCAATATCTTCAATTCCCTCCTCTTACCTCTATACTCACTGGGGCTTTTGGCATTCAGACCATATTTGTCTTGTCTCAGAGACTCGCTGACTCTGACAGAGACTCCCAAATGAAGCTGCCATAATCTGTTTAGGGACGTATAGGCCCTGGCAAGCAGTGAACAGGACATCTCTCTCTTACACTTATGAAAACAAACTTTCAGGAAATAACTTAGTATTCATCATATGATTTTAGTCTGAATTTGAACACAATGTGACACATCTCCCAGGGGTACTGCATGCTATTCCTTCCCTAATTATGGGACAAAATGCTTTTCCCCAAGTCTACAAGGTTTTAAGAATAATCCCTGTTCACAGTTTGTGGGAGGGCAGGATTGAATGACCATTCCTCCCACCAAACTCACACATCTCCTTATTATTTGCTTCAGTCACAGTCTCAGGAAAGCATCAAGTCAGTTCAGTTCAGTCGCTCAGTCATGTCCAACTCTTTGTGACCCCATGAATCGCAGCACGCCAGGCCTCCCCACCTATCACCAACTCCCGGAGTTCACCCAAATTCATGTCCATTGAGTCGGTGATGCCATCCAGCCATTTGATCCTCTGTTATCCCCTTCTCCTCCTGCCCTCAATCTTTCCCAGCATCAGGGTCTTTTCCAACGAGTCAGCTTTTCCCATCAGGTGGCCAAGTATTGGACTTTCAGCTTCATCAGTCCTTCCAATGAACAACCAGGACTGATCTTTAGGATGGACTGGTTGGATCTCCTTGCAGTCCAAGGGACTCTCAAGAGTCTTCTCCAACACCACAGTTCAAAAGCATCAATTCTTCAGTGCTCAGCTTTCTTTATAGTCCAACTCTCACATCCATACAGGACTACTGGAAAAACCATAACCTTGACTAGATGGACCTTTGTTGACAAAGTAATGTCTCTGCTTTTTAATATGCTGTCTAGGTTGGTCATAACTTTCCTTCCAAGGAGTAAGCGTCTTTTAATTTCATGGCTGTGATCACCATCTGCAGTGATTTTGGAGCCCCAAAAAATGAAGTCAGCCACTGTTTCCACTTTTTCTCCATCTATTTGCCATAAAGTGATGGGACCAGACGCCATGATCTTAGTTTTCTGAATGTTGAGCTTTAAGTCAACTTTTTCACTCTCCTTTTTCACTTTCATCAAGAGGCTCTTTAGTTCTTCTTCAGTTTCTGCTGTAAGTGTGGTGTCATCTACATATCTGAGGTTATTGATATTTCTCCCGGCAATCTTGATTCCAGTTTGTGCTTCATCCAGCCCAGCGTTTCTCATGATGTACTCTGCCTGTAAGTTAAATAAGCAGGCTGACAATATACGGCCTTGATGTACTCATTTCCCTATTTGGAACCAGTCGGCTGTTCCATATCCGGTTCCAACTGTTGCTTCCTGATCTGCATACAGGTTTCTCATGAGGCAGGTCAAGTGGTCTGGTATTCCCATCTCTTTCAGAATTTTCCACAGTTTATTGTGATCCACAGAGTCAAAGGCTTTGGCGTAGGTCAATAAAGCAGAAACAGAAATGAATGATTGCTAGAGGTATTGTGACAGCTGATGATGCCACAAGACCTTTCTGTGTCACTGTAAGTTTGTGAATAATTCCCTTGGGTTTCTCGCTTAAAAAAACTCTGGGAAAAACAAATGGTTTCTAAAATCCATTTCAGCTTAGAATTCTAAGGTCTAGTGGCTGAGACTCCACAATCCCAATGCAGGCAGCCTGGGTTCAATCCCTGATCACGGAACTAGTTCCCACATTCTCCAACTAAAGATCTGAAATGTCACAAAACAAAGGCTGAAGATCTCGCATGCTGCAACTGAGACCCAGTGCAGCCAAATAAATAAACAATAATAAATATTTTTTAAAAATTTGGGGACAACATTCCTTAAGTTTCTCTGTTACTAAATGGAAGCCCTTTCCCTTTCTGTGTCAACACAAGCAGAATTGGCACAGGAGTAGTCTGGTTTCATGGAAGCCAGGCAAGAGGAAGCCCTTAAATGGGAGGCAAGGGCTGTGCACATCAGTTACTCAAGGGCTTCTGTGAATTTAAAATGTCCACTGTTTGCACTATAACCTCAGAACTTAACATTAGAGCCCAAGAACACCAC
The DNA here is from genome assembly GCF_019320065.1 of Cervus canadensis. Lineage (NCBI taxonomy): Eukaryota > Metazoa > Chordata > Mammalia > Artiodactyla > Cervidae > Cervus > Cervus canadensis. The sequence goes on along the minus strand of NC_057410.1, from coordinate 24,815,184 downwards.
TATTCTCTGAGTTGGTACTAGGGATTTGGATGAAGCCAAGTCAAATTTGGACCACCTCCTGTGCATAACAGAGATGGAAAAAGACAAAAAAAAAAAGCAAAGGAAAAGACTGTACAGAACACCTGATAAAATAAAAAGTTAGAGGGTTTAGTGTAGAGCAAAGGAATATAGCATGGTCACCCCTCCCCCCTTGAAGGGTAACTTAGGAGGGGGATGAATGAGGATGTAGTTACTATTTATGGCTTGTACACTCACAAGTTCCCAGAGTGGATAGTCTCCATGGGCCCAGCGTGGCAGTTAGGAGGGGGAGAATCAAGGGTTATTTCAGCTAGCTCCTCCTGAGTTATGATGGTGCTAGTGGATAACTTAGCAGAGGTTTTGCTAGAGTGTGGTGGTTTTCTTCTCCCGGGCAGCAGAAGGTTTTCTCACTTGTTTTTCAGGCTCTGGAGTGGCTGGATCTCACCGATCCATGTCTGGATTAGCACTGTCGGTCTGTAGCTCCAGTTGGACAGGGTTGTCTGCAATAAACATTTAATACATATTTCCTCAAGAACTTATATTACAATGTTTTTGAGAATTTTACCCAGATGAAGAGTATCTGGGACATAGTTATGTGTAGGCATAGTTTGATCAAATACTCATGCCTTGGAGAGGTTGCTGGTGGCTTAGCTGGTAAAGAATCTGCCTGCAGTGCGGGAGACCTGAGTTTGATTCCTGGGTTGGGAAAATCCCCAGGAGAAGGGAAAAGCTACTCCAGTATTCTGGCCTCAAGAATTCCATGGACTGTATAGTCCATGGGCTCGCAAAGAGTCAGACATGACTGAATGACTTTCACTTTCACTGGAGAGGTTGCAGCTTTCACTGTAATCCTTGTGGATTTCTCTATCGCAAAATACTTGCCAACTAACTAATATTTGGTCATCTATCAGGTGTGGAGTGTCATCTCTTTGCTGTTTTAAATTATGACATTAATAACTAGTGAGTTTGAGCATCTCCCTACACATTTTTTCCATTATCATTTATCATAGGATATTGAATATTGTTCCCTGTGCTGCACAATAGGACTTTGTTGTTATGTATTCTCTTTATAATCTGCATCTGCTAGTCCCAAACTCCCAATTCGACTCTCACCCCGCTCCTATTCCTCGGCAACCATAAGTCTGTTCTCTATGCTTGTGAGGCTGTTTCTGTTCCATACCTTCTGTAGTCACATGAGTTTCCTTTTATAAGAGTATATGCATCATATCATTTGGTGTCACACTTAGAACCGCAGTGTGTATCCCAATTTTATGCTCGTATTTCCTATGTTTAAAATCTCATTTTGTATATCTCATCTGTAATGCATCTGAATTCCTCTTTCAAGTAACAAAAATGCTATTTAAGATAAAAATAAAAATAAAAATCAACCAGTTACTTCTTAAAATATGTGGACAGACACAAAAAGCCACATTTTAAATCATTTCATTTATAGGAAACATTGAGAATAGGTAAAGAAACAGAGAAAGAGGAATTCCCTGGTGGTACAGTGAATAAGAATCTGTCAGTGCAGGAGACACTGGTTTGATTACCTGGTCTGGGACGATTACACAGGCCAAGGAGCAACTAAGTCCAAGCACCACAAGTACTGAGTCTGTGCTCTACAGCCCACAAGCTGTACCTACAGAGCCTGTGTGCTACAGCTACTGAAGCCTGCAAGCCCTAGGGCCTGTGCTCCACAAGAGAAGTCACTGAAATGAGATGCCTGTGCATCACAATGAAGAGTAGCCCCCACTCACTGCAGCTGGAGAAAGCAGCTCAGGGCAGCCAAAGATAAATAAATGACCCAGGAATCCCACTGTTGGGCATACACACTGAGGAAACCAGAATTGAAGGAGACACGTGTACCCCAATGTTCATCGCAGCATGTTTATAATAGCCAGGACATGGAAGCAACATAGATGCCCATCAGAAGATAAATGGATAGGAAAGCTGTGGTACATATACACAATGGGATATCACTCAGCTATTAAAAAGAATACGTTTGAATTAGTTCTAATGAGGTGGATGAAACTGGAGCCTATTGTACAGAGTGAAGTAAGCCAGAAAGAAAAACACCAATACAGTATACTAACGCATATATATGGAATTTAGAAAGATGCTAACAATAACCCTGTATTCGAGACAGCAAAAGAGACACAGTTGTATAGAACAGTCTTTTGGACTCTGTGGGAGAGGTCGAGGGTGGGATGATATGGGAGAATGGCATTGAAACATGTACATTATCATATGTGAAACGAATCGCCAGTCCAGGTTCGATGCATGAGGCAGCGTGCTCAGGGCTGGTGCACTGGGATGACCTGGAGGGATGGGATGGGGAGGGAGGTGGGAGTGGGGTTCAGGATGGGGAACACATGTACACCCATGGAGGATTCAAGTCAATGTATGGCAAAACCAATACAATATTGTAAAGTAAAATAAATAAATAAATGAATAAAAAAAAGAAACAAAGAGGATTATGGTTGTCAGAGTCTGGGAGAGGAGGAATTGGGAGCTGCATTCTTTGGATAAAGGGTTTTATTTGGGGAATAAAATGTAGAAACTAGTAACCAGGCAGTGGTGATGGTTGCACAGTATCATGAGTGCATTTAATGCTCTTGAATGGCAATATGCAATATTAAAAAGGCTTAAATTGTATTATTATAAACTTAAAACACAAAATCTACAATGCTGTAAATAATATGAAAGACAAAACAATAAAAACTGTAACACAAACAATGACCGGAGACGGAAAGTAAAGTTTGGATGAAGGAGCGGGTTGATGATGTATATCGGAAGTGATGGTGGCTGCAGATCTAGATCTGCCCTTGGGGGTGGTGATTCCTGAAATGACTCTGGGTCTCCTACAGGTGTAGTTCAACCTGCAAGGGCACTGGTTCCTGACCTGGCCCAGAGTCTCCTGCAGGAGCCAGAGCAGGATCCCCCGCAGCAGTGGTGAATCCACATGGGTCTGCTGCAGGAGCTGTTTTCAGTCTTCAGGGATGAAGGTTCCTGATGTGGCTCTGCAGGGCAGGAGCAGCTTCTCCATGAGGAGTTCTATACCCTGACCTGGTGTGCGTCTCCTGCAAGAGCAGGAGCAGGTTCAACCTGCCCGGGTGTTGGTTTCTGACCTGACTCTGTATCCTCTGCAGGAGCAGCTGCAGGCTCAATCGACGAGGATCTTGGCCTCTGACCTGACTCTGGATTTCCTATAAAAGCAGGCACTCGTTGATTTCTGATGTGGCTCTGGGTCTCCTGCAGGAGATGGTGTAGATTCTATCTACAAAAATTCCACTGTTTCTATCACATCCAGGTTATCCACAACACTGATGCCTTTCCTGTATGGCTTCTTTCACTTGGGGTGTTTTCAATGTTCATCCATGTTGTAACATTTGTCAGTATTTCCTTCATTTATTTCATTGTGCCTAAATATACAAACATACACTATTCAAACCATTTAAAATATACAGTTCTTTGGGTTTAATTACATTCACATTGTTGTACAACCATATCCCGCAACAACCACGTTCAGAGCATTCCAATTTTCACTAGTGAAACTCTGTAGCCATTAAACACTAATTCCCAGAGTCCCTGGGACTGACGTTCTACTTTCTGTCTTTGAGTTTGACTTCTGTGGATACCTCATGCAAGTGGATTCATATATTTTTGTCATTTTGTGACAGGGTTATTTCACTTATCATAAAGACTTTAAGGTTAATATACATCATAGCATGTGTTGGTGTTCCCTTTGTTTCTGAGGCTGAATTATATTCCTTTGTGAATGCCACATTTAGGTTACCATCATTTATTGATGGATGCTTGGGTTGCTTCTACCTTTTCCTCCTGTGGTTAATGCTGCTATGAATATGAGTGTACCCATATCTGTTCCAGTCCCTGCTTTCAGCCTTTTATGTATGTACCCTGATGTGAAATTGATGGATCATTCATTAATTCTATATTTAAGCTTTTGAAGAACTGCCATAGTGTTTTTCACAGAGACTTTATTCTTTTATTTTACTCCTCCTATGGTGAATAATACGTCTGTTTACAGATCTACACAATTTTGTTTATTCATTTACCCGCTGATGGACTTTTGCATTATTTTTGCCTGTTGGCTATTGTGAACAGTGCTACTGTCAATAAATGTGTATACCTGTTATCAATTCTTTGGGAGTATATTTCTAGGATGGAGTTGTTGAACAATATACTAATTATATAGTTATATTGTAAATGTGGACTTCCCTGGGGGTAAGCCCATCTTCTCAGATGGTAAAGAATCTGTCTGCAATGCAGGAAACCTAGGTTTGATCCTTGGGTCGGGAAGATTCCCTTTAGAAGGGATTGGCTATCCACTCCCGTATTCTTGCCTGGAGATTGCCATGGACAGAAGAACCTGATGAGATACAGCCCATAGGGTCGCAAAGGGTCGGAAATGAATGAGAGGCTAACACATCACATTGTAAATGTAGGTCACACCCTTTTCTATTTTTACAAGTAGTGTTTAAAGGTTCCAATTTCTTTACATTGTTGTGAACCGTTGTTATTTTTAGATTTCTTTATTTTAACCATTTTAGAATACGTGAAGGAGTTGCTGCATTGCGGTTTTAATTTGCATCTCCATCATGACTAGTGATCTTTGACATGGTTTCATGTGCTTGGTGACCATTTTTAAGACCTGTGTGGAGAACAGTCTATTGAAGTCATTTATCCATTATTACAATTATTTTTGTGGTCTTTGTGTTGGTGAGTTGTAAACGTTCTTGAGATACTTTGGATAATGATTTATCAGCTATATAATGTGCAAATATTTTCTTAAATCCTGTATGCTTTAAATGAACTCTAGAAATGTGAAACCTGTGGATATTGGATGTTGACTGTAATTTCACTTCTTACATTTAAGCCTTTTACGTATTTTGAGTTATGTTTTGTATGTGGAAGGAGGAGAGAGTCCAATTTCATTGTTATGCATGTGGATAACCAATTGCTTAGCACTGTTTGTTGAAAACACCATTTCCCCCCCAATTTAATGTTGTTGACTATTGTCTAAAATGAGTTCACCACAGATGGTTGGGTTTACTTCTGTGATCTCCCTTCAATTTCATTCATCTCTTTGTATATCTTTATGCTAGTCTTATAGTGTTTTATTTAGTGTTTTTTGTATTAATGTGTAAGAATGGGAAGTGTGAGCATCTGTAAGAGAGAGCAAATTAGCCAAGAAGGTGGTCAGTCTCTCCTGCCCCACGTTTGGTAAATATATAGTATGGTGCTTGCTTCGGCAGCAAATATACTAAAATTGGAATGATACAGAGAAGATTAGCATGGCCCCTGGGCAAGGATGACAAGCAAATTCGTGAAGCGTTCCATATTTTTTGGAATTTAAAAAAATGGTAACGATAACCCTACTTGCAAAACAGAAAAAGAGACACAGATGTACAGAACAGACTTTTAGACTCTGTGGGAGAAGGCGAGGGTGGGATGTTCTGAGAGAACAGCATCGAAACAAGTATACTATCAAGGGTGAAACAGATCACCAGCCCAGGTTGGATGCATGAGACAAGTGCTCAGGGCTGGTGCACTGGGAAGACCCAGAGGGATGGGATGGGGAGGGAGGTGGGAGGGGGGATCAGGATGGGGAACACATGTAAATCCATGGCTGATTCATGTCAATGTATGGCGAAAACCACTACAATATAAAATAAATAGATAAATAAATAAAATAAAAAAAAACACATGGTTATGTAACAGCTGAGATCATTTATGGCACTGTACATACGTGTCACTGTACACTTGGTCACGGCTACTTTGTGCAATATGCCTGTAGAAGCACCATCTGAGAAGTCCTTGAGGCCGCCTTATGGCTCCGTGTGACTGCCTGTGGTTATGTTGCTGGATCAGCCACGAGAGGAGAGAATGCAGTGTGTCTGCTGCCACAGCTGCTGCGCAGCCAGGAGAGAATGAACGCGTCTGCAGTTCCTATAGTTCCTGAGTTTTCTTCCAGCTTCCCAGCTCACACCGTGCCTACCATGGGTTCAGCGAACAGCGCACATCGTGAAATACAGTGAGGCAGCATCCAACTTTGATCTTCTTTTTTAAGATTGCCTACTTCTGGGATAAATTCTTTTTTTGGGGTCAAGTGCACATCTGGCTTCACTGCCTAGGACTCTACATCAAGTGTGGGACTTGAACTGATATTATTAAGAGGCTGTTAGAAATTTTCATTATCACCAAATCCCCAGACAGTCCCTTAAAGTTCATGGGTAGATGATCTGAGTTGTTTGGGGATCTTGAAGTCTAATACTCTGCATTTTCAGAGGAAGTCAGCTGATGAAGTTGATAATTCCTCCAGAGATGCCCCAGAGAAGGGAAGGGAGTCTTTACCGAGGGGGAGGCATTACTGTATTGGATTGCTCACATAAAAGGCAACAGGCTTAAGCCTCTAATTCAGAGAAGGACCAGGGAAGAGGGAAACTCATTACCTTTCTGGGCAATACTTAGCTCTCTCATTTTTTCCACCTATAACTCCTGCCAGAATTCCTGGATGATGACCTTACTGATGACATTATGTGTGTCAAGAAGATTCTGGATAAAGTAGGAATTAACTACTGTGAGTCTCCATTCTGTCTTCTATTTTACACTTCCTCTCCCTCTTCTCAGCCCTTTAGTCCCAGCACCATATCCCTTTCTCTCTATTTCCTGGTTTTAAGCTAGAATATCGTTTTCAAAACAAAACTCATCAAGCTGACTCAGATTTCCAATTTTCAAGCCCCACTTACTCCACTGCTGTTTAGCAACTTTCCTAACAAGGATTCCTTAGTAGAGAGCTGAGTCCCAGGATTTCCTTCACCTGGACTTGAACATCTAATTCAACTTGTTTAGTCCTAAACCCTAAGACAAACCCTTGTTACCACCGCCCTACAATTTTCTTGGCGTTTAAGAAAATGGACCTTATTCCACTAGGTGGCTCAGTATCCCTTGCCACCTGGCCAGGAAAGTCTTTCTGTCTGTAGTTTTCACCCACACTTCCACCTCAGCCCCCCTGAGGATAAAACTGAATGGGAGTTTGAGCTAAAATCCAGTCAGTCAACTTACCTTGTCGCCTTCTTCATGATCAGGTTGGCCCATAAAGCATTCTGTTCTGAGAAGCAGGATCAGTGGCTCTGTGAGAAGTTGTGAACACCTACTGCCTTTGCTTCTGCCCTCTTTCTGTTCCTGAAAATTCCTCTGCCCTCTGGCTACCTCATTTTGCTTCCTTGTACCCCTTGAAGCTAATTTGTCTCTGAGATGCGGGCCCTCTAGTGACATTGTTGGACATACAAGGACTCTTCTCCAGGGATGGGTAAACAGTGCTCTGAGGCTTCTGACTCGTGCTCAGTGCCCCCAGTGGCACTTTCACGACAGCAGTGTCCTGTGTCCTAAAGAAAGGGCTTGATTTTGAGTGGTTGGCTGTTGTTTTCTTCCTGGAGGGAGAGGGAGGAAACAGGCTGAAAGGTGGACATGGCCAAGGGTCATAGCCACCTTCATCTCTACCGAAGAGGAAATAGGCTGAACTTACAACAACTCAATGATGGAGATTCCTTTCTGTATCAATTCAATTCAACCAAGTTTTATTGATCACCTAGCATAATTCAAAGAACTTTGGAGGGACTCTAAAGCTGGCTAAAAACATCACTTCCCTCATGGACTAGCTGGACTCATAAGATAAACATGAATAAATACTTGTAATACAAGATATAGTATCATTAATATTATGAGAGGTTAGAAAGGTGCCTTGAGCATTGATAAGAGGAAAGATAATTTATATTTGATGGGAGGCTGTGAGAAAAAGGGCTCAAGGAAAGATTCATGACAAGAGTGAATTTAAGCTCATTTTGAAGTGTTGGTGGGATTTTGACAGGTAGAGCTGTGGAGTGGGAAAAGGACAGGAAGAGCAGGGGCTCCAAGAATCTGAAATGGGTGACTTGAGGGGGGTTGAGGTACTTCCTTACCCCTAAGATAAGAAAATACCCTTCACAAATTGGTTACCATCTAGATGTACCATACCGTCTTTATCTGTTTCTCTGTTGATGGAAATTTAGGTTGCTTTCATGTCCTGGCTTTTGTAAACACTGCTGCTATGAACATAGTGGTGCATGTGTCTTTTTGAATTATGATTTTCTCTGGGTCTATGCCTGGGAGTGGGATTGCTGGGTCATATGGTAGTTCTATTTTTAGTTTTTTAAGGAAACTCCGTATTGTTTTCCACAGTGGCTCTATCAATTCACATTAGCACCAACAGTGTAAGAGTTTCTCTTCTCCACACCCTCTCCAGCGTTTATTGTTTGTAGATTTTTTGATGATGGCCATTCTGACGTGTGTAAGGGTACAACTTACAGTAGTTTTCTAGTAATTAGTGATGTTAAGCATCTTCTCATGTGTTTGTCATCTAGAAAAATGGTATAGATGACCTTATTTCTGTTGCTGGCCAAAATTTTGGCTTACTCTGTCCACCAGAGCTGAATAAAAAATATGGAGACAGAGTTTGGAAATAGAGAGTTGATTTAATTCTCAGCTGGCAGAGAGGGGAATATAGTAGGTTCATGCCTCAAGAACTGTGCTCCCACTCTATGAAGATTCTAGAGGCTTATATTCTAAGATGAGGGTTCCCAGACAGGAATCTATGATGAGGAGCAAGGATTTTAGGATCTTGTCAAAAGCAGCCATAGGCTGGCATCTGTAATGCAGTAACTGAGCGTGGCAGTTCAGTGGCTCTGTGGCCTTCTTTCTAATATTTAACTACAAGGGGAAGGGTGTTGTAAGGGTAAACACCTAAATATTCAGGATGTATTGAGCACAGAGACAAAGGAAAATAGGTGCGAAGTGTAGCTCCTGCAGAGTTAGGGGCAGAAAAACAAACTTAGTTATAGACATGCAGAATTAGGAGCAGTTACAGTGAAAAAAACAAAACAAAACACTAGGAATGTTCAGTCCTGCTCACTGTTCTCTTTATCTTCTTTGTTCTCAGAAAGAGAAAGAAAAAAAAACTCATTCTCTTTTTTTTTCCTTTTCACTGCCACATTTCCAAAGCAGAAATAGAGAACAAATGTATGGAGATCAAGGGAGAAAGGGGTAGGGTGGGAATTGGGAGATTGGGGTTGACACATAAATACTTTGGATACTGTGTACAAAATAGACAAAAGATGGGAACATACTGTATAGCACAGCGTCCTCCAATTAATGCACTGTGGTATCCCAAACGGTGAACTCACAAAGGGAAGTGATATATGTGTATGTAGGCTGATTACTTTGCTATGGAGTAGAAACTAATACAACATTTTAAAGGAACTATAATGCAATAAAAATTAATTAATAAAAATAAATAAAAAGAATAGATAAGAACAGCTCAGTAACTGTAGAATCTGGACATGTGGGGCCTTTTGGTTGGGACCCTGCACACTATTACTCATCCTTGCTGCTTCTCTGATTTATAGGAGGATGTTTGCCGAGCTTTATTCTAATTTGATTATAAAGAATGTGAAAGATGGGGAAGCAGGAGATATGAATCCTAAAGTCTGTTTCTGCTTCTTACTGGTGGTCTAAACCTGGGTAAGTTATCTTTGTCTCTGTGGCTCACTTTCCTCATTTTTAAATGAAGGTTTTGGTCTAGTGATTTTTATGAGATCTTTTCCTGCTTTGACAATCCAGCCTACCAAAACTCCAATTTAAATTACCCCATTTCTGTATTATCCAAGTTATATTTTTTAATTCTCTTTTCCTACCCTATATACCCAATAGGGCTTTTGGAATTCAGACCATATTTCTCTTGTTTCAGAGTCCAGCAGCTCCCTAATGAAGTCCCCATAGCCTGTTTAGGGACATATAGTACTAGGTAAGGGGTGGCTAGGACATTCCTCACCTGTTCTTAATGAAAACTAAGACTCAGAAAACAACTTGGTATTCATCACATAATTTTAGTTTGAATTTGAACCCAGTGTATTCCTATGCTCTTCCTTCCCTAATTATGGGACAAAAGGCTTTCCCCTAAGTCAGCAGGGTTTTAGGAATAATCCCTGTGTGTGTTTGTGTGTGTGCAGGCAGGATTAAATGGCCATTCCTCCACTGATCTTGCACATCTACATATTATTTTGCCTTAGTTACACCCCCAGGAAGGCATATGCTCTGGAAAATGTAAAGGACCAGTTCCACCAAGTGTGCAGAGCAGAAATGCCGCTGAAGCTGGGACTGTTTGGCTCAGTTCCACATCCCTGGACTTCATCTCCAGAGAAATAGCCTCATCTTGGAAATTTCCCCTGTGAGTGTACCACATATGAGGCCATGATTTTCAGAGGGCTTTGCTGAAGGAAACACAATTGCAGAGAGGATCCTAGCCTGAGGGTCAAAGGATCAAGAACAGATAGAATTCAGGGAGCTGGCATGGAAGTGGTCTTGGCTGATGTGACCTGTAAGTTTTTGGGTAGAACAATTGCTGCTGTCTTTCTGCGAACTCTCTTGAGAGCTGAATGGGAGATGGGGTGGCAGTTGAGCATTTGTTCTGCATTCTCTAACTCCTTCTCCTTCCTCTATGCCTGGAACAGGTCTTGAACCAAGTCAGGGATCTGAAATGGTCCAGGCTCAGATAGGTGATGGAGAGACTCTGGGCAGGGGGTCAGAGTGCCCATGTTTTAGCAAGCTCTTGTGATAATGACCTTGGGTGGTGAACCGAAATTCGGACTTTTATCTCTTTGGATCCCAATCTCTCCTATAGTACTTCCCTCTGACATCTGTATTGTCATGAAGGACACACATTTTTTTTTTTTCATATGCTCCTTCTCTCACCCCCTTCTCTCCAATTCATTCTTTTTCTTTGCACACTATTCCCTGGTAGCCCAGCTGGTAAAGAATCCACCTGCAATGAGGGAGATCTGGGTTTGATCCCTGGGTTGGGAAGATCCCCTGGAGAAGGGAAAAGCTACCCACTTCAGTACTCTGGCCTGAAGAATCCCATAGACTGTATAGCTCATGGGGGTTGCAAAGAGTCAGACAGGACCGAGAGACTTTCCCACTTCATTAATACTAACAGAATGTACTAAACATTGAAGATACAGAGTCTGTTAGACAAGATTTTAAAGGAGGATATGTGCATATGTGCTAAGTTGCTCAACTGTGTCTCTTTCTGACACTATGGACTGTAGCCTGCCAGGATCCTCTGTCCATGGAATTCCCCAGCAAGAATACTGGAGTCAATTGCCATGTCCTCCTACAGGGGAATCTTCCCAACCCAGGGGTTGAACTCACATCTCCTATGCCTCCTGCATTGACTTTACTACTAGTGCCACCTAGAAAGTCCTTAGAGGAGGATGCTGCTGCTAAGTCACTTCAGTCGTGTCTGACTCTGTGCGACCCCATAGATGGCAGCCCATGAGGGTCCTCCATCCCTGGGATTCTCCAAGCAAGAACACTGGAGTGGGTTGCCACTTCCTTCTCCAATGCATGAAAGTGAAAAGTGAAAGTGAAGTCGCTCAGTCGTGTCAGACTCTTCGCGACCCCATGGACGGCAGCCTACCAGGCTCCTCTGCCCATGGGATTTTCCAGGCAACCCAGGAGTGGGGTGCCATTGCCTTCTCCGTTAGAGGAGGATAGTCCCTCCTATTTCCTAGGACGATATAAGAGAATGGACTCCTCAGACAGGTCCACTATTCATTCCTTCATTCACTCCATAATCAGCAAATAGTTATTGAGGATTTACTATTTGCAATGTTCTACTTCATGTATTACTTATTAAGGACAAAGACAAGAGGAGACATTGATTTTATTTCATTTCTTTCCAAGTTACTCTGGAGCTCTAGATTTTGCCAGGCAGGTTTTGGTATGGGAAGAAAGAAGATCTCAGTACTGAGATGGGACTCTCGCGGAATGAAGTGGGGTATTTTCTAGTGGTCAGATTTCTACTTTGTGCATAGACAAAAGTAAAACAAGGGAGGGAGAGGCAAAGAGGAGGTGTGGAAAGGGCAAGAAATGGGAGAAAAAGCAAAAGCTGTGGAAATGGCTGATGGGATTGTAAAGATTTTTTTTACCTTTTCCCCCTAGATTTATGGAGAGATAATTGACATAAATTAATGTGTAAATTCTAGGCTTACAGCATGATCATTTTATAGATATATATATTGGAGGAAGAACAGGCAGTCCACTGCAGTATTCTTGCCTGGAGAATCCCATGGGCAGAGGAGCCTGGTGGGCCACAGTCCATAAGCTTGCAAAGAGTTGAACACGACTGAAGCGACTGAGCACGCATGCATGTATATATATCTATATCTATATATATGCATTGCAATAGGTTTAATTAATATGCATCATCTCAAAAGAACTAATTGGGAAAATCCTGAGAGTTCTCTCTGATGTAGAACATTTTCACACATTGAGGTAAGGGGAAGTTTCTTTGGTCCCTACATGGTTCAGCTTGAATTTTGTTGAACTGGAACAGCCTGTCAAACTCACAGAGCATATCTGTTTTAACCACTGAGGTAAAGAAAGTCTGTTTTGAAAATAAGGATAATAAACTCCCTTCACATGACATACACATTAACATCCTCAAAAATATGGTTCCATTCCCAGACACTAGGGTCCTGCTGTCTCACTCTATATGGACTATAACTGTCTCTTTTTGGACACTTGAGGAATATACCCCTGTTATGTTTGATGTATGTTCTTTGTTCTGATAAGGTAGGTGATCATGCTAAAAATCATGCTTCAGTGGGGAAGTTTCTCAGAGTTATCTGAGAAGCTGTCTCCTGGGCTTATAGCCCTAAATTTGGCTCAAATAAAACTCCTCTATTCCTAAAAACAAAATCCCATTATCTCATAAAGATATCATATAAAGAAAAGAAAGAAGAAAGAGGAAAATCTTTTCTCTTTGTGATGAGAACTCTTAGGATTAACTCTCTTAACAGATTCCCTGTATATCATACAGTGGTGTTAATTATAGTCACCATGTTGTGTACATCCCTAGTACATATTTTACAGTGGAAATTTGTAACTTTTGATCACCTTCCTCCCACCCTCCACTCCTGATAACTACATGTCTGATATCTTTTTCTATGGGTTTGGTTGATCTCTAGGTTCCACATGTATGTGACATCATATTGCATTTGTCTTTCTATGTCTGACCTATTTCACTCAGCATAATGCCTTCAAGGAGCTTCCACATTGTCACAAGTGGTAAAATTTCCTCATTTTTAAGGCTGAATAATATTCCATTGCTTTATCCATACCTTTTTTTAATCCATTCATCCATACCTTTTTTAATCCATTCATCCATACCTTTTTTTATCCATTCATCCATTAATGAACACCTAGGTTCTTTCCATGTCTTGGGTACTGTATATAATGCTGCTATGAACTTGGGACTTCCCCCATGGCTCAGTGATAAAGAATTTGCCTGCAATGCAGGAGGCACAGGAGACAGGGATTTGATCAGTGGGTTGTGAAGATCCCTTGGAGGAGGAAATGGCAATCCACTCCAGTATTCTTGGGTGGATAATCCCATGGACAGAGGAGCCTGGAGGGCTACAGTCCATAGGGTCACACAGAGTCAGGTGTGACTGAGCATGCATGCATCAACATGGGAGCTCATAAATTTTAAAAAGATATTTATTATATATTTACTTATTGGCTGTGCTGGGTCTTTGTTGGGGCCCCTAGGCTCAGGGAGTTGTGCATAATTTCTCTAGCTGAGGTGGCTGTGGGTGTATTTATTTGCCCCACACAGGCTTCTCTCACTGCCCTCCAAAGGCTTCTTGAGGGGCCTGGTTTCATGGGCTCTAGAGTGTGAAGGCTCAGTAGCTGTAGCTCGTTGACCTAGTTGCTCCTCTGTATGTGGGATCTTAGTTCCTTGACCAGAGATTGAACCTACGTCCCCTGCGTTGCAAGACAGATTCTTTACCACTGGAGCACCATAGACGTTCTTGCATATATCTTTTTGAGTTAGTGTTTTCATTTCCTTTGGCTCTATTCCCAGGAGTGGAGTTGCTGGGACATTTGGTGTTTCTATTTTTCACTTTTTGAGAATTTCTCTATGTGGTTTTTGAGAAAGTTTTCTTGTGTAGTGACTGGGTCATCTGTGGATGGATGCCATCAGTTCTGCAGAGGTTCTTCCATCTTGCTTGACTAGGGGAGGGCACAAGGGTCAGAGGAACTAAGACTTCCATTTGGACAAGAATTCATGCTGAGACATCTAAGAAATGAAGCTATCTCCTCTTCCTTCTCTTGATTTTTTCTCCAATTATGAGGAGGCAGTAGAGCCTGGCTTAGAAGGTAAGCCTGGGCTTCCTGGCCAGCATCCTTCTTAGAGCTGCCTTCACCTCCTGGTTCTTCAGATTGTAGATAAGGGGGTTCAGTAGCGGGGTCACCACACTGTACTGCGCAGATAGAACTTGCTCCAGGGCTGAGCCAGAAGCTGGAGTCATGTACCTTGAAGGAAATTGCACAAAGGCATAAAATGAGCTCAGGACAATGGACACATGGCTGTAAGCAGCCAGGGTCCATCCCATCCCAGACTCTGCAAAGAGGGTCCTCTGGGCTGAGTCACTATCACTGGTAGAAGCATCTAGAAGTGACTGTATTATCGTGAGAAGTCAGTCATTTCTGCCTTCAAATGCCTCCATACAAGAGTGATCTTATGCCGAACATTATAAGAGCTACCCTGAGGAGAAAAAGGAAGTTGTGCAGCATATGAAGTGTTCCAGGTTAGAATAGAACTAAAAATGATGTCATGCATTTCTGTAGTGCTTCATACTTTTCAAAGCGTCTTTCCTTAGTAGTTATGTAGAGAATATGAAGAATGTTTTTTCTTTTTTTTTATATATATACAACTGTATGTTCCCATCTTGTCATGATTGTTCCTTACAAAACTATATGCAAGTCCAATAATGCTGTCATTTCCCCCAACATTTATGGTTCTTGGAATTACCCCAGAATGACAGCACATTATTTTTCTAATGCTCAGTGGAAGAAATATTTGTCCTTTTTCAAACATTTATCAAATTTGGCTTAGAATAGAAGCCAAGATCTGTAGATAAAGTGAAAGATAAAACTGTGTTTAGTATGATATGAATGCTAAATGATAATGAATCCAATAATGGTAAGACTAATTGTGCAAATCCATCTCCAGATTCACTAGTAGAGAGGACAGGCCAGGCTCTACTTCCTGGGAACCTGGTTCCCAGGCTCTATTTCCTGGGAACCAAGTGCTCATCAACCAGAGCTGTTTATGTTTGAGAGAAACATGGTAGAAAAGAGCTTGAGGTTTTCAAGCCAGTGAGACTCAGTTTATATTTTGCCTCCATTCTTAGCTTGTTCTGGCAACTTTGATAAAGCACCTGGTTACTCCTGAAACTCATTTTTTTTAAATCCAAAAATGAGGTTAATAACATTTATCTTGTGGTATGACACATACTAAAATTGATCTTGATTGTGCAAAGCAGTTGTAAGTAGCTGCCTAATCAATAGTTACAGGACAAATAGGCTTTGGATCTTTCAGTGGGAAAGAGAAATGGCATCTGTTTCAAGTATGATATATTTTATATATATTTTGTCCAACTCTGAATAAAAGCCTACTAACGTCTCTCTGATTTCCTTCTGAAACTCCAAAATCATAGGTTAATGAAATTAGGAAACCCTTTAGTCCTTGTATAAGCTTATTTTTCAGAGTTAGACAATTGAGGTCTCAGAAAGAAAATAAATTTTTAATACTTCACACATCAGAGCCAGAACTAGAACTCAGGGTTTCCCGAATTCTTGTGCAGTTCTTTTCTTACTACTTTGCAGTGCTCTGTTCTACAGATCACCATTAATTTCAAGTGACAAATATCCTACATCCACATTCCGGAGGTATAGCAATGACATACCTGAAAACGCCTGAGCCATAAAAAATGGTGACCACAAGAACATGAGATGAGCAGGTAGAGAAGATCTTGTTCTGACCTGAGGCAGAGTTGATCCCCAAGGCTGTCATGATGATATGGGTGTAGGATCCCAGGAGTAGGACAAGGGTGCCAAGGCCCAAGACCACCATGGTGGTCAGGATGGAGGCAATGCTAATGTAGGGGTCAGAACAGGCCAATAGGAGCACTGGAGGAAACTCACAGGCAAAGCTGCGGATGAAGTTGGGGCCACAGAATTGCTGTTGAGCCAGGAGGATGATGTTAAGTAGGCCAGTCCCCATTCCTATGGCCCAGGAGGCTCCCACCAGGCCAGCACATGCCTTCTTGTTCATGGTCACCACATATGACAGCGGGTGGCACACAGCCTGGTACCAGTCATAGGCCATGACTGAAAGGAGGCAAGCTTCAGTGGCCCCAGAAAATATGACCAAGGCAATCTGGGTGAAACATTCAAGGAAGGATATAGTCTTCCACTTGGAAAGCAGGTTCTCTAGCAGCTTAGGCACAATGACTGAGGAATAGAAAGCATCCAGGAAGGAGAGGTGACTGAGGAAGAAGTACATGGGGGTGTGGAGGTGGGAATCAGTCCTGATCACCAGCAGCATCAGCAGGTTCACTGTGAGGGTCAGGAGGTAAATCACCAGGAATATTACAAATAGTACTATCTGGATCTGAGGGTTGTTGGATAGTCCTTGGAGAACAAACACGGTGACTCTAGTTGTGTTGGCAGCTTCCATGGAGCATTAGAGATTCCCTTCAGAGGGACAAGAACAGAAAAGAATGCTCCAATGCGCTATGAGTCTCAGAGAATGTCTGGAGATGAGATGCTATGAATCAAGCTTCAGCAGAGGCAGCCTTGCCATGTCAGACCTCATCACACCTGCCCAGCTCAGGGCAGTAATCTATTGGCTAAGGTGGAGATGTGGAAAAGAAATAAATAGAGAATCAAACCTAGAAAGAAAGGAGAAGAGAAAAGAGATTATACAGGGCGAAGAAGGAAATGAAGGGAATGGAAATAGACTCCAATGCACTGAGAATTACCATTCTCCAGTTTCAAAAGGAACAGAATTCAAACAACTGGAAGGCCCACTGGCATAGTGTGTAAGCAATAAAGATATTGACCGATCATCTGGCTGATAGTCTATGATGCATGTTTGAATGACTGGCAGCGGTGTTGTGACAGCTGTTGATGGCACAGAACCTTTCTCTATTACTGTAAGTTCATGAATAAGTAACTTGGGTTTCTCATTAAAGAATAAGCTAGGAAAACTAGATGGTTTCTAAAGTTCTTTCCAGCTTAGAAATTCTAAAGAATGGGGGATAATCTTTGGGTTTTTCTGGTACTAAATGGAAATTCTCTCCCCTTTTGTGTCAACACAAGCAGAAGCAGCAAAGGAATAGCCTCATTTCACAGAAACCTGGTAAAAGGAAGCCCTCAAATGGGAGGCAAGGGTTGCATACTGCAGTGACTCCAAAGGCTTCCCATTCCAGGATTTTTGTGAATTTATAATGTCCACTGTTTGCACTGTCATCTCTGTACTTAACATGAGAGTTCATGAAGACTGTGCTATTCTATGAGTTGGTACTAGAAGATTTGGATGAAGCCAAGTCAAATTTGGAGCACCTTCTGCGCATCACAGAGATGGTAAAAGAAAAAAAGAGGAGAGATAAAAGGCCACCTAGAACATGTGGCTAAGTGGAGAATTAGAGCATTTAGTATAGAGCAAAGCAAGATATACTATTCACTTCTCTCCCCTTGAACTCAGGAGGAGTTGTGACTCAGGAAGGTGATAAATGAGAACCTGATCTCTATTTATGCCTTGTACAGTCATGAGTTCTCGGAATGGAGAGTTTTAAGATAAGATGGAGCTGAGTGAGAATAATATTTGTCTTTACCTGGGCTCCCTAGGCCAATAAGAGATGCTGTCAGTGGAGGGCACCTGATTGTCATTCTTTCCAACACTGGAGCAAAAGCCCCAGATATGGCTAGGGCTTCATGGAGGGCACCTGATTGTCATTCTTTCCAACACTGGAGCAAAAGCCACAGATATGGCTGGGGCTTCATGAGCTTCCCTGAACTTTGTCCTTCCTTTAGAAGATGCAGAGGTGGTGTTTCTGAGCAAGGAAATATCCCTATAGTCCTGTCCAAGGGGAAGTTTTCTTGACTTTGCCTCTAAAATAATGACCAGTGGGACTTGATTTCAGCTCTAGACCTTGGAGAGTGTTGGTGGTCCCTGGAGAGGCCCTTAAGCAGGAGGCCTGTTCTCCAGAGCCAACGTTCCTTCCCTGTGTTATTCTTGTTTCAGTGAGTTGCATCATCCAGGAGTTACCCTTGAGTGGCCAATAATTTCTAAAAATAAAAATATATAGAGAGTCCTAAGTTTTCTTAATTCTAAACCTTGGAATTCCTTCTCCTCTTCTCTCCCTCCTTTCTTTCCTTCTCTTTCAGTACACACACACATTTATTTGTTCAAATTTATTTTTGGTTGCAGTGGGTCTTCGTTGCTAAGTGTGTGCTTTCTCTAGATGCAGAGAGTGGGGGCTACTCTTCATTGTTCTGTGGCTTGCAGGATCTAGAATGAATACTCAGAAGTTGTGATGCAGGAACTAAGTTGCTCCCTGGCATGTGGAATATCCTGGACTAGGGATAGAACTCATGTCCCCTTCATTGGCAGGCAGATTCCCATTCATTGCACGAAGGGGTGTCCTCTTTTTTTTCAAGTTTAAATAATATTTATGATATAGAAATATAATGATAATATCTATAATAGGAGAAAAGATATTTTAGGTGTTATAAAACTGAATAAGTATACTAAAGATATTTTCATGATAGCAAGAGAAAATACAAATTTATTATGTTATCCAAAATTAATTCTTTTATTTATTGCAATTAAAAAAATCCAATAGATTAAAAATCATAAAACTGTTTTGGGTTAGCAGATGCAAAGTAGTATGTATAAAATGAATAAACAACAAGGTCCTACTGTGTAGCACAGGTAAGTATTGTCAATATACTGTCATAAACCATAATGGAAAAGAATATAAAAAAGAATATATATATGCATAGCTGAAGTTTTTTTATGTACAGCAGAAATTAACTCAATATTTTAAGTCATCTAACTTCAATTAAAAAAGGAAAAAAACTTAAAAATTTTTTAACTGTGATAAAAACTTTTTATTATGGAAAAATTTAGACATATATAAAATAAAAAGAATACTGTAATAATCCTTCTGTATCCATAATCCAGCTTCAACAATTATCAACTCATTGACTATTATCCATCTTTGACCACATGGACTGAAAAATGTGATCTCTATGCTGTATGAACAGTCAAGCATCTAAACATGGACTTGTTCAAAGGAAGAAGGGAAGGATAGGTATTGAAGAGCCATTATCAGTCTTTGCCATGGATAAGGACCTAATGATGGCTGACTGAATAAATCCCTAGGAGATCAGTTCAGTTCAGCTCAGTCACTCATTCATGTCCAACTCTTTGTGACCCCATTGACTGCAGCACGCCAGGCCTCCCTATCCATCACCAACTCCTGGAGTTTACTCAGACTCATGTCCATCAAGTCGGTGATGCCATCCAGCCATCTCATCCTCTATCATCCCCTTTGCCTCCTGCCTTCAACCTTTCCCAGCAACAGGGTCTTTTCAAGTGAGTCAGCTCTTTGCATCCGGTGGCCAAAGTATTGGAGTTTCAGCTTCAGCATCAGTCCTTCCAATGAATACTCAAGACTGTTTTCCTTTAGGATTGACTGGTTGGATTTCCTTGCAGTCCAAGGGACTCTCAAAGAGTCTTCTCCAACACCACAGTTCAAAAGCATCAATTCTTCAGCCCTCAACTTTCTTTATAGTCCACCTCTCACATCCATACATGACTACTGGAAAAACCAAAGCTTTGACTAGACAGACCTTTGTTGGCAAAGTAATGTCTCTGTTTTTTAATATGCTATCTAGGTCATAACTTTTCTTCCAAGGAGTAAACGTCTTTTAATTTCATGGCTGCAGTCACCATCTGCAGTGATTTTGAGCCCCCCCCAAAATAAAGTCTGTCACTGTTTCCACTGTTTCCCCATCTATTTGCCATGAAGTGATGGGACCAGACGCCATGGTCTTAAGTTTTCTGAATGCTGAGCTTTAAGCCAACTTTTTCACTCTCCTCTTTCACTTTCATCAAGAGACTCTTTATTTCTTCACTTTCTGCCATAAGGGTGGTGTCATCTGCATGTCTGAGGTTATTGATATTTCTCCTGACAACCTTGATTCCAGTTTGTGCTTCATCCAGCCCAGTGTTTCTCATGATGTACTCTGAATATAAGTTAAATAAACAGGGTGACAATAAACAACCTTGACATACTCCTTTCCCTATTTGGAACCAGTCTGTTAATCCATGTCCAGTTCTAGCTGTTGCTTCCTGACCTGCACACAGATTTCTCAGGAGGCAGGTCAGATGGTCTGGTATTCCCATCTCTTGAAGAATTTTCCACAGTTTATTGTGATCCACACAGTCAAAGACTTTGGCATAGTCAATAAAGCAGAAGTAGATATTTTTCTGGAACACTCTTGCTTTTTCAATGATCCAACAGATATTGGCAATTTGATTTCTGGTTCCTCGGCGTTTTCTAAATCCAGCTTGAACGTCTGGAAGTTCACGATTCACATTCTGTTGAAGCCTGGCTTGGAGAATTTTGAGCATTATTTTGCTAGCGTGTGAGATGAGTGAAATTGTGCGGTAGTTTGAGCATTCTTTGGCATTGCCTTTCTTTGGGATTGGAATGAAAACTGACCTTTTCCAGTCCTGTGGCCACTGCCAAGTTTTCCAAATTTGCTGACATATTGCGTGCAGCACTTTCACAGCATAATCTTTTAGGATTTGAAATAGCTCAACAGGAATTCCATTGCCTCCGCTAGCTTTGTTTGTAGTGATGCTTCCTAAGGCCTATTTGATTTCACATTCCAGGATGTCTGGCTCTAGGTTGGTGATCACACTATGGTGATTATCTGGGTCTTGAAGATCTTTTTTGTATAGTCCTTCAGTGTATTTTTGCCACCTCTTCTTAATATCTTCTGTTTCTGTTAGGTCCATATCATTTCTGTCCTTTATTGTGCCCATATTTGCATGAAATGTCCCTAGGAGATAACAAAGAACAATATAGAAGGAACTTGGATTTTTCACTCTGGACTATGAAGTGCATGTCTGGGGTTAAGAGAAAAATAATCTTTCATTTTGTTTGATACACTTTATTTTGGGATCTTTTCTGTAATAGCTTGAGTCTTTATCTTTCTAAAACAGATTTCCTAACTGACCAATTACCTCCAACTTCCCACTACAAAAAATAAGGCTGCATTTTTTTTTAGTGTCTATTATGAATAGACACTAGAAGCAAGTCTATTATGTTTGAGAGGTACATTAGGTGCTCTATTAGCTACAAGGATAGATATTGAAGAGCATATTCAAAGTTGGGATGCTCTGGATTTGACTTTCTGCTGGGCTTCTCCTGTCACCTATGTGTATGTGCTCATTCTTTAGATCAGCTAGGAACGTGTGCACATGTGAGCAGCTTCAGCCAGGAACACCCTTACTTCACACATGATTGAAGCTGGATGTGCTCAGCTGGGCAGCCGATTGGTGATGGTGGCAGTGATGGTTACAGCCTGCAGTAGGGAGCTCAAGGAGAACCAGGAAAAGCTGGCAGAGACTGAGTAGGAGCCCAGGGCAAGCCTGAGAGGCATGGGTGGTGGCCGAAGGAGGAGCACAAGCAGTCCTGTAAAATATTATGATACAGGAAGATGCTGGAACCCACAAAAAAAAAAAAGATACCTTTTATCCAAAGAGAAAGGAGAAGCTGAAATAAGACCAGAGGAGGGGTGTAATCATGTTAAAATCAAATCCTTTTCCAGTCAGGTGGGCGACCCACAAATTGGAGAATAATAATACCAAAGAAGTTCTCACACTGTTGTAAAGGTTCTGAGCCCTACGTCAGGCTTCCCAGCCTGGTGATCTGACAGAGGGACTGAGAATCCCCTGGGAATCTGACTTTTAAGGGCAGCAGGATTTGATTACAGAACTTTCACTAGACTGGGGGAAACAGAGACTCTCGGTGGGCATGAATGAAACCTTGTGTATGCCAGGATCCAGGGGAAAAAGTAGTGACCACACGGGAGACTGAGGCAGACCTGCCTGTGAATGTTTGAGGGTCTCGTGCAGAGGTGCGGGTCAACAGTGGCCTGCCTCGGGGAATGGGGCACTGGCAGCAACAGTCCTGGGAGGCATGTGTTGGCGTAAGTCCTCTTGAAGTTCTCCAATAGCCCTACTATAGAGCCTGTAGACTCTGTAGACTGGGTTGCCTCAGGACAAACAACAGGGAGGGAGCACAACCCCACCCATAAGCAGACAGTTTAGATTAAAATTTTACCGAGCATAGCTCTGCCCACCAGAAGAAGATTCAGCTTTCTGCACAGCCAGTCCCTCCCATCCTGGAAGCTTGCATAAGCCTTGAATTCTCATCCATCAGAAGGCAGTCAGAAGAAACAAGAACTACAATCCCACAGCCTCCATGATAAAAACCACAATCCCCAAAAGCTAACCAAAATGATCACACGGATCACAGTATTATTGTGGCAAAGGGACTTGTGTAACTCAGTGAAGCTATGACAAAACATGGTTCACTGGAGAAGGGAATGGCAAACCACTTCAGTATTCTTGCCTTTAGAACCCCATGAACTGTATAAAAAGGTAAAAAGATATGACACCAGAAGATGAGCCTCCTAGGTCAGAATGTGTCCAATATACCACTGGGGAAGAGTAGAGAAATAGGTCCAGAAAGAGAACTGGGCCAAAACAGAAATGACACACAGTTGTGCATGTGTCTGGTGGTGAAAGTAAAGTCCAACGCTATAAGGAGCAATATTGCATAGAAACCTGGAATATTAGGTCCATGGATCAAGGTAAATTGGACATGGTCAAGCAGGATGTGGCAAGAGTGAACATCAATGTTTTAGGAAACTGAACTAAAATGAACAGGAATGGGTGAATTTAATTCAGATGACCATTATATCTATTACTGTGTGCAAGAATCCCTTAGAAGAAATGGAGTAGCCCTCAACAAAAGAGTCTGAAATGCAGTACTTGGGTGCAATCTCAAAAATGACAGAATGATCTCAGTTCGTTTCCAAGGCAAACCATTTAACATCACAGTAATACAAGTTGATGCACCAACACTAGCGCCAAAGAAGCTTAAGTTGAATGGTTCTATGAGGACCTACAAGACCTTCTAGAACTAACACCAAAAAAGGATGTCCTTTTCATCATAGGGGATTGAAATGCAAAAGTATATAGTCAAGAGATACCCAGTACAACAGGCAAGTTTGGCCTTGGAGTACAAAGTGAAGCAGGCAAAGTTTTGCCAAGAGAACCTACTGGTCATAGCAAACAGCCTCTTCCAACAACACAAGACAACTCTATACATGGACATCAGCAGACGGTCAATACTGAAATTAGACTGATTATAGTGTCTGCAGCTGGAGATGAAGAAGCTCTATATGGTCAGCAAAAAAACAAGACCTAGAGCTGACTGTGGTTGAGATCGTGAGCTCTTTATTGCAAAATTCAGACTTAAATTGAAGAAAGTAGGGAAAACCACCAGGGTACTCAGGTATGATCCTTATGATAATATTATCAAATATCTTATGATAATACAGTGGAGGTGACAAATAGATCCAGTGCTGTTGTTCAATTGCTATGAAGTATCTAACTCTTTGTGACCCCATGGACTGCAGCATGCCAGGCCCCTCTGTTCCACTGTCTCCCGATGTTTGCTCAAATTCATGTCCATTGAGTTGGTGATGCTGTCTAACCATCTCATCCTTCACTGCCCCCTTCTCCTTTTGCTTTCAATCTTTCCCAGCATCAGGGTCTTTTCCAATGAGTTGGCTCTTCACATCAGGTGGCCAAAGGATTGGAGTTTCAGCTTCAGTATCAGTCCTTCCAATGAATATTCAGGGTTGGTTTCCTTTAGGATTGACTGGTTTGATCTCCTTGCAGTCCAAGGGACTCTCAGGAATCTTCTCCAGCACCGCAATTAAAAAGCATAAATTTTTCAATGCTCAGGTTTCTTTATGGTCCAACTATCATATCCATATATGACTACTGGAAGAACCATAGCTTTGAATATATGGATCTTTGATGACAGAAAGTAATGTTTCTGCTTTTTAATACACTATCTAGGTTTGTCATAACTTTCCTTCCAAGGAGCAAGCCACTTCTCAAAAAATTTTTTTAATTGAAGGATAATTGCTTTACAGAATTTTGTGGTTTTCTGTCATACATCAACAAGAATCAGCCATAGGCACACCCATGGCCCCTCCCTCCTGAACCTCCTTCTCATCTCCCCACCTGTCCCTTCAGCCTGTCACAGAGTCCCTGTTTGACTTCCCTGAGTCACACAGTTAATTCTTATTGGCTATCTATTTTACATATGGTATTGTAAGTTTCCATGTTACTCTCCCCAATTCATCTCATCTTCTCCCTCCTCCCTTCCCCCCATATCCATAGGTCTGTTCTCTATGTCTATTTCTCCATTGCTATCCTGAAAATAAATTCATCAGTGCCATCTTTTTAGATTCCATATATATATATGTGTCAGTATATAATATTTATATTTCTCTTTCTGACTTACTTCACTCTGTGTAATAGGCTACAGGTTCGTCCATCTCATTAGAACTGACTCATGTGCATCATTCCTTTTTTTTTTTTTCCTTGTTTTTTTTTCTGTAGAGAAAAGTAGTGGAAAAACAAGAGAGAGGAAAGGGAAGTCAGCAAAATGTTTGGAGGTTAATCACCATGTCCCAGTTTTAGCCCCATCCCTTTACTGAACACATTTTCTTGCAAACTTTTCCTCTTCCTGGCCTCTTAACCATTTCACATGCACATCTTACATTCTGAAACTGAGACTCACAAAGAATTCTCTTCTGCAGGGGTCAGGTTAAAAAGTCAGCTCTTCATGCAACAAATTAGGGACAGCGGGATGGCAAACCCTTGAAATCACCCAGAAAATGTAGTATGTGTTATTTGTTTGTAAGTGACTAACTTATATGAAGGTATGTTATATGTAATGTATATATTTGTTAAGATCAATTTTAGAGATTTAATAGTTAGAATGACTCCCAGCCAGCAATTAATCACAGGTGATAAGACTCCCAAAGGAAAAGCAGGTATACTGGCAGAGTGCAATGGCAGGTGGACTCATCTGCACTATTCCATCTGTAACCTTTCTCTCTCCCTTAGTCATGTAATTTCTTATAAATTGTATCAAATGATTACAGCCTTTTTTGGTAACTAGTAATACATAGCTGAAATTGACAAGTATCTCCTGGACTCCTCTACAACCTGTATCAGAAAAAGCCTGGAAGCAATCAGACTCCTGCCTCTGTTGACTGACATATGAATGCCCTCCAACTTCCCTGATGACCAGCCAGTCTCTGCTCTACTATCTTCTAATACTGCAAATGCAGAAGAGCACTTTTCCACTGTCATCTTTATAGTTTCTGAATCCTTCAAGAAACAAGTCCTCTCTTCCTCACAAAGAAGGGTTTTTTTGAAAAAATAACTGGATTATACATTGTTTCGTGTATCTGCCCTCCGGGCCCAAGTCTTGACATGCGATCAAACATCAATGACAACAAAATAAAGAAAATCCCAGGAAAAAACTAGTCCAATCTACCTGAAAGTAACTGATTGATATAAATGAATCTTTGGGCATTTCCCTCTCATTAGAAATGAGCATTTCTCTTGCCAATTTAGACTGTAAACTTCACAAGAGATGAATCTTTTATACATAACTCATGAAAGTGAAGTGAAAGTCGCTCAGTCGTGTCCGACTCTTTGTAACCTCATGAACTGCAGCCTACCAGGCTCTTCCGTCCATGGGATTTTCCAGGCAAGAGTACTGGAGTGGGGTGCCATTTCCTTCTCCAGCATCATTCCTTTTTATAGCTGAGCAGTATTCCATTGTATACATGTACCACAGCTTCTTTGTTGATGGACATCTAGGTTGGCAAGTAATTTTTAATTTCATGGTTGCAGTCATTGTCTGCAGTGATTTTGGAGCCCAATAAAATAAAACCTTTCACTGCTTCCACTTTTTCCCCATCTGTTTGCCATGAAGTGATGGGACAAATGATCTTAGTCTTTTGAGTGTTGAGTTTTAAGACAGTATTTTCACTCTCCTCTTTTACTCCATCAACGAACTATTTAGTTCCTCTTCATTTTCTGCCATTAGAGTGATATCATATGCATATCTGAGATTGTTGATATTTTTTCTGGCAATCTTGATTCCAGTTTGTGATTCACCCAGCCCAGCATTTCACATGATGTACTCTGCAAAGAAGTTAAATAAGCAGGGTAACAATATATAGACTTGATGTACTCCTTTCTCAATTTTGAACTAGTCTGTTCTTCCATGTCTGGTTCTAACTGCTGCTTCTTGACCTGCATACAGGTTTCTCAGGAGACTGGTAAGGTGATCTGGTATTCCCATCTCATTAAGAATTTTCCATAGTTTGTTGTGATCCACACAGTCAAAGGCTTTAGCATAGTCAATGAAGCAGAAGTAGATGATTTTCTGGAATCCCTTTGCTTTCTCATGATTCATTGAATCATGAGATCTCTGGTTCCTCTGCCTTTTCTAAGCCAGCTGGTACATCTGGAAGTTCTCAGTTCATGTACTGCTGAAACCTAGCTTGAAGAATTTTAAGCATAACCTTTCTAGCATGTGGAATGAGCAAAATTTTACAGTAATTTGAACATTCTTTGGCATTGCTCTTCATTGGGATTGGAGTGAAAGCTGACCTTTTCGAATCCTGTTGTGACTGCTGAGTTTTCCATGTTTGCTGACATATTGAGTGCAGCACTTTAACAGCATCATCTTTTAGGATTTGAGATAGCTCAGCTGGAATTCCATCATCACCTTAGATGGAGGGAATCTAAAGTTGGCTGAAACCATCTCTTTCCTCAAGGAGTAGTAAGAAAGATAAGATAAACATTAAGAATTAATTAAAATGCAAGCTATAGTGTCATAAGTGTCATGAGAGAGATTAGAAATGTGCCCTAAGTGTTCTTAAGAGCAAAGATAATTTATATTTGGTGGGGGTTCCAAATAGGAAAAGGAGTATATCAAGGCTGTATATTGTCATCCTACTTATTTAACTTATATGCAGAGTACATCATGAGAAATGCTGGGCTCAATGAAGCACAAGCTGGAATCAAGATTGCTGGGAGAAATACCAATAACCTCAGATATGCAGATGACACTAACCTTATGGCAGAAAGTGAAGAACTAAAGAGCCTCTTGATGAAAATGAAAGAGGAGAATGAAAAAGTTGGGTTAAAGCTCAACATTCAGAAGACTAAGATCATGGCATCCGGTCCCATCACTTCATGGGAAATAGATGGGGAAACAGTGGAAACAGTGGTTGACTTTGTTTTTTGGGGCTCCAGAATCAGATGGTGATTGCAGCCATGAAATTAAGACTCTTACTCCTTGGAAAGAAAGTTATGACCAACCTCGACAGCATATTAAAAAAGCAGAGACATTACTTTGTCAACAAAGGTCTGTCTAGTCAAGGGAGCTGTGGGAAAAAGTGCTCAAGGAAAGATTCATGAGAGGAGTGACATTTAAGCTTGCTTTGAAGTATTGGTGTGAGATTCTGACAAGTAAAGATGTGTGATGGGAAAAGGACAGCCAGGGCAGAAGCTCAAAGTATTTGAAATGAATGACTTGAAGGGGGTTTGAGTTATTTCCTTACCTCTGAGGTAAGACAATACCTTTCACAAATTGCTGTGAGAGGAACTCTTTCTGAAAACAATAGAGGAGGAGAGCTGAGCAATGGAAGAATCTGGACCCCTGGGGCCTTGTTGTTGGGACTCGATTTCATTACTCCTACTTCTTGGTTGATCATTAAGGAGGGTGTTTCGTTTATTCTAATTTGATTATGAAAAATGTGAAAGAAGGGTAATCAGGAGATCTGAGTCCTAAATCTGTTTCTGCTTCTCACTGATGATCCAGAGCTGGGCAAGTCATCTCTGCCTCTGTGGCTCAGTTTCCTCATTATTAAATGAAGGTTTTGGTCTAGTGATTTTTCTGAGATCTCTTCCTGCTTTGACATTCCAAAACAAGTATTCCAAAGCTTCCATTTAAATTGCCCATTTCTGTATTAGCCAAGTTATATTTTCCAATTCCCTCTTCTTACCCTATATACCCACTTGAGTTTTTGGTATTTAGACCATGTTCCTCTTGTCTCAGAGCCCAGCAGCTCCCTAATGAAGGCCCCATAGCCTGTTTAGGGACATATAGGGCCAGGCAAATGGTGGGCAGGATATCCCTCTCCTATACTTAATGAAAACTAAGTCTCAAGAAATAACTTGGTATTTATCCTATGATTTTAGTCTGAATTTGAACATAATGTGACACATCTCCCAGAGGGGACTGTATACATTTCTCTCCCTAATCATGGGGTAAAAGACTTTCCTCCAAGTCTACAGGGTTGTAGGAATAATCCCAGTATGTGGTTGGGTTGTATGTGAAGGCAGGATTGAATGGCCATTCCTCTCACTGATCTCATACATCTACTTAACCTTGCCTCAGTTTCAGGCTCAAGAAGGCATTTGCTCTGGAAAATGTAAAGCATAAGCTTCTCCAAATGGTCAGAGCAGAAATGCAGCTGAAGCTGGGACTGTTTTGCTTGGCTCTACATCCTTGGCCTTCATTTACAGAGAAATATCCTCATCTTGGAAATTTCCCCTGTGAGTGTACTACATATGAGGCCATGATTTTCAGAGGGCTTTGCTGAAGGGACCTGACCACTGAGGAGGGGATCTTAGCCTGAGGGTCAAAGGATCAAGAACAGATAGAATTCAGGGAGCTGGCATGGAAGTGGTCTTGGCTGATTTTGACCTGTCAGTATCTGGATGGAACAATTGCTGTTGTCTTTCTGAGAACTCTCTTTGGAGCTGAAGGAGAGATGGGGTGGAAGCAGAACATTTGTTCTGCTCTCTCCAACTATTTCTCCTTCCTGTAGGCCTGAAAGAGGTCTTGAACTAGTCAAGGATCTGACGTAGTCCAGGCTCAGGTGGGTGGTGGAGAGATTCAAGTCAGGGGTTGTCACAGTGCACAGGTTTCAGCGAGCTTTTGGGAAGAATACCCAGGATGATGTCTCAAAATATGGACTCTTTTTCTTTCTTTCTATCCCGATCTCTCCTCCATGCTACTTTTCTCTGACATCTGTATTGTGAAGGCAGCAGTTTTACTAAACAAAATTAAATGTTTCTTTTCATATGTTCCTTCTCTCTTATTCCTTTTTTTTTTTGCACACTAATTGTTAGCCAATTAAGTAACAGGACCTATTAGACACTGGGAATATGGAAGGCTTAGACATGGTTTTGCTCTCAAGACTTACACTTCATTTAAAAATTTTATTTATTTATTTAGGTAAATTTGTTTATTTTAATAACTTCAATCTCAATGTACATTAACTTTATGGATATTAGTTCCTTGTTTAAAATGACTGTGATGAAACAGAACTCTATTAGACCTTTTATGCCATGTGTTTCTGTCTGATTGCTAAATATCACACCTCTGTCTGCTATATTCCAAGGCTTACAGGTAGATAGTCCCTTCTATATCCTAAGATCATACAAGAGAAAGGACCCCTCAGACTGATCCACCATTCATTCCTTCATTCACTCCATAATCAACAAATAGTTATTGAGGATTTACTGTTTTCTATGTTCTACTTTCAGTTCAGTTCAGTTCAGTTGCTCAGTCGTGTCCGACTCTTTGTGACCCCGTGAACCGCAGCATGCCAGGCCTCTCTGTCCATCACCAACTCCCGGTGTTTACCCAAACTCATGTCCATTGAGTCAGTGATGCCATCTAATCATCTCATCCTCTGTCGTCCTCTTCTTCTCTTGCCTTCAATCTTTCCCAACATCAGGGTCTTTTCAAATGAGTCAGCTTTTTGCATCAGGTGACCAAAATATTGGAGTTTCAGCTTCAACATCAGTCTTTCCAATGAACACCCAGGACTGATCTCCTTTAGGATTGACTGGTTGGCTTTCCTTGCAGTCCAAGGGACTCTCAAGAGTCTTCTCCAACACCACAGTTCAAAAGCATCAATTTTTCGGCGCTCAGCTCTCTTCACAGTCCAACTCTCACATCCATACAGGACCACTGGAAAAACCATAGCCTTGACTAGACAGACCTTTGTTGGCAAAGTAATGTCTCTGCTTTTTAATATGCTGTCTAGGTTGGTCAACTTTCCTTCCAAGGAGTAAGAGTCTTAATTCATGGCTGCAATCACCATCTGCAGTGATTCTGGAGCCCCAGAAAACAAAGTCAGCCACTGTTTCCACTGTTTCCCCATCTATTTCCCATGAAGTGATGGGACCGGATGCCATGATCTTAGTTTTCTGAATGTTGAGCTTTAAGCCAACTTTTTCACTCTCCTCTTTCACTTTCACCAAGAGGCTCTTTAGTTCTTCTTCACTTTCTGCCACAAGGTTAGTGTCATCTGCATATCTGAAGTTATTGATATTTCTCCCAGAAATCTTGATAACAGCTTGTGCTTCATTGAGCCCAGCATTTCTCATGATGTACTCTGCATATAAGTTAAATAAGTAGGATGACAATATACAGCCTTGATGTACTCCTTTTCCTATTTGGAACCAGTCTGTTGTTCCATGTCCAGTTCTAACTGTTGCTTCCTGACTTGCACAAAGTTTTCTCAAGAGGCAGGTCAGGTGGTCTGGTATTCCCATCTCTTTCAGAATTTTCCCATTTATTGTGATCCACACAGTCAAAGGCTTTGGCATAGTCAATAAAGCAGAAATAGATGCTTTTCTGGAACTCTCTTACTTTTTCGATGATCCAGTGGATGTTGGTGATTTGATCTCTGGTTCCTCTGCCTTTTCTAAAACCAAGTTTCTCTGGAGCTGTGGTTTTTGCCAGGGAGTTTTTGGTATGGGAACAAAGGAGGAGCTGGCTCTCAGTACTAAGATGGAATTCTCCCAAAATCAAGTTGTAAGTTTTCTAGTGGTCAGATTTCTACTTTGTGTATAGATAAAATAAAGGAGTGAGGCCGAGGCAAAAGGGAGGGGCTGAATAGGCAGGAAATGAGAGGGAAAAGCAATAGCTGTGGAAATAGCTGGGGATCTGTGAAGATAGTCTTTACTCTCCCGACCCCCTGTTTCATGGAGAGATTATTGACATACATTACTGTATAAGTCTGTATAATTTCAATGCATATAGCAGGATGTTCTTATATACATATACAAATGAGTATTACAATAAGTTCAGTTGATATCCGTCAACTCCAAACTGGGAAAACCTGAAAATTCACTCTGATGGAGAGAATTTTCACACATTGAGTTTTGGGGAAGTCATTTGGACTAATATATTGTTCAGCCTGAATTTTATGTGGCGAGCCTGTCAGTCACACACGGCATATCTGCTTCAATCATTAAGGTAAAGAATGTCTGTTATGAAGACAGGGATAAAAATCTCCCTCCTTCTGACATCCATATTAACATTCCCTGAAAGATAAGGTTCTATTTCCAGACATGACCATCATGCCGTCTCACTCTATCTTTACTAAACTTCTCTCTTTTGGAAACTTGAAGGAATATACCCCTGTCATGTTTGATGTATGTTCTGTGCTCTGATAAGTTATATATTACTATTAAAAAAAAAAAAAAGATTCAACTGACCAGTTTCCCAGAGTTATCTGAGAAGCTGTCTCCTGGGCTACAGTCCTGACTGGGACTCAAATATAACTCTTCTATTCCTAAAAAGTCCATCATGTCCTAAAAATAAATATATAAAAAACAGAAAAGCAAAAGCAAAAAAAAGACAAAAAAATTTTTCCTTGTAATGAGAATCTTAGGATTTACTCTCTTAACATATTTCCTATGTATCATCAGTTCAGTTCAGTCGCTCAGTCATGTCTGACTCTTTACGACCCCATGAATCGCAGCACGCCAGGCCTCCCTGTCCATCACAAACTCCCAGAGTTTACTCAAACTCATGTCCATCCAGTCGGTGATGCCATCCAGCCATCTCATCCTCTGTCGTCCCCTTCTCCTTCTGCCCCCAATCCCTCCCAGCATCAGGGTCTTTTCCAATGAGTCAACTCTTTGCATGAGGTGGCCAAAGTATTGGAGTTTCAGCTTCAACATCAGTCCTTCCAATGAACACCCAGGACTGATCTCCTTTAGGATGGACTGGTTAGCTTTCCTTGCAGTCCAAGGGACTCTCAAGAGTCTTCTCCAACACCACAGTGCAAAAACATCAATTCTTAGGCCCTCAGCTTTCTTCACAGTCCGCCTCTCACATCCATACATGACCATTGGAAAAACCATAGCCTTGACTAGACCGACCTTTGTTGGCAAAGTAATGTCTCTGCTTTTTAATATACTATCTAGGTTGGTCATAACTTTCCTTCCAAGAAGTAAGCGTCTTTTAATTTCATGGCTGCAATCACCATCTTCAGTGATTTTGGAGCCCCCCAAAATGTATCATTCAGTGGTGTTAGTCATTATGTTGTACATTACATCCCTAGTACTTACCTTACGCTGAAAATTTGTACTTTTTTATCACCTTCCTCCAATTCCCTTTCTTCCTACCCTCCACTCCTGACAACTACATGTTTATTTTCTATGAGTTTGGTTTTTCCCTAGGTTCTGCATGTGAGATCATATAGTGTTTGTGTTTCTTTGACTTATTTCACTGAGTATAATGCCTTCAGTGTCCATCCATGTTGTCACAAATGGTAGAATTTCCTCATTTTTATGGCTGGATAATATTCAGTTGCTTTTCCATGCCTTCTTTATCCATTCACCCATTAAGAAAACCTAGATTCTTTTCCATATGTTGACTATTGTAAATAATGCTGCTATGACATAGGTGTGTAGATTTTTTTTAAGTTAGTATTTTCATATCTTTAGAATTTATTTTCAGAAGTGGAATTGCTGGGACATAGGGTGGTTCTATTTCTAGTTTTTTGAGAATTCCTCTGTATGGGTTTTGAGAAGATTTTCCTGTGTGGTGACCGGGTCATCTGTGGAGGAGTGCCATCTGCTCTGTGGTGGTTTCCCCATCTTGCTTGACTGGATGAGGGCACAGGGGTCAGAGGAACTAAGACTTCTGTTGTGGAGAAGAAGTCATGCTGAGATAGCTTAAAAGTGAAGTTCTCTATATCTCCTCTTCCTTCTCTTGACTTTTTCTTTGATTATGAGGAGGCAGTAGAGGCTGGCTTAGAAGGTAAGCCTGGGCTTCCTGGTCAGCATCCTCCTAAGAGCTGCCTTCACCTCATGGTTCTTCAGACTGTAGATAAGGGGGTTCAGTAGTGGGGTCACCACACTGTACTGCATGGATAGCACTTGCTCCAGGGCTGAGCCAGAGGCTGGAGTCATGTACCTTGAAGGAAATTGCACAAAGGAATAAAATGAGCTCAGGACAGTGGCCACAATGCCATTGCCAGCCACAGTCCATCCCATCCCAGACTGGCCATGAGGGTCCTCAGAGCTGAGTCAACTATCATTGGTAGAAGCACCTAGAAACGGCTGTATTATTAGTGAGAAGTCAGTTATTTTTGCCTTCAAATGCCTCCATACATGAGTGATATTATGCAAAATGTTAGAGGAGTTTTCAAAGAAAAAGGAAGTTCTTCAGCATATCAAATGGTACAGGTTAGACTAGAACTAAAGAAAATGTCAGGTATTTCTGTAGCACTTCACAGTTTTCAAAGTGACTGTCCTTAATAGTTATGATGATATTAAGAGGATTTTTTCCTCTTCTTTTCCCTATATATGCATGTT
Organism: Cervus canadensis; assembly: GCF_019320065.1. NCBI lineage: Eukaryota > Metazoa > Chordata > Mammalia > Artiodactyla > Cervidae > Cervus > Cervus canadensis. The sequence continues at coordinate 24,781,376 of NC_057410.1, read as the reverse complement.
CCAATCTTGTGATGATTGTTTCTTACAAAACTAAATGCTAGCCCAATAATGATACCATTTTTCCTAACATTTATGACTCTGAGAAATACCCCCGAATCACAGCACATTATTTTTCTAATGCTTAGTGGAACAATCATTTGTCCTTTTAAGCACGTTTGTCTTTGGCTTAGAAAATAATCCAAGCTATGTAAATAAAATGAAAGATAAATATGTGTTCAGCATGAGATATGAATCCAAAATAGTAATATTAAAATTCTTAGTGTACTTACGTGTCACAAGGAATATTTCCCAAAGAAGCATTAAAAAAAATTGTTTTTTGCAATTGTGCTATCTTCATTGGAATGGTCTTTGTGGGTTTTGCATGCTAAGTTAAAAAGATACTCATTTTATTCTCATTTTTTATCTTTTAGTTTATTCTTCCAAACATTTCTGTGAAGTGGGTGGGAGTAATTTTATTACACCTTTATGGCAAATGAGGAAACTGAGACAAATAAAGCTGGAGAGATTTGCTCTCAGGCTCAAGTGAACTCTTCTAGATCATTCCTTATTCTTTCCCACTCCTGAGTTCCCTCCTAGTAACAACCAGATGAGGAAAGTATGGAGTAACTTGTGCAAATCCATCTCCAGTTCACTTGGAGAGAGCACAGGCCATTAGTTACTTTGTTTCCTGGGATTTTTAAGGATTCATCAGCTACAGCTGTTTATGCTTGAGAGAAACCTGGTAGAAAAGGGGTTGAGGTTTCAAGTCGGTGAGACTTGGTTTATATTTTGATTTGATTCCTAGCTTGTTCTGGCAACTTTGATAAATTACCAGGTTACTTCTGAAACTCAGGTTTCTAATTGGAAAATGAGGTTAATAATATTTCTTTTGTGATGTAATACATATTAAAATTGAGCTTAACTGTGTAAAAACTCAACTCTCAGAAAGAAAATTGATGTTTTATAATTCACACATCTAGTCCACAAAAGAGCCATAAATAAGACTCAGGACTTCTGAATTCCAGTACAACTCTTTTCCTGCTACTTTGCAATATTTTGTTCTGTAGTTCAAGATTACCTTAGAGTGAAAAACCTGCATTTACATTCCTGAGTTATAACAATGACATACCTGAAAATTCCTGAACCATAAAAGATGGTGACCACAAGAACATGAGATGAGCAGGTAGAGAAGATCTTGTTCTGACCTGAGGCAGAGTCGATCCCCAAGGCTGTCATGATGATATGAGTGTAAGAAACCAGCACTAGGACAAAGGTGCCAAGGCCCAGGACCACCATGGTGGTCAGGATGGAGGCAACGCTCATGTAGGGGTCAGAACAGGCCAACAGGAGCACTGGAGGAAACTCGCAGGCAAAACTGCGGATGAGGTTGGGGCCACAGAAATCCTGCTGAGCCAGGAGAATGGTGTTAAGTAGGCCAGTCCCCATTCCTATGGCCCAGGAGGCTCCTACCAGGCCAATACATATCTTCTTGTTCATGGTCACCACATACAGCAGCGGGTGGCACACAGCCTGGTACCGGTCATAGGCCATGACTGAAAGGAGGCAGGTTTCAGTGCCCCCTGAAAATATAACCAAGGAGATCTGGGTGAAACACTCAAGGAGGGATATAGTCTTCCACTTGGAAAGCAGGTTCTCTAGCAACTTAGGCACAATGACTGAGGAATAGAAAGCATCCAGGAAGGAGAGGTGACTGAGGAAGAAGTACATGGGGGTGTGGAGGTGGGAATCAGTCCTGATCACCAGCAGCATCAGCAGGTTCACTGTGAGGATCAGGAGGTAAATCACCAGGAATATTACAAATAGTACCACCTGGATGTGAGGGTTGTTGGATAGTCCTTGGAGAACAAACACAGTGACTCTGGTTGTGTTGCCAACTTCCATGGAGCATTAGAGAGTCCCTTCAGTGGGACAAGAACAGAAAAGAATGTTCCAGTGTGCTATGAGTCTCAGAGCATGGCTGGGGATGAGGTGTTATGAATAAAGCTTTAGGACTGACCAAGGACAGTTCATGTAGCAGGGCCACCTAGCCATGTCAAATCTCATCAACCCTGCCCAACTCAGGGCAATAATCTGTTGGAGAAGGTGGAGAAGGTGAGAAGGAAGAGTGTAGAGAATCAAACCTAGAAAGGAAGGAGAAGAGAAAAGACATTATTCAGACTGAAGAAGGAAACGAAGGGAGTGGAAATAGTCTCCAGGGCACTGAGAAGTGCTCTTCTCCAGTTATGAAAACAACAGAGTTCAAACCACAGGAAGCCTCACAGGCATAGTGAGTAAGCAATAAAGATATTGGCCAACCATCTGGCTGATAGTCCATGATGCATGTTGAATGATTAATAGAAGTATTGCTGACAGTTGATGATAGCACAGAACCTTTCTCTGTCACTGTAAGTTCATGAATAAGTCACTTGCACTTCTTATTTAAAAAAAAAATCTTGGAAAACTTTAGATGGTTTCTAAAGTCCATACCATCTTAGAAATTCTGAAGAATGCAGATGAACTTCCCTTATGAGCCATTGGCTGAGACGCTTCACTCCCAATGCAGACAGCCAAGGTTCAAACCTTGGTCAGGTAACTAGATCCTACATACCTCAACTAAGTGTTCTCATACCACAACTAAAAATCCCCCATACCACAAAACAAAGATTGAAAATCTTGAGTGCCACAACTAAGACCCAGGACAGCCAAATGAATAAATAAAAATAAACAAATATTTAAACAAAACAGATTGGAGACAACCTTCCTTGGATATCTCTGGTACTAAATGGAAATTTCTCCCCTTCTGTGTCAACCCATACAGAAGTGGCACAGTCATAGTCTAGTTTCATGGGAGCCAGGCATGAGGAAGCCCTCAAATTGGAGGTGAGGGCTGTGTACATCAGTTATTCCAACAGTTTCCCATTTCAGGATTTCCATGAATTTATAATGTTCACTGTTTGCACTGTAATTTCAGGACTTAATGCTAGAGTCAATGAAAACAATGAATTCTCTGAGTTGGTACCAGAGGATATGGATAAAGCCAAGTCAAATTTGGACCACCTCTGTGCATCACAGAGACAGTAGTGTGATAGTAAAAAAAAGAGCAGAGAAAAAAGACTCCCTAGAATACCTGGTAAGATGGACAGTGAGAGGGGTTAGTCTAGACCACAGGAATACCACAGGAACACCTCTTGAAGGCTAACCAAGAGGGTGATGAATGAGGATCCAGTTCCTATTTGTGGCTTGTACACTCACAAGTTCGCAGATTGGATAGTTTTAGGAGAAGATGTAGCTGAATGAGAAGGATATTTTTCTTCCCCTGGGTTCCTTAGGCCAACAAGAAGATGTTCTCAGTGGAGGATACCTGAATGGCATTCTTTTTTAACACTGGAGCAAAGCCACGGATATAAGTAAGGCTTCATGTGGTTCCTTCAACTTTCCCTTAGAAGATACATAGGTGGGCCTTCTGAGCAAGGAAACATTCCTATAGTCCTTCTGTCCAATGGGATGACTTCTGACTCTGCCTCCAGAATAACAATGGCTAGAGGGACTTTATCTCAGCTTTAGACCTTGGAGAGTGTCTAAAGGGTCCCTGGAGAGGCCCTTAGGATGGAGGCTTGCTCTGATCTGAATGAGTTCTCTAGGGCCAGCTATTTCTTCCCTGTATTAGTCTTGTTTCAGAGAGATGCATCATCTAAGAGGTACCCTTGGGTGGCCAATAATTTTTAAAGAAAAAATATAATAGAGTTCTAAGGTTTCTTATTTCAAAGCTTGGAATTCCTACCCGTCTTCCCTCCCTCCTTCCATTCTTTCTCATTTTGTTACACTTTAAATAATATTTATAGTTATAAAAATAAAATGATGAAACATTTAAGATGAAAAAAGATATTGAAGTTATTTTATACACTTCTATATAACCAAGAGATCACTGAACAAATTTAAAAAGAAATAAAATATACCTAGAAGCAATTGACAAAAAAACATGATGACCCAAAGCCTCTGGGATGCAGCAAAACACTTCTAAGAGAGAAGTTGATAGCAACACAATCCTACCTCTAGAAATGAGAAATACATCATATAAGCATCCTAACCTCACATCTATAGCATCTAGAAAAAGAAGAATGAAAACCCTCCCACAGTTAGTAGAAGTAAAGAAATCATAAAAACCAGAGCAGAAATAAATAAAATAGAAATGAAGAAAAAGAAAACAAAGATCAATAAGACTAAAAGCTAGTTCTTTGAGAAGATAAACAAAATTGATAAACAATTAGCCAAACTCATAAAGAAAAAAGGGGAGAGGACTCAAATCAATAAAATTAGGAATGAAAATGGAGAAGTTATAGCAGACAATTCAGAAATACAAAAGATCCTAAGAGACTACTACCAGCAACTATATGCTAATTAAATGGGCAACCTTAAAGAAACAGACAAATTCTTAGAAAAGTACAACCTTCCGAAATGAACCAGGAAGAAACAGAAAATATGAGCAGATGAGTCACAAGCACTGAAATGGAAACTATGAAAAAAATCTTCCAACAAACAAAAGCTCAGGGTCAGAAGCTTTCATAGGTGAATTCTATCAAAAGTTTAGAAAAAAAGCTAACACCTATCCTTAAACTCTTTCATTAAATTACAAAGGGAATAACACTCCCAAACTCATTCTACAAGGCCACCGTCACCCTGATATCAAAACAAGACAAAGATACCACAAAAAAAGAATTACAGGCCCGTATCACTGATGAACTGGATATGGAACAAAGGACTGGTTCAAAATGGAAAAGGAGTATGCCAAGGCTGTATATGGTCAGCCTGCTTATTTAACTTATATGCAGAGTACATCATGTTAAATGCCAGGCTGGATGAAGCAGAAACTGGAATCAAGATTGCTGGGAGAAATATAAAAAACCTCAGATATGCAGATGACACTACCCTAATGGCAGAAAGCAAAGAGGAACTAAAGAGCCTCTTGATGAAGGTGAAAGAGAATGAAAAAGCTGGCTTAAAATTCAACATTCAGAAAATGAAGATCATGGCATCCGGTCCCATCACTTCATGGCAAATAGATGGGGAAACAATGGAAAGTGACAGACTTTATTTTCTTGGGCTCCAAAATCACTTCAGATGGTGACTGCTGTTATGAAATTAAAAGATGCTTGTTCCTTGAGAAAAAACTATGACAAATCTAAACAGTGTAAAGCAGAGACATCACTTTGCCAACAAAGGTCTGTCTAATCAAAGCTATGGTTTTTCAAGTAGTCATGTACAGATCTGAGAGTTGGACCATAAAGAATGTTGAGGGCCAATGAATTGATGCTTTTGAACTGTGGTGCTGGAGAAGATTCTTGAGAGTCTCTTGGACTGCAAGGAGATCAAACCAGTCCATCCTAAAGGAAATCAGTCCTGAATATTCATTGGAAGGACTAATGCTGAAGCTGAAACTCTGATCCTTTGGCCACTTGATGGGAAGAGCCGACTCATTGGAAAAGACCCTGATGCTGAGAAAGATTGAAAGCAGGAGAAGGGGGAAACAGAGGACGAGGTTGGTGGATGGTATCACTGACTCAATGGACATGAATTTGAGCAAACTCAGGGAGATATTGAAAGACAGGCATGCTGCAGTTCATGGAGTCGCAAAGAGTTGGACATGACCTAGCAACTGAACAACAACAATCACTGATGAACACAGATGCAAAAATTCTTAGCAAAATACTAGTAAACTGAATCCATCAACACATTAAAAAGATCATATACCATAACCAAGTGGGATTTATGCCAGGGATGCAAGGATTCTTCAATATATGCAAATTAATCAATGTGATATACCATATTAACAAACTGAAAGATAAAAATGATATGATAACCTCAATAATTGCAGAAAAATCTTTGGAAAAAATCCAACACCTATTTATGGTTGCATCTGTTTTTAAGGCTGAATTATATTACTTTGTATATATGCCACATTTAGTTTATCCATTTGCTCTTGTGGTTAATGCTGCTATGAATATAAGTGTACCTATATCTTTTCTAGTCCCTGCTTTCAGTCCTTTGAGTATATACCCTTATGTGGAATTGACTGATCATACTTTAATTCTATGTTTAAGTTTTTCAAGATTGGCCATACTATTTTCCACAGTGGCCGAACCATCTTACTTTATTCCTTCTATGATCAATAATACGGCTGTTTATGGATGTATTCCATTTTGTTTATCCAGTTATCCATTGATGGACCTTTGCCTTGTTTCTACCTATTGGCTATCGTGAACAGTGCTGTTATCAATATATCTGTACATCTGTTATCATTTCTTTGGGGGTATATATCTAGGAGTGGAGTTGTTGAACCATATGTTAATTGTATACTTATAGTCTTAACCTAGGCTGCATCTTTTCCATTTTTTCAAATAATGTTTAAAGCTTCTAATTTCTTCACACTGTTGCCAATCTATGTTATTTTTAGATTTCTTGATTTTAACCATTATAGAATATGTGAAGGAATTGTTGCATTGCTGTTTTAATTTGCATTTCCATCATGACTAATGTTGTTTGACATGTTTTCATCTACTTGTTCACTGTTTATATGTCTTGTGTGGAGAATGGTCTATTGAAGTCATTTATTCATCTTTAAACTTGGATTGTTTGCCTTTATGTTGACACATTGCAAAAGTTCTTGATATACTCTGGATAATGATACATCAGATAAATAATGTGCAAATACTTTCTTAAATACTGTGGGCTAAATTTTCACTTTCTGATTTGTAACTTTTGATGCAAAAAGGTTTTTAATTTTGAGGAAATCCATTTTATCTATTTTTTCTTTCATTGCTTGTGCTTTGCTCTCAAGTCTAAGAAATCACCACTAAATTCAGGATTTATCCCAATGTTTTATTGGAGCATTTATAGAGTCACCATTTAGTATCTGCAGAGCATTGGTTCAAAGACATCCAGGCACATCAAAATCCATGTGTGCCGAAGTCTCTTATGTAAAACTGTATAGTATTTCCATATAACACAGGCACATCTTCCTGTTTGCTTTAAATAATTTCTAGATTACTTATGTCAGCTAATATAATGTAAATGCTATGTAAGTATTGTAATTACAATCTAAATACTATGTAAATATTTGCTGGTATATGGCAAATTCTAGTTTTACTTTTTGAAATATTGTAATTTCTTTTTCCTAATATTTTCAATCTGGAGTTGGTTGAGTCCATGAATGTGGAACCTGTGGATATGGTGTGTTGGTTGTAATTTTACTTATTAACATTCAAGCTTTTTATGTATTTTGAGTTACTTTTTGTATATGGTAGGAGGAAAGGGTTCAATTTCACGTGGATAGCAAATTGCCCAGCACTATTTGTTAAAAACACCATTTTCCTACAATTTAATATTGTTAACTGTTGTCTAAAATCAGTTCACCATAGATGGTGGGTTCATTTCTGGGATATCCAACCCATTTCATTCATCTCTATGTATGTCTTTATGCCTCATAGTCTCATAGTGTTTTATTTGCTATTGCTTTGTACTAACACGTAAAAATGGGAAGTGTGAGCCTCCAGGTTTGATTTTCTTTTTGAGCTTGCCTACTCCTGTGACAATCTTCTTTTTTGGTGTCAAGCACACCTCTCGCTTCATTGTCTTGGATTCCACATCAACTGTGGGACTTGATAATACTGAGCAAGAGGCTGTTAGAAATTTTCATCATCACTAAATTCTCAGATAGCTTATTGAAGTTCACAGGGAGATATTCTGAGCTCTTTGGGAATCTTGAAGTCTAATACTCTGACGTTTTCAGAGTAATTCAGTTGATGAAGTTCGTAATTACTCTGGTGATGCCTGAGAAAAGCGAAGGGAGTCCTTACCTAGGGGGAGGCATTATTGTATTGGATTTCTCATATAGAAAGACAACAAGCACAAATCTCTAGTTCCGAGAAGGACCAGGGAACAGAGACACTCATTATCTTTCTGGGTAATACTTAGCTCTCTTAACACCCCCCCCCCCCCACCGTGGGCCCCCCCCCCCCCCCCCCCCCCCCCCCCCCCCCCCCCCCCGTAACTCCTGCCAGAGTTTCTGGATGATGACCTTACTGATGACATTATGTGTGTCAAGAAGGTTCTGGATAAAGTAGGAATTAACTCCTGGAGAGTCCCCGTTCTATTTTCTCCTTTATCTTCCTCTCCTTCTTCTGAGCTCTTTAGTTCTATTACCATAGCCCTTTTTCTTTATATCCTGGTATTTTAAGCTAGAATGTAGTCTTCTAAACAAAAATCATCCAGCAGACTCAGGTTTCCAATTTTCAAGCCTCACTTACTCCACTTTTGTTTAACAATTTTCCTAACAAGGATTCCCTAATAGAAGGCTGAAACCCAGGATTTCCTTTAACGGGTCTTGCACATTTAATTTGGCTTGTTTAGACCTAAACCCTAAGGCAAGCTCTTTGTACCACGGCCCTACTATCTTCTCGGAGTTTAAAAAAAAAAAAAAAAAAATGGAGGTGGCTCAGTGTCTCTTGCAAGCTGGCCAGGAAAATCTTTTTGGTTTTAATTTTCACCCTCACTCTTCCACCTTAGCTTTCCTGGGGACAAAGGTAGATGGAAGTCAAGCTAAGATCCTGTCAGTCAACCTGCCTTGTCTCCTTTTTGATCAGGTTGGCCCATAAAACATTCTGTTCTGAGAAGCTAGATCAGCAGCTCTATGAGAAGCTGTGAACACCTGCTGTCTTTGCTGCTTCTGCCCTCTTTCTGTTCCTGGAACTCCTCTTCCCTACGGCTACCTTATTTTGCTTCTTTGTACTTTCTTGAAGCTAATTTGTTTCTGAGCCCTGGGCCCTGTAGTGATACCATTGGACATGCAGGGACTATTCTCCAGGGATATGTTACTGGTGCTCTGACTTTTGATCCTTGCGCAGTGCCCACAATGGCATAGGAATGAATTTAAGCATGTTCTGAAATGTTGGTGGGATTTTCACAGGTAGAGATGTGGAGTGGGAAAAAGACAGGAAGGGCAGGGGCTCCAAGAATCTGAAATGGGTAACTTGAAGGGGGTTGGGGTATTTTCTTACCCCTGAGATAAGAACATACGCTTCAGAAATTGCTGTGAGAGGAAATCTTTCTTGAAACAATAGATATACCACATCTCTTTATCCACTCCTCTGTTGATGGACATTTTGGTTGCTTCCATGCTGCTGCAGTAAACATTTGGGTGCATGTGTCGTTTTGAATTATGGTTTTCTCTGGGTAATGCCCAGTAGTGGGATTGTTGGGTCAGATGGTAGTTCTATTTTTAGTTTTTTAAACAATTTATTTATTAATTTTAAATGACCCTTTTGGCATTTAATACCACTGAATCAATGTAGAGATGGTACCTTATGTCCAGATCAAATTCTCTAAAAGGCAGCCATGTGGATATTTGGAAACAATAAGAAATGTTGGTATAGATAACCAAATACGGCTACCTCAGTCTGAGAGAAAAGTGTGTGAAGCAAAGGTTATCAATAATTCATCAACATCACTAAAACACTGAATAGCAGAAACCTGTATTTCACTCTATGGAATGTGAGGATAGTTTGTGTGAACCATTTCGTGCTGATCTGGTTGGCCAGGCTTCCATTTCTCTCCCGGTAATCCATGACTCATTTGAAAAAAACAATCTCAGATAGTGTGTGTGTGCTAAGTCACTTCAGCTGTGTCTGACTCTTTGTGACCCTATGGACTGTAGGGTCCCTTCTTTCCCATGCATTCTAAGATCAAGGAAAATCAGGAGAATGTCTCCTACCCACTTACATCTAATAATTCATACTGCCTTTTCTGGCCTTGGTTGGACTGTAGCCAATCAGGCTCCTCTGTCCAAGGGATTCTCCAGGCAAGAATACTGGAGTGGGTTGTCATACCCTTCTCCAGGGGATCTTCCTGACCCATGGATTGAACCCATGTCTCTTACGTGTCCTGCAGTGGCAGGCGGGTTCGTTACCACTAGCACCACCTGGGAAGCCCTCTCAGAGAGTAGAGTACTGTTGAAAAATTATGTATTGTTTTTGCCTGTGTTGGGTCTTCACTGCTGCACATGAGCTTTCTCTAGCTGTGGCGAGTGGGGATGCTCTTTAGTTTCAGTGTATGGGCTTGTCATTGTGATGGCTTCTTTGGGCAGAGCACAGGCTCTAGGGCACATGGGCTTCGGTAGTTTTGGCACATGGGCTGAGTTGCCCTGTGGCACCTGGAACCTTCACAGAACAAAGATCCAACCTGTGTTCCCTATTGGCATGCTCAACCACTGGACCATCAGGGAAGTCTTATTTTTAGTTTTTTAAGGAACCTCCAGATAGTTTTCCATAGTGGTTGTATCAGTTTACATTCCCACTAACAGTGTAAAGTTTCCCTTTTCTCCACAGCCTCACTAGCTTTATTGACTGTAGATTTTTTGATGATGGCTATTCTGACTGGTGTGAGGTGATACCACACTGCAATTTTGATTTGCATTTTTGTAATAATTAGTGATGTTGAGCATCTTTTCTTGCATTTGTTGGCCATCTGTATGTCTGTTTTAGAGAAATGTGTATCTAGGTCTTCTGCCCATTTAAAGAATTTTTTTTTCGATTTTGAACTGCATGGGCTGCTTTGATATTTTGGAGATTATACAATGGACTATTACTCACCCATAAAAAGGAACAAAATTTTTTCTTTTGTAGAGACATGGATGGACCTCGTTAGTCCAGAGTGAAGTAAGTCAGAAGGAGAAAAACAAATATCATATATTAATGCATATATGTGGAACCTAGAAAAATGGTATCAATTCAGTTCAGTTGCTTAGTTGTGTCCAACTCTTTGCGACCGCATGGACTGCAGCACACCAGGCTTCCCTGGCCATTACCAACTTCCAGAGCTTACACAAACTCTTGTCCATCGCGTCGGTGATGCCATCCAACCATCTCATCCTCTGTCGTCCCCTTCTCCTCCCAACTTCAATCTTTCTCAGCATCAGGGTCTTTTCCAGTGAGTCAGTTCTTCGCATCAAGTGGCCAAAGTATTGGAGTTTCAGCTTCAGCATCAGTCCTTCCAATGAATATTCAGGACTCATTTCCTTTAGGATGGACATGTTGGATCTCCTTGCAGTCTAAGGGACTCTGAAAAATCTTCTCCAATACCACAGTTCAAAAGCATCAATTCTTTGGTGCTCAGCAATGGTATAGATGATCTTCTTTGCAAAGCAGAAGTAGAGACACAGTGTACAGAAGGAATGTATGGATACCTAGGGGGAAAGGGTTGGAGTAATTGGGGGATTGGGATTGATACATACATACTACTGATGCTGTGTATAAAATAGACAACTGATGGGAACATAGTGTAAAACACAGCGAATGCCTCTTGATGCACATAAAGTGGTGCCCTAAATGGGAGGGAAATCTAAAAGGGAAGAGATATATATATATATGGCTGATTCATTTTGCTGTGCAGCAGAAGCTAACAGCCTTGCAAAGCAGCTATGTGTGTGTGTTAGTCACTCTGTCGGGTCCGACTCTTTGTGACCCCGTGGACTGTAGCCCACCAGGCTTCTCTGTCTATGGAATTCTCCAGGCAAGAATAGTGAAGTGGATTGCATTCCCTTCTTCAGAGGAACTTCCCAACCCAGGGATTGAACCCTGGTCTCCTGCCTTGCAGGCAGATTCTTTACTGTTTGAGCTACAGGGAAGCAGCTATACTGCCATAAAAATTAACTGATTAAAAAAAAAATATATATATATATATATATATGACAGCAACTTAGCAATTGAAACATTTGAACACCTGGGGCCTGTGGTTGGGACCCTGCACTCCATTACTCTTCTAAAGGGTGGGTTTGCAGAACTTTATTGTAATTCAATCATGGGAAATGTGAAAGATGGAAATTAGATCTAGTCCTAAAGTCTGTTTCTGCTTTACACTGATGGTCCAAATCTGGGCAAGTCATCTCTGTCTCTGTGGCTCAATTTTTTCATCATTAAATGAAGGCTTTGGTCCAGTGATTTTTCTGAGATGTCATCCTGCTTTGACAATTCAATTGCCAAAATTCCATTAAAGATACCCCATTTCTGTCTTAGCCAAGTTATTTATTTTCTAATTCTCTCTTCCTACACTCTATACCCACTGGTACTTTTGGCATTCAGACCATATTTCTCTTGTCTCAGGGAACAGCATCTCCCAAATGAAGCCTCCATAGTCTGTTAAAGGACATATAGGCCCTGGCAAGTAGTGGACAAGACAGCCCTTTCCTATACTTAATGAAACCAAACTCTCAGGAAATAACTTGGCTTTCATAACATGATTTTAATCTGTATTTGAACACCATGTGACACATCTCCCAGGGATATTGCATGTATTTTCTTCCCCAATTATGAGATGATAGTCTTCCCCGATCTATAGGGTTTTAGGAATAATTCCTGTGTGTTGTGTGTGGGTGGGGAGGATTGAATGGCTATTCCTCCTACTGATCTCACCATTTGCTTATTATTTTGCCTCAGTTACACCCTCAGGAAGGCATATGCTCTGGAAAAGGTAAAGCACCCGCTCCACCAAGTGTGCAGAGCAGAAATGCTGCTGAACCTGGGACTGTTTTGCTAACTCTTCAGCCCTGGCCTTCATCTCCAGAGAAATATCCTCAGTTTGGAAATTTCACCTGTGAGTATGCCACATATGAGGCCTTGATTTTCAGAGGACTTTGCTGAAGAAAACTGACAACTGAGGAGAGGATCTTAGCCTGAGGGTCAAAGGATCGAGAACAGATGGAAGTCAGGGAGCTGGCATGGAAGTGGTCTGCTATTGTCTTTCTGAGAACTCTCTTGGAGCTGAATGGGAGACGAGATGGCAGCTGAGCATTTGTTTTGCTTTCTCCAACTTCTTCTCCTTCCTCTAGGCTTGGAACAATTCTTGAACCCGTCAGGGATCTGAAGTTGTCTGGACTTAGGTGGGTGATGGAGAGACGCAGGACAGGGGGTCAGAGTGCGCGTGTTTCAGCAACCTCTTGTGAAATGACCCTGGATGGTGTCCCAAAATAAGGACTGTTTTTCTTTTTTTCTATCCCTATCTCTCCTCCATGTTACTTTCCTCTGACATCTATATTGTTATGAAGACAGGAATTTTATTGTACTAAATTAAATGTTTCTTTTCATATGTTCCTTCTCTCACTCCCTTCTCTCTCATTCATTTTTTTTTTTTTTTTTGGCGTTCTAATTGAGAGCCTATTAAGTAATAGGAACTACTAGACACTGAGGATACAGAATCTGTTAAATAGGGTTTTACTCTCAAGACTCACATTTTAGAGGAAAATATTCCCTGTTCTTTCCTAGGATCATGCAAGGGAAAGGACTCCTGAGACAGACTGATCATTCATTCCTTTCAGTCAGTTCAGTTCAGTTGCTCAGTCGTGTCTGACTCTTTGTGACCCCATGAATCGCAGCACGCCAGGCTTCCCTGTCCATCACCAGCTCCCGGAGTTTACTCAAACTCATGTTCATCGAGTCAGTGATGCCATCTCATCCTCTGTCGTCCCCTTCTTCTCCTGCCCCTAATCCCTCTCAGCATCAGGGTCTTTTCCAATGAGTCAACTCTTCGTATGAGGTGGCCAAAGTACTGGAGTTTCAGCTTCAGCATCAGTCCTTCCAATGAACACCTAGGACTGATCTCCTTTAGGATGGACTGAGAAATAGATTTAAGGGACTAGATCTGATAGACAGAGTGCCTGATTCATTCCTTTATGCACCCCTTAATCAACAAATAGTTATTCGGGATTTATTATTTGCTATGTTCTACTTTAGGTATTACTAGTTAAGAATAATATAGTTGGGAACATACTTATTTTTATTTTATTTCTTTCCAGGTTACTCTGGAGCTGTAGATTTTGCCAGGCAGTTTTCTGTATGGAAATAAAGGAGGAGCTGGGTCTCAGTACTAAGATAAGACTCCCCCAGAATGAAGTGGGAAATTTGCTAGTGGTTGGGTTTCTGCTTTGTGCATAAACAAAAGTAAAAGATTGAAGGAGAGGCAAAAGAGGAGGAGTTGAAAGGGTAAGAAATGAGAGGAGAAAGATAGTGGAAATGGCTGTTGAAGCTGTGAAGATTTTCTTTACTGTTTTCCCCCCAGTTTTATGGAGAGCTGATTGATATACATTAATGTGTAAGTTTAAGATGCACAGCATGAGAGTATAAATACACACACACATATAAATGTGTATTGCAATATGTTCAGTTAATATCCATCACCTAAAAACTTCTAATCGGGAAAACCTTGAAAGTTAGCTCTGATTGAGAAAATTTCACACATTGACTTTTGGGGAAGTCATTTTGGTTTTTACATGGTTCAGCCTGGAGTTTGTGTGAACCCGAAGAGCCTGTTAAACACACACAGCAGGTCTTCTTCACCATTAAGGTAAAGAATATCTGTTTTGAAGATAAAGATAAAAAACTCTCTTCTTATGATATCTGTGTTTAACTCCCTTGAAGAAAGGTTCTTTTCCTAGACACCAGCGTCCTGTTCTCTCGTTCTATATCTACTTGTCCTGTCTCTTTTGGAAGCTTGAAAGAATATACCCCGGTAATGTTTGATGTATATTCTGTGTTCTGATAAGGTATATGACTATGCTAAAAATCATTCTTCAATGGAGCAGTTTCTCAGAGTTATCTGAGAGGCTGTCTTCTGGGCTATAGTCCTCAGTTTGGCTCATATAAAACTCTTCTCTATTCCTCAAAAAATTCCATCATCTCATAAAGTCATAATATAAAGAATAGCAAGAAGCAGAGAAAAAGAAAATAATCTTTTCTCCTTATATATTACTAGTTAGGATTTACTTTCTTGTCAGATTTCGTATATATCATACAATGCTGTTAACTATAGTCATCATATTGTACATTACACCTAATATTTACCTTACACTGGAAATTTGTACCTTTTAATTACTTTCCTCCAATTGACTTTCCTCCTACCCTCCATCTCTGATAACCATATGTCTGACCTTTTTTTCTAAGAGTTTGGTTATCCCTAGGTTCTGCATGTAGTGTGAGGTCATATTGCATTTGTCTTTACTTGTCTGACATTTCACTGAGCAAAATGCCTTCATGGTTCATCCGTGTCATCACAAATGGGAGAACTTCTTCATTTTTACAGCTGAATAATATTCCATTGCTTTATCCATGCCTTCTTTATCCATTCATCCATTAAGGAAACCTAGGTTCTTTCTATGTGTTGGGTGTTGTAAATAATGCTATCATGAACATGGGGGTGCAGATACCTTTCTGAGTTATTGGTTTCATTTCCTTTGAATGTATTCCCAGAAATGGAATTGCTGATACATATGGTGGCTTCATTTTTAGTTTTCTGAAGATCCTTCATACATTTATTGAGAAGACTTTCTTGTGTGGTGACTGGGTCCTCTGTGGATGGCTGCCTTTAGTCTTGTGGAGGCTTTTCCATTTTGCTTGACTAGGGGAGGGCACTGGGGTCAGAGCAACTAAGGCTTCTGTTTTTCATGCTGAAATAGCTTTGAGATGAAGGTTTTTCTGTCTCCTCTCCTTTCTCATGACTTTTCCTCCTTTAATGAGGATGCAGTAGAGCTTGGCTTAGAAGGTGAGCCTGGGTTTCCTGGACAACCTCCTCCTGAGAGCTGCCTTCACCTCCTGGTTCTTCAAACTGTAGATAAGTGGGTTCAGTAGTGGGGTCACCACACTGTACTGCATGGATAGCACTTGCTCCAGGGCTGAGCCAGAAGCTGGAGTCATGTACCTTGAAGGGAATTGCACAAAGGAAAAAAATGAGCTCAGGACAATGACCACAATACTGTTGGCAGCCAGGATCCATCCCATCCTAGATTCTGCAAAGAGGATCCTCAAGGCTGAGTCAGCTATCATTGATAGAAGCATCTAGAAATGACTGTATTATCAGTGAGAAGTGTGTCATTTCTGCCTTCAAACACTTCCATACATGAATTAGCTTGTGCAAAACATTATAGGAGCTACCCTGAGGCAAAAGGAAGTTCTGCAGCATATGAAGTGCTACAGGTTAGAATAGAACTAAAAATGATTTCATGCATTTCTGTTGCACTTCATACATTTCAAAGTGTCTTTTCTTAATAGTTATGATGATGATGAGGATTTTTTTTCTCTTTTTTTTCTCATATGCACAACTGTATGTTCCCATATTGTGATGATAGTTCCATTGTTGGACTAGCATATGCAAAACTATATGCTAGTCCAATCATGTCGTCATTTTTTCCAAACATTTATAAGGAATTAACCCAGAATCACAACACTTTGTTTTTACAATGCTTAGTCGAATAAAATTTTGTCCTTTTAACATATTTGTCTCTGGCTTAGAAAAGAAGCCAAGCTTTGTAAATAAAGTGAACTATAAAAATGTATTTAGCATGAGATATGATTCCAAAATAGTAAGAATTAAAATTTGGATGTACTTTGTTAAGTATCACAAGGACTATTTCCCAAAGAAGCATTAGAAAAAAAATTTTTTTTTGCAATTGTTCCATTATCATTGGAAGATTCTTTTTTGGGTTTGGTGTGCTTGGTTAAGAAAGATATTCATCTTACTGTCATTTTTTTATGTTTTAATTTCACTCTCCTAACATATCTGTGAAGTAGGTGGGAGAAATCTCCTACCTCTTCAGGAAAATGAGGAAACTGAGACAAAGAGAGCTCAAGAGATTTGTCCACAGGCTCAGGTGAGCTCTCTTAGACCATTCCTTATCCTTTCACACCTTATGACTTCTGTCCAAAAAAAAGCAGGTGAGAGAAGTTTAGAGCAGTTTTTGTAAATCCATCTCCAGTTCACTAGTAGAGAGCATAGGCCATTAGTTACTCTATTCCCTGGGAAGGAAGTACTCATCAGGTATTGTTGTTTATGTTTGAGAGAAATGTGGTAGAAAATAGCTTGAGGTCTCAACTCAGTGAGACTTGGTTTTTCTTTTGGCTTCATTCCTAGCTTGTTCTGGAAAGTTTTGTAGGGTACCTGGTTACTCCTAAAAATCAAGTTTCTTATCAGAAAATGAGATTAATAACATTTCATTTTTGGTGTGGTGTGATGTATACTAAAATTGAGCTTGATTATGTAAAGCAGCTGTTATATAGTAAAGGTCTAATAAATAATTAAGACAGAAATAAGCTGTGGAGACATCAATTTCCAGTAGGAAAGAGAAATGGCATCTGTTGCAAGGATGATATAATTTATTTTTTGTCTAGCTCTTATAAAAGTCTAGCAAAAGGCTGTATGATTTTCTTTTGATGACTCTGAAATAGGTTAACGAAAGTAAGAAAGTCTTTACTTCTTGTATAAACTTATTTTGCATAGTTAGACAATTGAGGCCTCAGAAAGAAAATGCATTAAAAAAAAATAATTCATGCATCAGGTCCACAGCGGAGCCAGAACCTAGGCTTACTGATTCCAGTATAATTCTTTTCCTGCTACTTTGCAATGCTCTGTCTACAGGGCAAGTTTACTTAGTGTGAAAAACACATTGCATTTGCAGGCAAAGTTTTAGCAATGACATACCTGGAAATTCCAGAACCATAAAAGATGATGACCACAAGAAAATGGGATGAGCAGGTAGAGAAGATCTTGTTCCAACCTGTGGCAGAGTTCATTCCCAGGGCTGTCAGGATAATACGGGTGTAAGAACCCACCAGTATGACAAAGGTGCCAAGGCCCAGGACCACCATGGTGGTCAGGATGGAGAACACACTAACGCAGGGATCAGAACAGGGCAATAGGAGCACTGGGGGAAGCTCACAGGCAAAACTGCGGATGAGGCTGGGGCCACAGAAGTTCTGCTGAGCTAGGAGGATGGTGTTAAGTAGGCCAGTCCCCATTCCTATGGCCCAGGAGGCTCCCGCCAGGCCAGCACACACCTTCTTGTTCATAGTCACCACATACAGCAGCGGGTGGCACACAGCCTGGTACCGGTCATAGGCCATGACTGAAAGGAGGCAAGTTTCAGTGGCCCCAAGAAATATAACGAAGAAGATCTGGATGAAACATTCAAGGAAGGATATAGTCTTCCACTTGGAAAGCAGGTTGTTCAGCAGCTTAGGCACAATGACTGAGGCATAGAAAGCATCCAGGAAGGAGAGGTGACTGAGGAAGAAGTACATGGGGGTGTGGAGGTGGGAATCAGTCCTGATCACCAGCAGCATCAGCAGGTTTACTGTGAGGATGAGAAGGTAAATCACCAGGAATATTACAAATAGTACCACCTGGATGTGAGGGTTGTTGGATAGTCCTTGGAGAACAAACACAGTGACTCTGGTTGTGTTGCCAGCTTCCATGGAGCACTGGAGTTTCTTTTTAGAAGGACAAGAACAGAAAAGAATGTTCCAGAGTTCTATGAGTCTCAGAGAATGGCTGGGGATGAGGTGTTATGAATAAAGCTTCAGGGCTGACCCAGGACAGATTGTGTAGCAGAGGCAAACTTGCTATGTCAGAACTCATCAGTCCTGCCCAGCTCAGAGCTATAATCTATTGGCTGCAGCAGAGATGGTGGGAAGCAAGATGTAGAAGCTCAAACCTAGAAAGGAAGAAGAGAAAAGAGATTATTCAGACTGGAGAAGGAAAGGGAGTTGTAAGTAGCCTCCAGAGCACTGAGAAGTGCTCTTCTTCAGTTCCAAAAGTAACTGAATTCAAAGCACAGGAAGACTCACTGGCATAGTGAGTAAAGCAATAAAGATTTTGGCTGACCTAAGGCTGATAGTCCATGATGCATGTTTGACAGCTGATGATGGCACAAAACCGTTCTCTGTCACTGTAAGTTCATGAATCAGTCACTTGGGTTTTTCATTAAAAAAAAAAAATCTGGAAAAACTAGACATTTTAAAATCTGTTCCAGCTTAGAAATTCTACAGATTGGGAGTCAATCATCCTTGGGTATCTGGTACTAAATGGAAACTTTCTCCCCTTCTGTGTCAACAGAAGCAGAACTACTCCTGGCACAGGAGTAGTTGTTTTCATGGAAGTCAGGCAGGAGGAAGCCATCAAATGGGAGGCAAGGGCTGTATGCTTCAGGGATTCCAAGGGCTTCCCATTCCAAGATTTCTGTGAATTTATAATGTCCACTGTTTGTACTGTAATCTCATCACCTAACATGAGAGTCCCCGAAGACTGTGCTGTTCTCTGAGTTGGTACTAGGGGATTTGGATGAAGCCAAGTCAAATTTGGACCACCTTCTGTGCCTCACAGAGACAGTAAAACAGAAGAAGAGGGGAAACAAAAGACCACCTAGAACATGAGGCAAAATGAACAGAGGATTCATTCAAAATGAGTCAGAGGATTTAGTGCAGAGCAAAGCAAGATATTGTTTTCCCCTCTCTCCCCTTGAAGGGTAACTCAGGAGGAGGATAAATGAGAACCTGATCTCTATTTATGGTTTGTATACTCAGGAGTTCCCAGATTGGATAATTTTAAGATAAGATGGAGCTGAATGAGAAGGATATTTGTCTTCACCTAGGTTCCCTAGGCCAACAAGAGACACTCTCAGTGGTGGATATTTGAGTGGCATTCTTTCTAACACTGGAGCAAAAGCCACAGATATGGCTAGGGCTTCATGGACTACCGATAACTTTGTCTTTCCTTTAGAAGATGCAGAGGTGAAGATTTTGAGCAAGGAAATATCCCTATAGTCCTTCTGTCCAATGGGAAAATTTCTTGACTTTGCCTCCAAAATAACAATGGCCAGAGGGACTTGATCTCAGCCCTAGACCTTGGAGAGTGTTGGTGGTCCCTGGAGAGGCCCTTAAGCAGGAGGCCTGCTCTGATCTGAATGAGTTCTCCAGGGCCAACATTCCCCTGTGTATTACTCTTGTTTCAGTGGGTTGCAAGAGGTACCCTTGGGTGGCTGCTGCTGCTGCTAAGTCACGTCAGTCGTGTCCGACTCTGTGTGACCCCATAGACGCCAGCCCACCAGGCTCCCGTCCCTGGGATTCTCCAGGCAAGAATACTGGAGTGGGTTGCCATTTCCTTCTCCACTTGGGTGGCTAAGAGTTTCTAAAGATGAAGATAGAGTCTTTTCTATAAGAGACTCTATAAACAGAATCTCTCTTTTAAGGTTTAGAAACCTTAAAACTAAGGTTTCTTAGTTTTAAATCTTGTTATTCCTTTCCCTTTCCCCTCCCTCCTGCTTTTTCTTATCTTTTGGTTCAGTTTTTTAAGAAATAGATATGTATTCATTTGTTACTTTTGGGTGCACTGGGTCTTCATTGCTCATGTGTGCTTTCTCTAGTTGTGAAGAGTGGGGGCTACTTCTCACTGCAGTGTTGCATGGGCTTCTCATTGCGGTGGTTTCTCTTGCTGTGAAGCATAGGTTCTATGTGCACACGGGACCTAGTTGCAGCACACAGGCTCAGTAGTTGAGCACATGGACTCAGCAGTTGCAGCTTGCTGGCTCTAGGGTATATGGGCTTCAATAGTTGAGGCACAGGGGCTCATTTGTTGCGGCTTGAGAGTTCACGAGCACGTGCTCAGAAGTTGTGGCCCATGGGCTTAGTTGAACTGTGGCATGTAGAATCTTCCTGGCCCAGGGATTGAACCCATGTCCCCTGCATTGGCAGGCAGATTCCCATCCATTGCACCACCAGGGAATTCCTCTTTCTGTTCAATTTTAAATAATATTTGTGATTATAGAAATATAAAGATAAAAGATATAATACAAAAAAGATATTTTAGGTATTTTAAAAATGAAAAAGTGTATTTAAATAACTTCATGATAACAGGCAAAAATACAAATTTATTATGCTATCCAATATTAATTCTTTAATTTTTGCAATTTGAAGAAATCCAAGTAGGTTAAAAACTGTAAAACAGTTTTGGGTTAGCAGATGCAAACTAATGTATATAAAATGAATAAACAACAAGGTCCTACTATATAGCACAGGAAATTATTTTCAATATCCTGTCATAAACCATAATGGGAAAAAGAATGTATAAATGTTTTTGATGAATGTTTTTGATATATGGCAGAAATTAACACAACACTTGAAATCATCTAACTTCAGTTAAAAGGGCTTCCCTAGTGGCTCAGACAGTAAAAAAATCTGCCTGCAATGCGGGAGACAGGGTTTGATCCCGGGGTCAGGAAGATCGTCTGGAGAAGGGAAAGGCTATTCATTCCAGTATTCTTGCCATGGAGAATTCCATGGACTGAAAAGCCTGGCAGGCTATAGTCCATGGGGTTACAAAGAGTCAGACATGACTGAGTCACTTTCACTTTCAGTTAAAAAGGTGAAAAAAAACACACTTAAAGTTTTAACTGTGGTAGAAACTTTTTATTATGGAAAAATTTAAGCATATATAGAACTAAAAAGAATAGTGTAATAATCCTTCCGTATCCATCACCCAGCTTCAACAATTATCAACTCATTGACACTTTGACCACATGTGATCGAAAAATAATCTCTATATTACATGAACAGTCAAATACTTAAAACATGAACTTGTTCAAAGGTCAGAAAGGACAGGTATTGAAGAGCAATTATCAGTTTTTGCCACAGATAAGGACTGAATGATGGTTGATTGAATAAATCCCTAGGAGATAACAAAGCAACAATATGCAAGGAACTTGGGTTTTTCACTCTGGACCATCCAATACCATTGAACTTCAGAAAAAAATAATCTTTTAATTTGTTTGATTCACTTTATTTTGGAAGCTCTTCTGTAATAGCTTTATCCTTTATCTTCCTAAAACAGAGGTCCTAACTAACTCCAATTATTTCCAACTTCCCACCACCAAAAAAAGGTTGCAGTTAAACATTTTTTTGTGTGTGTCTTCAGAAGTAAGTCTATTATGTTTGAGATGTACATTAAATGATCTCTGAGCTACAAAGGGTAAGAGGAAATATTACTACAGACAGAAGTAAAAAGTAAAACTTTTATTGCAAGAGTTTGAACTACATACACAGAAATATTGTTGCTGCTGTTCAGTTGCTCAGTGATATCGCACACTTTGCGACCCCATAGACTACAGCATGCCAGGCTTCCCTGTCCTTCACCATCTCACCAAATTTGCTCAAACTCAAGTCCATTGTGTTGATGATGCCATTCAACCACCTCATTCTCTGTTGCTTCCTTCTTCTTCTACCCTCAATCTTTCCCATCATCAGGGTCTTTCCCAATGAATCAGTTCTTTGCATCAGGTGGCCAAAGTATGGGAGCATCAGCTTCAGCATCAGTCCTACCAATGAATATTCAGGGTTGATTTCCTTTAGGATTAACTGGTTTGATCTTCTTGGTACCCAAGTGACTCTCAAGAGTCTTCTCCAGCACCACAGTTTGAAAGCATCAGTTCTTCACCGCTCAACCTTCTTCATGGTTCAACTCTCACATGACTCGTACATGACTACTGGAAAAACCATAGCTTTGACTCTATGAACCTTTGTTGGCAAAGTAATATCTGTCTCTCCTTTTTAATACACTGTCTTGGTTTGTCATAGCTTTTCTTCCAAGGAGCAAGCATCTTTTAATTTTATGGCTGCAGTGACACAGTGATTTTGGAGCCCAAGAATATAAAGTCTGTTGCTGTTTCTGAGTGACTCAGAAATATATCTGCATTTTAATACAAATTACATAGTTTGTAGTCTTTTATAACTTCATACCAATAATTAATTAAGCTAAAATTCATTATCTATGTGAAGTTATAAGACTATCCAAGTAGGATCAGAGTGGTGTCCTGGTCTGGGCTAGTCCACTCTGGGCCTCCCTATGTTACCTTTGGGTCCCTCTAGGCAAATAGCCATAGGTGTCTGGGGTGAGACCTGACCCAATGTCGGCAGTGTCAGTAAAGGCTCTCATTATGGGTTCTCCTGAGGCCACAATCTCGGAACATTGGGACACAGCAGAACATGTCCATTTGAGAGTTTTCAGGTTTGCTGGGTAGGGGGCCTCTCTAGATGTGGTTGCCTTGTTACTCAGGTTCCAAGATTGTTGGTTTTGTTGCCAGGGAAATGAGGTCACTTCATGGGGTCCCCTTACCAGGGCTTCATCCTTTCACAAAGGTCCCCAAGGGCACCTTTGAGCTGATGACTGCATGCCATGTCCACACACAGTGATACCAACACAACCCACTCCAAAGCTTCAGGGAGGCCTGGGTGTGGTAAGGGCCCCAACTTTGAGAATATAGCTGGATTCAGACCTGGCTCCTCCTTTTCAAGAGTGATGTGACCCTCAGCAAGCCATGTACCTCTCAGGGTCCCCCAATTCTGCATCTGAATAGTGGGGGTCATTCTGGTGTCCACTTTCTAGGGAGGTCATCAGGTGTACAGACCTTACATACCTATATTACCTGTAAAGCCCATAGGCTTGTATCACACATGGCTCATGGACAAACTTAGCAAAGGAAAGATTACATTTATAAAGGGCTGCTGTAGCACAGAATACAACTGCA
Source organism: Cervus canadensis (assembly GCF_019320065.1). Classification (NCBI taxonomy): domain Eukaryota; kingdom Metazoa; phylum Chordata; class Mammalia; order Artiodactyla; family Cervidae; genus Cervus; species Cervus canadensis. The sequence goes on along the minus strand of NC_057410.1, from coordinate 24,758,008 downwards.
ACAAGCCTGGGTCTACCCTGAGATCAAGGGAAAGTCACTCTCCTCCCTGCCTGTTTCCCATACCCCCCGGGAAGGTTGAAATTAAATGAAATTCAGACATTGTCCCTTCTGGCATACAGCCTTCCAGGTCCTCTTGTTATGTACGTTTAGATTCAAGTCTAAGTGTTTCATCTTGGTCTATGTGGTGGACTGACCCCTTTATGGCTCCCAGTGTTCCTGGCTCCTGGTCATGCATCCTTGTGTAATCCCCACCCCTCCAAGTGGATGGACGTTGCAACTGGGTTATAATATACAGACTGATTTATGAAAAGTCTGTGACTTATACTCATCCCCTCTCTCGTGTTCATTTTTTCTCTCTGTCTCTCAGTCTCTCTATCTCTGTCTTTACCTCTCATTTTTCTGTCTGTATGGGTGTATGCATGTATGTATATATGTATGTAAAATATCCTTTCCCTTCCTCAACCCCCACTGATGATGTCCTGCCTCCCTAGAAGGAGGGTGACATCATTATCAAGGATAGAAATTTGAGAATGAGAGAATTCTGTAGAAATAGACCTCATTTAACATCATTGTTACCACCCTTAGCCTCCCCACATAGTGTAGTTCCTTTCCTGCAATCACCTCTCCGTTTTCAACCCAATAGAAAAACATTTAGGTTTTGTCACTTCTCTTGGTCTTTCTTCATTTCCTCAGGAAGGTGCACTGTGTCACATACAACTTATGGGGAATAAATATGTATGCTTCTCTCCTGTGAATTTGTCTTATATCCATTTAATTCTCGAGACCAGCTTTCAACTCTAAGAGGGTGGAGGTAGGTTTTTGTCTTAGAGTCATCTTTCTAGCTGGCATCTATAATTCTACCCCTTCCTTGTCTTGAGTCTTCAGGAGGCAGACATGCTCTCAGTTACCATCTTCAGAAACTCTGTGAATATTGGCTGTGTCTTTCGAAATGAGATACATTCTTACAATACAATCCAGCCCTCAAAATATTTGGAATCAAAGGACCCAAATGAATTGAATGTTTACATCTACACAAAAACTTGCACTGGAACATTTACAGCAGCTTTCTTCTTAAGTGCCAGAATTTAGAAGCAATGATGATGTCCTTCAGGAGGTGAGTGGACAAATAGACTTGGTTATATCCATACAACATAATGTTTTTCAGCACTGAAAAGGAATGAGAGAGATAGGGAGCCATGGGGAGACAGGTAGGATACCTGAAATGCATATTACTCCCTGGAAGAAGTCAATTTGGAAAGGTGGTGTACCATAGAGTACCAACTGTGTATGACATTTGGAAAAAGGCAAACCATGGACAGGATGAAAAGATCAGTGGGAATGTAAGTGGCTCATGGTGGAGTTAAGGGGTGAGGAGTGATAAATACGCTGGGCACAGAGGATTTTAAAGGCAGTGAAATTATTCAGTAGGATGTATTCATGGTGACATACATTTGTCAAAACCCATAGAATGTACAACACCAGGTGTGAACCTTAGAGTAAACTCTGGACTCTGGTGATCATGATGTGTGACCACCACACAGGATGTTGATAGAGTTTGGATGTGGAAGGCTCTGAGCACCCATGGGGGGTGATGGGAGAATCAACCAGGTCACAGCAGAGGGCTTATGGGAACTCTTTGTACCTTACGCAATTTTGCTTTGAGTTCAACACTTCTTTACAGATGAGATGGTTGGATGAGATCATGGATTTAATGGGTATGAACTCGGGCAAACTCCAGAAGATTGTGAGAGATATGAAGGCCTGGTGTGCTGCAGTCCATGGGGTCACAGTCAGACATGACTTAGTGACTGAACAACAACAATACTTCTTTAAACAGATAATAAAGCTTATTTAAGCAAAGATACAAGCAAGTTCTCTAGTAGTATCAAATGTCCTTACCTCTTTGAGTCCTTCAATTTATCTGGGCTACTTGAGAGCTGAACTTCAGCGTACACAGTCTCTTCAACACACATCTTTTCACAGTTTCATCTGACATTTGCTTTTTACCTCACTACATTCTTTCTTTTCTAAGATAGTATTTTTTTCTTCTTCTTTTTTTGATTGATGTATAATTGACTGTCAATATTATATTAGCTTTCTGGAATACAACATAGTGGTTCAATATTTTTATACACTACAAAAGGATCATCAAGATTTGTTTAGTTACCATTCATCACCATACAATGTTTTTACAATATTATGGATTGTATTCCATATGCTGTACATTACATTCTTATGACGTTTGTTTTATAATTGGAATTTTGTACCTCTTAATCTTTCTCACCTATTGCAGCCATCCCCCTACCACTCTTTTCTAGCAACCATGAGCATATTCTTGGGATCTATGCATCCATTTGCTCATTTTGTAGATTCTATACACATATAAATGACATCATAAGGTATTCCTTTTTCTCCATTTGACATATCTCACTTAGCATAATATCTTCTAGGTCAATTCTTCTTGTCACAAGATTTCATTCTCTATTTTTGCAAATATTTTCTCATGTTCAGTATGGTAACTTTTTGTTTTGTGAGTGGTTTCCTCTGCTGTTCAAAAGCTTTTCAGTTGGATGGATTCCAGGTGGTTTATTTTCCTTGTTTGAGGAGAGAGATCTCCCCAAAATATTGCTAAGACTCATGTCAAAGAGCATACTGCCCACATATTCTTCTAGGAGTTCCATGACTTCAGATCTTGTATTGAAGCATTTGATTCATTTTGAGGTTTGGTGATGGGCAGGGAGGCCTGGTGTACTGTAGTCCATGGGGTTGCAAACAGCTGGACACGACTGAGTGAAAGGTTGTTGTTGAACACACAAAGATGCCAGGATTCTTGGCCTCCGGAGGAGAAAAATTCAATCTGGGGCCAGAGACGAGGCTTGATCGCTCAGAGCTTTTGTGTAATAAAGTTTTATTAAAGTATAAAGGAGATAGGTTCATCTGGTCAAGGCTATGGTTTTTCCAGTGGTCATGTATGGATGTGACAGTTGGACTGTGAAGAAAGCTGAGCGCCAAAAAATTGATGCTTTTGAACTGTGGTGTTGGAGAAGACTTAAGAGTCCTTTGGACTGCAAGGAGATCCAACCAGTCCATCCTGAAGGAGATCAGTCCTGGGTATTCATTGGAAGGACTGATGCTGAAGCTGAAACTCCAGTACTTTGGCCACCTCACGCGAAGAGTTGACTCATTTGAAAAGACCCTGATGCTGGGAGGGATTGGGGGCAGGAGGAGAAGGGGACGACAGAGGATGAGATGGCTGGATGGCATCACTGACTTGATGGACATGAGTTTGAGTAAACTCTGGGAGTTTGTGATGGACAGGGAGGCCTCGCGTGCTGCGATTCATGAGGTTGCAAAGAGTCGGACATGACTGACTGAACTAACTAACTAAAGGAGATAGAGAAAGCTTCTGACATAGGCATCAGAAGGGGGCAGAAAGAGTACCCCCTTGCTAGTGTTAGCAATGGAATTATATACTCTCTAATTAGTTATTACAGTGAATCAAAAGAATGTTCGGAGGTTGTAAAGACCTCACTAGACCTACTCCATAATTTACACCTTAAGAAAACAGGATTAGCCAGAAGGATTTTTTCCAGAGACTGTCGTCAAGCAGGATACATTATTGTTATATAATCCTAAGGAATGTAGAGGGACAGAAAATTTGTCCTTTCTTCCTCCTTGAGAATTCCAGACCCTTCTCTCCTTGGGGACCCCTAGACTTCTTATCAACCTGCCTAGGAATTGACTCTCTCATGAGTGACTGAACTGACTTGAGGTTACTTTTGTAGATGGCATGAGAAAGGATTCTAGTTTGATTCTTGTGCATTCAGCAGTCCAGTTTTCCCAACACCTTTTATTATCGAAGAGGCTTTCTTTTCTGCATTGTATATTCTCACCTCCGTTGTCATACATCACTTGAACATAGAAGTGTGGGTTCACTTCTGGGCTCTTTATTCTGTCCCATCGATCTGTGTGGAACTTTTCTTTGTGCGTGTGTGTGCCAATACCATATGACTGAGGAATCCAGGTCTGTAGTATAGTTTGAAATCAGGGAGCATGTTATGTTCAGAGTTGTGCTTCTTTCTTAAGGTTGTATTGACTATTCAGGTTCTTTTGTATTTCCATATACATTTTAGAATTCTTTGCTCTACTTCTTTGAAATATTCCATTGGTATTTTGATAAGAATGACATCAAATCACTAGATTGTCTTGAGGTGTGGAATCATTTTAACAATACAAATTCTTCAAATCCATGAGCATAGTATATCTTTCCATTTGTGTCATCATTAATTTCTTTCATCATTGTCTTCCAGTTTTCTGAGTACAAGTCTTTACCTCTTTGGTTAGATGTACTGTTAGGTATTTTATTTTTATTAATCTCATTGTCATTGGGATTGTTTACTTAATTTCTCATTCTGAGAGTTTGTTATGAGTGTATAGAATTATGACAGATTTCTATATGTTAATTTTGTATTCTATAAGTCAGCTGAATTTTCTTATGAGTTCTATTTGTTTTGGGGTGTTGTCTTCAGGATTATCATGTCATATCATGATATTATCATATCATGACATAGAATATCACGTCATTTACTATCAGTGAAAATTTTAATTCTTCCTCTCCAGTCAGATTCTTTTTATTACGTTTTTCCATCTAATTACAATGGCTAAGACTTCCTAGACCATATTGGATGAAAATGGTAAGAGTGATTAGGGTTTTAGTCAGGTTTAAGCATAACTATCTCTCTTTTCCTTCCTCCCTCTCTGTCTCTCTAAGGCCTCTGGGGAGGATAGAACTACTTCAGGGTCACACTTAACTCAGGGAATTTAGCTGGACTGTTATTTTCTGCCCCAGCCCCCTCAGCCCAATCCTTGGTATATTTCTGTGTATAATTTGTCTATCATCTTTAGCCAGGTGTCCATTCAGATATTTACCTATTTTTAATGGGATTATTTGTGTTAGAATTCTTTGTATTTTTTGAGCCAAATCCCTTATTAGATATGTGTTTGCAAATATTTTTCTCCCAGTTTGTGACTTGGCTTTGATTTTCTGAATGAGCTCTTTCACATAGTAGAAATCTTTAATTTTTAGAATGCTTATGGTATGACTTTTCTTTGTGGATTGCCTCTTGTGTTTTGAGTGTTAAAATTCAAAGCTAATGATCTACAAACCCAAGCTCATGTCGATTTTCTTCTTTAGTTTTGAGTAGTTTTGCATTTAAAGTTTGTCTATAAATAAATCTGAGTAATTTGGAGTTAAGTTATAAAGTTTATGTGTACATTCATTTCACTGTATATAGTTTCCAATGAATTGTTCCTTGAGTGTTTTTGGAGAAGTTATAGGGTGTTTGATTCCATTTTAGTTTGAATTTCAACAGTTTGAATGAGTTCAGCAGGTTGGCCCCCAGAGAACTGTGAGCAAAACGCGGTCTACAATCCCTGTACCAACCACAGGGGGCGCTGAGCCCACTTCTCTGACCCGCCGGCGCATGCACCTTCCTCGGTGAAATTGGCTCTGTGCGCAGCTGAAAGTAGGCTGCCATCTATGGGGTCGCACAGAGTCGGACACAACTGAAGCGACTTAGCAGCAGCAGCAGCTGAAAGGATGTTTCTCCCCAGGCACCACCAGGGCTTGAGCTTTGGGAAGCGCCGGGCAAGTGTCCATGCCACAGGAGTTCAGTCTCTGTAGGGCTCGCTGATATTTGGCCTTTAGGACAACCTGAAGTTGCGTCTGTGCTGACGGGTCCTCGGTTTCCTCAGGATCTGCCTGTGGAAGCACCTTTGGGAGAAAAGGTGAGAAGTGAGTAGAAGCTTCCTGTGTATGACTGTGGTAGTGGATGGGGGAGGGTCCACCTTCAGCTGATGCTGCAGGGGCTTGTTGTGAAAAACTGGTTTTTGGTTAATTTTCTATGCAAAGTAGATGGTGTCTGATGTAGTTCTTTAATGTGTGGTGTCCAGTTTTCAAGCAGTGTTTATTGTGAAGACTGTCCTTCTCCCTTGGTGTGTTCTTGGCTACTTTCTCCTAAGTTACCTGACCGCATCCACATGGGTTTAATTCTGGGGTCTCTGTTGTCCTCCTCTGGCCCTTGAGCCTGTTTTTGTGCCAGTTCCGTATCTTGGATGCTGTAGCTGTGACATCCCTCCAGCAGGCTCTCCTTTCTGAGGATCACTTTGGCTATATGGGGTCCTTTGTGGTTCCACAAATATTAAGATGATTTGCTCTATTTCTATAAAAAGTACCATTGGAATTTTGGTATGAATGGCATTTCACTATATACTTTAAGTAGGATGGATATTTTAATATTATAGTAATTCTTTCTAAAACTGTGGGATATCTTTCCATTTATTTGTATCTTCCTCAATTTCTTCATCAGTGTGTTTAAGTTTTTTGAGTGCAGGTCTTTCAAGTCCTTGGTTAAAGTTATTTCTAGATATTTTGTTCTTTTTGATATAATTGTAAATTGGATTGTTTTCTTTCTCTTTCTGATGGCTTATTGTTGTTTAGAAATGTAATTGATTTTTGTGTATTGATTTTGTAACTTCACTGAATTCATTTATTAGTTCTATTAATTTTTTGGTGGAATGCTGTAGAAAATTGGAATTAAAAAAGCCCATTCCTTCTGTTACATCCAGGTCCCCCACAACACTGATGACATAGTGGCTCCTAAGATCTTCCCACAGTGCCTCTCAATTACAGGTGGATTCCTATATGAGCAATTAGCTTCATGACCTTGTATGAACTGCATCTGAGTAAGGCTTGGCCTCTATAAGGAAGTGTAACGTTTTCTCTTTCAAGCATAGAAAAAAATTGCAATAGTAGTGCAAAGTACTGTTATCTCTTAGATTCTCTAGCCGTCTACTTTAACTCATTTGCCACTGACATGAAATATTCTAGTGTGTTTTCTCCACAACAAGGACACTCTCCCAGGGAACCAGCATGCAACCTCCAAATGAGGACGTTAGTGTGGTTTCCACATTATAATCCAATCCACAGGCCCACTTCCATTTTTGTCAGCTAGCCCCAACTCCAAGGACATGTCTTTTTCCATTCTGATCTACTTTTCTTTTTTTGGAACCATTACTTATACTTTCCCTCAGTTTCGTAACCTTGATGGATTTAAAGCTCACTAGATGAATATGATCTGGCTGCCCTTTTCTGTATGGCTTCTTTCCCTTTAGGATGTTTTCAATGTTCATCCATGTCTTTGTGCCAGCATTTTATTCACTTTTTTCATTGTACTTAAATATGGAAATATTCACCATTCAATCCATTGTAAGTGTACAGTTCTATGGCATTAACTACATTCACATTGTTGTACAAATATCCTCACAATCCATGTTCAGAAATTGTCAATTTTCGCTAGTGAAACTTTGTAGCCATTAAACTCAAATTCCCCTCAGCCCCTGGCAACCTCATTCTCCTTTCTTTCTTTGAATTTGACTTCTCTGGATACTTCATGTAAGTGGAATCATATCATTTTTGTCCTTTTGGAATTGGAGTTATTTCATGTATCATAATGATTTTAAGGTTAATATACACTGTATTAATAGTATATGTTGGTATCCTTAGTTTTTAAGACTGAATTACTTTGTGTATATGCCATATTTAGTTTATCTATTCATTCATTGATGGACACTTGGTTTGTTTCTGTTTTTATGGTTAATGCTACTATGAATATGAGTGTACCCATATCTTTTCCTGTCCTGCTTTCAATCTTTTGATTATATACCCTCATATGAAATTGGTGGTGTGTGTGTGCGTGCTAAGTCACTTTCAGTTCAGTTCAGTTCAGTTCAGTTGCTCAGTGGTGTCCGATTCTTTGCGACCCCATGAACCACAGCACGCCAGGCCTCCCTGTCCATCACCAACTCCTGGAGTTTACTCAAACTCATGTCCATCGAGTCAGTGATGCCATCCAGCCATCTCATCCTCTATTGTCCCCTTCTTCTCCTGCCCCCAATCCCTCCCAGCATCAGGGTCTTTTCCAATGAGTCAACTCTTCACATGAGGTGGCCAAAGTATTGGAGTTTCAGCTTCAGCATCAGTCCTTCCAATGAATACCCAGGACTGATCTCCTTCAGGATGGACTGGTTGGATCTCCTTGCAGTCCAAGGGACTCTCAAGAGTCTTCTCCAACACCACAGTTCAAAAGCATCAATTTTTCGGCGCTCAGCTTTCTTCACAGTCCAACTCTCACATCCATACATGACCACTGGAAAATCCATAGCCTTGACCAGACGGACCTTTGTTGGCAAAGTCATGTCTCTGCTTTTTAATATGCTATCTAGGTTGGTCATAACTTTCTGTTATTAATCCTTTGGGGTTTATATCTAGGAGTGGAGTTGTTGAATCCTATGTTAATTGTTTATTGTAAACATAGGTATAGGTAGCACCCTTTTCCATTTCCACAAGTAAAGTTTAAAGGTTCCAATTTTTCTGCATTATTGTCAACATTTGTTATTTTAAGATTTCTTGATTTTAACCATTTTAGAATATGTGAAGGAGTTGTTGCATTGTGGTTTTAATTTGTATCTTCATCATGACTAATGATGTTTAACATGTTTTCATCAAGCAGTTGACCATTTGTATGTCTTGTGTGGAGAACAGTGTGTTGAAGTCATTTATCCATTTTTAAGCTTGGGTTGTTCGTCTCTATGTTGTTGGTCAAGTTCTTGGGATAAAAGTTCATCAGATATATAATGTGCAGATGTTTTCTTACATTCTCTGGGCTATATTTTCCCTTGCTGAATTGTAACTTTTGAGGTTTTTAACTTTGAGGAAATCCAATTTATTTTTTTCTTTTGTCGCTTGGATTTTGTTTTAGATCTAAGAAACCAGCACTAAACCCAGATTGCAAAGGTTTATTCCCATGTTTCACTGGAACATTTCTACATTCATTCCTCGGTATCTGTGGAGGGTTGGTTCAAGGACACAGGGTATACCAAAATCCACGTATGCTCAAGTCTCTTATAATAAAAATGGTATAGTGTTTGCATGTAACCTAAGCACATATTCCTGTATGCTTTAAATCATGTCTAGGTTACGTATAATAATTAATAAGGTGTAAAAGCTATATAAATGTTGTAATGCAAAGTAAATGTTATGTATCAAAAGAAATTTGCTGGCACATGGAAAATTCAACTTTTGCCTTTACAAACTTTTTGTAATTTCCTCTTTCTAATATTTTCAGTACAGAGTTGGTTGAATCCAATCATATGGAACCTGGGGATACAGGGTTTTGACTGTAATTTTACTTCTTACATTTAAGCCTTCTGTGTATTTTGAGTTACTTTTTGTATGTGGAAGGAGGAAAGGGTCCAATTTCATTCCTTTGCACATGGGTAGCCAATTGCCTAGCACTGTTTGTTGAAAACAGCATTTTCCCCCAGTTTAATGTTGATCATTGTCTAAAATCAGTTTACCATAGATGGGTGGGTTTATTTCTGGAAACTCCCTTCAGTTTCATTTTCTGTATGTATGCCAGTCTCTTAGTGTTTTATTCACTGTTGCTTTGCACTAAGAAGTGAAAGTGGAAAGTGTGAGCATCCAACTTTGATTTTCCTTTTTAAGATTGTCTACTTCTGGGATAATTTCTTTTTTCAGTGTCATGCACACCTCTGGTTTCGTTGCCCAGGACCTGACATCAGCTGTGGGACTTGAATTGATTGTATTGAGTAAGAGGCTGATAGAATTTGTCATTACCACCAAATCTACCAATAGTCCCCTAATGTTCACTGGTAGATGATCTGAGCTATTTGGGGATCTTGAAATCTAATACCCTGCATTTCCAGAGTAATTCATTTGATTAAGTTGAGAATTCCTCTGGAGATGCCCCAGAGAAGTGAAGGGAGTCCCTACCAAGGGGAAGATATTACTGTATTGGATTTATCACCTAAAAGGCAACAGGAATAAGCCTCTAGTTTAGAGAAGGACAGGAGAAGAGGGATGCTCATTACTTTTCTGGGTAACATTTGGCCTTCTCATTTCCCTTCCATAACTTCTGCCAGAGTTCCTGGGTGATGACCTTACTGATGACATTATGGGTGTTAAGAAGGTTCTGGATAAAGTAGGAATTAACTCCTGGTGAGTCCCTGATCTGTTTCCTCCTTTACCTTTCTGTCCTTTTTCTCAGAATTTTAATCCCAGCACCATATCCCTTTCTCTCTACTTCCTGGTCTTTTAAGATAGAATGGAGTCCTCAAAACAAAACTCATTAAGCAGACTCAGGTTTCCAGTTTTCAAGTCTCACCTACTCCACTTCTGTTTAACAATTTTCCTAACAAGGTTTCCCTAACACAGAGCTGAGATCCAGGGTTTCCTTCAGCAAGTCTTGCACATTTAATTCAACTTGTTTAGACCTAAACCCTAAGGCAAGTTCTTTGTACCACAGCCCTACAATTTTCTTGGAGTTAAAAAAAAATGGCGGCGGCACAGTATTCCTTGCCACATGGCCAGGAAAATCTTTTTGGTTTTAATTTTCACCCATACTCTTCAACCTCAGACCTCTAAAAGACAAATCTAGATGAAAGTTGAGCTAAGATCCTGTCAGTCAGTTTGCCTTGTCCTTTTCTTCTTGATCAGGTTGGCCTATGATGTACTCTGTACGGAGAAGCTGGATCAGTGGCTCTGTGAGAAGTTGGAATACCTGCTGTCTTTGCTGCTTCTGCCCTCTTTCTGTTCCTGGAATTCCTCTTCCCCATGGCTACCTTGTTTTGCTTCTTTGTACCCCCTTGAAGCTAACTTGTCCCTGAGCCCCGGGCCCTGTAGTGACACCATTGGACATTAGGACTGATCTCCAGGGATGCGTGACTGATGCTCTGAACTTTTGACCCTTTTTCAGTGACCCTAAAAATTCTTTGGCATTGCTCTTCTTTGGTATTGGAATAAAAACTGACCTTTTCCAGTCCTGTGGCCACTGCTGAGTTTTCCAAATTTGCTGACATGTCGAGTGCAACACTTTAACACAATCATCTTTCAGGATTTGAAATAGCTGGAATTCCGTCACCTCCACTAGCTTTGTTCGTAGTAATGTTTCCTAAGGCCCACTTGACTTCACACTCCAGGATGTCTGGTTGTAGGTGAGTGAACACACCATTGTGTTTATCTGGGTTTAAGACCTTTTTTGTGTAGTTCTTCTGTGTATTCTTGCCACCTCTTCTTAATCTCTTCTGCTACTGTTAGGTTTTTGCAACTTGTGTCCTTTATTGTGCCCATCTTTGCATGAAATGTTCCTTTGGTGTCTCTAGTTTTCTTGAAGAGATCTCTAGTCTTTCCTATTCTATTTTTTTTTTTCTATTTATTTGCATTGTTCACTTAGGAAGGCTTTTTTACCTCTCCTTGCTATTTTCTGGAACTCTGCCTTCAGATGGGTTTATCTTTCCCTTTCTCCTTTGCCTTCCACTTCTCTTCTCTTCTCAGCTATTTGTAAGGCCTTTTCAGACAACCATTTTACTGTCTTGCATTTTTTTACTTGGGCATGGTTTTGGTCACTGCCTCCTGTACAATGTTATGAACCTCCGTCCATAGTTCTTCAGGTACTCTATCTATTAGATCTAATCTGTTGAATCTATTTCTCACTTCCACTGTATAATCATAAAGGATTTGATTTAGGTCATACCTGAATGGCCTAGTGGTTTTCCCTACTTTCTTCAATTTAAATCTGACTTTTTCAATAAGGAGCTCATGATCTGAGCCACAGTCAGTTCCAGGTCTTTTTTTTTTTTTTTTTTTTTGCTTACTGTTTAGAGTTTCTCCATCTTCAGCTGCAAAGATTATAATCACTCTGATTTTGGTATTGACCATCTGGTGATGTCATGTGTGGAGTTGTCTCTTGTGTTGTTGGAAGACGGTGTTTGCTATGACCAGTGCATTCTCTTGGCAAAGCTCTGTTAGCTTTTGCCTGCTTCTTTTTGTACTCCAAGGTCAAACTTGCCTACTGTTTCAGGTATTTCTTGACTTCCCACTTTTGCATTCCCATCCCCTATGGACTGGAAAAAAAAAAAAAGAAAGAAAAAAAAATTTTCTTACTTTCTTTCTTTCCCCTATGGACAGCAAGTAAATCAAACCAATCAATCCTAAAGAAATAAACTCTGAATATTCATTGGAAGGACTGATGATGAAGCTGAAGCTCCAGTACTTTGGCCACCTGATGCAAAGAGCTGACTCATTGGAAAAGACCCTGTTACTGGGAAAAATTGAGGGCAGGAGGAGAAGGGGACAATAGAGGATAAGATGGCTGGATGGTATCATTGACTCAATGGACATGAGTTTGAGCAAACTCTGGGAAGTAGTGAAGGACAGGGAAGCATGGCTTGCTGCAGTCCCTGGCACTGAAAAAAGTTAGGCATGACTGAGCAACTGAACAACAACAACAATGATGAAAAGGATATCTTTTCTTGGTATTGAAAGAAAGTGAAAGTTGCTCAGTCATGGCTGACTCATTGCGACCCCATTGACTGTAGCCCACTAGGCTTCTCTGTCCTTCGGATTCTACAGGCAAGAATACTGTAGTGGGTTGCCATTTTCTTTTCCAGGGGATCTTCCCCATCCAGGGATTGAACCGAGGTCTCCTGCATCACATGCAAATTCACAGCTGCTGGTGATCACACAAATATTGCTAGTTAATACATATTATTGCTTTTAATAAAACTTAAGATTAGAAACTTTAAGAGTATGAAGGGTCTCTTCAGGACTGTAACCTAAACCCTTCGTTGGTTTGGCTTGAAACCACAGAAAGCTAGAAATGATATAACTTGTGGCTTTAAGTTAGTTCTAGAAAATCTTGGAAGTCTACTGAAGAACAACAGCAGTCCCCCTGAAGGCACTGCAACAGTGTATTCCACTAAAAATCAGGCCATTTATTCACGACAGAGGATGAGATGGCTAGATGGTATCCTGAATAATGGGTCTGATTGTGAGTGGCTGGGTGTATTTTTTTCCCAGAGGATGAGGGAGGAAATAGGGTGAAGAGGTAGACATGGCCATGGCTCATAGCCACCTTCATCTCTGCTGAAGAGGAAATGGACTCAACTTGTAACAACTCAAGGATGGAGATTCCTTCTGGTATCAATTCAATTCAACAAACTTTCATTGATCACCTAGATTATTCAAAGAACCATGGAGGGTATCTTGTTATTGTTCAGTTGTTAAGTCTTGTCTGACTCTTTGTGACCCCCATGGACCCCATGGACTGCAGCACATCAGGCTCTTCTGTCCTCCACTGTCTCCTGGGGTTTGCTCAAATTCCTGTCTATTGAGTCCGCGATGGTATGTAACCATCTCACCCTCTGTTGCCCCCTTCTCCTTTTGCCTTAAATCTTGCCAGCATCAGGTTCTTTTCCAGTGAGTTGGCTCTTCACATCAGGTGGCCAAAGTATTGGAGCTTTAGTTTCAGCATCAGTCCTCCAAATGAATATTCAGGGTAGATTTCCTTTAGGGTTGACTGGTTTGATCTTGCAGTTCAAAGAACTCTCAAGTGTCTTCTCTAGCAACACAATTCGAAAGCATCAGATTTTGTTGCTCAGCCTTCTTTATGGTCCAGCTGTCACATCCGTACATGAGAAAATCCACAGCTTTGACTGTATAAAGCCTTTGTTGGTAAAGTGATGTGTCTGCTTTTTAACATGCTGTCTAGGTCTGTCAGCTTTCCTTCCAGGGAGCAAGCATCTCTTAATTTCATGGCTGCAGTCACCGTTCATAGTGATTTTGGAGCCCAGGAAAATAAAATCTGTCACTCCTTCCACTTTTTCCGCTTTTATTTGTGATGAAAGTGATGGGACTGATGCCATGGTCTTAGTGTTTTTGAATGTTGAGTTTCAAGACAGACTTCAGTTTCCCTCTTTCACTTTCATCAAGGGGCTCTTTAGTTCCTCTTCACTTTCTGCCATTACTGTGGTATCATCTGCATATCTGAGGTTGTTGATATTTCTCTCAGTGATCTTGATTCCTGCTTGTGATTCATTCAGCCCGACATTTCACATGATGTACTCTGAATATAAATGAAATAAGCTATATATATATACAGCCTTGGCATACTGCTCTCCCAATTTTGAACCAGTTCATTGTTCCATGTTCAGTTCTGACTGTTGCTTCTTGACCCACATACAGGTTTCTCAGGATACAGGTAAGGTAGTCTGGTATTCCTATCGCTTTAAGAATTTCCCACAGTTTTTTGTGATCCACACAGTCAAAGGCTTTAGTGTAGTCAGTGAAGCATAAGTAAATATTTTTCTGTAACTCCCTTGCTTTGTGTATGATCCAGTGGATGTTGGCAATATGATCACTAATTCCTCTGCCTTTTCAAAATCCAGCTTGTAAATCTAGAAGTGCTCAGTTCACATACTGCTGAAGCCTAGCTCGAAATATTTTGAGCATTACTTTGCTAGCATGTGAAATGAGTGAAATTGTACAGTAGCTTGAACATTCTTTGGCATTGCCTTTCTTTGGGATTGGAATGAAAACTGACCTTTTTCAGTCTTGTGGCCACTGTTGAGTTTTCCAAATTTGCTGGCATATTGAGTGCAGCACTTTAACAACATCATCTTAGAATTTGAAATAGTTCAGCTAGTATTCCATCACCTCCACATTTAGATGGAGGGGATCTAATGTTGGCTAAAAGCATCTCTTCCCTCAAGGAATAGTTGGAAAGATAAGATAAACATTAATAATTAAAGTGTAAGATATAGTATCATAAGTATCATTAGATTAGAAATGTGCCCTAAATGTTTGTAAGAGGAAAGATAATTTATATTTGGTGGTGGGTGGGTTGTGGGAAAAAGCACTCAAGGAAAGATTCATGAGAGGAGTGAGATTTAAGGTTGTTCTGAAGTATTGGTGGGATTCTGACAGGTAAAGTTGTGGGGTGGTAAAAGGACAGTAAGGGCAGGAGCTCAAAGAATCTGAAATGAATGACTTGAGACAGCTTTGAGGTATTTCCTTACCTCTGAGATAAAAAATACCCTTTACAAATTGCTGTGAGAGGAACTCTTTCTGAGAACCACTAGATGAGGAGAGCTGAGCAATAGAAGACTCTGGACCTCTGGGGCCTTGTGGTTGGGAGTCTGTATTTCATTACTCCTTTTGTTAGTTCGTTGGTCATTAAGGAGTGTATTTGCAGAACTTTATTCTAATTTTGATTATGAAAAATGTGAAGAAGGGTAATCAGGAGATTTGAGTCCTAAATCTATTTCTGCTTTTCATTGATGGTCCAAAGCTGGGTAAGTCATTTCTGTCTCTGTGGCTCAGTTTCCTCATTATTAAATGAAGATTTTGGTCTAGTGATTTTCCTGAGATCTCTTCCTGCTTTGACAATCCAGTATTCCAAAATTTTACTTTAAATTGCCTATTTCTGTATTAGCCAAGTTTTATTTTCTTAACTCCCTCATTCTCCCCTATATACCTGGGCTTCACAGGTGACTCTAGTGGTAAAGAACCCACCTGCCAATGCAGGAGACCTAACAGGCATGGGTTTGATCCCTGCGTTGAGAAGATTCCCTGGAGGAGAGCATGGCAACCTACTCTAGTATTCTTGCCTGGAGAATCCTATGGACAGGGGGCTACAGTCCATAGGGTCGCACAGAGTTAGACACGACTGAAGCAACTTAGCACCCACAAAGTACCTACACCCTATATACCCACTTGGTATTTTGGCATTTAGACCATATTTCTCTTGTCTCAGAGACCAGTGGCTCCCTAATGAAGGCCCAGTGGCCTGTTTAGGGACATATAAGGCTAGGCAAGTGGTGGACAGGGCAGCCCTTTCCTATACTTAATGAAAAATAAGTTACAGGAAATAACTTGATATTCATCCTATGATTTTGGTCTGAATTTAAACATAATGTGACACATCTCCCAGAGATGTGCATTTCCCTCCCTAATCATGGGGCTAAAGCCTTTCCTTCAAGTCTAGAGGGTTGTAGGAATAATCCCTGTGTGTGGTTGTGTGGGAGGGCAGGATTGAATGGCCATCCCTCCACTGATCTCACAATCTGCTTATTATTTTGCCTCAGTTACACCCTCAGGACCTTTGTTTGTCTAGTCAAAACTATAGTTTTTCCAGTAGTCATGTATGCATGTGAGAGTTGAACTATAAAGAAAGCTGAGCACTGAAGAATTGATGCTTTTGAACTGTAGTGTTGGAGAAGACTCTTGAGAGTCCCTTGGACTGCAAGGAGATCCAACCAGTCCATCCTAAAGGAAATCAGTCCTGAATGTTCATTGGAAGGACAGATGCTGAAGCTGAAACTCCAATACTTTGGTCACCTGATGCGAAGAACCGACTTATTGGAAAGACCCTGATGTAAAATTGAAGGCAGGAGGAGAAAGTGATGACAGAAGATGAGATGGTAGGATGGCATCACCGACGCGATGGACATGAGTTTGAAAAGGCTCCGGGAGTTGGTGATGGATAGGGAATCCTGGTGCAGTCCATGGGGTTGCAAAGAGTTGGACATGACTGAGCAACTGAACTGACACCCTCAGGAAGGCATATGCTCTGAAAAATGTAAAGGACCAAGAGGTCAGAACAGAAATGCTACTGAAGCTGGGACTGTTTTGTTCAGCTCCCAGCCCTGGCCTCATTCTACAGAGAAATATCCTCATCTTGGAAATTTCACCTGTGAGTGTACCACATACGAGGCCGTGATTTTCAGAGGGCTTTGCTGAAGAAAACTGGTAATTGCAGAGAAGATTGTAGTCTAAGGGTCAAAGGATTGAGAACAGATAGAAGTCAGCAAGCTGGAATTGAAGAGGTCTTAGCTGTTGTAGACCTGTCAGTCTTTGGATGGAATAACTGCTATTGTCTTTCAAGGAGCTCTCTTTGGAGCTGAATGGGAGATGGCGTGGCAGCTGAGCTTTTGTTTTACTTTCTCCAACTGCTTCTCCTTCCTCTCGGCTTGGAAAAAGTCTTGAACCAAGTCAGGGATCTCAAGTGGTCTGGGCTCAGGTGGGTGGTGGAGAGACTCAGGGCCAGGGTGACGGAGTGCACGTGTTTCAGCAAGCTCTTATGAGTATGACCCTCAGTGGTGTCCCAAAATATGGGCTCTTTTTCTCTCTTTCTATCCTGATCTCTTTTCGGTGCTACTTTCTGCTGACATGTATATTGTTGTGAAGGCAGGAATTTTATTGGACAAAAGTAAATGTTTCTTTTCATATGTTCCTTCTCTCCCTTCTCTCTCATTAATTCATCCTTCTTTTTATTTGCATACTAATTGAGAGCCAATTAAGTGATAGGACCTACTAGGTACAGAATCATTAGATAGGGTTTTGCTCTCAGGGCTTATGCTTTAGAGGAAAATATTCCCTCCTATTTCCTAGGATCATGCAAGAGAATGGACTCCTGAGACAGACTGATCATTCATTCCTTCATCAACAAATAGTTATTCAGGATTTATTATTTGTTATGTTCTGATTTAGGTATTTCTGACACATTTATTTTATTTCATTTCTTTCCAGGTTACTCTGGAGCTTTAGATTTTGCCAGGCAGTTTTCAGCATGGGAACCAAGTAGGAGTTGGGTCTCAGTTTTAAGACGGGACCCTCACTGTATGAAGTGGGAAATTTGCTAGTGGTCAGATTTCCACTTTGTGCATAGACAAAAGTAAAAGAGTGAGGGAAAGACAAAAGAGGAGGGGTGGAACATGCATGAAACAAGAGAGAAAAGCAATAGCTGTGGAAATGACTGGTGGAGCTGTGAAGATAGTCTTTTACTTTTTTCCCCTAGTTTTATGGAGAGATAATTGACATACATTAATGTATAAGTTCCCCTTGGACTGCAAGGAGATCCAACCAGTCCATCCTAAAGGAGCTCAGTTCTGGGTGTTCATTGGAAGGACTGATGCTGAAGCTGAAACTCCAATACTTCAGCCACCTCATGCGAAGAGTTGACTCATTGGAAAAGACCCTGATGCTGGGAGGGATTGGGGGCAGGAGGAGAAGGGGACGATGGAGGATGAGATGGCTGGATGGCATCACCGACTCGATGGGCATGAGTTTGAGTAATCTCCGGGAGTTGGTGATGGACAGGGAGGCCTGGCGTGCTGCAATTCATGGGGTCGCAAAGAGTCGGACACAGCTGAGTGATTGAACTGAACTGAACTGAATTATATAAGTTCAAGGCATACAGCAGAATGGCTCGATATACATATATAAATGAGTATTGCAATATGTTCAGTTAATATCCATCATCTTGAAACTTCTAATTGGGAAAATCTTGAAAGTTCCCTCTGATGGAGAAAATTTTCATACGTTGAGTTTTGAGGGAGTCATTTTGACTTATACATGGTTCAGCCTGAAGTTTGTGTGAACTTGAAGAGCCCATCAAAAACACACATCATGGCATGTCTGATTTTTAACCATTAAGGTGAAGAATATCTGTTTTGAAGATAAGAATAAAGAACTCCCTTCTTATGACATCCATATTTAATCTCTTGATAATAAGGTTCTCTTCCTAGACACCAGGGTCCTGCTATCTCACTTGACATTTACTAAACCTATCTCTTTTGGAACCTTGAAAGAATATTCCCAGGTCATCTTTGATGGGTATTCTGTGTTCTGATAAGGTATATGTCTATGCTAAAAATAATGGTTCAACGGAGCAGTTTCTCAGAGTTATCTGAAAGGCTGTCTTTTGGGCGATAGTCCTCAGTTTGACTGAGATAAACCTCTTTTCTATTCCTCAAAAAAATTCCATCATCTCATAATGATATAAAGGAAAGCAAAAGGAAAAAGAAAGTAAAAACTTTTCTAATTGTGATGAGAATTCTTAGGATTTACTCACTAGATTTCCTATACATCATACAATGGTATTAACTACAATCTTCATATTGTACTTTACACCTAGTACTTATCTTACCCTGAAAATTTGTACCTTTTAATTACTTTACTTCCCTCCTGCCATCCACTTCTGGGTAACTACATGTCTGATCTCATTTTCTATGAGTTCAGTTTTTCCCTAGGTTCTGCATGTAAGTGAGATCATATTGTATTTGTCTGTCTTTGTCTGATTTATTTCACTGAGCATAATAATGCCTTCACAGTCCATCCATGTTGTCACAAATGGTAGAGTTTCTTCTATTTTTTATGAATGAGTAATATTCCATTACTTTACCCATGCCTCTTTATCCATTCATCCATTAAGGAAACCTAGTTTCTTTCCATGTGCTGGGTATTGTAAATAATGCTGCCATGAACATGGGGGTGCAGATATTTTTTTGAGTTAGCATTTTCATTTCCTTTGGGTATATTCCCAAAAGTGGAATTGCTGGATATATAGTGGTTCTGTTTTTTGATGATCATCCAGATGTTTATTGAGAAGATTTTCTTGTGTGGTGACTGGGTCCTCTGTGGATGGCTGCCATTAGTTCTGTGGAGGTTTTCCCATCTTGCTTGACTGGGAAGGCACTGGGGTCAGAGGAACTGAGGCTTCTGTTTTTCATGCTGAAAAACATGTCTAAATAAGTAAGCTTAGAGATGAAGCTCTCTCCGTCACCTCTTCTTTCCCATGACTTTTCCTCTTATTATGAGGAAGCAGTAGAGCCTGGCTTAGAAGGTAAGCCTGAGCTTCCTGGCCAGCATCCTCCTTAGAGCTGCCTTCACCTCCTGGTTCTTCAAACTGTAGATAAGGGGGTTCAGTAGTGGGGTCACCACACTGTACTGCAAGGATAGCACTTGCTCCAGGGCTGAGCCGGAAGGTGGAGTCATGTACCTTGAAAAGAATTGCACAAAGGACAAAAATGAACTCAGGATAGTGGGCACAATGATGTTGGCAGCCACGGTTCATCCCATCCCAGACTCTACAAAGAGGGTGCTCAGGGCTGAGTCAGCTATCACTGATAGAAGCATCTAGAAATGACTGTATTATCAGTCAATTCTGTCGTTTCTGCCTTTAAACACCTCAATAGATGAATTATACAAAACATCATAGGAACTGCCTCAAGGAAAAAGGAAGTTCTGTAGCATATCAAGTGCTACAGATTAGAACAAAAAATAATTTCATGCATTTCTGTAATACTTCACTTTTCAAAGTACTTTTCCTTAATAATTATGATGACAATATGAGGATTTTTCCTCTTCTTTTTCTTATATACACAACTGTTTGTTCCCATCTTACGATGATTATTCCTTACAAAATATGTGCTAGTCCAATAATGTTGTCATTTTTCCCAAACCTTTATGGGGAGTTACCTCAGAATCACAGCACATTATTTTTATAATGTGTAGTGGAATAAAATTTTGTCCTTTTTAGTATGTTTGTCTTTGGCTTAGAAAACAAGCTAAGCTTTGTAAATAAAGTGAAACATAAAAATTTTGTGTTTAGCTTGAGATATGAATCCAAAAGAGTAAGATTAAAATTTTGAATGTAACTTGTTAAGTGTTACTGAGAGTATTTCCCAAAGAAACATTAATTTTTTTTTTTTTTGCAATTGTGCCATTATCTTTGGAAGGTTCTTTTTGGGTTTGCAGTGCTTGATTTAAAAAGGTATTCATTTTACTGTCATTTTTTAATTTTTAAATTATCCCTCCTAGCATATCTGTGAAGTAGGTAGGAGAAATCTTGTACCCCCTTGTGGCAAATGAGGAAACTGAGATAAGAGAGCTGCAGAGATTTGTCCTCAGGCTCAGATGAGCTCTCCTAGACTTTTCTTTATTTTTTCCCATGCCACACTTCTTACCAAGTAATGAACAAGTGAGAAAAGTATAGAGCAATTTGTGCAAATCCATCTACATTTCACTAGTAGAGAGCACAGGCCATTAGTTACTGTTTCCTAGGAAGCAAGGACACATCAACTAGAGCTGTTTATATTTGAGAGAAACATGGTAGAAAAGAACTTGCAGTTTCAAGTCAGGGAGACTTGGTTTATATTTAGGTTCCATTCTTAGCTGGTTCTGACAACTTTTGTAAGGTACTTGGTTACTCCTGAAATTCAGGATTCTTATCAGAAGTTGACATTAATAATATTTCTCCTGTGTTGTGATACATATTAAAATTGGGCTTGATTATGTAAAGCAGCTGTTGTATAGTAGATGCCTAATAAATAAACCAGAAATAATCTGGAGACATGAACTTCCAGTAAGAAGGAGAAATGGCATCTGTCTCAAGGATGATGTATTTTATTTTATTTTCTTGTCTAGCACTGAATAAATGTCTACCAGAGGCCCTGTGATTTTCTTTTGATGACTCTGAAAATCATAGGTTAATGAAAGTAAGAAAATCTTGACTTCTTGTATTAACTTATTTTTCAGAGTAGACAGTTGAGGCCTCAGAAAGAAAATGGATTTTTTTTTTTTTTTTAATTTTTTTATTAGTTGGAGGCTAATTACTTCACAACATTTCAGTGGGTTTTGTCATACATTGATATGAATCAGCCATGGATTTACACTTATTCCCCATCCCGATCCCCCCTCCCACCTCCCTCTTCACCCGACTCCTCTGGGTCTTCCCAGTGCACCAGGCCCGAGCACTTGTCTCATGCATCCCACCTGGGCTGGTGATCTGTTTCACCATAGATAGTATACATGCTGTTCTTTTGGAAAATGGATTTTTTAAAATAATTCATACATCAGGCCAACAACAGAGCCAGAACTAGAATCTAGGCCTATTGATTCTAGTACAATTCTTTTCCTGCTACTCTGCAATGCTCTGTCTACAGAGCAAGTTTACTTAGTGTGAAAAATATCCTACATTTACAGTCAAAGGTATAGCAATGACATACCTGAAAATTCCTGAACCATAAAAAATGGTGACCACAAGAAAATGAGATGAACAGGCAGAGAAGATCTTGTTCCAACCTGTGGCAGAGTTGATCCCCACGGCTGTCAGGATAATACAGGTGTAAGAACCCACCAATAGGACAAGAGAACCAAGGCCCAGGACCACCATGGTGGTCAGGATAGAGGCAATGCTAATATAGGGGTCAGAACAGGCCAACAGGAGCACTGGGGGAAGCTCACAGGCAAAACTGCAGATGAGGTTGGGGCCACAGAAATCCTGCTGAGCTAGGAGGATGGTGTTAAGTAGACCAGTCCCCATTCCTATGGCCCAGGAGGCTCCTGCCAGGCCAGCACACACCTTCTTGTTCATGGTCACCACATACAGCAGTGGGTGGCACACAGCCTGGTACCGGTCATAGGCCATGACTGAAAGGAGGCAAGCTTCAGTGGCCCCAGAAAATATGACCAAGGCAATCTGGGTGAAACATTCAAGGAAGGATATAGTCTTCCACTTGGAAAGCAGGTTGTTCAGCAACTTAGGCACAATGACTGAAGCATAGAAAGCATCCAGGAAGGAGAGGTGACTGAGGAAGAAGTACATGGGGGTGTGGAGGTGGGAATCAGTCCTGATCACCAGCAGCATCAGCAGGTTCCCTGTGAGGGTCAGGAGGTAAATCACCAGGAATGTTACAAATAGTACTATCTGGATGTGAGGGTTGTTGGATAGCCCTTGGAGAACAAACACAGTGACTCTTGTTGTGTTCCCAACTTCCATGGAGCATTCGACTTTTCCTTCAGGGGGACAAGAACAGAAAAGAATGTTCTAGTGTGCTATGAGTCTCAAAGAATGGCTGGGGATGAAGTGTCAGGAATAAAGTTTCAGGGCTGATCTAGGACAGACTGTGTAGCAGAGGCAACTTTGCCATGTCAGACCTCATCAACCCTTTCCAGCTCAGGGCAATAATCTATTGGCTAAGGTGGAGAAGGTGGGAAGGAAGAGTGTAGAGAATCAAACTTAGAGAGGAAGGAGGGCAAAAAGAGATTATTGAGACTGGAGAAGGAAACAAAGGGAGTTGGAAATAGCCACCAGTGCACTGAGAAGTACTGTTTCCAGTTCCAAAAAGAATGGAGTTCAAACCACAGGAAGGCTCACTGGCATAGTGAGTAAGCAATGAACATGTTGGCCGGCCATCTGGCTTATAGTCCATGATGCATGTTTGTATGATTGGCAGAGGTATTGTGCCAGCTGATCATGGTACAAGACCTTCCTCTGTCACTGTAAGTTCATAAATAATTCGTTTGAGTTTCTTACCAAAAAACAAATCAAGAAAACTAGATGATTTCTAAAGTCTGTTCCAGCTGAGAAATTCTGAAGATTGGGGAACAGCCTCCCTTGGGTATCTCTGATACTAAGTGGAAACCTTTTCCCCTTCTGTGTCTACACAAGCGGAAGTGGCACCAGAGTTGCTGGTTTCACAGAAACCAGATAGGAGGAAGCCCTCAAATTGGAGGCAATGGCTGTACACATCTGTAACTCCAAGGGATTTCTGTGAAGTTATAATATCCAATGTTTGCACTGTACTCTCAGGATTTAACATGAGAGTCCATGAAGACTGTGCTATTCTCTGAGTTTTTACCAGAGGATTTGGATAAAATCAAGTCAAATTTGGAGCACCTTCTGTGCATCACAGAGATCGTAAAGGGGAAAGAGGAGAGATAAAAGACAACCTAGAACGTGTGGAACAACAATGAGAGGGTTTAGTCTAGAACAAAGGAAGATAGAAGTGTTTACCTCTCTCCCCTTGAAGGGTAATTCAGGAGGATGATAAATAAGAATCTGATCACTATTTACAGCTTTTACACTCACAAGTTCTCAGAATGGATAGTTTTAGGAGAAGATGGAGTTGAATGAGAATAATATTTGTCTTCACCTGTGTTCTCTAGGCCAACAAGAGATGCTCTTAGTGGAGGCTACCTGAATGGCATCCTTTCCAACAACTGGAGCAAAAGCCACAAATATGGTTAAGGCTTCCTGGGCTTCCCTGAACTTTGTCCTTCCTTTAGAAGATGCAGAGGTGGTGCTTCTGAGCAAGGAAATATCCCTATAGTCATTCTGTCCAACAGGAAGATTTCTTGACTTTGCCTCCAAATTAGCAGTGACTAGAGGGACTTGATCTCAGCTCTAGACCTTGGAGAGTGTTGATGGTCCCTGGAGAGGCTCTTAGGTAGGAGGTCTGCTCTGATCTAAATGAGTTCCTGGGCCAACTATTTCTTCCCTGTGTTATTCTTGTTTCAGTGAGTTGCATCATCTAAGACGTACCTTTGGGTGGCCAAGAATTTCTCAAGATAAAAATATAGAGTTCTAAGATTTCTTAGTTCTAAATCTTGGAATTCCTTCCTTCTTCTCTTCCCTCCTTCCTTTTCTTCTGTTTTTGTTAACTGAAAAAAATATTTATTTATTCGTTTAATATTTTTTTAAAATTTATTTTTAGTTGAAGGATAATTGCTTTGCAGAATTTTGTTGTTTTCTGTCAAACCTCAACATGACTCAGCCACAGGTATACATGTATCCCCTCCCTTTTGAACCTCCCTCCCGTCTCCCCCCCCACCCTCATCCCACCCATCTAGGTTGATACAGAGCCCCTGTGGAGCTTACATTGCCGTAGGTAAAGTTGAGAGCCAATGGGAATTTGATGTATGTCTCAGGAAACTACTTTGGTATTTTTGGTTGCATTGAATTTTCGTTGCTATGCGCACACTTTCTCTGGTTGTGGATAGTCGGGTCTACTCTTTGGTTGCAGTATTGCTTCTTCTTGTGGTGGTTTCTCTTGCAGAGCACAGGCTATAGGCACACAGGCTTCAGTAGTTACAGCACACGGTTTCATTAGTTGTGGCTCACGGGCCCTAGAGCTTGCCGGTTTTAGGAGGTGCACGTGGGCTCCGTAGTTGCATCTTGTGGGCTCTAGATTGAAGAGCTCAGAAGTTGTGGTGCGTGGGCTTAGGTGCCCTGAAGCATGTGATGTCTTATCTGACAAGGGATTGAACCCGTGTCCCCTGCATTGGCAGATTCACATCCACTGGGCCACCAGGGAAGTCCTCTTTTTGTTAAATTGTAAATAATATTTATGATTATAGAAATATAATGATAAAAACTGGGCTTCCCAGGAGCGTTAGTAGTAAAGAATCTGCTTGCCAATGCAGGAGACCCAAGAGATGTGGGTTGGATCACTGGGTCAGGAAGATCCCCTGGAGGGAGGTATGGCAACCCATTCCAGTATTCTTGCCTGGAGAATCCCATAGATAGAGGAGTCTGGCAGGCTATAGTCCATAGGGTCACAAAGAGTTGGACATGACTGAAGTGACTGAGTGTGCAATGATAAAAGATACAATATGGAAAAGGTACTTTCAGTATTTTAAAAGTGAAAAACTATATTAAAGATATTTTCATGATAACAGGAGAAAATACAAATTTATTATGTTATCCAAAATTGATTCTTTAATTTATTGCAATTCACAAAAATCCAAATAGATTAAAAGCTGTAAAAAGTTTTGGGTTAGCAGATGTAAACTAGTATATGTAAAATGGATAAACAACAAGGTCCAACTGTATAACAGAGAGAAGTATTTCAATATCTTGTCAGAAACCATAATGGAAAAGAATATAAAAAAAGAATGTATATATGTATGTATTCCAGAATCTTTTGATGTATAGCAGAAATTAACAGAACATTTAAAATCATCTAACTTCAATTTTATAAAGGTAAAAAAGCTTAAAAAGTTTAACTGTCATACAAACTTTTTATTATCAAAAAATTTAAGGATTGTTGTTGTTCAGTCACTAAGTTGTGTCCAGCTCTTTGCAACTCCATTGATTGCGGCATGCCCGGCTCACCTGTCTTTCACTATCTCCTGGAGTTTGCTCAGATTCATGTCCATTGTGTTGGCAATGCCATTTAACCATTTCATCCTTCTCCTTTTGTTTTCAATCTTTCCCAGCATCAAGGTCTCTTCCAATGAGTTGGCTCTTCGCATCAGGTAGTCAAAGTATTGAAGCTTCAGCTTCAGCTTCACCATTAGTCCTTCCAATGAATATTCAGGGTTGATTTCCTTTAGGTTTGACTGGTTTGATCTTAATGTCCAAGGGTCTCTCAAGAGTCTTTTCTAGCACCACAATTTGAAAGCATCAGTTCTTCAGTGTTCAGTCTTCTTTATGGTGCAACTCTCACAACTGTACGTGACTACTGGAAAAACCCTAGCCTTGACCGTACAGACCTTTGTCAGAAATCGATGTCTCTGTTTTTAATATGCTGAGTAAGAAGAATAGTGTAATAATCCTTCTGTATCCATTATCCAGCTTCGTCATTTATCAACTCATTTACTGTTATGCACCTTTGACCACATGGGACTGAAAAATGTGGTCTCTATATTACATGAATAGTCAAGTGTCTAAAACATGGACATATTCAAAGGTAGAAGGGAAGGATAAGTATTGATGAGAAATTATCAGTCTTTGCCAGGGATACTGACTGAATGATGGTTGATTGAATAAATACCTAGGAACTAACAAAGCAACAATATCGATGGAACTTGGGTTTTTCACTCTGGACTCTCTAATACATCTCTGGACTTAAGAGAAAATAATCTTTTATTTTGTTTGATTCATTTTATTTTGGGATCTCTTCTGTAACAGCTTAGCCTTTATCTTTCTAAAACAGATTGCCTAACTAACTCCAATTTATCTCCAATTTCCCACCACCAAAAATAAGGTTGCAGAAAACAATTTTTTAGTGCCTTCAGAAGCGTGTCTGTTATGTTTGAGGTATACGTTAGGTGTTCTCTGAGATACAAATGGTAATAGGAAATCTTATTATGAACTGACAAAAGCAAAAAGTAGAACTTTTTTATTTTGCAAAAGCTTAAACTGCATACTCAGAAATATATCTGCATTTTAATACAAATTACATAATTCCTAGTCTTTTATCAGTTTAGTTCAGTCCAGTCACTCAGTTGTGTCTGACTCTTTCTGACCCCATGGACTGTAGCATGCCAGGTTTCCTTGTCCATCACCAACTCCCGGACTTGACTCAAATTCATGTCCATTGAGTTGGTGATGCCATCCAACCATCTCATCCTCTGTCTTCCCCTTCTTCTCCCGCCTTCAATCTTTCCCAGCATCAGGGTTTTTTCCAGTGAGTCAGTTCTTCACATCAGGTGGCCAAAGTATTGGAGCTTCAGCTTCAACATGTCTTTCCAGTGAATATTCAGTACTGATTTCCTTTAGGATGGACTGGTTGGATCTCCTTGCAGTCCAAAGGACTCTCAAGAGTCTTCTCCAAAAGCACAAATTCTTTGTTTACAGTTCAAAAGCATCAATTCTTTGGTGCTCAGCTTTCTTTCCAGTTCAACTCACATCTATACATGACTACTGGAAAAACCATAGCTTTGACTAGAAGGAGCTTTGTTGGCAAAGTAATGTCTCTGCTTTTTAATATGCTGTCTAGGTTGGTCATAACTTTTCTTCCAAGGAGCAAGCATCTTTTAATTTCATAGCTGCAGTCACCATCTGCAGTGATTTTGGAGCCCCCCAAAATAAAATCTGTCACTATTTCTACTGTTTCCCCATCTATTTGCCATGAAGTGATGGAACTAAATGCCATGATCTTAGTTTTCTGAATGTTGTGTTTTAAGCCAACTTTTTCACTCTCCTCTTTCACTTTCATCAAGAGGCTCCTTAGTTCTTCTTCGCTTTCTGCCATAAGTGTGGTGTCATCTACATATATCTGAGGTTATTGATATTTCTCCCAGCAGTCTTGATTCCATTCTTTTATAACTTCATGAAAATAAGGAATTAAGCTAAAATGCACTCTAATATTTTATAGACTTAAGGACCAGTGTTTTTAGTATATAAAAATATGTTTTTACAGAGGAAAGAAACAGAACTTGCAAGTAGGCATTTTAAACATAAGTGTCTATAGCTACAAAATTCTGTTCTAGGTAGCATTTATGTTTTGGGGGAGTCTCCCAGTCTTCAAAGGACAAAGCAGAGAGTAGAATCAGTGTAAGATGTCCACAGAGTTTGTAAGCAGAGACTCTGAAGATTTGCAGCATCCTGATAAGATGCCTTCAGTTCCTTAACATTGCACACAAATTATGTGATTTATGTTATATGTTTCTTGGTCCACTTACCAGTTATCCTGTCATTTTCTGCTCTGTTGATCAAATACTGAATGTCTGTCCATCTGAGCAGAGGATCCACAGGGTTGCAGTCAGTCAAAAGAGAACAAACTGAGAGCAAAACCTTTGAAATTGTCAATCATACTCTGTCTTTAAGGATGTCCAGACAGATGATTCCTGGACTGTGGATGTTGCTGTTACAGGTTCTGGTGCAGAACATAGTTTTATATTTAAAAAATTTTTTAAAATTTATTTTTGACTGTATTGCATCTTCATTGCTGTGTTCTCTAATTGCAGAGAGCAGAGGCTACTCTGTAGTAGTGCATGGGCTTACTTTCTTGTGGTGCATGGGCTTCTCGTTGCAGTGGCTTCTTTTGTGGAGGAGCACAGGCTCTAGGGTACACTGACTTCAGTAGTTGTGTCATGTGGATTCAGTAGTTGTGGCTCCTGGACTCTAGAGCACAGGCTCAGTAATTCTGGCATACGGGCTTATTTGCTCCAAGGCACTTGGGATCCTCCTGGATCAGGGATCAATCACGAGTCTCTTGCATTGGCAGGCAGATTCTTTACTACTGAGCCACCAGGGAAGCCACACATTGCTATATTTAAAATAGATAACCCACAGTGACCTACTATGTAGCACAGAGAACTCTACTCAATACTCCATAATCATAATAACCTAAATGGGAAAAGAGTTTGAAAAAGAAGAGATACATGTATATGTATAACTGAATCACTTTGCTATACACTTGAAACTAGCACAAGATTTTAGCCAACTTATATTCCAATATAAAATAAAAAATTTAAAAAGAAATCTTTGGTGTGGACAATAAGATGAAAATGTGATATCCAGAAAGAACATGTCACTTTCACATACAGAATCTGGTGGACCAAGTGTGGTCGATCTCCACTCATCAATGTTGTCTCCATTGGCCCAGCAGTGAAGTTAGGAGAGGAGAATCAAGGTTATTTCAGCTGACTCCTCCTGAGTTCTTATGGTGCTAGTGGATAACTTAGCAGTGGTTTTGCTAGAGTGTGGTGCTTTTCTTCTCCTGGGTGGCAGAAATTTTTCTCACTTGTTTTTAGGCTTTTTTTTTTTTCCATTTATTTTTATTAGTTGGAGGCTAATTACTTTATAATATTGTAGTGGTTTTTGTCATACATTGACATGAATCAGCCATGGATTTACATGTATTCCCCATCCCGATCCCCCCCTCCCACCTCCCTCTCAACCCGATCCCTCTGGGTCTTCCCAGTGCACCAGGCCCGAGCACTTGTTTTTAGGCTCTGGAGTGGTTGGATTTTGCCAGTCCATGTCTGAATTAGCACGTCGGCCTGTGGCTTTCATCATGAGTCGTTCACCAGATTGGACATCTTGGAGAAGTTATTTCTTGGAAAATTCTGCTGCCTGCTCAGCCCAGTCCCTGGATGCTATGGTTGTTGGAGGAGGTGAGGAAGAGGCAGGGAGGGCAAAAAGGAAGCCGAGAAAGTTCAGGCCAAGAGTGTGGAACATTGAAAGTTGGACAGGATTGTCTACAATAAACATTTAATACATGTTTCCTCAAGAATTTATATGATAATATTTTAGAGAATTATACCCAGATGAATGCTGAAGCTGAAACTCCAATACTTTGGCCACCTTATGCTAAGAGTTGACTCATTGGAAAAGACTGTGGTGCTGGGAGGGATTGGGGGCAGGAGAAGAAGGGGACGACAGAGGATGAGATGGCTGGATGGCATCACCAACTCGGTGGACATGAGTTTGAGTAAACTCCAGGAGTTGGTGATGGACAGGGAGGCCTGGTGTGCTGCGATTCATGGGGTCGCAGAGTCAGACACGACTGAGCAACTGAACTGACTGAATATATCTGGATCATAGTGTATACGTAGGTATAATTTGATCAAGTAGTCATGCAATGGAGATGATGTAACTTTCACTATAATCCTTGTAGGTTTCTCTTTCATAAATAATTGTTAGCTAATATTTGGTCATCTATCAGGTGTGCAATGCCATATCTTTGCTGTTTTAACTTAATATTTTTTAGTTGCTATTGAGCTGAGTATCTCTCTATGCATATAACAATTATGATTTATTGTAGGATATTGAGTATTGGTCTCTGTGCTATACAATAGGACTTTGTTGTTTATCCATTCTCTGTATAATCATTTGCATCTGCTAGTCCCAAACTCCCAGTCCAACCCTCACCCCCCACTTCTCCTAGGCAACCAGAAGTCTGTTTTTTTAAATTAATTAATTTTTTTTATTGAAGGATAATTGCTTTACAGAATTTTGTTGTTTTCTGTCAAACTTCAGCATGAATCAGCCATAGCTATACATATAACCCCTCCCTTTTGAACCTCCCTCCCATCTGCCTCCCCGTCCCACCCCTCTAGCTAGGTTGATACAGAGCCCCTGTTTGAGTTTCCTGAGCCATACAGCAAATTCCCATTGGCTATGTAATTTACATATGGTAATGCAAGTTTCCATGTTACTCTTTCCAAATACATCTCACCCTTTCCTCCCCTCCCTATGTCCATAAGTCTATTCTCTATGTCTGTTTCTCCATTGCTGCCCTTAAATAAATTCTTCATACCATTTCTCTAGATTCCATATATATGCATTAGAATATATTTATCTTTCTTTTTCTGACTTATTTCACTCTGTATAATAGGTTCTAGGTTCATTCACCTCATTAGAACTGGCTCAAAGCATTACTTTTAATGGCTGAGTAATATTCCATTGAGTATGTGTACCACAACTTCTTTATCCATTCATCTGTCAATGGACATCTAGGTTGCTTCCATGTACTAGCTATTGTAAATAGTGCTGAAATGAACAATGGGACATGTGTCTTTTTCAATTTTTGTTTCCTCAGGGTATATGCCTAGGAGTGGGATTGCTGGGTCATATGGTGGTTTTATTCCCAGTTTTTTAAGGAATCTCCGTACCATCTTCCATAGCGGCTGTATCAATTTACAGTCCCACCAGCAGTGCAAGAGCATTCCCTTTTCTTTACACCCTCTCCAGCATTTATTGTTTTCTTTTAATTTTTTTTCATTTATTTTTATTAGTTGAAAGCTAATTACTTTACAATATTGTAGTGGTTTTTGCCATACATTGACATGAATCAGCCATGGATCCACATGTGTTCACATTTATTGTTTGTAGACTTTTTGATGATGGCCATTCTGACCAGTGTGAAGTGATATCTCATTGAGTTTTGATTTTCATTTCTCTAATGATGAGTGGTTCCAAATAGGAAAAGGAGTACATCATCAAGGCTGTATATTGTCATCCTGCTTATTTAACTTATATGCAGAGTACATCATGAGAAATGCTGGGCTGGAGGAAGCACAGCTGGAATCAAGATTGCCGGGAGAAATATCAATAACCTCAGATATGCAGATGACACCACCCTTATGGGTAAAAGTGAAGAAGAACTAAAGAGCCTCTTGGTGAAAGTGAAAGAGGAGAGTGAAAAAGTTGGCTTAAAGCTCAACATTCAGAAGACTAAGATCATGGCATTTGGTCCCATCACTTCATGGCAAATAGATGGGCAAACAGTGAAAACAGTGACAGTCTTAATTTTTTTGGGCTCCAAAATCACTGCAGATGGTGACTGCAGCCATGAAATTAAAAGATGCATGCTCCTTGGAAGAAAAATTATGACCAACCTAGACAGCATATTAAAAAGCAGAGACATTACTTTACCAACAAATGTCTGTCTAGTCAAGGCTATGGTTTTTCCAGCAGTCATGTATGGATGTGAGAATTGGACTATAAAGAAAGCTGAGCACCAAAGAATTGATGCTTTTGAACTGTGGTGTTGGAGAAAACTCTTGAGAGTCCCTTGGACTGCAAGGAGATCCAACCAGTCCATCCTGAAGGAAATCAGTCCTGAATATTCATTGGAAGGACTGATGCTGAAGCTGAAACTCCAGTACTTTGGCCACCTGATGCAAAGAGCTGACTCATTTGAAAAGACCCAGATGCTGGGAAAGATTAAAGGCGAGTGGAGAAGGGGACGACAGAGGATGAGATGGTTGGATGGCACCACTGACTCAATGGACATGAGTTTGAACAAACTCCGGGTGTTGGTGATGGACAGGGAGGCCTGGCTTGCTGCTGTCCATGGGGTTGCAGAGTCGGACATGACTGAACGATTGAACTGAACTGAACTGAATCATAAATGGGTGTTGAATTTTATCAAAGGCTGTTTCTACATCTATTGAGATTATCACATGGTTTTTATCTTTCAGTTTGTTAATACGGTATATCACATTGAATGATTTGCATATACTGAAGAATCCTTGCATCCCTGGAATAATCCCAGGTTGATCATGGTGTATGAGTTTTTGATGTGTTGCTGAATTGTGTTTGCTCAAATTTTGTTGAGGATTTTTGCATCTATGTTCTTCAGTGATATTGGCCTATAGTTTTCCTTTTTTGTATTGTCTTGTCTGGTGTTGATATCAGGGTGATGTTGGCCTTGTAGAATGAGTTTGGAAATGTTCCTTCTTTGCAGTTTTTTGAAAGAGTTTTAG
This sequence comes from Cervus canadensis, assembly GCF_019320065.1. Lineage (NCBI taxonomy): Eukaryota > Metazoa > Chordata > Mammalia > Artiodactyla > Cervidae > Cervus > Cervus canadensis. The sequence goes on along the minus strand of NC_057410.1, from coordinate 24,725,586 downwards.
AAGGATAGGCATTAGCTCTTCTCTAAATGTTTGATAGAATTCTCCTGCGATGCCATCAGGTCCTTGGCTTTTGTTTTTTGGGAGATTTTTGATCACTGCTTCAATTTCAGTGCTTGTAATTGGGTTGCTCATAATTTCTATTTCTTCCTGGTTCAGTCTTGGAAGATTGAACTTTTCTAGGAATCTGTCCATTTCTTCCAGGTTATCCATTTTATTGCCATATAATTGTTCATAATAATCTCTTATAATCCTTTGTATTTCTGCATTGTCTGTTGTAATCTCTCCTTTTTCATTTCTAGTTTTGTTGATTTGATTCTTCTCTCTTTTTTTCTTAATAAGTCTGGCTAAAAGTTTGTCAATTTCGCTTATCTTCTCAAAGAACCAGCTTTTAGTTTTATTAATCTTTATTATTGTTTCTTTCATTTTGTTTTCAATTATTTCTGCTCTGATCTTTATGATTTCTTTCCTTCTACTAATTTTGGGATTTTTTTTGTTCTTTTTTTTCCAGTTGTTTTAGGTGTAGAGTTATGTTGTTTATTTGATGTTTTCCTTGTTTCTTGAGGTAGGATTGTATTGCTATAAACTTTCCTCTTAGAACTGCTTTTGATGCATCCCATAGGTTTTGAGTTGTCATGTTTTCATTGTCATTTGTTTCTAGAAATTTTTTGATTTCCCTTTTGATATCTTCAGTAACCTGTTGGTTATTTAGAAATGTGTTTTTTAATCTCCATGTGTTTGTATTTCTTACATTTTTTTTCTTGTAATTGATATCTAGTCTCATACCGTTGTGGCCAGAGTAGATGCTAGATATGATTTCAGTTTTCTTAAATTTACTGAGGTTTGATTTGTGACCCAAGTTGTGGTCTATCCTGAAGAATGTTTCCTGTGCTCTTGAGAAGAAGGTGTATTCTTCTGCATTTGGATGGAATGTCCTGAAGATATCAATGAGATCCATCTCATCTAATGTATCATTTACAACTTGTGTTTCCTTATTAATTTTCTGTTTGGTGATCTGTTCGTTGGTGTGAGTTGGGTGGTAAAATCTTCTACTATTATTGTGTTAGTGTCCATTCCTCCCTTTATGTCTGTTAGTGTTTGTCTTATGTATTGAGGTGCTCCTATGTTGGGTGCAGAGATACTTACAATTGTTATGTCTTCCTCTTGGATTGATTCCTTGATCATTATGTAGTGTCCTTCCTTATCTCTTGTAATCTTCTTTATTTTAAGGTCTATTTTGTCTGATATGAGGATTGCTACTCAGCTTTCTTTTGCTTCCCATTTGCATGGAATATATTTTTCCATCCTCTCACTTTCAGTCTATATGTGTCTTGAGGTCTGAAGTGGGTTTCTTGTAGACAGCATAAATATGGATCTTGTTTTTGTATCCATTCAACCAGTCTGTGTCTTTTGGTTGGAGCATTTAATCCATTTACATTTAAAGTAATTATTGATATATATGTTCTTATTACCATTTTCTTAATTGTTTGGGGTTGATTTTGTAGATGTTTTTTCTTCTCTTGTATTTCTTGACCATAAAAGTCCCTTTAACATTTGTTGTAAAGCTGGCTTGGTGGTACTGAATTCTCTCAACTTTTGCTCGTCTGAGAAGCATTTTATTTCTCCATCCATTTTGAATGAGATCCTGGCAGGGTACAATAATCTTGGTTGTAGATTTTTTCCTTTCAGTACTTTAAATATATCCTGCCATTCTCTTCTGGCCTGCAGAGTTTCTGCTGAAAGATCAGCTGTTAAGCATATGGGGTTTCCTTTGTATGTTACTTGTTGTTTCTCCTTTGCTGCTTTTAATGTTCTTTCTTTGTGTTTAGTCTTTGTTAGTTTGATAAGTATGTGTCTTGGCATGTTTCTCCTTGGATGTATCCTGTAGGGACTCTTCGTGCTTCTTGGACTTGACTGACTATTTCCTTTTCCATGCTGGGGAAATTTTCAACTATAATCTCTTCAAAAATTTTCTCATACTCTTTCTTTTTCTCTGCTTCTTCTGCGACCCTTATAATTCTAATGTTGGAGCATTTGATATTGTCCTAGAGGTCTCTGAGACTGTCCTCTGTTCTTTTCATTCTGTTTACTTTATTCTGCTCTTCAGAAGTTATTTCCACCATTTTATTTTCCAGCTCTCTGATTCATTCTTCTGCTTCAGATACTCTGCTGAGTATTTTTAATTTCAGTAATTGTGCTGTTTGTCTCTGTATGTTTATTTTTTAATTCTTCTAGGTCTTTGTTAATTGACTCTTGCATTTTCTCCATTTTGTTTTCAAGGTTTTTGATCATCTTCACTAACATTATTCTGAATTCTCTTTCAGATAGTTTGCCTATTTCTTCTTCATTTGTTTGGACTTCTGTGTTTCTAGTTTGTTCCTTCATTTGTGTAGTATTTCTCTGTCTTTTCATTATTTTATTATTTTTTTTTTTTGACTTTTTGTGTTAGAGGTCTCCTTTTGGCAGCCTTCAGGGTTGAATTCTTTCTTCCTTTTGGCTTCTGCCCTCCTAAGTTTGGTCCAGTGGTTTGTGTAAACTTCACATAGGGTGAGATTTGTGCCAATTTTTTGTTTGTTTGTTTGTCTTTCCTCTGATGGGCAAGGCTGAGTGAGGTGATGATCCTATCTCCTGATAATTGGGTTTATATTTATGTTTTGTTTATTGTTTAGATGAGGTGTCCTGCACAGGGTGCTACTGGTGGTTGGGTGATGCCGAGTCTTGTATTCAAGTGGTTTCCTTTGTGTGAGTTCTCACTATTTGATACTCCCTAGGGTTAGTTCTCTGGTAGTTAGGGTCTTGGAGTCAGTGGTCCCACACTAAAGGCTCAGGGCTTGATCTCGGTCAGGAATGAAGATTCCACAAGTGGTTTGCTATGGCATTAAGTGAGGTTAAAACAAATACCCAAAAACAAGAAACCAAAGATGAACTTCAGACAAATGGAAGTTACAAAATCAGGCAAATAATAATTAAAATAATGGAATATACACATATACATACATACCTATGAGCAAAGTCAGAACAGTCTAACAAAAATGAAGTACAGTAGATTGACCTGGTGAACAAAGGAAATCAAAAATTATATTCACCAGTTAAGAACAAAACTAAATAAAGTAAAAACTGGAAAACAAAACTGAAAGCAAGTGTCAGGTGGGGAATAAAGCAATGAAAACAAAACTAACAGATATGTTGAGAGGAAAGGAAAAAAGAAAAGAAAGAAAGAATAGATATGCAAAGTTAAATAGAGGTAGATGAAGATTTGTATACATTAAAGATTAACTGCAAGGGGAAAAGAACAGTAGGAAAAGCAAACAAAGGAATAAATTTAGAAAAAATATGATAGGTTTAAAAAAATTAAAAATTGAAATCATAAAAAAGAGAAAAGAAAAAAAAGATAAAAAGGAAGAAGAAAGAAAACAAACAAACAAACAAAAAAGGAAAACTCCACCGAACTGCAAAAGCCCAAAGTATAGGCAGAGGTTCATAACACCAATAAAAAATGTGACTGAATATACACATATACATATGCACCCATAAGCAAAACCAAAACAGTCCAACAAAAATAAAGTACAATAGATTGCCATGGCGAACAAATGAAACCAAAAATTATATCTACTGGTTAAGAACAAAACTTACTAAAGCACAAACTGGAAAACAAAACTAAAACAAGGTACCAATTGAGGAATAAAGCAATGAAAATAAAATTAACAAATATGTTGAGAGGAAAGGAAAGAAAGAAAAGAATAGATATGCAAAGTTAAATAGAGGTAGATAAAGAAGATTTATATACATTAGCTGCAAGGGAAAAAGAAGAAAAGCAAACAACGGAATAAATGTAGAAAAATAATAATAGGTTTCAAAATTAAAATTAAAAAAAGAGAAAAGAAAAAAAGGAAAACTCCACAGAACTGCAAAAGCCCAATGTAGAGGCAGAGGTTTATACCAACAATAAAAAATGTGACTGAGGAAAGAAAAAAAAGAAAGCTTAAAAGCTTAATTAGATTTCATAGTGCCAATAAAATTGACAACTATAACAGAGGCAGGGAAAAAAGAAAAAAAAGAAAAGAAAAAAAATCCAAAAGAATCTATAGAACAAGTCAAAACATAAGAATAATAAATGTTTTCTTGAGTCACTGTTGTCAGAGTCCTTTCCCTCGCTGGGAGTCACAGTCCACCTCACCTCCCTAGGATGCCCTCCAACACTGTGCTGATCTCTGGACCTGCTGTGGGGGCAGCTCAGATTCAAACCTGGTCCTACTCCTGTGTCTTCTTGCCTCTGATGTCCACAGCCATCAGAACTAGTGCATTTTCTTTTGTGGGAGCTCTCAGTGTCCTTTTATATATTCCATAGACACAGAGTCTGCCTAGTTGATCATGTGGATTTAATCTGCAGCTTGTACAGCTGATGGGAAGGTTTTGGGTCTTCTTAGCCATACTGCCCCTGGGTTTCAATTGTGGTTTTATTTCCACCTCTCATGTGGGTCATCCACTGGACTTTGCTCCTGAGGCTGCCCTTGAAGATTTGGATTTGCCCCTGTGAGGGCCAGGTGTGGAGGTGGTGCAGCTGCCTGGGTCGCAGGGATTCTGCCCGCACCAGGTACTCAGGGGAGTTGGTGGCTAGGGCAGCAGGAAATATAGTGCTCTCGAAGGGCATGGAAACCAGTATTGGCCAATACACTCCAGTATTCTTGCCTGGAGAAGCCCCTGACAGAGAAGCCTGGCAGGCCACAGTCTACAGGGTCGCAAAGAGTTGGGCACGACCGAAGCGACCCTGTGTGTGTAGACTTGAGACTTATTTTGCCTGTGGCAGCTCTGCCCCAGTGAGAGTTGAATGTGAAGGTGGCGCATCTGCTTGGCTTGTGGGGACCGTGGTGGTGCTAAGAGTGCAGGGACACGGACTGCCTCTGGCGCAGGAGTTATGGCACTATCAGAGTCTTTTTACAAGCCTCTTGTAGCTGGCAGTTGGAAGGCCTCTTTGGCCAGTCTTTCTTCCTAGCTCCACCCGTTCAGGCACTTAGAGGGCTCCCTTGCCTGGGGTCCTTCTCTGTTGTTCGCTGTGTCAGGCACATAGAGGGGCCCCCCTGGCTGGGGTCCTACTCTGTAGATTGGTGCGTCAGATACTTAAAGGGGCACCCTCGGTGAGGTCCTACTCTATAGTTCAGTGCCTCAGGTGTTTGATGGGCCAGACTCTCTATTGTTTAGCTGCCGATGCTGGCATGTGGGGAGAGAGAGGCTATGGTGATGGCTCCACCCCCTATATGTGACTCAGCAGTATTGCCTTGCTTCCATGGCTGCCTGGCTTTCCTCCACAGGCATTTCCCACCACAGTCTCCTCCTTCACATTCCCTTGATCCGTCTCTCTGCAGTCAACAGCAGCCCTCACCCTGGGATTGCTTCACAATCCCTAACCTCCAGCTCCCAGCTGCTGCACCTTCCAGGGTACCTGCGTCCCTGTCCAGGGTATGTATGGCTGTGGCAAGGACTGTCTGATTCTCATTCCATTTAGGCTGCCACAGATCAGCTGCTTCACTCTCAGCCTTAAATGTTTCTCTTCTGACTCAGACAGTTGCCCCGATGTGGGGATCAGACCCGTGCTTCAGTTCCCTTACCCGCCAAGGGCAGGTCCAGTCCTACTAACACTCCTGTCCCCCACCCCCCCCACCCCTACTTCCTTCATCGTACTGAGTTTTGCGTGGTTCTATATATTCTTTTCCATATATTCATTTCCATTCCTGTCTGCTCTCAGCTGCTGTCTGAAGGTGTATTCCTGATGTATCTGTGGAGAGAGATATGCTCCATGTCCACCTACTTCTGCACCATCTTGTTCTCTCCACAAGTCTGTTTTCTATGTCTATGAGTCTGTTTCTCTTCCATATGTTCTTTGTCACATGACTTTTCCTTTATAGGAGGAGTATACTGTTTCATATTCTTTGGTGTCACACTTAGAACCATGTGTGTATGCCAATTTTATGCACATATTTACTAAGGGCTTCATTTTATACATTTCATCTTTAATCCATCTGGATTTCCTTTTCAAGTAACAAAAATGCTATTTCAGATAAAAACAAAACCAAAAATTCACCAGTTCTTAAATATGTGGGCAGACACAAAAAACCACCTTTGGTATAATTTCATTTATAGGAAACATTGAGAATATGTAAAGAAACAGAGAAGGAAAGGGGATTAGGGGTTGCCAGGGGCTAGGGGAGGGAGGAATTGGGGACTGCATGCATCGGATAAAGTATTTTATTTGCAAGAATAAAGTATTTTGAACCTAGACAGTGGTGATGGTTGTATAGTGTTGTGAATGTACTTAACGGTCTAGAATTGCAAATTAAAAAGGCTTAAGTTTTATTATTTTATTCCTTTTTCACATTTACAAGTCTTTGCCTAATGTATTATTACAAGTAAATTGTAGGCAAATACCATTTATTTTCTGCAGCACCTAGATAGTTGCCCTGGGCATATTGACTACTGAAAATAAAACACAAATTTTAAGTGTTCGAATAATTTTAGTGATATGAAATTGGGCAGAGGGTTATTTGAATTGCAGCAAACTACGTTTGATAAGCCCTAGCTTCCCTGGTGGCTCAGAGGGTAAAGCATCTGCCTGCAATGTGGGAGACCTGGGTTCAAAACCTGGTTTGGGAAGATCCCCTGGAGAAGGAAATGGCAACCCATTCCAGTATTCTTGCCTGGAGAATCCCATGGACAGAGGAGCCTGGTAGACTACAGTCCACGGGGTCGCAGAGTCAGACACGACTGAGTGACTTCACTTTCTTTCTTTTTCTTTTTATCTGTTCACTTACTGAGTTCTCTTGAGTTCTTTGGTTTCATTGCCAGGGAATTGAGGTCACTTCCTGGGACCCCCTTATCTGGGTTTACCACTTACATAAAACTCCCAAGGGTACCTCTGCACTGATGACTGTTCATCCCCAGCCCCATGCCATGTCCATGCACAGTGATACCAATACAACCCACTCCATGGTTTCAGGGAGGCCTGGGTGCAATAAGGACCCCAACTCTAAGGACATAGCTGGGTTCAGACCCAGCTTCTCCTTCTCATCAGTGATGTGTCCCTTGACAAGCAACATACCTCTCAGGGTCCCCAAGCCGCCCATCTGCACAATGAGGTCGTTCTGGTGTCTACTTCATAGGGAGACCATTAAGTGTATAGATTTATAAACACCTACATTGCCTGTAAAGCCCATAGGTTGGTATCACACATGGCTCATGGACAGACTTAGCAAAGGAAGGATTACATAAAGGGCTACTGTAGCACAGATTACAACTGCAACAAGCCTAGGGAAAGCCACTCACTCCCCTTCCTGCCTGTTTCCCAGTCTTCCTATGGGAGGGTTGAAATTAAATGAAATTCAGACATTGTCCTCTCTGGCCTACAGCCTTCCATGTCCCCTTGTTGTGTTTAGATTCAGATCCAAGTGTTTCACCTTGGAAAGACTTTCACCAAGTCTTTCACCCCACCTATGCGGTGGGCTGCCCCCATTGTGGCTTCCAGGGTTCTTGGTTCCTGGTCACACATCCTTGTATAATCCCCAGTGTTCTTAGTGGATGGACAATGAGACTGGGTTCTAACATATGGACTGATTTATGAAAAGTCTGTGACTTCTACTCATTCCTCCTCTCTTGCTGTCTCTCAGTCTCTCTAACTCTGTCTTTGCCTCTTTTTTTTTTTTTTTTTTTTTATCTCTTTCTTTCCTGTGTGCATCAGATCAGTTCAGTCGCTCAGTCATGTCTGACTCTTTGCCACCCCATGGAATGCAGCACACCAGGCTTCCCTGTCCATCACCAACTCCCTGAGCTTGCTCAAACTCATGTCTGTTGAGTAGGTGATGCCATCCAACCATCTCATCCTCTGTCGTCCCCTTCACCTCCCATATTCAATCTTTCCCAGCATCTTTTCCAGTGAGTCAGTTGTTCACATCAGGTGGCCAAAGTATTGGAGTTTCAGCTTCAACATCAGTCCTTCCAATGAATATGCAGGACTTATTTCCTTTAGGATGGAATGGTTGGATCTCCTTGCAGTCCAAGGGACTCTCGAGCGTCTTCTCCCACACCACAGTTCAAAAGCATTAGTTCTTTGGCACTCAGCTTTCTTTATAGTCCAACTCTCACATTCAGACACGACTACTGGAAAAGCCGTAGCTTTGACTAGACGGACATTTGCTGGCAAAGTAATGTCTCTGCTTTTCAATATGCTGTCTAGGTTGATCATAGCTTTTCTTCCAAGCAGCAAGCATCTTTTAATTACATGGCTGTAGTCACCATCTGCAGTGATTTTGGAGTCCAAAAAAAAAAAAAAAAAAAAAGTCTCTCACTGTTTCCATTATTTCTTCATCTATTTGCCATGAAGTGATGGGACCAGATGCCATGATCTTTGTTTTTTGAATGTTGAGATTTAAGCCAGCCTTTTCACTCTCCTCTTTCACTTTCATCAAGAGGCTCTTTAGTTCTTCTTTGCTTTCTGCCATAAGGGTGGTATCATCTATATATCTGAGGTTATTGATATTTCTCCTAGCAATCTTGATTCCAGCTTGTGATTCGTTGAGCCTGGGGTTTCGCGCGATGTACTATACTTATAAGTTAAATAAGCAGGGTGACAGTGTGCAGCCTTGATGTACTCCTTTCCCAATTTGGAACCAGTCTGTTGTTCCATATCCAGTTCTAACTGTTACTTCTTGACCTGCATACAGATTTCTCAGGAGGCAGGTAAGTTTGTCTGGTATTTCCATCTCTTGAGGGATTTTCAAGAGTTTGTTGTGATCTACAGAGTCAAAGGCTTTGGCATAGTCAATAAAGCAAAAGATGTTTTTGCTGGAACTTTCTTGATTTTTCGATGATCCAGTGGATGTTGGCAATTTGATCTCTGGTTCCTCTGCCTTTTCTAAATCCACCTTGGACATCTGGAAGTTCACGGTTCACGTATTGTTGAAGTCTGGCTTGGAGAATATTGAGCATTTCTTTGCTAGAGTGTAAGATGAGTGCAATTGTGTGATAGTTCGAACATTTTTTGGCATTGTCCTTCTTTGGGATTGGGAAACTGACCTTTTCCAGTCCTGTGGACCCTGCCGAGTTTTCCAAATTTGCTGGCATATCGAGTGTAGCACTTTCACAGCATCATCTTTTAGGATTTGAAATAGCTCAACTGGAATTCCATCACCTTCACTAGCTTTGTTCATAGTGATGCTTGCTAAGGCCCACTTGACTTCACATTCCAGGATGTCTGGCTCTAGATGAGTGATCACACCATTGTGGTTATCTGGGTCATGAAGCTCTTTTTTGTATTCTTGCCACCTCTTCTTAATATCTTCTGCTTCTTTTAGGTCCATACCCTTTCTGTCCTTTATTGAGCCCATCTTTGCATGAAATGTTCCCTTGATATCTCTAATTTTCTTGAAGACATCTCTAGTCTTTCCCATTATATTGTTTTCCTCAGTTGCTTTGCATTGGCCACTTAGGAAGGCTTTCTTATCTCTCCTTGCTATTCTTTGGAACTCTGCATTCAAATGCATATATCTTTCCTTTTCTCCTTTGCCTTTCACATCTCTGCTTTTCTCAGCTATTTGTAAGGCCTCCTCAGACAACCATTTTGCCTTTTTGCATTTCTGCTTGAGGATCGTCTTGAGAACTGCTTCCTGTACAATGTCATGAACCCGCCTATAGTTCTTCAGGCACTCTGTCTATGAGAACTAATCTGTTGAATCTATTTGTCACTTCCACTGTATAATCGTTAGGGATTTGATTTAGGTCATACCTGGATGGTCTAGTGGTTTTCCCTACTCTCTTCAATTTAAGTCTGAATTTTGCAATAAGGAGTTCATGATCTGAGCCACAGTCCACTCCCGGTCTTTTGCTGACTGTATAGAGCTTCTCCATCTTTGACTGCAAAGAATATAATCAATCTGATTTCAGTGTTGACCATCTGGTGATGTCCATGTGCAGAGTCTTTTGTTGTGTTGTTGGAAGAGGGTGTTTGCTATGACCAGTGCGTTCTCTTGGCAAAACTGTTTTCCTTTGCCCTGTTTCATTTTGTACTCCAGGGCCAAATTTGCCTATTACTCCAGGTATGTCTTGATTTCCTACTTTTGCATTCCAGTCCCCTATGATGAAAAGGGCATCTTTTTTGGGTGTTAGTTCTAGAAGGTCTTGTAGGTCTTCATAGAACTGTTCAGCTTCAGCTTCTTCAGCATTACTTGTTGGGGCATAGACTTGGATTACTATGATATTCAATGGATTGCCTTGGAAATGAACAGAAATCATTCTTTCATTTTTGAGATTGCACCCAAGTGTTGGTGTTCACTCTTGCCATCTCCTGTTTGACCACTTCTAATTTACCTTGATTCATGGACCTAACATTCCAGGTTCCTATGCAAAATTGTTCTTTACAGCATCAGACTTTACTTCCATCACCAGTCATATCCACAACTGGGTGTTGTTTTCACTTTGGCTCTTTCTCTTTATTCCCTGTGGAATTATTTCTCCACTCTTCTCCAGTAGTGTATTGGGCACCTACCAACCTGGGGAGTTCATCTTTCAGTGTCATATCTTTTTGCCTTTTCATACTGTTCATGGGGTTCTCAAGGTTTCATGAGGTTCATGGGGTTTCATGTATATGTTGGCTATTTATATGTCTTTGCAGGAATATCTGTACAGATCTTTTGCCCATTTTAAAATCAGGTATCTATGTATGAATCTGTATAGGTATCTATGTAGCTATTGACTTGTGTGAATTTATTATATATTTCAGATATTAACCCCTTATTAGGCATGTGGTTTGTAAATATTTTCTGTTATTCTTTAGGTTGCCTTTTCATTTCATTGACTATTTACTTTGCGGAAGCTTTTTAGTTTGTTGCTGTCCCAGATATTCCTGTCACTGCTTTTGTTGCTTGTACTTTTGGCATCATATAAAAAAATCTTTGCCCAGGTCAAAGCCAAGAAATGTATTCTGTATGTTTTATTCTATTAGTTTTATGGTTTCATGACTTACATTTAAGTATTTAATTTGTTCTGAACTTTCCTCAGCTTTATTGAGATATAATTGACATATAACATTGTGTAAGTTTAAGGTATATAGTACGATGATTTGGTCCATGTATATATTGCAGAATGTTTTGCCACAATAAAGTTAGTTATCATATCCTCTACCACACACAGTCACTGTTTTGTTGTTGATGTTGTTATAACAAGACTATTAAAGCTCTATTCTCACAGTTACTTTCAAGTATACAATAAAGTATTGTTAACTGTAATCACTATGCTCTACCCTAGAAACTCAGAACTTATTCATGTTATAACTGGAAGATTGTACCCTGTGCGCAACATATCCCCATTTATGTACCCATTAACCCCAGCAACCACCACTCTAAACTCCGTTTCTATGAGTTTGATGTTTTTAGAATCCACACAGAAATGAGATCATAACAGTGTTTGTCTCTCCCTTTCTAACTTATTTCACTTAGCATAATGCCCTCAAGATCCATCCATCTTGTTGTAAATGGCAGGGTTTCCTTTTTTTTGGTGGCAGAATAATATTCCATTGTATGTATATAATTCTCTATATCCATTTTGAGTTGATTTTTATATTTGATGTTCAAATACCTTCCCTGGTGGCTCAGATGGTAAAGAATCCTCCTGCAATGTAGGAGACCTGGGTTCAATCCCTGGATCAGGAGGATCCCCTCTAGAGGGGAATGGCTACCCACTCCAGTATTCTTGCCCGGAGAATTCCATGGACAGGGGAGTCTGGTGGGCTACAGTCCATGGGGTTGCAAAGAGTCAGACACGACTGAGCAACTAATTTATTATTATGAGATAATCATCCAAGTTTACTCTTCTGCACGTGAATACCCTTTCCCCCCCAGTATCGTTTATGGAAGAGACTGTCCTTTCTCCAATGGATATTCTTGGCTTCCTTGTCAAATATTAGTTGATCATACATGTGAGGGATTATTTTTTGATTCTGTTCCATTGACCTATGTGTCAGTTTTTATTCCAGTGTGTTAGTCAGTCTCTCAGTCATGTCTGACTCTTTGGGACCCCAGGACTGTGGCCCACCAGGTTCCTCTGTCCATGGGATTTCCTAGGCAGGAATACTGGGGTGGGTTGTCATTTCCTCCTCTAGGGGATCTTCCCAACCCAGGGACTGAGTCCATTTTCTTTCTGTCTCCTGTATTAGCAGATGGGTTCTTTACCATTAACACTACCTGGGAAGCGCCAAGGTGGGGTTTATGCCAGTACCATAATGTTTTGATTAGTGTAGCTTTTCAATAAAGTCTGGAGTCAAGAAGTGTGATATCTTCTGCAGTTTTGTGGTTCTTTTTCAGGGTTGCTTTGGATATTTGAGATCTTTTGTGGTTCCATACAAATTTTAGTATTATCTGTTTAGTGAAAAATGCCATTAAAATGTTGCTAGAGATTCCATTGAAACTGTAGATAACTTTGGGTAGTCTAGGTATTTTCAATATTAATTCTTCCTATCCATTCTATCATTTCATTTATTTGTGTCTTCTTCAGTTTCTTTCATCAGAGTCTTTTCCTTTTATTTGATGAGTTTATATTTCTGTTATTCTTATATGCATCTTGAAATTTTCTATGATGTAATTTTTAAACTTTAAAAAAATAATTTTATGCTGTCTTTACTTTGTTTTCTGTCTTTTGTTGATGACAAAAATCTCATGCTGTCCTTACACTCAAAAGAACATTAAATACCAGATAATAATATACCATCTATACAGAGGTAAAATGATGAGAACTCCCAAATTCTACAATTAGGAGTTTTCATTTATATGTAGGGTCAAAATAAAAAGATTGTGCAGTGTTGGTGGTACAGTGGTGAGCATAACTACCTTCCAAAATAAAGAGATTCACAGACATGCACTCTTTAGATTTAATAATTTCCATTTCTTTAAGAAAATCTAGATGAGTGCACATTACAACAAAATAAAAGCAGAATGAAATAACTTATAAATAATGATGGGTAACACTCAAATGTTGGGTATTAGTGCTCTAATGCTCTATATGTTCATTTCATTTAATACTCACAGTGTCTTTATAATGTAGATATTATTGCTGTATTGTCTATAGGAAATTGACACAGAAATGTTAAGTAATTTACTGGAGTCATAAAGCTTATATGGACAGAGCAAGGGTATGAATATAGGCATTTGGATCTTAAGACAATGCACCTAACCATTGTGCTCTAATGAAAAGGGAAGTAAAACTGGATAAATGTTCTGTAAAAGGAATACTTGTCAGCACTAAATAATTTTAAAATTAGAATGAGACCAAAGAACTATAGAAATTACAACTAAACTCCATAATATAACTGATTAAAAAGTCACATCTCATGCTTAGTCACTTGGTCGTGTCCAGCTCTTCTGCATCTCCATGGACTGTAGCCCACCACGCTCCTCTGTTCATGGGATTTCACAGGCAAGAATTCTGGAGTGGGTTGTCATTTCCTTCTTCAGGGGATCTTCCTAACCCAGGAACTGAACTCATGTCTCGTGTCTCCTGCATTGCAGGTGGATTCTTTACCACTAAGACATTGGAGAAGCCCCTCCCTCAAAAAAAAACTCATATAATGTAAAGTAATAATTCATGAATGATACCCAGAAACAATAATCCCAGAAAGTAGGAAAAAAAAGCAGGAAGGGAGTGAATTAAAGTGGCAGAGAGAAGATGGAGACTGTTAAAGAAAATAAATCTGTAATCTTTCATGGGAGCTGTCAACATGCTTTGTTCTTATGGTTTAAATTCATAAGTATATGTTTTAAGATGTTCAAAATTATAAAGAGAAAATAAAAATAGTTAAATACTATAGAGGACAATAAATTGAATAAAATCCTTAACAAAGTTGATCAATAAGACAAAAAACGAAGTGTCAAGATAAAGTACATAAATGATTAATTCAGGAGATACAACATCTAACTGAATTCTAGAAAGGAAGTGATGGTGGTTGTGTGAGAGGGTAGAAGGAAAAACAGACCAGAGGGTAGAAAGAAAAACAGATTAAAAACGACATAAAGTTTCTTGTATTTTATTTTTCATTATCTGTATAGCCGGGGAGAGGAGAGGGTGGTAGAGGGCTCCCTTACAGTTAGTGGTCTAGAATTCTACCTTAAGTTCAAGCACTTGGCAACACAAACTCATTTCCTTTTATTCCGTGTTCTTATTCGCTACTTAAAATATTGCAGGTATTTCCCAAAAGTCCTTTTCACAGCAGCCTTCACCTCCATGTTCTTTAGGCTGTAGATGAGGGGGTTCAGCATGGGCGTGACTGCACTGTACTGCAAAGATGAGAGCAAATCCAGGAAGGAACCGGAAGTGGGCATGAGATAGCGAATCAAACCGGAACCAAAGAACAGGATCACTGCGACGAGGTGGGAGGAGCAGGTAGAGAAGGCCTTGCTTCTGCCTGTGGTGGAGCTGATGCTCAGGATGGTGGAGACAATGCGAGCGTAAGAGAAGAAGACTGGGAGGAAGGTTCCAAGACCATGGAGTAAGATGGAGCAGATCAGGATGTCGATATTGATAGAGATATCAGAGCAAGACAGAGGGAAGAGGGAGGGCAGCTCACAGGTGTAGTGGTGGATGGTTTGTGCCTCACAGAAGTCCAGGTTAACAGCCAAAAGCACGATGACGACTGAATTGAGAGAGGCCAGGCCCCATGAGGCCAGTATAAGTTTTACACAGAGCTGGGTGCTCATCAGCTGGCCATAGAGCAGTGGGTGACAGATGGCGGCATAGCGGTCATAGGCCATCATTGAGAGAAGAAAAGCTTCAGTCCCTGCAGTGATAAACACAAAGAAGACCTGAGTCAGGCAGCCCTCGACAGAGATGGTTTTCTTCTCAGACAGGAGGTCCTTCAGGAGCTTGGGCACAGTGACAGAAGAGAAGCAGAGATCTAGGAATGATAGATTACTCAAGAAGAAGTACATGGGTGTGTGGAGGTGGGAGTCAGTCCTGATCACCAGCAGCATCGTCAGGTTCCCCATCATGGTCAGGAGGTAAATCACCAGGAAGAGCACAAAGAGCAGAGCCTCGATGCGGGGGTCGTCTGACAGCCCCGTGAGGACAAACTCGGTGATGGTGCTGTGGTTCCTCAGGGCCATTTGTGGAGGCTACTTCCTTGAAATAAAATAGAGAGATAAGATGTCCTGTCTTTTTCAGAGTTTCACTCCTCTTTTTATATGTTCCTCTCTACTCTGCCTAGACTCTGCTCAGACATCTCAAAGCTGCCCTATCTGTATCTCAGTGTTTACATTCTGTTTTGTTATCACTTCTCTTGGGTCTCAGTCTTCACATACCTCAGAGATTCCTATAAAAATGAATATCTCTGGATTACCTACACATTCATAGTATTTAGATTCTGCTTCATCCATCTTACAGTTTAGAAATCCTAAAAATTCTAGCACGTATCTGCAGTGATTTTCTAAACCTTTTCTTCTCTTTTCAGTTTCTCAATCATATATGTATTTTTTGTTTAAAACCTTACTAAGATTGATGATGACTCTGAGCATTCTCATCCTTTTACTCCAGTGGCTTCAGTTACAGTAATGCCTGCCAGCAATATTTCAGTGTTGCTATGCAGTCTATCTGTGTTGCATAGGGGCTACTGTTGTTGAATTTAAAGGATGCTGTTATCTACACAGGTGTGCTGTCTCATGTCATTGCAACACCCTTTGATGCTCTCTCGTTTTTTTATAATTCACAAGTGATTTTGCCATTGCTGCAAGAAGCTCTTGCATTCATGTTGTGGATACATTATTCTGTTTTCCCAGAAGGGTCAAAGTGGAAAGAGTCTCATAATTTTCTTTTAAACTTTTATTGCATCCTATTACTCAAAGTATCAGCTGTGTCCAAGAGGACCAGATGGTTAGTAGTTTATCTTAATGATGACACTAATGATGATACATTTTGAAGCCTAATTTCTGGCACTACTTGGTAAGTCACTGTCTTAGGTGAAGATTCCTGCCTCACTTGGACCTTTTGAGGCTAATTTACAAGCATTCTGTTTTTGTCTGTCAATCCACAGTCTGATCCCATAGTAGTCTTCTGTCCTCACAAGAACGTGATCTTGCTGATTCAGAGAACCCTGTTTCTGACCCTTCCAGCTTGCCAGAAATCCATTACCAGATGCTAACTTATGTCAAGAGAAGTTTGAATTCTGATTTCATTAACAACCCCATAAACCCAAGCTGAAGTCCATCTTAGACTCAAGTCTAGGTTACCTGTGTGCCAGAATAGAGGGCAGTGTTCACCTTTGAATGTCTTCAGGATGTTAGCTTAGACCTGGTGATGGTGAAGCATAATCAGCTGGAGAAATTGCTTTTGAGGATCCTGTGTGGATGAAATGTAAATACTGTTGAAAGCAGTATTTTGAATTTCTACAGGCAAAATAAATGATGAGTGAAAGCAAGTCTTTCCAATGGTTTAGATATTTCAAAATATTTATTGAATGGCTGTCTTGAAAATTGCTTCCATTCCTCCACTTTCATTCACAGAAGTGGACCTGGCCAGTGTCCACAGTGTTCACAAGGACTTCAAGCTTTCTTCTTAAGAACATGGTAGCATTTGCAGAGAATCACTTTCTGTCCTGCCTGACACCCACATTTTGTGTGAATAAAGGTGGCAGCTACTTCTCTTACATGATTTTCAAGTTATCACTTAGAAAGGAATATCCTACTCCCTTGCCATCTCTAAATAGCATCTCAAGTTGATATCTGAAATTTCTTTAATGATTAGGAATAACTTTTCATTTAAATTCTATAATTAAGCATAAAATAAACCAAGTTTGCAGTCATTTTTAGGAAGGGGTGATATTGACTTCATTGAGTCCTGAAGTATAGAAGATTGATAATATTTATAATATTTTTAATACATATATAATATTTATAATAATATATAAATATATTATACTACAATATTATAATACAATGTTATATTATTATACTAAATTATATAATATATATTATATTATAATGTATAATTAAACATATTATAATATTTAAATATATAATATTTATAATATTTTGAGTGACAGCAGAAAAAGACAAAAGGGAGAAACTGAGAGGTTAACTGTGGATGGGTAGGAGGTGTAAAAAGTGGATTTCAGAAGTGTCTTAGACAAGCACCTGTGTCACCATTTTGCCAACACAGACACTTCCTATCCATGGCACATCTGGCCATATGATCTATATCTCTTACAAAGAGATGAAGTAGGATACTGGCTACATCTCTGATTTTATAGTTCTCAGAAGGTTCACTAAAATAAACATCTTCCCTAATTCATCTGTTTAATAGAGAAAATCAAAATGTATTTCACCAATTTTGGATTTAGCCCAAAGTTAAGAGGAACAACTCTGATGGAGATATCATCTTAGTTACCTGAGCTTGTCTGGATCAGTTATTTGACAGCAGGTTTCTACAAAATGAGAGACTTTTTAGGTGTCTGGTGAAGAGCCCTGCTTGAACTGGCTGCTAAGAGAAGTTTCTGGAATGAAGAAGTGAATGAAGGGTGTGTGTGTGGAAGGTCAGACTGGACGAGGTGACTTGAGGGATCCAGCATGTTGAGGGGTAACAGTCAGACCCTAGGTGCATGGGAGAGGAACCTGAACTTTGAGAAGGATATCAGCCCTGGAAGCAGGAAGGACCAAAGGCAAACTTCATCCATTTGAACTGCTGGTCAGGACTCTCCTCTCCTATGCATCCTTGCACTGTTCACAGTATCTCCGAAGTGACTAGATATGAGTGTAATTTCAATCATGGAAAAAATCTACTACAGTTCTCCTAACTGGAGTACTGAGCAAGCAGATAAATAGGTACTTCAAAAATTGTAATATCTATCACTGATACCCTCATTTCATTCCAGGCTTCAGCTTTCTGCAATCTTTTGGGATCCTGAAACAGGAGAGGATTGATGCCCAGGCTTTAAAGTGTTACTGTCCTTTGTGTTAAGCAGAGAGGGAAGAAAGACCTTTCAGAGGAGGTGTCCAGGGCAGCTGTACAAATGCCCCATTTGGAGAAGCAGGTATCAGAGTCCCATCCAGGGGAGATGGCCTGCCAAGGAGTAGGATATTTCCACGTCTATCTGAGGGATGAGGAATGGGCGGCTCAGGAACCTCCGGGTTTTGGACTAATGAACCGTATCATGAAGTGGCAGGAGGAGGAGGTGGAGGAGAGGATAGGCAGCAGAATTAAAACAAACACAGAACTTTATAAGCAGAAAAATAGGGGGAACACCAGAAAATCAGAGAAGATATTACCATTCTGCTGGTTCTTCTTGGAGGAAGCAGCTCCACATACTCTGTCTTGTCCATCTTGGGTAGACAGGTCATAGGTAAAGTCTCCCTACAAGGGAACCTTTGTCACGAGAGGCTGACTGTTTATTATTGAGTATATAGCTTTTTCTCTTTGCCATCAGCTAGTGAAGGAAATTAGAATGCTTCAAGCTCTGGAAGCAATAGGTATGCCACAGTTATCAAGATTGTTCCCTGAATGACTTAACCTAGAGTGCTGTCATTCTGCAATGCAGGGCATGGTATAGAAAGATAAATAAAATTTCTCTAAAGAAGCTCATATTTTGAGCAACAGTCATGTATTTCATTAAAATCTTCTTACATGATCTCAAGTACAGTAACTTGTCTTCTCTTCATTCATTTCCTCTGTGATTCTAAATACTCTTTTAAGATCATCACTTAAAGAAAGAACTCTCTAACAGAACCAATCAGAAGGCCATCTGTGCTTCTGCAGCCAAGGGCTGAGTTTGGGACTCAGCAGAAGCTGCGGTATTGCCCTGTATTCCCTGAAGTCTCAGCCTGAAGCCAAGCTCTTGGCTCTCTAACTGCAGTTTCCAGTTAACTGGAAAGTTAAACTTAGTAGGAGGCACAGGGGATTCTTTCCAGGGCAGTATTTGAAGTTTCTGATTAAGGCAATTATTTAAAACCTAGAAGAGAACTCTTATTAGCCTTGAGGTGGGAGGAGAAAGGAGAATAATACAAAGTCTTTAAGAAATATCTGCTGAAAAACTGACATTTTCCTCAGGTAACATGGAGCTGAGAATGTGTGGGATTGTCATGGGAGCTGATCTATGACACAGTACTGATCTCTAGGTCATTTTTGAGTGTACATTTGAGTTTTCCATATTTTCACAATAGGATTGTCTATTATAATAATTAAATGAGAGCAGATAACCATTCTGAGGAAATTAAACCTTAAGTTTCTAGAGCTTCTATTGTTAGTTTATAATAAATTTTAAAAAGAGTTTGTTAAGGTATATATACCTTATATATATATATACACCTTATATATATATAGTATATATATATATACACATCTTATATATAAAATATATAATCATTTACTTTAAAACATACAATGGGTTTATAAAATTTCTAAAGTAAAAAAATTTTCTTATTTGAGGCAGATGAAAATCATCAACATTTTAGTGCAACTTATGTATAAGCAACAAAGAGAGGGCATGTTACTCAAATTCACTTGACTGATATACACATCATAGGAAGCATAACTACGAACAAAGCTAGTGGAGGTGATGGAATTCCAGTTGAGCTATTTCAAATCCTAAAAGATGTTGCTGTGAAAGTGCTGCACTCAATATGCCAGCAAATCTGGAAAACTCAGCAGTGGCCACAGGACTGGAAAAGGTCAGTTTTCATTCCAATCCCAAAGAAAGGCAACAACAATGTTCAAACTACTGCACAATTGCACTCATCTCACACGCTAGTAAAGTAATGCTCAAAATTCTCCAAGCCAGGCTTCAACAGTATGTGAACCGTGAACTTCCAGATGTTCAAGCTGGTTTTAGAAAAGGCAGAGGAACCAGAGATCAAATTGCCAACATCCACTGGATCATCGAAAAATCAAGAAAGTTCCAGCAAAAACATCTTTTGCTTTATTGACTATGCCAAAGCCTTTGACTCTGTAGATCACAACAAACTCTGGAAAATTATTAAAGAGATGGGAATACCAGACCACCTTACCTGCCTCCTGAGAGATCTGTATGCAGGTCAAGAAGCAACAGACATGGACATGGAGCAACAGATTGGACATGGAGCAACAGACTGGTTCCAAATCAGGAAAGAAATACATCAAGGCTGTATATTTTCACCCTGCTTATTTAACTTATATGCAGAGTACATTATGTGAAATGCTGGACTGGATGAAGCACAAGCTGGAATCAAGATTGCCGGGAGAAATATCAATAACCTCAGATACGCACCCTTATGGCAGAAAGCGAAGAACTAAAGAGCCTCTTGATGAAAGTGAAAGAGGAGAGTGAAAAAGTTGGCTTAAAGCTTAACATTCAGAAAACTAAGATCATGGCATCTGGTCCCATCACTTCATGGCAAATAGTTGGGGAAACAATGGAAACAGTGAGAGACTTTGTTTTCTTGGTCTCCAGAATCCCTGCAGATGGTGACTGCAGTCATGAAATTAAAAGGCGCTTGCTTCTTGGAAGAAAAGCTATGACAAACCTAGACAGCATTTTAAAAAGCAGAGACATTACTTTACCAGCAACGGGCCATCTAGTCAAAGCTATGGTATTTCCAGTAGTCATGTATGGATGTGAGAGTTGGACTATAAAGAAAGCTGAGTGCCAAAGAATTGATGCTTTTGAACACTGGTGTTGGAGAAAACTCTTGAGAGTCCCTTGGACTGCAAGGAGATCCAACCATTCCATCCTAAAGGAAATCAGTCCTGAATATTCATTGGAAGGGCTGATGCTGAAGCTGAAACTCCAATACTTTGGCCAGCTGATGTGAAGAACCGACTCATTGAAAAATACCCTGATGCTGGGAAAGATTGAAGGTGGGAGGAGAAGGGGACGACAGAGGATGAGATGATTGGATGGCATCTCTGACACAATGGACATGAATTTGTGTAGGCTCCGGGAGTTGGTGATGGACAGGGAAGCCTGGTGTGCTGCAGTTGATGGGGTCGCAAAGAGTTGGACATGACTGAGTGACTGAACTGAACTGATCATTAACATCATTAACACATCATTAACATTAACATTAACATCATTAACATCATTAACACATTTATTCATTCACCATTTCTTCAGTAAAAAGTGAGTGCCAGGCACTGATCCCAGAATAAACAGATCATCTACTCCAATCTCTTGTTAGGTTTAAGGAGGAAAGAGGATATTAGTTCTGAGGGTCAAGGTATGTTTGAAGTATATGCAAAATTCCTGTTTAAAAATAATTTTTTAAAATTGGAGGACAATTGCTTTACAATATTTTGTTGGTTTTGCCATAGAGTAGTGAGAATCAATCATAACTATATGTATATCCCCTTCCTCTTGAGCCTTCCTCTCCCCCCACCATCAAATCCCACCCTTCTAGGTTATCACGGAGGACAGAGCTGAGCTCCCTGTGCTAGACAGCAGCTTCCCATAGCTATCTATTTTACATATGGTAGAATGTATAGTCAGTACACTTTCTCAATCCTTCCCACCCTCTCCTTCCCCTGCTGTGTCCAAGAGTCCATTTTTTATGTCTGCATCTCTATTCCTGGCCTGCAAATAGATTCATCAATACTATTTTTTTAGATTCCATATGCATGCGTTAGTACATGATATTTGTTTTCCTCTTTCTGACTTACTTCACTCTGTATAACAGGCTCTAGGTTCATCCACTTAAGTTCACATTTGTTTTTATGGCTTAGTAATATTCCATTGTGTATATGTACCAAAATTTATTTATCCGTTCATCTGTCAATGAGCATCTAGGTTGCTTTGATGTCCTCGCTATTGTAAATAATACTGCAATGAACATTGGCGTTGCTACTGTTCAACTGCTAAGTTGTGTCCAACTTTTTACTAACCCATGGACTTCAGCACTCCAAGCTTCCCTGTCCTTCACTATCTCCCAGAGTTTGCTCAAACTCATGTTAAGTCAGTGACGCCATCCAAACATCTCATCCTTGGTTGCCCCCTTCTTCTCTTGCCCTCAATCTTTCCCAGCATCAGGGTCTTTTCCAATGAGTCAACTCTTCGCATCAGGTAGCCAAAGTATTGGAACTTCAGCTTTAGCATCAGTTCTTCCAATGAATATTTGGGGTTGATTTCCTTTAGGACTGCCTGGTTTGATCTCCTTGCAGTCCAAGGGACTCTCAAGTCCCAACACCACAGTTCAAAAGCATCAGTTCTTCAAAGCTCCACCTTGCTTCTGGTCCAACTCACATCTGTACATGACTACTGGGAAAAACCATAGTTTTGGTTATATGAATCTTTATTGGCAAAGTGGTTGTCTCCGCTTTTTAGTACACTGTCTAGCTTTGTCATAGCTTTTCTTCCAAGGAGCAAGCATCTTTAAATTTCATGGCTGAAGTCACCGACTGCAGTAATTTTGGGTCCCAAGGAAAGAAAATCTGTCACTGTTTCCACTTTTGCCCCTTCTATTTGCCCTGAAGTGATGGGACTAGATGCCATGATCTTCGTTTTTTGAATGTTGATTTTTAAGGCAGCTTTTTTCACTCACTTCTTTCACCCTTATCACCCTTTACTTCTCTTTACTTTCTGCCATTAGAGTGGTATCATGTGCATATCTGAGGTTGTTAATATTTCTCCCAGAAATCTTGATTCCAGTTTGTGATTTGTTCAGTCCAGCATTTCACATGGTGTACTCTGCATATAAGTTAAATAATCAGGGTGACAGTATACAGTCTTGACACACTCCTTTCCCAATTTGGGAGCAATCCACTGTTCCATATTCAGTTCTCAGTTCAGTTAGTTCAGTTGCTCAGTCCTGTCTGACTCTTTGCAACCCTGTGGACTGTAGCACACCAGGCTTACTTGTCCATCACCAAGTGCTGGAACTTGCTCAAACTCATGTCCATCGAGTCAGTGATGCCATCCAACCATCTCATCCTCTGTCATCCCCGTCTCCTCCTGCCCTCAATCTTTCCCTGCATCAGGGTCTTTTCGAATGAGTCAGCTCTTTGCATCAGGTGGTCAAAATATTGGAGTTTCAGCTTCAACATCTGTCCTTCCAATGAACACCCAGGACAGATCTTTAGGATTGACTGGTTGGATTTCCTTGCAGTCCAAGGGACTCTCAAGAGTCTTCTCCAACACCACAGTTCAAAAGCATCAATTCTTTGGCTCTCAGCTTTCTTTATAGCCCAACTCTCACATCCATACATGACTACTGGAAAAACCATAGCCTTAACTAGAATGACCTTTGTTGACAGATCATGGCACCTGGTCCCATCAAATCATGGTAAATAGATGGGGAAAAAATGGAAACAGTGACAGACTTTATTTTCTTGGGCTCCAAAATCACTGCAGAAAGTGACTGAAGCCATGAAATCAAAAGACTCTTGCTCCTTGGAAGAAAAGCTATGACAAATCAGACAGGGTATTAAAAAGCAGAGATACCACTTTGCATTGATTTGTATAGTCAAAGCTATGTTGTTTTTTTTTTTTTTTCCAGTAGTCACGTATGGATGTGAGAGTTGGACCAGAAAGAAGACAGAGCTTTGAAGATTTGATCCTTTCAAACTGTGGTGCTGGAGAAGGCTCTTGAGAGTCCCTTTGACAGCAAGGAGATCAAACCAGTCAGTCCTAAAGGAAATCAACTCTGAATATTCATTGGAAGGATTGATGCCGAAGCTCCAGTACTTTGGCCACCTGATGCAAAGAGCTGACTCATCAGAAATAACCCTGATCCTGGGAAAGATTGAGGGCAGGATAAGACATGACTTATTGATAGAACAGGAACAAATACTTGAGTCTTTCTTAAAAGGGGACTCAATTTTTTTTGTTGGGTCACTTCTGTGGTTTGGAGAATTAGATGTAGATATCTGGGAACAGTGTTGCTGAGGGTGGCCTGAAATCCCTATATCTTCAGCACCTTTTTTCTTTGATAGAAAATTTTTTCCCAAGCTTTTGTGAGATACTGCACAATTTCACCACTTCCCCCCTAGTTTGCCTGCCCAAGATCCCCTCTATATAGGATTTGTAGTTTCTCACAGTCAGCCAAGATTTAGGGGAGGCCAATGAGGGGAAGGATTCTGAGAGCATGAGGTCCCATGACCATGCTGGCGGGAGGCTGGACTGGCCTTTTATTTTTGCATTGATGGATTAGGAAATCAGGTTTCAACTTGTTTTTAAAAGTCTGTCAGTATTTGTTAAAGTATATATTCTTCACAACTGAAGAAGGAGAAGCTCTATACAGTCAGCAAAAATAAGACTGGGGAGCTGACTGTGGCTCGGATCATGAACTCCTTATTGCAAAATTCAGACTTAAATTGAAGAAAGTAGGGAAAATCACTGGACCATTCAGGTATGACCTAAATCAAATCCCTTATGACCATATGGTGGAAGTGACAAATAGATTCAAGGGATTAGAACTGATAGAGTGCCTGAAGGTCTGTGGATGGAGGTTCACAACATTGTACAGGAGGCAGTGATCAAAACCTTCGCCAAGAAAAAGAAATGAAAAAAGGCAAAAACGCTTGTATGAGGAGGCCTTACAAATAGCTGAGAAAAGAAAAGAAGCAAAAGGCAAAGGAGAAAAGGAAAGATATATCCATCTGAATGCAGAGTTCCAAAGAATAACAAGGTGAGATAAGAAAGCCTTTCTAAGTGAACAATGCAAAGAATTAGAGGAAAACAGTAGAATGGGAAATACTAGAGATCTCTTCAAGAAAATTAGAGATACCGAGGGAACATTTCATGCAAAGATGGGCACAATAAAGGACAAAAAGTATGGACCTAACAGAAGCAGAAGATATTAAGAAGAGGTGGCAAGAATACTCAGAAGAACTGTACAAAAAAGATCTTCATGACCAAGATAACCACGATGGTATGATCACTCACGTAGAGCCAGACATTCTGGAATGTGAAGTCAAGTGGGCGTTAGGAAGCATCACTACAAATAAAGCTAATGGAGGTGATGGAATTCCAGTTGAGCTATTTCAAATCCTAAAAGATGATGCTGTAAAAGTGCTTCCCTCAATATGCCAGCAAATTTAGAAAACTCAGCAGTGGCCACGGGACTGAAAAAGGTCAGTTTTCATTCCAACCCTAAAGAAAGGCAATGCCAAAGAATGTTCAAACTACTGCACAATTGCACTCATCTTCCATGCTAGTAAATTAATGCTCAAAATTCTCCAAGCCAGCAATACGTGAACTGTGAACTTCCAGATGTTCACGCTGGTTTTAGAAAAAGTCGAGGAACCAGAGATCAAATTGCCAACATCTGTTGGATCATCAAAAAAGCAAGAGAGTTCCAGAAAAACATCTATTTCTGCTTTATTGGCTATGCCAAAGCCTTTGACTGTGTGGATCACAATAAACTGTGGAAAATTCTGAAAGAGATGGGAATACCAGACCACCTGACCTGCCTCTTGAGAAACCTGTATGCAGGTCAGGAAGCAACAGTTAGAACTGGACATGGAACAACAGACTGGTTCCAAATAGGAAAAGGAGTACATCAAAGCTGTATATTGTCACTCTGCTTATTTAACTTTCATGCAGAGTACATCATGAGAAATGCTGGGCTGGATGAAGCACAAGCTGGAATCAAGATTGCGGGGAGAAATATCAATAACCTCAGATATGCAGATGACACCACCCTTATGGCAGAAAGTGAAGAAGAACTAAAGAGCCTCTTGATGAAAGTGAAAGAGGAGAGTGAAAAAGTTGGCTTAAAACACAGCATTCAGAAAACTAAGATCATGGCATCCGGTCCCATCACTTCATGGTAAATAGACAGGGAAATAGTGGAAACAGTGGCTGACTTTATTTTTCTGGGCTTCAAAATAACTGCGGATGGTGACTGCAGCCGTGAAATTAAAAGACGCTTACTCCTTGGAAGGAAAGTTATGACCAACCTAGACAGCATATTAAAAAGCAGAGACATTACTTTGTCAACAAAGGTCCATCTAGTCAAGGCTATGGTTTTTCCAGTGGTCCTGTATGGATGTGAGAGTTGGACTGTGAAGAAAGCTGAGCGCCGAAGGATTGATACTTTTGAACTGTGGTGTTGGAGAAGACTCTTGAGAGTCCCTTGGACTGCAAGGAGGTCCAACCAGTCCATTCTAAAGGAGATCAGTCCTGGGTGTTCATTGGTAGGACTGATGCTGAAGCTGAAACTCCAATACTTTGGTCATCTGATGCAAAGAGCTGACTCATTTGAAAAGACCCTGATGCTGGGAAAGATTGAGGTCAGGAGGAGTAGGGGTTGACAGAGGGTGAGATGGTTGGATGACATCACCGACTCAATGGACTTGGGTTTGGTTGGACTCCGGGAGTTGGTGATGGACAGGGAGGCCTGGCGTGCTGTGGTTCTTGGGGTCACAGGGAGTTGGACACGACTGAGTGACTGAACTGAACTGAACTGATTGCTGAAAGCTAAGCTTTCTCATAAAACCTATTAAAGGCAATTAAAATTATAATAATAAATTGCAGTTATTTTTTGCAAAGTTTAGCTATTTTAATGTAATATTTGGATGTTTTCAAGCTCTTCTGAGAATGGTTTCATTATTTCACTTTTACACATTCTTCCACTGTTACACAGGTGTGATAGATTTCTTTAAAGACTAATAGAATAGCTTGCAATTCAATTCTGGATCCAGTTGTGGTATAAATCTGGGTTTCCATTTACTTACTGAGTGGAATATACTGACTTCACTTCCTTCTCTGCTTCCAGAGACTGAGTCAGATTTACCCAAGGGTGAGAACAGAAGGAAATTAGAAAGTGAAGTTGGTGTGGTTGATCATGATGAAGGCTAAAATTTTTGAAAAGAGTATTTTAAAGATAGTTTAAAAAAACCTTGCCCACACTGGTGTTTTAGCAATGAATACATGTATTAATGGTGTGTGTGTGGGGTCAGCCTGGATAGTCCCTGGTTACAGGGACTTGAGAGCTTACGGGTAATATTCAGAATTTAGGTGCACAAGGGAGGAATTTGATCAGCAGAGAAAGATAGCAGTGCTGGAATTTGGCAGAGACTAAAGACAAACCTCAGCCACTGGAGATTGTTCTCACAAGCTCTCTACTTCTGTGCTGCGTTGCATTATTCACACCGTTCCTGTTGTGAATAATGATCTGTTTAACTAGTAGAAAATATTTCCTGCCATACCCTAATGGAATTCTTGTCAAAACCTAGTATCTATCTGTCATATCCTTATTTCATTCCAGGTGTCATGTTCTGCAGTGAGAGGATTTATGCCCCAGTTATAATATGTCCTGGTCCTCAGTGTTATGCATGGAGGAAAGAGGGACCTTTTTGATAAGCTGTACAAGGCAGCTGGAACAATTGCACATTGAGGAGAGTAGTGATATCTGGGTCCACTCAAAGAGCGGAGGTACCAAGCCAAGGATGGGAAGTTACCATCTGTAGCTCAGGTGGCAGGTATGAGCGAAGAAGGAGCCTGAGTCTTGAACGAATGGAATGCACCATACAGTGGCAGTGGTTAGGAGTGGAAGAGAAGATAATCAGCAGATTAAAATACACTGAAAATTTTCTGGGAAGAAAAATACAGGGACCATCAGAAAATCAAGGACAATACTACTCTGTTTTTGATATTCTGGAGGGAGCAGCTCCAGAGTTTTCTGTCTTTCCTGTCACAGGCTGACACATCAGTGGCAAAATCTCCCTATAGAACCCCTGTCACAGGAGTTTGATGCTTCACATACCGGGTAACTTTTTCTCTTTGCTGCCAATGAGCGATGGGCACTACAGTAGTTCAAGCTCTAGAAGCACTGGAAATGTCACAAATTCAGGATTATTCTTCTGCATATCTTAGAGTGATGTCATTCTGAAATGCAAGTCACAATATGCAAAGAGAAAAACATTCTCCCTAATGAAGCTCAAATTCCACGCAACTGCCATATATTTCTTTAAAATCTTCTCACGTGATATCAAATGCAGTAACTTGCCTTTATTTAATTTTCTCTGGGATTCTGAATATTCCTCTAAGAGCATAACTAAAGAAAACATGCCTTAATTGAACCAATCAGAAGGCCATCTGTGCTCAGGCAGCTATGGATTTGGTCAGGCACCCAGGGAAACCTGGGCTGTTGTGTATTCTCTGAAGCCCCAGCCTAAAGCCAAGCTCTGGATTCACTACCTCACAGTTTCCAGTTAACCATAATTAAAACTTATTAAGCGCATGGATTCTCTTCAGGAATCTATTTGAAATTTATCCTAAAGGCAGTTATTAAAAGTCTAGAAAAGCCATTACTAGGTTAGAGAGGACTGTAAAGGGGAGGATAAGAAAGTGATTAAAGAATTAATGGATCTGCTGGAAAAGGGACATTTTCCTCATGACATTGTGGGGTTGGGAATACCTTTTAGGAATTCTCAGTGGCTCTGAGCTCCAAGTCATTTTTAGTGTTGGGAAGTGTTTTTCTTTATACAACAAGATTGTCCATTTTATTGATTGAGAGGAGAAAATGTTACCCTGGGGAAATTATTGGGTGGGACTTGATTTTGTAGAGTTTCTATGTTCCAGGGATACAATAAAATTTTAAATAGTATTTGAAGGAGTTAGTAATTTAAGAATACATGAGTTACTATTAACAATTTATAGGTGCCATTAAAATGTCTAAAGTTAATGTTTTTGATTTCTTATCTGGGATATGTTAGATATGTTTCAACATTTTAATGGAATTTACATACAACTAAAACATACAGAAATGCATGAACCGTGAACTTCCAGATGTTCAAGCTGGTTTTAGAAAAGGCAATACAATGTTGTAAAGTAAAATAAATAAATTAATTAATTAAAAAGAAAGAAAAGAAAGAAAGAAAGAAAAAAAGAAAGAAAAGGCAGAGGAACCAGAGATCAAATTGCCAACGTTCGCTGGATCATCGAAAAAGCAAGAGAGTTCCAGAAAAACATCTATTTCTGC
This sequence comes from Cervus canadensis, assembly GCF_019320065.1. Lineage (NCBI taxonomy): Eukaryota > Metazoa > Chordata > Mammalia > Artiodactyla > Cervidae > Cervus > Cervus canadensis. The sequence continues at coordinate 24,696,679 of NC_057410.1, read as the reverse complement.
TTTATTGACTGTGCCAAAGCCTTTGACTGTGTAGATCACAATAAACTGTGGAAAATTCTTCAAGAGGTGGGAATACCAGACCACCTGACCTGCCTCTTGAGAAACCTATATGCAGGTCGGGAAGCAACAGTTAGAACTGGACATGGAACAACAGACTGGATCCAAATAGGAAAAGGAGTACGTCAAGGCTGTATATTGTCACCCTGCTTATTTAACTTTCATGCAGAGTACATCATGAGAAATGCTGGGCTGGATGAAGCACAAGCTGGAATCAAGATTGCAGGGAGAAATATCAGTAACCTCAGATATGCAGATGACACCACCCTTATGGCAGAAAGTGAAGAAGAACTAAAGAGCCTCTTGATGAAAGTGAAAGAGGAGAGTGAAGAGGCTGGCTTAAAACTCAACATTCAGAAATCTAAGATCCAGGCATCCGGTCCCATCACTTCATGGCAAATAGATGGGGAAACAGTGGAAACAGTGGCTGACTATTTTTCTGGGCTCCAAAATCATTGCAGATGGTGATTGCAGCCATGAAATTAAAAGGCACTTACTCCTTGGAAGGAAAGTTATGACCAACCTAGAGAGCATATTAAAAAGCAGAGACAGTACTTTGCCAACAAAGGTCCATCTAGTCAAGGCTATGGTTTTTCCAGTGGTCATGTATGGATGTGAGAGTTGGACTGTGAAGAAAGCTGAGTGCCGAAAAATTGATGCTTTTGAACTGTGGTGTTGGAGAAGAGGCTCTTGAGAGTCCCTTGGACTGCAGGGAGATCCAACCAGTCCACCCTATAAGAGATCAGTCCTGGATATTCATTGGAAGGACTGATGTTGAAGCTGAAACTCCAATATTTTGGCCATCTGATGCAAAGAGCTGACTCATTCGAAAAGACCCTGATGTTGGGAAGGATTTAAGGCGGGAGGGGAAGGGGACGACAGAGGCTGAGATGGTTAGATGGCATCACTGACTCAATGGACATGCGTTTGGGTGAACTCCGGGAGTTGGTGATGGACAGGGAGGCCTGGTGTGCCGCGGTTCATGGGGTCACAGGGAGTCGGAGAGGACTGAGCAACTGAACTGAACTGAAGTCAAAATATACAGATGTGTCTCCAATAACTTAATCAAGACCACATATGGTCAACACAAATTTGTTTAACAAATTCTTCCTCATTTTGGTGTGTGTGCTAGGTATTAACAGATAATCAGGTCTCAAGATAAATATTACATGTTTCTTGTCATTTAATTAAGACCTCCTAGGTGGAAATTGGTATTATTTTTGTAATTTCATCATTTTGAGGGATAAATCCGAGTGGAACTCATTCCTTAACATTTGATTCCACGCTATCAAATAGATGCCTCAGTACTAGGAAGAAAGCATATCTCCTAGTAATAGAGGCCAATTTGGCTTAATTTTTAAAAATTGAAGTACAGTTGGCTTACAGTGTTGTTTTAGTTTCAGGTATACAGCACAATGATTCAGTTTATATATATATCACTTAGTATGATAGTCTCTAGGTTCATCCATGTTGCTGAAAATCACATTATTTCATTCTTTTTATGGCTTTGTAATATTCCATCACATATATATATAATATATGTATATATACACATACATATAGCACATCTTCTTTAACATTCATCTGTTCATGGACGTTTAGGTATCCTCCAGGCCTTGGCTATTGTATCTAGCACTGCTATGAACATTAGGGCACATGTATCTTTTCAAATTAGAGTTTCTCTGGGTATGTGCAACCTCATAGTGGGATTGCAGGATCATGTGGTAACTCTATTTTTAGTTTTTTAAAGAACCTCCATACTGTTCTCCACAGTGGCTGCACCAATTTACATCCTCACCAAAAATATAAGAGGGTTCCTGTTTCTCCATACCCTCTCCAGAACTTATTATTTGTAGCATTATTTTGAGGATGGCCATTCTGATTGGAGTGAGGTACATTCTGATGTTGTAGTTTTGATTTGCATTTCTCTGATAATTGGGCTTCCTAGGTGGGGCAGTGGTAGAGAATTCACCTGCCAGTGCAGAAGATGCAGGTTTGATCCCGGGGTTGGAAAGATCTCCTGGAGGAGGGAGTGACAACCCAGGCCAGTATTCTTGCATGGAAAATCTCATGGACAGAGGAGCCTGGTGGGCTCCATGGGGTCGCAAAGAACCAGACACCACTGAGCGACTGAGCACACACACACTCTCTGATACTTACTGATGTTGAGCATCTTTTCATGTGCCTGTATGTCTTCTTTGGAGAAATATCTATTTAGGTCTTCAGCCTATTTTATGACTGTGTTTTTTTAAAATGTAGAGCTGCATGAGCTATTTGTATATTTTAGAAATTAAGCCCTTGTTGATGTAATTGTTTGCAAATAATATTTTCTCCTATTCTGTAGGTTGTCTTTCTGTTTCGTTTATGTTTCCTTTGCTGCGGAAAAGCTATTATATTTAATTAGATCCCATTTGTTTCTTCTGTTTCTATTTCTATTACTCTAGGAGATGGATCCAAAAAGATATTGCTGTGTTTTATGTCAAAGAGTATCCTGCCTATGCTTTCGCTAGGAGTTTTATAGTATCCAATCTCACATTTTAGGCCTTTAATCCATTTTGAGTTTATTTTTGAAGATGGTGTGAGCAATGTTCTTATTTCATTGTTTTACACATAGCTGTATCACTTTGTTGCATCACTTATTGAAGAGACTGTCTTTCCCCACTATATATTCTTGCTTCCTTTTGTCATAGAGTAATTGATCATAAATGCAAGGGCTCTCTATTCTCCATTCTATTCTGTTACATTGGTCTCTGTCTGTTTTTGTGCCAGTACTGCATTGTTTTGATTCCTGTAGCTTCATAATATAGTCTGAAGTCAGGGAGTGTGATAGATTTATTTATTTTTTTTAGGATTTCTTTGGCTCTTTGGGTTTTTAAAAATGCTCCCATACACATTTTAAGATTGTTTGTTCTTATTCTTGTGTATCATGTATATTTTGATGGGGATTACCTTGAATCTATAGATTATTTTGGGTAGTATGGGCATTTAAACAGTATTAATTCTTCCAATCTGTGAACATGGAGTGTCTTTCCATTTTTTTTTTTTTGTATCATTAGCTCCCCGACCACAGATGGAAACTGTGCCATCACCGTGAAAGCCCCAAATCCTAGCCATGAGGCAGCCAGGGACTCTCGTTGCTTTCTCTTTCTGATGGTTCATTATTAGTGAATAGAAAAGCATCAATTTCTGTGTTATGATCTTGTAGTGGTACGTTTACTGAATTCATGTATTCATTCTATAGTTTTTTAGTGGAAACTTTAAGGTTTTCTAGATATAATATCATGTTATCTGTAAATAGTGACAGTTTTACTTCCTTCCTTCCAAATTGGATGTCATTTTATTTCTTTTTCTTGTTTGATTGCTGTGCGTAGGATCCAATATATGTTAGAGGTGGCAGGACTGAGCATCTGTATTGTTCCTGATTTTTTTCAGGAAACTTAGCTTTTCACTGTTGAGTATGATGTTAGCTATGAGTTTGTCATAAATGGCCTTTATTACATTAAGAAATGTTCCTCCTAAACCAGCTTTGATGACAGTTTTTTTCATGAACGGATGTTGAATTTTGTCTGCTGAATTGATCATGTAATTTTTATTCTTCCTCTTGTTAATGGTGTGTATTTATGGATATTGAGCCATCTTGACAGTCCTGGAATAAATCCTGTTCAGTTCAACTCAGTCACTCAGTTGTGTCCCACTCTTTGCGACCCCATGAATTGCAGCACACCAGGCCTCCCTGTCCATCACCAACTCCCGGAGTTCACTCAGACTCATGTCCATCGAGTCGGTGATGCCATCCAGCCATCTCATCCTCTGTTGTCCCCTTCTCCTCCTGCCCCCAATCCCTCCCAGCATCAAGGTCTTCTCCAATGTGTCAACTCTTCGCATGAGGTGGCCAAAGTATTGGAGTTTCAGCTTCAGCATCAGTCCTTCCAAAGAACACCCAGGACTGATCTCCTTTAGGATGGACTGGTTGGATCTCCTTGCAGTCCAAGGGACTCTCAAGAGTCTTCTCCAACACCACAGTTCAAAAGCATCAATTTTTCAGCACTCAGCTTTCTTCACAGTCCAACTCTCACATCCATACATGACCACTGGAAAAACCATAGCCTTGACTAGATGGACCTTTGTTGGCAAAGTACTGTCTCTGCTTTTTAATATGCTGTCTAGGTTAGTCATATTTTTCCTTCTAAGGAGTAAGCGTCTTTTAATTTCATGGTTGCAGTCACCATCCACAGTGATTTTGGAGCCCAAAAAAATAAAGTCTGACACTGTTTCCACTGTCTCCCCATCTATTTCCCATGAAGTGATGGGACCAGATGCCTGGGATCTTAGATTTCTGAATGTTGAGTTTTAAGCCAGCCTCTTCACTCTCCTCTTTCACTTTCATTAAGAGGCTTTTTAGTTCCTCTTCACTCTCTGCCATAAGGGTGGTGTCATCTGCATATCTGAGGTTACTGATATTTCTCCCTGCAATCTTGATTCCAGCTTGTGCTTCTTCCAACTCAGCGTTTCTCATGATATATTATGCGTATAAGTTAAATAAGCAGGGTGACAATATACAGCCTTGACGTACTCCTTTTCCTATTTGGATCCAGTCTGTTGTTCCATGTCCAGTTCTAACTGTTGCTTCCTCACCTGCATATAGGTTTCTCAAGAGTCAGGTCAGGTGGTCTGGTATTCCCATCTCTTTCAGAATTTTCCACAGTTTATTGTGATCTACACAGTCAAAGGCTTTGGCACAGTCAATAAAGCAGAAATAGATGTTTTTCTGGAACTCCCTTGCTGTTTTGATGATCCAGAAGATGTTGGCAATTTGATCTCTGGTTCCTCTGCCTTTTCTAAAACCAGCTTGAACATCTGGAAGTTCACAGTTCACATATTGCTGAAGCCTGGCTTGGAGAATTTTCAGCATTACTTTACGAGCGTGGGAGATGAGTGCAATTGTGTGGTTATTTGAGTATTCTTTGGGATTGCCTTTCTTAGGGATTGGAATGAAAACTGACCTTTTCTAGTCCTGTGGCCACTGCTGAGTTTTCCAAATTTGCTGGCATTTTGAGTGCAGCACTTTCACAGCATCATCTTTTAGGATTTGAAATAGCTCAACTGGAATTCCATCTCCTCACTAGCTTTGTTCATAGTGATGCTTTCTAAGGCCCCCTTTACTTCACATTCCAGGATGTCTGGCTTTAGGTGAGTGATTACACCATCGTGATTATCTGGTTTGTGAAGATCTTTTTTGTACAGTTCTTCTGTGTATTCTTGCCACCTCTTCTTAATATCTTATGCTTCTGTTAGGTCCATACCATTTCTGTCCTTTATCGAACTCATCTTTGCATGAAATGTTCCCTTGGTATAGCTGGGGTTAATTCCCATCATGACTGGAGTGGGGGAAATCCTGCCTTGATATGAAAGGAAGGGAATTATTCCCTAAAGTATTTGCAGGGCATGGGCAATATGTACCTGTAAGAAGTATGAGAACATTCATGAAACAAATGTTTTTGGTTGTTTAGTTTTCCTATTGATTGCAGTTTAAAATACATATGTAAAGTGATTAAGTGCCGACATTTTAAAGGGACAGCTTGGTGAATTTTGATAAGTGTATACACTTTGTAACCACTACAGAGACCAAGTCCAAAACCTTTCATCTGCCTGAAAAGATTCATTTTGATACTTCCTGGTCAATCCATTCTCTACAGGAAACTACTGTTCTGATTTCATCGTGAATGAATTTATGAAATTATTACTTTTCCTGACTATTTTAAAATGTAAGTTTTATTATTAGTCAGGTATGGTAAAGCCAACAGACAGGAGACAATTTTTTATTGAAAAGATAATTTATTACTTATAGGACCATACAGGGAAGCCTTGGACTGGCCAGGAAGCAGATAGAGTGAGAGGAAAATATGGGCAACAGGCTTTAGTGTGTTTTTCGTAGGAAGAGATGAATGAGGCAGTGTAAGCAAGTTTAGGATGGAATAATTTGATTGATTTCAGTGGAATCTGGGTTTAAGGGTCTGTCTCTCATTGTCTGGTACCTGGCCCTGAGGTGATTAGAGCATGTGGATAGTGGCCTGCAGTGTGATTGCTAAATAAAAGAGGCAATTGAGGGTATGGGTTCTTGATTAATTAGATTATATCTGAAAAATGTGTTGATCAGATGAGTTGTTTGTTGTCCCTAGGACCTGGCTAGCCCTGGGTGGACATCTCTCCAAGGTCAGCAAGATTTGAAGATGTCAAAGTATCAGGAAAAATAAAATGTAATGTCCAGTTTAAGATGAGTAAGATTTGGGAATCTAAAAGACAGCATGGTGATTATAGTTAATAATACTTTATTTTATACTTGGTTGCTAAGAAAATGTATCTCAAATACTCTGACCTCAAAAAATGAAAGGTAAGGATGTGAAGTGATGGAGATGGTAAACACTTTGCAACATGTAAGTGTATCAAATCAGCACACTGTACACCTTTAACTTATAGGAAATTATATGTCAGTTATATCTCAGTAAAGCTGAGGAAAAGAAATTTAGAAAATAGAAACATGATTAATTCACTGTCTTTCAGTTCAGTTCAGTTCAGTTGCTCAGTCGTGTCTCACTCTTTGCGACCCCATGAATCGCAGCACGCCAGGCCTCCCTGTCCATCACCAACTCCTGGAGTTTACTCAAACTCATGTCCATCGAGTCAGTTCAACCATCTCATCCTCTGTCGTCCCCTTGTCCTCCTGCCCCCAGTCCCTCCCAGCATCAGGGTCTTTTCCAATGAGTCAGCTCTTCGCATGAGGTGGCCAAAGTACTGGAGTTTCAGCTTCAGCATCAATCCTTCCAAAGAACACCCAGGACTGATCTCCTTTAGGATGGACTGGTTGGATCTCCTTGCAGTCCAAGGGACTCTCAAGAGTCTTCTCCAACACCACAGTTCAAAAGCATCAATTTTTCGGCACTCAGCTTTCTTCACAGTCCAACTCTTACATCCATACATGACCACTGGAAAAACCAGAGCCTTGACCAGATGGACCTTTGTTGGCAAAGTAATGTCTCTGCTTTTTAACCTCAGATAAATAAAATAATAAATAAGTACCCATTATATCTGGCTTCTCTTACATAGTGTCTGTGAGATTTATTCACTTATTGTTTGCAATTTTAAAATTTTGTTGTATTATGTTTCACTGTGTAAATATACTACATGTATGAATTTATTTATCTGTTTTCCAGGTGATGGACATTTAGGTTTATTATAGATTTTGGCTGCAATAATAAACTGTTATGACTATTCTATTAATGTATTTTCTGAATATGTTTACTCATTTCTCTTCATATTTACCTAAGAATATAATTAATGAATCTTAGAGTAGACATATAGTGTGCAGTTAGTAGATACCGCCTAATATTTTTCTGAAGTGATTGAACCCATTTACTATTCCACTACCAATATATGTGAGTCTGATTGCTCCACTGCCTCATCAAGTCTTGAATACGTCCAGTATTTTAATTTTAGGACTAGAATAATTTCATTTATATAAAGTTCAAGAACAGAATATACAAAAAACAAAAAGCTATGTTATGTGTTGTAAAAAGCATAATGCCTAGAGTAAAACCTAATATATGAAGATGACGTATTCAATAGAAGGCAAAAGACTGAATCACTAATGGTTCTATGGAATCAAGTCTAGAACTATGGATTTCCAGATTGCTTGTAAATTCAATGTTTTTCTTTTGTTGATTGCATAAAACTGGCAGGGAGAGTATGTCTAAAAATATATCCTATGTTAACTTAAGCATCTTTTATATCATTTAGTTAATTTTTTTACTTTATTCTTATTTGCTATAAGTACTTATCAAGTTTAATCCTGAGGATTTTCTATTGATCTTCTAATAGTAAATGGATCTTTTTCTGCCTGAAGCATCATATTTTTTGTTTACTTAACAGTGGCTAGTATATAGAAATAGTACTGGTTGTATTAATATTAGTTTTTGTCTATTAAATTCTTTGGAGTGCCAATAAGTTTATTTTCCTATGAGGAGTTTTTAGGCTTTCCATAGAATTATGTCATCTTCAAATATTCATATGTTTTACTTCTTCCTATGGAAATTTAAATATTGGATCTTATCATCATATAAATTCATTGTAGAGAAATTGCATAATTCTGATAAGTAATATGAGCTATAATAACTTTTTTCTGGTTATTTCAAATGTCATTCTCCAAATCTGACATTTTATTATGAAGCATTTATCAAATACAGGAAGAATCATTTGAATCTTTTTTTATGAAGCATTTTAAGTAGAAATTCTTGTGACTTTTATGCCTTTTGAGAAGTCAAATAATCTCGGTTTTTTTCTCGCTAATAATCATGTTGTATTATTGATGGGCTTTGTGTAAGTGGTTCTTCACATTGTGTCCCACTTCAGTACAGCATAGAATTTCCAAATAGGTCTCAAAAGTGAGGGTTCCTTTGTGATCATTACCTGGGATCTTCAGGGAAGCTGTGGGTTCTTTCCCCAATCCTACTTGACTCTGTGGAGGGGGAGAGGTTGGAAACAAAACAGGAGGGAACATAAGAAGAAATTTAGTCTTTCCAGTTATGCTGGGTAAATGTGACTTAGTTCAACCTGTGCAATAGTGCAGATATTTCCCCAAAGTCCTTTTCACAGCTCCCTTTACCTCCTTGTTTTTGAAGCTGTAGATGAGGGGATTCAGCATGGGTGTGATCACACTGTATTGTAAGAAAGAGAGCAAATCCAGGAAGGAACCAGAGGAAGGCATGAGATAGCGAAGCATACCTAGGCCAAAGAACAGGATCACTGCAATGAGGTGGGAGGAGCAGGTGGAGAAGGCCTTGCTTCTGCCTGTGGTGGAGGTGATGTTCAGAATGGTGGAGACAATGCGAGCGTAAGAGAAGATTGTTGGGAGGAAGTTTCCAGATCCATGGAGTAAGATTGAGCAGATCAAGATACTGTTATTGATGGAGATATCAGAGCAAGACAAAGGGAAGAAGGAGGGCAGCTCACAGGTGTAATGGTGGATAGTTTGAGCATCACAGAAATCCAGATTAATAGCCAAGAGCTCAATGATGACTGCATTGAGAGAGGCCAGACCCCATGAGATCAACACCAGCCTCACACAGAGCCGGTTGCTCATCACCTGGCCATAGTGCAGGGGGTGGCAGATGGCAGCATAGCGGTCATAGGCCATCACTGAGAGCAGACAGGCTTCAGTTCCTGAAGAGAAAAACACAAAGAAGACCTGAGCCAGACAGCCCTCGAGAGAGATGGTCTTCTTCTCAGACAGGAGGTCCTTCAGGAGCTTGGGCACAGTGACAGAGGAGAAGCAGAGATCTAGGAATGATAGATTACTCAAGAAGAAGTACATGGGCGTGTGGAGGTGGGAGTCAGCCCTGATCACCAGCAGCATCGTCAGGTTCCCCATCATGGTCAGGAGGTAAATCACCAGGAAGAGCACGAAGAGCAGAGCCTCGATGCGGGGGTCGTCTGACAGCCCCGTGAGGACAAACTCGGTGATGGTGCTGTGGTTCCTCAGGGCCATTTGTGGAGGCTGTTTCCTTGAAGGACATTAGACAGAGAAATGAGATCACTTGTAATTGTCCCTTTCCTTTATGTCATCATCACTTTTCCTTACCATCCCTCCCTGGTCTCCCCGAACACTGTGTTATAACATCTCAAACTTGTCCTCACTGTGTGTCGCTGTGTCATCTTGATTTTTTATTTTTGTTTTTGTGTCCTAGTCTTCACATACTTCAGAGAATCCTATTCTTTTTCCATAGGGTTTTAACTGAAAAAATGATTGTATCTGGCTCATCTACTCATATGTAGTATTTAATTTCGGTTGAATTTTTCTTCTAGTTTAGAAATCCTTATAATCATTCAGTTTTGAAAACCATTATCTGCAGCAGTGGTTCTAAATCTTCTCTCAGCTGCTTGTTCCCCAATAATGATTTCTTTGCTCATGGTCGTCTAGTAGCTTTTAAATTTAATAGGATATTAATTTTTAATGATATTTTTATGTATAGGGTCTCTACTTAATCACTTTCAATTTATTCTCACTGTGATTTTGTCATTTATTTTGGCAGTCACTCATGTTCATTTTATTCATGATGAAACTGATATTCATGAAGATTTTATAATGCCACGTTGAGAAACAGTATAAGAACCAGGAAATAAATTCAATTATTTTGGCTAAGTCAGATCTAATTTTAGTGCATAGCATTATAGACTGTTTTCCTACTCTTAGAGTTGGAGTTCATCTTTGTTTTTCCTTAACTTTCCAAAGTTTTAAGTTACTTTTGATATCAGATTGGTTTGTATTTTCCTCTGTCTATGCTTATACTTTTCTCCACTTCAAATGTCCTTCTTCTTAATTTAGTTGATCTATATTCTCATGGCCCTTCCAGTCTGAGCTTTTCTCCTGTAGCCTGTCTTGATTGCTCCCTACTGCTCTCTGTTCGAATACTAGGTTCCCTGTGTTATGTCAGAGTCTGAAATTTGCTTCTTTTCTCATTTGATGTTTAACACACATCTCAGTTTTTCCCTTCAGACTGTGAACCCCTTGTGAACATGGATCCCATCATAATGACAGCAATCATAAGCCACCTGTTCTTATACTTCATTTCCATTCTGTGTTAGCTTCAGTTACGCCTTTTGTATGAGTCTAGAAACTTCTATATGGTATTTCATGGGTGCCTCAGACAAGACTCCCACACATCCAAGCATAATTTCCTTCCCTTTTTTCCAAATGTCCAAATAGCATAACGCCAGGCAGAAGTTCTGCTACTGAATTTCAAGGATGCTGTTATCAACATGGATCATGTTATTTCAGGTCACTGCAAAATTCCTGATGATATATCACTCTTTAGAGGGCACAGACCTTTTGCAATAATGGAAGAATCTCCTTCCAGTTTTGATATGGGTGCATTATTCCTTTATTGCTCTTTTAGGATTGGGTGAAATGTTACTACAGTTTTTTCTTAACCATAACTTTCATCCTCTTGCCCTTAGTCTCACTTAGTTGTTCATGAGGACCAGGATGGTGAGCAGTACATTTGGGAAATGATGCTATACTCTAGATAATTTTGAATCCTAACTCATAGTTCTATGTACTAGGATATGTCTCATAATATGAAGATTCCTGCCTGTCTTGATCATTTTAGGCTAACTGACCAGTTTTCTTTTGTTTAGCACTCTACCATCTAACTCAAGGTAACTTTCTGAATTCACAAAAATGTTAAAATTGCTTTTTTTCACAGAGCACCTGTTTTTGGTCACTCTGTCCTTGCCAGCAATCTATGATCATAAACTGAATAATCATGAGAAGCTTAAATTCTGATCACATTAACAAAGCTTTCAGCTTAAGCCCATCTTAAATTAGTGAGTGTTACTTGGGGGTCTGGACAAACAGGGCAGTGCTTACCTTTGTGTATCTGTAGAACCTGGATCCAGTATTAATGAAGCATTGGCAACTGAAGAATTTACTTTGGAGGATTCTGCTTGGATAAATATGTAAGTATTGTTGAAAGCAAAACTTTCTCATGAAACCTATTAAAGCCAATTAAAATAATGAATTGGACTTAGTTTTTTTTTTTTTTTTCTTTTTGCAAAGCTTAACTACTTTAAAGTACCTCACTTATTTGGATATTTTCAACCTATCCTGAAAATTGTGTTCATCATTCCACCTTTATTCATAGGGAGACCTGACCACAGTGTGCATGGCAGACTCAGGGCCTCACAGTAGGTAAGAATATGTCTGGAATCTCTTATGTTTAGTCAGTATGGTATTTCTGGAGGACTGTTTTCTCTCTTCTGTTGCATCCATATTTACTGTGCGTGAAGACATCCACTATTGCTTCATGTGATTTAGAGGGTATCATAGAGAAAGGAGGCGACCTAACTTCCCCATCCTAGACAACACCTTACACAGATGTAGTCAGTTTCTTTAAACCCTGATAAAGTCTTTCCATTCAATTCTGGATCAAAGCATTCAGTTACAAGTTTTCATTTACTTACCAAGTGGACGATACTGGCTTCACTTCATGCTGAACTCTGAGAGGCTGAGTCTGATTTTTTTCCACAAGAGTGAAAACATGAGAAAACTGTGGAAAGTGAAGGGTGGGGCAGTTGATCATGGTGAAGGGTAAACTTTGTGAAAAGAGAACTTCAGAGATGTTCTAGACAAGCCTTGCCCACAGTAGTTGTTTACAGACATTTTTGGAATGAATCCATGCATTAATGGTGTGTGTGTGTAGGGTCAGTCTGGACAGGTTGGCTCAAGGGACCTCAAAGCTTAGGGGAAAATTCAGACTTCAGGTGCACGAGGGAGGTATTTGATCAGCAGAGAAAGATAGAAGTGTTAGAATTAGTCAGAGATTGAAGACAACTTCATCCACTGGAGATTGTTAGAGCTGTCTGCTCCTATGCTCCCTCGCACTATTCACACTGTCTCCATGGGAATCAGATCTGTTTAAGAAGCAGAAAATAATTCCTGCCATAACCCTAATGGAATTCTTGCCAATTAGGGGGAATTAGTAGCCCTAGAAATCCAGTATCTATCTGTGACACCTCATTCCAGGTGTCAGCTTTCTGCAATGAGAGGTTTTATGCCCAAGTTGTAAAATATACTGGCCCTCAGTGTTATGCATGGAGGGAAGAGAGACCTTTCTGATAAGCTGTGCAAGGCAGCGGAACAATTGGAACAATTGCATCTTTGGGAGAGTAGTGATACCTGGGTACCCTCCAAGGAAGGTACCATTCCAAGGAATGGGAAGTTACCATCTCTAGCTCAGCAACCAGGGATGGGCATAGTAGGAGCCTCAGACTTTTGAATGAATGGAATGTGTCATTAAGTGACTGTGGTTAGGAGTGAAGGAGAGGATCATCAGCAGATTAAAACACATAGTGAACTTTCCAGGAATGAAAATATGGGACCATCAGAAAATGAAGGAGGATATTACTGGGTTTTTGATATTTTGGGTGGGAATAGCTCCAGAGTTTTCTGTCTTTCCTTTCACAGGCTGACACATCAGTGGTAAAGTCTCTCCATAGGAGAACCCCTGTCACAGGAGTTTGATACTTGATATACCAGATGGCCTTTTGTTTTTGTTGCCAATGAATGAATGGGCATTTGAGTAGTTCAACTTCTCAATATTGGAAATATCACAGATTCTGGATTATTCTTCTGTATATCTTAAAGAAGTATCATTCTACAACACTGGCCGCTGTATGAAAGGAGAAAAACAATCTCACTAAAGAAGCTCAAATTCTGTACAACTCACATACATTTCTTGAAAATCTTCTCTTGTGACATCAAGTGCAGTAAAGTGCCTTCTTTTCATTATTTCCTTTGTGATTCTGATGCTATTCTAAGGGCACCACTTAAAGAGCTTTCTATGGAACCAATCAGAAGGCCATCTGTGCTCATACAGTCACAGAGGGGTTGGGTCAGGCACCCAGGGGAAGCTGGGTCACTGCCCTGTATTCTCTGAAGTCTCGTTCTGATGCCAAACTTTGAACTAACTAAGCTCAGTTTTCAGTTAACCAGAAAGTCAACTTTATTAGGAGGCACATGGGATCCTCTTCAGCGCCGTGGTTGAAATTTCTCACTTAAGGCAATCATTGAAAGCCTGGAAGAAGCTTTAGTTGTTAGTCACTAATCATGTCTGACTCTTTTGTGACCCCATGGACTGTAGCTCACCAGGCTCCTCTGTCCATGGGATTTTCCAGGGAAGAATACTGGAGTGGGTTGCCATTTCCTTCTCCAGGGCATCTTCCTGACCCAGGGATCAAATCTGGGTCTCCCACATTGTAGGCAGCTTCTTTACCACTTGAGCCACCAAAGATAGCTGGGACTGAAAAGGGGAAAATAAGAAACAGATTAAAACAACTAATCTGCTGGAAAAGGGACATTTTCCTAATGACCACAGGGGACTGTGAAGGCCCTTTAGGAATTCTCAGTGGCTTTGAGATACGACATATCACTGAACTCCAGGTCATTTTCTAGTGTAAATGAGAGTTTTTCTTTATACATCAAGATTGCCCTTTACACTGATTAAATGAGAGGAGATAACCCCACCTAGGAAAATTACTGGGCCTTGGTTTTGTAGAGTTTCTATAGTCCAAGCATACAATGCATTTTTAAATACTATGTTAAAGAGTTAATAGTTCAAGAATATAATGAATTAGTATTAATAATTTCTGCCATATGCTATTAGAATGTCTAAAATCAATTTAGACATTTCTTTTTGATTTCTTATCTGAGATATGTTAGATCACATTATCAACATTTGAATGGATTTGCTTACAACTAGAAAACACAGAGGACATACATGTCTCTTAATTTAATTAACACCATGTATGGTCCACGGATCTTTATTCATTGAGTTCTTCCTCATTTTGTTGTTGTGCTTGGTACTGACAGACGATGGGCTTCATTGATAAATAATACATGTTTCTTGTCATTCGTTTGAGACCTCCTAGATGGAAATTAGGGACTTCCCTGATAGCTCAATTGGTAAAGAATCTGCCTGCAGTGTGCCTGGGTTTGGTCCCTGGGTTGGGAAGATTCCCTGGAAAAGGGAAAGGCTACCCATTCCAGTATTCTGGCCTGGAAAATTCCATGAACTGTATAGTCCATGGGGTTGCAAAGAGTCAGATACAACTGAGCGACTTTCACTAACTCACTGGATGGAAATAGGCATTATTTTTGCAGTTTTATCCTTTGAGAGACATTAAATCCAGTCCTAACTCATTCTTTAATCTTTGACTTCCTGTTAGCAAATTGATACCTCATTTCTAGGAAGCAAACATTTCCCCTTGTAATAGAAGTCAGTTGGGCTTGATTTTTGTGTTTTTTGGAAAATGTTGCTCATGGACTGTGTTTCGTCTGTAAATAAGAGGTATACACAAGATGAGAGCCTTTAATGTTTCTGACATTTTTGAACTTGATACTATTTGTGAGAGAAGAACTCTTTCTATGTAGTTGCCAAGGAAACAGGTGATTGAGTGATGGCAGTTTTATGTAACCTTATTGGGAATAACTTCCCTGATAGCTCAGTTGGGAAAGAATCCGCCTGCAATGTGGGAGACCTGGGTTCGATCCCTGGGTAGGGAAGATCCCCTGGAAAAGGGAAAGGCTACCCACTCCAGTATTCTGGCCTTGAGAATTCCATGGACTATACAGTCCATGGGGTTGCAAAGAGTCAGACACGACTGAGCAACTTTCACTTTCACTATTGGGAGTAGGAGAAAGGAAGGGTTAGGTGAATGAGGTTACTTTTCAATTCTCCAGTTAATCCAGGGTGGTTCTACTTTACTCACTTCTGTTTTTGTCTTTATATAAGTTTTTAAAATATAATGCTGTAAGTTCATTATCTTTGGATATTGTACATTTGTACATTGAATAGTGTGAAGTAAGACAGAAGGTGGGAAGTATAAGTGATCATATATAAGTAATGAAGTCATAGAATATCAATGCTGATTAGGCTGATAAGTTAAGAATATGTGTATTATCCCTTAAGAAACAACTGAAACAACAATAACAATTTATATGGCTAATTGTCCATTAGGAAAAATAATAAATAGTTGTAAAACTATGAATGATGCCATGAAGTAAGTGGCAATCCCTAACCATATATTTGCTGAACAGACCTGAGGGCCTCTTCCATTTTTGTGAAGAGAAGTGCTAATATCTTGCTTTCCTACAACACAGATTTTTTGAATAATATATTCAGAATTAAAACATGTTTGCAGAAGTTCGATCTGGTTTAACATTTTTTTTTTTCTTAAATGAGGAAATGAAGCTGGGTTATAGAAGATGAGACCATTGCAGAGCATGGTATTCATGTTTTAGGTTTTTCTGATGTTCACAATTTAATTTATGCCACCAGCCAGGCATCAAACAGAAGAACTGTAAGAGTTTCACGTTACTAGTATGTATAATGTATGGGGATGCCATAATACGTATTTTAATAAATATTTATTGCTTGAAGGTATAATTGAATGTACTCTGATAGTGGAAATCATGGTGGTGAATAATACACAGTTGACCCTTGAAAAAAGTGGAGTTAAGGGTGAGAGAACAAACACTCCCCACAGTTGAAAACCAGTATGTGTTTAGTTGCTTAGTCATGTCTGACTCTTTGCGACCCCATGGACTGTAGCCCACCAGGCTCCTCTGTCAATGGGGATTCTCCGGGCCAGAATAGTAGAGTGGGTTGCCATGCCCTCCTCCAGGGGATCTTCCGAAACCCAGGGATCGAACCCAGGTCTCCCACATTGCAGGAGGATTCTTTACCATCTGAGCCACCAGGGAAGTCCAAAAACTAGTATATTTGGCCCTTTATATCCTTGGTTCCACATCAGCAGATTCAACCAAATGGGGATTGTGTACAACTGTAGTAGTATCTAGTGAAAAAAATCTGCATGTAAGGGAACCCATGTAGTTCAAGGGTCAACTATAATACCAGGAAAGAATGAAGGGTATTAAAATAAGATTCCCAAGGACAGATACAAGGGGAATAGCATCACTTAAAGAGGTAGTTTAAAAAGTGGAAACTGCAAATAGACTGGTGGAGTTGTCTTTAGAATCAGGAGAGAGAGCCAGGAAATTCAAAAAGCAAAGTCTCCGAACTTTCCTGGTGGTCCAGTTGTTAAGACTTCACCTTCCACTGTAAGGCGTGTGGGTTTAATCCCTGGTCAGGGAGCTAAGATCTGGCATGCTTTGTGGCTAAAATAGCAAAACATAGAACAGAAGCAATTTTGTAGCAAATTCAATAAAGACTTTTAAAAAACTGTCCATATAAAAAATGTTGTTGTTTTTTTTTGAAAAAAGCAACATTTGAAGAGAAAGACATCATCTGTAGTGCCAAACTGTATCAACGCAATTAGGATGGAAGAATCTAGAGGCATTAGTTGAAGAATTATCCCTTGAGACTAAGTCCATTGCTTTAAATAAGTTTTTTCTGATGTTCGCCACTCAAATTATTTTATTATCTATCATCTGAGTTCTACTAGTACTCTGTGCACTGAATCTGAAATTGAAATTACACTATTGTGATATAATAGTTACCTGTTTATAGATCCACTGTTCTCTTTTAAAGGCAGATGCTGTGTCTTTATTCATCTTTGTGCCTTGACAGTACCTGGATGGTGAATCACCTTTACCCTCTATGACAATCACTTTAAAGATAGGAGAGAGATAGGGCTGAAGGCAACAGAGTTGAGAGGGGATAGCTATTTATTTTATTTTTAAATGTGAGTAACATTGTGGAGAGGTCTGACAGAAGGTGGTCCACGGGAGAAGGGAATGGCAAACCACTTCAATATTCTTGCCTTGAGAACCCCATGAACAGTATGAGAAGGCAAAATGATAGGATACTGAAAGAGGAACTCCCCAGGTCGGTAGGTGCCCAATATGCTACTGGAGATCAGTGGAGAAATAACTCCAGAAAGGATGAAGGGGTGGAGCCAAAGCAAAAGCAATACCCAGTTGTGGATGGAACTGGTGATAGAAGGAA